>NC_136063.1:1293375741-1294026195 GCF_964261635.1 Lissotriton helveticus | reverse complement strand
TTTTCATGATAGGTAACCCGCCATGAAATGGCTGGCTGGGAGGGACATCATAATCCCTATGGTGCTGCCACTATTGTAGGGATCGGAGTGACCCTCCAACGGTTTGATGGGCTCCTTGAGCTGTCGGATCCATGGCGGTCGGTCTCTATGACTGCCAGCCATCTGTCAACCATCCTAATGTGTTGGGCGGAAAACATGCTTTGGATGGAGGTGAACCCACCACTGACCAGCTGCCAGTGGCGGTGTCACCGTCAATGTAATCAGACCCCAAGTTTGTTTGAAAAGTGTGGGAAAGGATTGAGCATCATCGGAAATTGGTTTTCGACAGCTGGGAAGGGTACACTGAAGGCCATACTAAAGCCAATAATTATGATAGGAATTTGCTTAATATTCCTTTACATCCTATTTCTGAGCTGTAAATTCTTCATGCATAAGAGACAGAAAAAGTTTCGAAAGAAAAGGTATGAGAGGGACATGAGATTAAGTGGAAGTGAAGAACATCTGAAGATGAAAGTGCCTTCTACACTTGAATTTGCATGTGAAACAAAATTATGTGATGATTTAAAATCATCAACAGGGAGAGAATTGTGAGAAATAACTTTAAAAATCAAATGTTGGCTTGCACATCACTTTAGAATTGTACTTTAGTGTTTGAAACTGCTGCAGAAATGTTTACACATAGAAAATGACACAAAGAAAAATGTGCCTGATTCATAATGTAAATGAATCCTTTTAATATGCGTTATTAATGTTGCAAAATGATTCATAAGGAAATCACACGTAGGGAACATGTGCTTGCTAAAATGTATATGGAAAGTATAAAGCACATTTTTGTACTAGGCTATCATTCTGAAATGTGCCCCCTTTAGTTAAGCCCAAAAGCCTTTTCTTGCAACTCTTGCTCATAGCTTAACAGATGTTTATTTAGAGCATTTTGCCTAGCATTAGCCATGTGCTGATTTTCAGCTTATGTTCTTTAACCCCATCATGCCACATTATATCACTTATACTAAACAATGGACTTTGCAGTGACTGTTAAAAAAAATAATGGCTACAAAATTTTACTTATGCCTCACCAGAATATAATTGCTTGTTTTGTTTCAGCATATTCAACTCGCTTTAGTATTCACAATGGACATAGAGCGCATCTTTTAGCTTAGGTAATCCATGTTGCTAATATATGCAACAATGTTTTACCATACACTGGTGTGAATGGTTACTGTGGGAATAGAGAGGAGAAGCATCAGAAGCTGACTACATCATCGGATGAGCGGTTTCCATTGGAGAAGAAATATTAACACCTACTAAGCTTTGCTACATTATTGGGTGATTTTATATTTTTGAGTGTTAATTGCTATTTAGGACAGATCGAGACTGGACCAAATCAGGCCTGGTTCATTCATTCTCCAAGACTTTATCCTTTTTTCCATCAGCTAATGCTAAAGGTGACTTTATTCTTTACCTTATCCAAACCCTTTTTCTGATCAATGCTACTGCAACGATCATTCCTCCTATACTGATATTCTGATGGTTGCTACATCAGCTGTAGGGATCTCGGCTGAGTTTCCATAATGACTCTGAAACTTGCTCTTTTCCAAAAGGAACTCTTCATGGATAGTATCTTAGGGTAGATTAGGTTCTCAGTAAGTTTAGTGACATTTTCCTTTATGGAACACTTTGTATTAATTTATGCTGTCACTAATCAATCTTTTATTTGATATTTCTGTAAGCTGAACTAGTCTCAATAAAGAAGACAAAACCAAACTAAGCCTTTAAGATAAATAAAAGTTTCGAAAACTCCATCAACCTCTCATCATTTACTGAACATTAAGATCTGGCAGTTGATGCTATATGAAAAATGTGTATTCTCATTCCAGCTCCATTTTAACCAAGGTGGCAAAGGTCTATTGGCCTGCCAAGAATCATCAGGAATTCTAGAGGTCGAAATCTGTAAGTTGGGATGTTTAGCCTTAAATACTTATTTGAACAAATGCACCTAGATTTCCCTCAGAAATCACCCCCATGCATAGCTGCAAATAATGACTGCTGTTCTCCTTTACCCCCGATGTGGGGAGAATGGCGGTATATATCAAAAGAATATCAAGAGCCCTGAGGAACATTTTAGCCCAGCGAAGTCAGTGGTGAGTTATGGCAGTTGCATGGTTCCTGTTGCTTGACTCATCTTTTTTGTCATCATAAGGTTGTGGCTACACCTGTTGGACTGCAACAGACCTCCTTGCTCCGTATACCCTGGCATGACCCCCCCATGGGCAGGACGTCAACACCAAGTGGTAAGTGAAAGAGGGGAGCTACCCTACAAAGCCAATTTAGACTATAAGGGACCAGTAACTGCAAATAAAAATGGGCAGGAGCAGGGAGAACTGAGAGCATTCCACTGGCAAACAGCCAGACCCTGACAGCCAAATGTTGCAGGGACAGCACTTACAAGAACCTGCAGAAACAATAGAGACACACGCTAGACCAGCAGATAAAATTCTGGAGGCAGTCACTGCAACGAGAGAGACATTGAGACCAAGGTAGATAAAGTCGGTATAGACATGAAGATTTGGCAAGATGGCCATTGCAATTCGGCCAACAAAGTGAAACTCAACGACAATACTCTGAGAGAGGCATGTCCTTCCATTTTAAAACTGCATAGACAAATGGTGACATAAAAAGTAAACCTTCTTAAACACAGGGGAGCAGCTTCAGGGAACATCAATGGCACTGATATGGTGTCCTAAATGAAGGGTTGGCTGTCTAACCCCTCCCATGCCCATGACGAGCTGAGCTCATCATGAGCCACGGCGATCCGGTGCTCATGACGAGCGGCCCGTGGAACTCTCAGGTGCGGGGAGAATTCCCCTCCTGTGCTGAACGTTCCACGGGAGCCAATGAACCTGTGACGAGCTCAGCTCGTCATGGACACAGGACGCCGTGCCTCATGACGAGCTGAGCTCGTCATGAGCCTCGTCATGAGCATGCGGGCGCTGTGCGCGCTCCCCTCCCCCCCAGCACAGCAGGTAAATAATCCCCCCAGCGAAGGGGCTAAAATGGAGGCCCACAAGGTCTGTCCAAGATCCTTGCCCTGGAGACAATGGGCAGGATCGCAAAGATACACCAAGACATGCGGGTGCCACTGTGAATGGTGGCTGGCTGCCTGCCTGCTTCACCTTCAAGATAAGGACTGTGTCCTGCAACAGATCAGGGCAATGAGAAAGTTTAAGATAAAAAGAAAACTGTGTCAAATTTCCCAGATTATTTTGCTGCAATCCAGCACAAAAGAGCCATGTATCTGGAAGTGAAGACGGAGTTCAAGCAAGCAGTTCTAAAGTATGTTACTATTCCCTGCTAAACGGAAGGTGATAACTGATGAACAGTTTTTATTCTTCAGAGAACATGCCAACACATGGGTCTGGCTGGAGAAGCACAAATAACAGCCCTTTATGGCAGAGATCACCTACATCAAAGCGGCAACAGTTCAGACTTCCCAGTAACAAAGGTGTTAAATGATCCATCAGACAGGCTGAATGAGAAAAATCCACCACAGTAGACAACTCTGTCACCATTAAGGCATCTTTATGACAAGAACTAAGTGGGGACACATCTGACCCAGCCCGTTTGAGTGATGAAGTACATGTTATATTTCTATAGGTTGGCAACATTCTCTTGTTTCTCCTGGATGCTAATTCGGTGATGATTCTGAGCATGAGATAGCTGGATGAATTTGGGAAGATATCGGGTGAGCCAGATCTTAAAACTAACTGAACAAAAACTAGTGCATTTAATGTGTCCCATGTAGCAACCACCAGAAGTGGTGTCTCGTTTGAATTGTAATGTTTTGCAAATCTCCAGATTTGGATGCCTCTAAATTGGTTCAGGGCACAGACCATGGGGATTATTTATGAGAGGCTTGAACCACCAGAGCGTCACTTTTTGGTAGTCTTTGGTGGCATAAGCCTCTTAATCATATTTAGGAAGCAACGCAAAGCCACTCTGCTTGGCTTTGCATGACCGCATGGATATGGAGTAAGGCAAAGCAGTGCAAGTCGCTGCCTCACCTTAAACTATAAGAAAGAGGCCTTCCATGGGCAATGCCGTGGGGTTTCCCATGAAGCACCCATGGGTTTTGACACTGGCTAAGATTGACCTAATCACATACACCTGGGGCAGAGCCAACACCTTACGCCTTCCCTGAGAAGACGTAACAAGGAGAAATATTTTTATTTCTCCTCGTTTTTTCCTCTTTCTAAGTGTGCTGCCTTCTGCATGAGCATAGCTGGGAGATTCCTGCACTTTTCCTAGAATGGTAACAAAGACTGAATTTGTTGTGTACATTTGTGTTTTTCCTTGGCTGCTTTTTACTAATTCATGTAGTTATAGCACTGTTTGAAAAAATACATCTTTTATTCATATGACCAAAAGGATAGAAAGTCAATACTTCATTATGTTGTTTTCCTGAAGATGATAGAAAAAATATGTGACTTTGAGAATATAAATTATGATCAGTTTTCCCATTGTCAAATACTAACAAAACCCAAAAGGATAAAGATCCTAGAAAGATCGTGTATGAGCACAAATCTCTTGTTGATGTCGTGTTCATCATTGCTAGAGGCATGTGGCGGCCAGAGAGGCATGAGCTACAGTGCGATGTGAACCAAGAATTGACGTGAATGCTGTTTCAAAGAAGAGTGTTAGCAATCGAGGGAAGGAAAGATTACTTGAGAAAAACAGAAAAATACTTGTGCATGAAAGAAAAAAAATAATTGTTACAATTCTAATAGATTTTGTCATTCAGTGAATTTAAGGAATTGCCTGGCAAGTGATAAGCAGTGCAATACAATTAAAAGCTGTGAGCTTTTTCGTAGAGTATAGAGTAAAATGGGTAGATGTGTGGGCTGTGTACTTGTCATATAAGATCACTAAATGTGAGATGATGAGAAGTGCTGGTGGCAGGGGTCCTTAGAGTAAAGGGTTGTGACATTGTGAAATTCTTGCAGATGGAGCGAAGGCAAAGGCGAACCAGTCTACTGTGGATGGTGTACTATATTTGGCGAATAAACATTTGAGAACATATCGGCTATCAAAGAGTTTCTATTCATAATAACTTTGAATTGGCAGGGTATTTTGGGTAGATCCGGAATTCAAAAGAAGGAGATTACAAATGTATGGTTATGTATAGTTTCCATGAGTGTGTGCACTTTTGTTACGCTATTTTCTACAATAGGAATCTTACTTGTCAACTGCTTTTAGGTTGATTTCCATATTATGAGGTATGAGGTAATTTCGCAGAATTTGTACATGCTGTACGCTTTTTTAATCATTCATTTTACGGATCAACTACTACCATTGCCAGTGATTGCAATAACCTGCAATTTACACATTGGTTGTTTTACTCATATCACAAATCCTACCCACGGTCTGTTATTTTCAATATGTCCATAATTTGATTTGCTGGAACTTCTGCCAGTATTATAGGGGTTCAATGTACACTATGTTAACTTTGTTCTAGATTAGGGAGGCAATATACAAATACGTAATATGATGTCAAACTGGCCTACTGTGTACATTGAAATGTATGCACCAATTCGAGTTTTCTTAGAAAGTAAAACATTTTAATGCTCCAAATCTAGGTACCCTACCTTTTATTTTAAGATTTATTAAATAAAAGCCATTTATAAGCATGGATGTACTTCCTATTTAGTACTATAATAAGCAAAGTCAGCTTGTTTCATCAAGTTTTCAAACATCCATTTCCTTTCTTTAAGAAAGGGATGCGGGCGTGGTCTGGGCATGGAGTAAAATGGCTGCCTAGGAGACGAGCTCCGCTCTGAGGAGGACCCGAGCAGGGAATATGGCGTCTCCGAGCTGACTTTCCAACACCATCCCGATGGCACTGGATGCTGGTTCTCTCGCTGATTGCCCGGGTGTCGTCATCGTGCCGGAGAAGTGCCCTGCCAGGGCAGCAGTCTGAGCTGCGATGCCTGGGACTGGAGGCGTGCCTTCAGCCTCAGCCTTGAGTGGCGATCCGGCCCCTCTCTCTGTGGTGGCAGTGGGAGCCTGAAGAGCTGGGGCTCCTTCTAATGCTCAGCGGCACCGTCGGGCATCATTACCGCAATACCTGCTCCCCCCTGCCCCAGCAACAACACTGTCATCCCTAGAATCATGTGGCAGTACGGCAAACCAGATCGTCTCGGCACCAATTAGCAGCCCAGCCCCACCTACCATCCCAGCATTGGGGACTCGGCTGGGAAGGAGCGGCCTTTGATATCTGAGAACGCTCTGAGTTGAGATAAAGCTAGAATTGCACCATCTCCATGGAATGAGCATCAGGCACTGCCCGCATTCTGTGATACCCGACCACCGACAGCAGTGAGGGTGACATAGCCCCCTCACCCCCCATCTGGTAAAGGTACAGTGGTGCTCCTACAGGGTGGGTGGAGGAGACGAGCCATTGGCAGCAGGCCACCCAAAGGCGCCACGGAAGTACCCCCATCTTGCCACAAGCTTCACCGTATGGACTCTGAGTTAGCAGTGGGAGCCTGCAGTACCGTGGTCGCTCTTCTTGCTCAGCACGAATGGCAATGGAGAAACAAGGGAGCAGGACCTCCAGGCAGCTTTTATTCATGTAGGCGCTGAAGCATCAGCTTCGCGCAATGGGCACAAAAGCTGATGACCTACCAGAGAGCGGCTCCCCAGCCCCCTCGATGACCCCAGAAGCAGGAGTCACTATGGACCGCATCTTACAAGAGATCTGCTCAGTCAGTTGCAGATTGGAGGGGATGGACTCTAATATTTACAAACTAGCGGATGAAGCCAAATCAATACGGGCGGACCTGGCTGGGTTCCACTGCCATGCGGAGGCGCTGGATCAGAGGCTGACAGTGGTGGAAGGGTGTCTTAACACGCTGCCAAACAGGGATCAAGAACTTCTCTTCCTCTGCAGCAAGCTCGTTGACTTAGAGTACCGCAGCGGCAGGGACAACGTCTGCTTTTTTGGAGTTCCAGAGTCTGTAGAGGGCCAAAATACCACGTGTTCTGGAAGGACATCCTCCCGAAGCTCATTAAAGCCACCTTTGACCCACCCCTCCAGATACAAAGGACTCACCACAACATAGGACCGCTACGCAAAGACTACAACGTATGTTCACGACGGCTTATTGCCTGTTTTCTGCATGACAACCAGGCAAGGCAAATCCTAGCAGCGGCGCATGCACAAGTTTGTTCCCCAGGATGGCTCCAACTTCCAGATGAAGGCTTATTTCTCTAAGGAAATAAATGACCGTCGCAAAGCTTTCCTATCTCTCAGACCCAGGCTCCGGCAGCTGAACATTATATATGGTCTCTTTGAACCAGCGAGATTTCGCATCACCAAGGACGGAAACTCCAGGAACATCCACAATCCAGAGGACGTACGCTTGTTTCTGGACAATATAATGGGTCAGGACTTTCCCCATTGTCTGGCCCATTTCAGTAGGTGGAGAGTAGGAGACAGACCTATGGAGGAATGTGTCAGTGTGGTAGGGACCAGGACAGAATGGCACTTATGTCTGAGGACAGAGCCCTCTAGATCCATGCTGCGGCCGCCTTTGGCCCAGAGGGACAAATTTTAATTGCCTTTAAAACCAACGCTTGAGCCAGACCAGGGGTGTGGAGGGCCAGTGCTGGAGGGCCCTGGTTCATGATCCCTGCTACAGCTGGTTATGCTGCAGACGGCACAGTGGGTCGATGTTTGATCAACAGACAGCTGAGTATTCGATGCACTGTTCTAAATTGAGGGATGTTTTAGACCTTGAAGGGCTACACTATTCCACCTCACTCTCTCATACTGTATACTTGAGTTACGGGAGTTTATAGATGTATTTATGTTCTGCATCAGAACAAATGTAGATTCCACTGTTTGTATAATAACATTGTTTGGTAGTGCTGCTTCCATACACATATGTCTGTTTTCCCCTCCACCCTGGCCGATTATGCCAGCTCCACCTCCTCCCCTCCTATGCACAAACGCACATAGGCACAACAAGACTGACTACGGTCCTTCACCAGACACAGATGCTTCTTTAGGGGGTCACATCATTACATCATAATACATCATTCTGCATCCCAGCTTACAAATTCATGCCCGGCGTGAAATGGTGCGGTTGGCGGGCCTCTGGACCCCTACGCATCACCACATATGGGAGCCGCGTAGTATACCTCCGTGAACCAGGTGCCATGCACAGTTACCCCCCCTCCGGGGCTGCCTAACGCTTTCTTGCCTTCTTTCTCTTTGGTCCCCCTCTATATATATTGGTGGTACTTTCCACAGTAGCGGCCTACCCCGCTACAGGAGGTCGGTGCACTCTCGTAGCGGCGGTCCGCCAAGTGTTGACCCACGGTAGACAGATTAGCGCTCAAGGTGAGCGAAGGCTGAGCAGGTGCCCCTACTTCTGGTGTTCCATTGCTCTATCCTTATCCTTCCCTTTTTGCCCCTCCTCCCCCTCTTCTTTATTGCAATCTCATTCGATAACTGCGAACTTTCCCTGCGGTAAGCTAGAACCTCTCTACTGTGTCTCCCCGCCGACTGAGGCGCCCTTGCAGTAAGCTCAGCCCTATAGGTCCCCTTATTGCCTGGCGCCAGCCCTAGCGACCTAATAGACCCGGACCGTCAATGTAGTGCCAGAGGGTACCCGCTCCCCTCCCCTTACTCTCTCTCTCCCTTTCCTTTTTCTGTTTTACTGTTTTTCTGTTTGCCTTTCTCTTCTACTTCTACTCCTCTTCTATTTTCTCCTCTTTCATTCTCGTACTCATTACTTTTTCTTTGGGTCCCTAGAGGGAGGGACATCATAATCCCTATGGTGCTGCCACTATTGTAGGGATCGGAGTGACCCTCCAACGGTTTGATGGGCTCCTTGAGCTGTCGGATCCATGGCGGTCGGTCTCTATGACTGCCAGCCATCTGTCCGCCATCCTAATGTGTGGGGCGGAAAACATGCTTTGGATGGAGGTGAACCCACCACTGACCAGCTGCCAGTGGCGGTGTCTAACCCTGGGCGAAGAACTACGCTCCGTTCGCGGAGCTTGCGGAGTTTCGGCAACTCCGCGTTCCGCGGAGAAAGCGTAGCTGTCAATTACTCCGCGATCCGGTGCGTAGCGTAGTTCTCGCGCGCTGAATAACATTATCGCGTGCGCGACAATGGCTTACCTTGGTTCTGCGTTCGCTTTTTCCCGGTCGCGTGTGCCACCATGTAGGTTCACGCGATATTTAGCGCGATCACGCACTTTTGTAGTGCGAACGAGAAGATGAGTTCCCGAACATGTCTTGCACAACCCGAACACGTTACTTGTGACCCGGAACAGGAAATAAGGGAACGCAAGCGGGCGGGACAAACCTCTTGGGTAACTTAGCGCGCTAGCCATCCCGAGCATGCAGGCAGCGCCCCGAACACGCGCACCGCGCTCCCCGAAGATGAAAAACGACGCGCGAACGGGTCTAGCAAGCAACTACGCATGTCCGCGGAGCTACGCGTAGGTCGCGGAGTGCAAGTGCGTCTTCGCGTAGCTCCGCGGAGTGTGGCTCTGCGAACTACGCCCAGGGTTAGTGGTGTCACCGTCAATGTAATCAGACCCCAAGTTTGTTTGAAAAGTGTGGGAAAGGATTGAGCATCATCGGAAATTGGTTTTCGACAGCTGGGAAGGGTACACTGAAGGCCATACTAAAGCCAATAATTATGATAGGAATTTGCTTAATATTCCTTTACATCCTATTTCTGAGCTGTAAATTCTTCATGCATAAGAGACAGAAAAAGTTTCGAAAGAAAAGGTATGAGAGGGACATGAGATTAAGTGGAAGTGAAGAACATCTGAAGATGAAAGTGCCTTCTACACTTGAATTTGCATGTGAAACAAAATTATGTGATGATTTAAAATCATCAACAGGGAGAGAATTGTGAGAAATAACTTTAAAAATCAAATGTTGGCTTGCACATCACTTTAGAATTGTACTTTAGTGTTTGAAACTGCTGCAGAAATGTTTACACATAGAAAATGACACAAAGAAAAATGTGCCTGATTCATAATGTAAATGAATCCTTTTAATATGCGTTATTAATGTTGCAAAATGATTCATAAGGAAATCACACGTAGGGAACATGTGCTTGCTAAAATGTATATGGAAAGTATAAAGCACATTTTTGTACTAGGCTATCATTCTGAAATGTGCCCCCTTTAGTTAAGCCCAAAAGCCTTTTCTTGCAACTCTTGCTCATAGCTTAACAGATGTTTATTTAGAGCATTTTGCCTAGCATTAGCCATGTGCTGATTTTCAGCTTATGTTCTTTAACCCCATCATGCCACATTATATCACTTATACTAAACAATGGACTTTGCAGTGACTGTTAAAAAAATAATGACTACAAAATTTTACTTATGCCTCACCAGAATATAATTGCTTGTTTTGTTTCAGCATATTCAACTCGCTTTAGTATTCACAATGGACATAGAGCGCATCTTTTAGCTTAGGTAATCCATGTTGCTAATATATGCAACAATGTTTTACTATACACTGGTGTGAATGGTTACTGTGGGAATAGAGAGGAGAAGCATCAGAAGCTGACTACATCATCGGATGAGCGGTTTCCATTGGAGAAGAAATATTAACACCTACTAAGCTTTGCTACATTATTGGGTGATTTTATATTTTTGAGTGTTAATTGCTATTTAGGACAGATCGAGACTGGACCAAATCAGGCCTGGTTCATTCATTCTCCAAGACTTTATCCTTTTTTCCATCAGCTAATGCTAAAGGTGACTTTATTCTTTACCTTATCCAAACACTTTTTCTGATCAATGCTACTGCAACGATCATTCCTCCTATACTGATATTCTGATGGTTGCTACATCAGCTGTAGGGATCTCGGCTGAGTTTCCATAATGACTCTGAAACTTGCTCTTTTCCAAAAGGAACTCTTCATGGATAGTATCTTAGGGTAGATTAGGTTCTAAGTAAGTTTAGTGACATTTTCCTTTATGGAACACTTTGTATTAATTTATGCTGTCACTAATCAATCTTTTATTTGATATTTCTGTAAGCTGAACTAGTCTCAATAAAGAAGACAAAACCAAACTAAGCCTTTAAGATAAATAAAAGTTTCGAAAACTCCATCAACCTCTCATCATTTACTGAACATTAAGATCTGGCAGTTGATGCTATACGAAAAATGTGTATTCTCATTCCAGCTCCATTTTAACCAAGGTGGCAAAGGTCTATTGGCCTGCCAAGAATCATCAGGAATTCTAGAGGTCGAAATCTGTAAGTTGGGATGTTTAGCCTTAAATACTTATTTGAACAAATGCACCTAGATTTCCCTCAGAAATCACCCCCATGCATAGCTGCAAATAATGACTGCTGTTCTCCTTTACCCCCGATGTGGGGAGAATGGCGGTATATATCAAAAGAATATCAAGAGCCCTGAGGAACATTTTAGCCCAGCGAAGTCAGTGGTGAGTTATGGCAGTTGCATGGTTCCTGTTGCTTGACTCATCTTTTTTGTCATCATAAGGTTGTGGCTACACCTGTTGGACTGCAACAGACCTCCTTGCTCCGTATACCCTGGCATGACCCCCCCATGGGCAGGACCTCAACACCAAGTGGTAAGTGAAAGAGGGGAGCTACCCTACAAAGCCAATTTAGACTATAAGAGACCAGTAACTGCAAATAAAAATGGGCAGGAGCATGGAGAACTGAGAGCATTCCACTCGCAAACAGCCAGACCCTGACAGCCAAATGTTGCAGGGACAGCACTTACAAGAACCTGCAGAAACAACAGAGACACACGCTAGACCAGCAGATAAAATTCTGGAGGCAGTCACTGCAACGAGAGAGACATTGAGACCAAGGTAGATAAAGTCGGTATAGACATGAAGAATTTGGCAAGATGGCCATTGCAATTCGGCCAACAAAGTGAAACTCAACGACAATACTCTGAGAGAGGCATGTCCTTCCATTTTGAAACTGCATAGACAAATGGTGACATAAAAAGTAAACCTTCTTAAACACAGGGGAGCAGCTTCAGGGAACATCAATGGCACTGATATGGTGTCCTAAATGAAGGGTTGGCTGTCTAACCCCTCCCATGCCCATGACGAGCTGAGCTCGTCATGAGCCACGGCGATCCGGTGCTCATGACGAGCGGCCCGTGGAACTCTCAGGTGCGGGGAGAATTCCCCTCCTGTGCTGAACGTTCCACGGGAGCCAATGAACCTGTGACGAGCTCAGCTCGTCATGGACACAGGACGCCGTGCCTCATGACGAGCTGAGCTCGTCATGAGCCTCGTCATGAGCATGCGGGCGCTGTGCGCGCTCCCCTCCCCCCCAGCACAGCAGGTAAATAATCCCCCCAGCGAAGGGGCTAAAATGGAGGCCCACAAGGTCTGTCCAAGATCCTTGCCCTGGAGACAATGGGCAGGATCGCAAAGATACACCAAGACATGCGGGTGCCACTGTGAATGGTGGCTGGCTGCCTGCCTGCTTCACCTTCAAGATAAGGACTGTGTCCTGCAACAGATCAGGGCAATGAGAAAGTTTAAGATAAAAAGAAAACTGTGTCAAATTTCCCAGATTATTTTGCTGCAATCCAGCACAAAAGAGCCATGTATCTGGAAGTGAAGACGGAGTTCAAGCAAGCAGTTCTAAAGTATGTTACTATTCCCTGCTAAACGGAAGGTGATAACTGATGAACAGTTTTTATTCTTCAGAGAACATGCCAACACATGGGTCTGGCTGGAGAAGCACAAATAACAGCCCTTTATGGCAGAGATCACCTACATCAAAGCGGCAACAGTTCAGACTTCCCAGTAACAAAGGTGTTAAATGATCCATCAGACAGGCTGAATGAGAAAAATCCACCACAGTAGACAACTCTGTCACCATTAAGGCATCTTTATGACAAGAACTAAGTGGGGACACATCTGACCCAGCCCGTTTGAGTGATGAAGTACATGTTATATTTCTATAGGTTGGCAACATTCTCTTGTTTCTCCTGGATGCTAATTCGGTGATGATTCTGAGCATGAGATAGCTGGATGAATTTGGGAAGATATCGGGTGAGCCAGATCTTAAAACTAACTGAACAAAAACTAGTGCATTTAATGTGTCCCATGTAGCAACCACCAGAAGTGGTGTCTCGTTTGAATTGTAATGTTTTGCAAATCTCCAGATTTGGATGCCTCTAAATTGGTTCAGGGCACAGACCATGGGGATTATTTATGAGAGGCTTGCACCACCAGAGCGTCACTTTTTGGTAGTCTTTGGTGGCGTAAGCCTCTTAATCATATTTATGAAGCAACGCAAAGCCACTCTGCTTGGCTTTGCATGACCGCATGGATATGGAGTGAGGCAAAGCAGCGCAAGTCACTGCCTCACCTTAAACTGTAAGAAGTAGGCCTTCCATGTGCAATGCCATGGGGTTTCCCATGCAGCACCCATGGGTGTTGACACTGGCTAAAATTGATCTAATCACGTAAACCTGGGGCAGAGCCAATACCTTACGCCTTCCCTGAGAAGACGTAACAAGGAGAAATGTTTTTGTTTCTCCTCGTTTTTTCCTCTTTCTAAGTGTGCTGCTTTCTGCATGAGCATAGCTGGGAGATTCCTGCACTTTTCCTAGAATGGTAGCAAAGACTGAATTTGTTGTGTACATTTGTGGTTTTCCTTGGTTGCTTTTTACTAATTCATGTAGTGATAGCACTGTTTGAAAAAATACATATTTTATTCATATGACCAAAAGGATAGAAAGTCAATACTTCATTATGTTGTATCCCAGAAGATGATAGAAAAAATATGTGACTTTGAGAATATAAATTATGATCAGGTTTCCCATGGTCAAATACTAACAAAACCCAAAAGGATAAAGTGGCATATTATCAAGGGGGTTTATCTCTGCTTTTTTGGCTTTAAAAGCCAAGAAAGCGGAGATAAAATTATCTCCCTATTACCTAGCTGTCGCTAACACCAGTTAGCGACAGGTAATAGGAGATAGCGACCATCTTGGGCCCCGCTTTGCATGTCAGTGATATTTATCACTAATGACATGCAAAGTGGGCGTGCCAAGATGTTAGCGACTGGAAACAGTCGCTAACATCGCTATCTCCTATTACAAACTTTTGGAGATATTCGCGCTAAGCGCGAATATCTCCAAAAGCTAACACCTGCCCTGAGCAGTTCTTAGCCATGTTATCCAACGGGAGGTGGATAACATGGCTAAGAGCATTAGCTCGGTAATGCATGAATATCGCTGACTTTACAGCGATATTCATGCATTGCGGCCGTTTTTTATCGCATTTGCGATAAACCTTGGTAATACCAAGGTTTATCTGCGATAAAAATCGCCGCAGCTCAGCGGTAAAATTTTGTCTCTAACCAAGCAATAGCGATAATTATCGCTATTGCTTGGTAATATGCCCCAAAGATCCTAGAAAGAACGTGTATGAGCACAAATCTCTTGTTGATGTCGTGTTCATCATTGCTAGAGGCATGTGGCGGCCAGAGAGGCATGAGCTACAGTGCGATGTGAACCAAGAATTGACGTGAATGCTGTTTCAAAGAAGAGTGTTAGCAATCGAGGGAAGGAAAGATTACTTGAGAAAAGCAGACAAATACTAGCGCATGAAAGAAAAAAAATAATTGTTACAATTCTAGTAGATTTTGTCATTCAGTGAATTTAAGGAATTGCCTGGCAAGTAATAAGCAGTGCAATACAATTAAAAGATGTGAGCTTTTCCGTAGTGTATAGAGTAAAATGGGTAGATGTGTGGGCTGTGTACTTGTCATATAAGGTAACTAAATGTGTGATGATGAGAAGTGCTGGTGGCAGGGGTCCTTAGAGTAAAGGGTTGTTACATTGTGAAATTCTTGCAGATGGAGCGAAGGCAAAGGCGAACCAGTCTACTGTGGATGGTGTTCTATATTTGGCGAATAAACATTTGAGAACATATCGGCTATCAAAGAGTTTCTATTCATAATATCTTTGAATTGGCAGGGTATTTTGGGTAGATCAGGAATTCAAAAGAAGGAGATTACAAATGTATGGTTATGTATAGTTTCCATGAGTGTGTGCACTTTTGTTACGCTATTTTCTACAATAGGAATCTTACTTGTCAACTGCTTTTAGGTTGATTTCCATATTATGAGGTAATTTCGCAGAATTTGTACATGCTGTACGCTTTTTTAATCATGCATTTTACGGATCAACTACTACCATTGCCAGTGATTGCAATAACCTGCAATTTACACATTGGTTGTTTTATTCATATCACAAATCCTACCCACGGTCTGTTATTTTCAATATGTCCATAATTTGATTTGCTGGAACTTCTGCCAGTATTATAGGGGTTCAATGTACACTATGTTAACTATGTTCTAGATTAGGGAGGCAATATACAAATACGTAATATGATGTCAAACTGGCCTACTGTGTACATTGAAATGTATGCTCCAATTCGAGTTTTCTTAGAAAGTAAAACATTTTAATGCTCCAAATCTAGGTATCCTACCTTTTATTTTAAGATTTATGAAATAAAAGCCATTTATAAGCATGGATGTACTTCCTAATTCGTACTATAAGAAGCAAAGTCAGCTTGTTTCATCAAGTTTTCAAACATCCATTTCCTTTCTTTAAGAAAGGGATGCGGGCGTGGTCTGGGCATGGAGTAAAATGGCTGCCTAGGAGACGAGCTCCGCTCTGAGGAGGACCCCGAGCGGGGAATGTGGCGTCTCCGAGGTGACTTTCCAACACCATCCCGATGGCCCTGGATGCTGGTTCTCTCGCTGATTGACCGGGTGTCGTCATCGTGCCGGACAGTGCCTTGCAAGGGCAGCGGTCTGAGCTGCGATGCCTGGGACTGGAGGCGTGCCTTCAGCCTCGGCCTTGAGTGGCGATCCGGCCCCGCTCCCTGTGGTGACAGTGGGAGCCTGAAGAGCTGGGGCTGCTTCTAATGCTCGGCGGCACCGTGGGCGTCATTACCGCAATACCTGCTCCCCCCTGTCCCAGGAACAACACTGTCATCCCTAGGAATCATGTGGCAGTACGGCAAACCAGATCATGCGTCTCGGCACCAATTAGCAGCCCAGCCCCACCTACCATCCCGGCATTGGGAAGCAGCGGCCTTTGATATCTGAGAACGCTCTGAGTTGAGATGGAGCTAGAATTGCACCATCTCCATTGAATGAGCAGCAGGCACTGCCCGCATTCTGTTATACCCGACCACCGAGAGCAGTGAGGGTGACATAGCCCCCTCATCCCCCATCTGGTAAAGGTACGGTGGTGCTCCTACAGGGTGGGTGGAGGAGACGGGCCATTGGCAGCAGGCCACCCAAAGGCGCAACGGAAGTACCCCCACCTTGCCACAAGCTTCACCATATGGACTCTGAGTTAGCAGTGGGAGCCTGCAGTACCGTGGCCGCTCTTCTTGCTCAGCACGAATGGCAATGGAGAAACAAGGGAGCAGGACCTCCAGGCAGCTTTTATTCATGTAGGCGCTGAAGCATCAGCTACGCGCAATGGCCACAAAAGCTGATGACCTACCAGAGAGCGGCTCCCCAGCCCCCTCGATGACCCCGGAAGCAGGAGTCACTATGGACCGCATCTTACAAGAGATCTGCTCAGTCAGTTGCAGATTGGAGGGGATTGACTCTAATATTTACAAACTGGCGGATGAAGCCAAATCAATACGGGCGGACCTGGCTGGGTTCCACTGCCGTGCGGAGGCGCTGGATCAGAGGCTGACAGTGGTGGAAGGGTGTATGAACACGCTGCCAAACAGGGACCAAGAACTTCTCTTCCTCTGCAGCAAGCTCGTTGACTTAGAGTACCGCAGCGGCAGGGACAACGTCCGCTTTTTTGGAATTCCAGAATCCGTCGAGGGCCAAAATGCCACGTGTTCTGGAAGGACATTCTCCCGAAGCTCATTAAAGCCACCTTTGACCCGCCCCTCCAGATACAAAGGGCTCACCACATAGGACCGCTACGCAAAGACTACAACGTATGTTCACGACCGCTTATTGCCTGTTTTCTGCACGACAACCAGGCAAGGCAAATCCTAGCAGCGGCGCATGCACAAGTTTGTTCACCCAGGATGGCTACAACTTCCAGAAGAAGACTTATTTCTCTAAGGAAATAAATGACCATCTCAAAGCTTTCTTATCTCTCAGACCCAGGCTCCGCATCACCAAGGACAGAAACTCCAGGAACATCCACAATCCAGAGGACATACGCTTGTTTCTGGAAACTACGATGGGTCAGGACATGGACACGTCTACAGGCGGCTCAAGACTTTCCCCATTGTCTGGCCCATTTCATTAGGTGAAGAGTAGGAGACAGACCTATGGAGGAATGTGTCAGTGTGGTAGGGACCAGGACAGAATGGCACTTATGCCTGAGGACAGAGCCCTCTAGATCCATGCTGCGGCCGCCTTTTGCCCAGAGGGACAAATCTTGATTGCCTTTGAAACCAACGCTTGAGCCAGACCAGGGGTGTGGAGGGCCAGTGCTGCAGGGCCCAGGTTCATGATCCCTGCTACAGCTGGTTATGCTGCAGACGGCACAGTGGGTCGATGTTTGATCAACAGACAGCTAAGTATTAGATGCACTGTACTAAATTGATGGGTGTTTTAGACCTTGAAGGGCTCCACTATTCCACCTCACTCTCTCATACTGCATACCTGAGTTACGGGAGTTTATAGATGTATTTATGTTCTGCATCAGAACAAATGTAGATTCCACTGTTTGTATATTAACATTGTTTGGTAGTGCTGCTTCCATACACATTAGTCTGTTTTCCCCTCCACCCTGGCCGATTATGCCAGCTCCACCTCCTCCCCTCCTATGCACAAACGCACATAGGCACAACAAGACTGACTACGGTCCTTCACCAGATACAGATGCTTCTTTAGGGGGTCACATCATTACATCATTATACATCATTCAGCATCCCAGCTTCCAAATTCATGCCCGCGTGGTATGGTGCGGTTGGCGGGCCTCTGGACCCCTACGCATCACCACATATGGGAGCCGCGTAGTGTACCTCCATGAACCAGGTGCCACGCACAGTTACCCCCCCTCCGGGGCTGCCTAACGCTTTCTTTCCTTCTTTCTCTTTGGTCCCCCTTTATATATATTGGTGGTACTTTCCACAGTAGCGGCCTACCCCGCTACAGGAGGTCGGTGCCCTCTTGGAGCGGCAGTCCGCCAAGTGTTGACCCACGGTAGACAGATTAGCGCTCAAGGTGAGCGAAGGCTGAGCAGGTGCCCCTACTTCCGGTGTTCCATTGCTCTATCCTTACCCTTCCCTTTTTGCCCCTCCTCCCCCTCTTCTTTATTGCAATCTCATTGGATAACTGCGAACTTTCACTGCGGTAAGCTAGCACCTCTCTACTGTGCCACCCCGCCGACTGAGGCACCCTTGCAGTAAGCTCAGCCCTATAGGTCCCCTTATTGTAAAAATAAAAATGAAAATTGATACGTGTATAGCGCACTACTCACCCGCAAGGGTCTCAAGGCGCTTGTACGAATACCGCTGTGGAACCCATCCTGGCTTTCCCTGTGAGGTGTCCACTTCTGGGCACCCCCAATGTGGAGGCCAGGCATCCTTAGCATTGTGGGGGCCGTTGTGGAGATTAAGCAAGCTATTGCCCAGAGTTGCAGAGTGGGACTCCATGATTGGAATAGGCACCGCGGCGAGAATTATCAGGTCCGTGGAATTTTTAGCCCAAGACCCACCGAGGCAGGGAATTGAACCCTGGTCCCGGGCTAGACCTCTGCATCAGGGTCTGCCGCTCTAACCATTGAGCCACACTTCTCCACAATTCTTGCTTGGCCCCAGCCCTAGCGACCTAATAGACCCGGACCGTCAATGTTGTGCCAGAGGGTACTCACTCCCCTCCCCTTCCTATCTCTCTCTCCCTTTCCTTTTTCTGTTTTACTGTTTTTCTGTTTGCCTGCCTCTTCTACTTCCTCTCCTCTTCTATTTTCACCTATTTCATTCTCGTACTCATTACTTCTTCTTTGGGTCCCTAGAATCTGCCCATTACTCCCTCTCTCTTTAAAGCACACCGCTGTCCATAACTCTAACCAGCCAGCTTTGTAATCTTTCAGGAGATCCAAAGCTTCCCCTTCCCAACCTACTCCCACCTGGCTTTACTTTCACAGTGCACCCGCTCCCAGTAGGGTTCACCACTCTCTGCACAGTGCCAGTCCCACTGATCTGCACTTACTACAACAAGCACTATATTTCCCCCACGCCCACTGCGAGCGGTCACAAGGAACGTTCACAGTATCACGCACTACATAAAGCGGAAAAAGAGCTTGGCGTACCTGCAATCTAAACACGCGGATGTAGCCTTGTTGCAGGAAACGCACCTAGACGCAGTAGAATGTGATAAGCAGAAATGAGACTGGGTGGGGAAGGCGATACACAGTAGGGTGCAGGCTGAGGCTCCTGGGATTGAGGGCCCACCCTGCAAGTGCAGAGTAGCAATTTTCCTTAGGAAATCCCTTCCGGCGACAGTGACAAAGACCTGGACGGATCCTGAAGGACTATATGTTTTCTCACAGCTCAAGTTAGGTGACCATCACATAAGCGTGGGGTCGGTATACTCTCCAACAGGGACGAAAAAAACATTCTTCTTGCAGTTAAATAGAATTCTGTCAGAAATAGGTGCTTCTCAATTTCTCATCGGCGGGGAATGGAATCTGGCAAGGGACCCGATCCTGGATAGGACTGGCCCGCTGGGCAGTAGCCATGCAGCTGACAGGGCATTGCTGGAGAACGTAATGCAAGACAACAGACTGATAGACCATTGGCTCTTGAGCCATCCCACAGATACAGAATATACCCTTGCCTCTCAGGTGCACAGTACGTTATCCTGCTTGGACTATTTTCTCACTTCCCATGGGGTACTACAGCTCACCCAAGAATCCCAAATCCTGGAGGCGGCCCTCTCGGATCATTCCCCCATCCTCCTCTCACTAAAACTCGGACTGTCCAGTCCTGGACGCAAGCCCTGGCGACAGAACGTCCAGTGCTACCGAGCCCCTGCTGGTAAATCCCTCTTACAGACTCATGTTGTGGCGTTCTTAATGGACAACCAGGGATCAGTCGACCCCTGCCGAACTTTATGGGCGGCAGCAAAGGCCACTATATGTAGCAGACTCATGAGGGATTCAGCCCAAGCAAACAAGCAAAACCATGACAAACAAAGAGCGCTGGACGTCGACATCAGGAACTATACTTGCCTCTATTCTGTACATCCCGTGCCACAACACTGCATGTCTCTGGAGCAGGCAAAGATGGCTTTGAATAGCCTCTTCACTACTGAAGCGGAATATGCTTTGCAGAGAATGAAGGGAAGGCATTATGAACATGGGGAAAAAGCGAGTAGCCTCCTGGCAGCTCAACTCTGCCAAGGTGAGGCCTCCAATGCTATTCTGGCTATTAGATTGACAACGGGGGATACCCTAACCCTACCCCGGGATATAACAAACAAATGTGCCTCTTTATATAAGACCCTGTACACCCCAGGCCCACCGATAGTGGTGGACAGACTGACTTCATTTTTGCGGGAGTCGAAACTCCCCTGCCTCTCAGCCACGGAAGGGAGATATTGGAAGGTGAGATCAGCAAATAGGAAATTTCCTCAGCAATAGCAAAATTGCCCTATCATAAAGCTCCTGGTGAGGATGGTTACCCGGTGGAGATTTACCACTGGGTGTGGGAAGAGGTGGTCACTACGCTGCAGGCTGAGTTTTGTGAAACAGAAAAGTCCGCTTCCCTGGGCCTTATTTCCAATAATGCCGTCATAGAGGTTATACCCAAACCCGCAAAGGACCCCCTGGGGTGTGGGAGCTATTGGCCCATCTCTCTGTTAAATTACGATATAAAGATACTGGCAAGTATACTAGCTACCCGTTCCCACAAAGTTATGCCATCTCTTGTACACGCCTCGCAAGTGGACTTTGTCCTGGGCCGATCTTCCAGGTACCATCTGCATACTCTCTCTCAAACCCTGTGAGTGTCCAAAGACCTCATTGCAGATGCTATTGCCCTCGTCCTCAATGCTGAGAAGGCATTTGATCAGATCGAGTGGGAATACCTCTTCCAAGTGATGGAACATTATGGTCTTGGGGCGCAATTTATAGCTAAAGTGCGCCTCCTTTACGGGAGCCCCATGGCACAAGTGAATGGTGGCTGATTCTTATCCAACCCCTTCCCCATACGTAGGGGGATGCACCAAGGATGCCCCCTGTCGACACTTCTCTTCCTCTTGGCTATGGAGCCACTGGCCGCCATCACGGGAGTTCCACTTCTAATAGGCAAATCAAAATTGTTTTTATATGTGGATGACATTTTGTTAACACTCACGAACCTGCCCTGCTCCCTTCCATCCCTACTCCAGATTATCAATGACTTCTCCTCCCTCTCCGGGTATAAGATCAACTGGGGCAAAAGTGAAGTACTTCCCCTCTTGGCTTGTTCCATGAAAGCGGCTATACATGGGTTCCCCTTCAGATGGCAACACTTGAGTCTTAAGTATCTGGGAGTCCTTGTCAATCTAGGCCTGGCAAGCATGGTCCAGGACAACCTCAACCCACTTATTACCCAGATGCAACAGGACTTTGAAAAGTGGAATGCCCTGGGACTGTCGCTGTGGGGTAGAGTGCAGGCAGTCCGTATGGTAGTGCTACCGCATTTTAACTTGACCTTGCAGATGCTACTAATTCAAGTGTCTCTCACAATCTTGTGGCAGATAGAATCCAAGAAAAGATCATTAGTGTGAGGCTCCGCAAAGCTGTGCATAGCCACCTCCATGCTACAGGCCCGCATCACGCACTGGGGACTTGGCCTTCGATCTGTAGAACTCTATGCATTGGCATCACATCTTTATCAACTGGCATGCTTCTTACCAGACTCCCCGGACCCGCCACAATGGGTTCTGTTGATTAATGACACCTAATTTCGGCCGAGGAGCGACTCTCCATCCTATATATGACGAAACCTAGGAACAGTGGTACAGTACACCCGATCACATCTGCCGCACGCAGGGCCTGGCACAGGGCTCACAAGCAATTGGGGGTGCATCCACGTCTGCACAAGAAAGACCCCCCTATGGGGAAATGAAGCTATCAGTATCGGGGGAAAAGCTGGAGATGGCAGCTATGGCAGGAAGCGGGTATACATTCCTTTGACCAGATTATTTGCAATGGTTCTTTGAAACACTGGCACAACTCGGAGAGGAGTATGGTCTTCCCACAACACAGTCCTGGAGATACACCCAGCTACAACATTGTCCCCAGCAGTGCTTTCCCCCCGCCCTAGTACCTGTCCCTATCTTGGTGCTATCATTTCTTCTCATCTGAGGACGATATAAATGGGTAATGTCTAAACTGTATGGGGTGCTAGCAAAGCACCACTTCTTGACCTCGCTGGCACAGACGTTTCTGGCCAGATAGCAGGAACGGTTGGCAATTACGTACGAAGATGACGGATGGGCGGACATACCAGAAGGGATGAAATTCTGCCTCTTCAAAGTCTTGCAGGACTGGTACTGGACGCCCACAAAACAGCACAGTGCGGGTCTCCCCCCCATGCCAGCTATTGGAGATGTCCCACCTCCCGCGACATAGTACATATCATCTGTGAATGCCCTTCAGTGCAGGCTTTCTGGGAGAACCTGGCATGGACCCTGAACGCCACAATGTCACTTTGCCTACCGCTTACGCCCCCTGAGTTTCTTTTGCAGTATATGAAATGCTTCCCGGGCCTAGCCAGACCACAACGCCGCCTCTTTCATACAGCTGTGGCCACGGCCAAACTTTGCAATCTGTGCCAATGGAGGGGTGCGACTCCTCAGACACCAGAGTCCTGGCTGGCAGCTATGATTCAAGTAGCCTCCCACAAGAAGATCATATATAACCTACCAGACCAATCAGAGATTTTTCTAGAGGTATTGAAACCCTTTCTGTGCATAGAGGCGCTGGATGTGGATGGTAACGTGTCTGCATCAGTCTCTGGTGATTTAGTGCATAGAGCGCCACAGCTGCTCTACAAGCCATCTTATACCCCTGACTTTAACTTCCACCCTTTGACACTCCCTTCTCGTTGTTTTCCCTTTTTATTTCTTCTACTTGATCTATCGACTCTTTCCTATGATCCCTCCTCCTTAGCACTACTTCGGTATTCTCTGCCACCTTCTCAGCACTACTACAGATCTTACCGCTAATATTATTCTTAATATTTTCATGTTCACTACCATTCTCACTATTATCATTATAGGGTGATGTTCCCTTGTTTCCTCTCTCCCCCTCCTGCACCTCTCCCATACCTTCCCCCCTCTGGCATGCCCACAATCACTCTCATGCCCACACAACCATTACCTTGCTGCTGTGTGACCACAGGGCTTGATTGCCGCACTTTCACACTACCAACAGACTCGTATTATGTTAGGGTCCCCACATCGGAACATATCGTCGACCTTCCCTCCCTCTCCCCCCCTCCATGTCCCCCCTGTACTGGTTTTTTGGTCCGTCCCTCAAGAGGAAATGAGAGGCTGACAAAGCAAGACACATTCTTCTATAAACAATTTGGGGGGTTAAGGGGAGGCAAGGCGCGAGCTTAGAGCGGGTGGTATTTCTCATCCAGCCCAGTTGGGGAGGAGGCAAGCAAACGGGCCAGTGGCAGCAAGCACATACATATATATCCCCCCTTGTTTCTATTCAGGGTTCCCCCCCTGTCCTCCCCTCTCCCCGTTATCACCCACATTTATAGATTGCAGTCGATAATTGTTGCCCGTAGGATTAAAGTGTCAAAACGTTTTGGTGACATGTCACATGTTTCTACTGCCCATATATATGTAACAGTGTATGTACAACCCTACTTTATTTTCTATGTTAAATTCTTTGAATGCGCAATAAAGAAATACAACACAAAAAAAGAAAGGGATGCGTGTACAATATTATTTGCAAATTGAAAATCTTTTTTATCATAAGGGTCCAAAGTCCCTGAGGCAGAGTCCCTGTGACAACATGCTCCTCATTTTGACATCCTGGCAGGCCCAGCATGTTTATTGACATAGGAGACACAATCCAGGAATGATCTGAGCAGTGTACTAGTTGAATATGGAATGTTGTATATCAACAGAGTGCTATGCCCACTTTAAGTTTTGGCACTTTTTTAGCGCTGATGATCACCCTCTCCATGACCATGCTACGACACTACTGACGCATAGTTGCATCTGATTCTGGTTTTGGCCATTTTACTTGAACATCAGTGGATGAATTGCCTAGTGGATCTCCTTTATACATTTATGTAGTAGGTTATAAGTGGATCCCTTTGCTATCCAAAGTATATGTTGCATGTGCATGTGAGTGAATGGCGTCCACCCTACCGTATCTTTGAAGCACCTCTCGGAATAATGACTCCTCGAATCTTACATCACGCCCTCGGGTGGCTGGATCGGATGAAATAGCCAGCTGTAAATATCGGGAGACAGAGATATCAGAAATAAAATATTGTGATACAAACAAATAATAATGCAAAAATGTCGCTCTCAAGAATATGTTTTTTGGGTAAGTAATATCATTTTTAGGAATGTAATTTTTAATATCATTTTCAGTGAAATAGTTGTAAAAAATAATAAATATAAATTAACGCGTTAATATTGTTTGTATACCTGTTAAGTGAATTAAAATGTACTTGTTAATTGTAATTTATAGTGTTGTAGCGGGTTGCTGGGTTTGTAGCAGAATAGGGTAGGATGTTAATTAAGCATATATTAATTATTAATTCATTAATAATTTGTAATAATTATGTGAGTGATAATAATTATGCAAGTTATGTAAATTATGTAAATATTGTATATTTCAGTTTTATTGTAGGTGTGGATTGCTAAGTTTGTAAATGTTTAGGGTGGGGAACTAATTAAGCAATACTTTATTATTTATTGGTACTTATTTAATTGATTATTAATTATGTGAATTGTGTATGAATTGTGTAAAACTTATATATGTTTGTTATATTTTGAGTCTGGGCTGTTGGGTTAGTAGGGGTATAGGGTGGGAAGTTAATTAAGTATTAAACAATTACCAGTTAATTATTAATTGGTGTTAGAACTGGGATTCCTGGTTGGCTGAGGTAAGCGCCCAGGCCAGGCAGGAACCACCACTCTAGTCAAGGTAAGCTATGTACACAGTAAAAGATACCCTGTGCTCACCCTCTGATAGCTTGGCACAGAGCAGTCAGGCTTATCTAAAAAGGCAATATGTAACATATTGTGCAATACACACACACAGTAACACAATGAATACACAACAAAATGACTAGATGTTTACAAAAATAGATTATTATATTATAAACAAAACAAGACCAACATGACAAAAAAGCTATGTACAGAAGTTAAGATAATAAAATTCAAAAGAACAAATTCAGAAAAGCACTTAGAAGCAAGTAAGAAGTAGCACTTAGAAGCAAGTAGTGCTAACAAGGTTACTTAAGGTCATCCTGGGCAGGGGCAAAGTCAAAGTTCAGGCTGAGTGTGACGAAGTGCTGGCTGGCTACAGGAGCCATGCAGGCCCTGGTGAACAAAATACCTTTCCTAGTCACAAACAGTGTGATGCATCGATCTTCTCCATGCAGCAAAGGTGATGGTTCAGTTCTGAAAACCGGTGCAGGAGTTGAGAGACACCGAGTGATGTGCTGGATTCTGCCATGCAGCCAAGAGGATGCGTTGATCTCACCAAGCTGCCGCAGTGGTGACATGCTGTTCGATGAGTGGATCTTGACAGGTAAAACGCTGGTTCTGATGCGATGTTTCGATTTTACTCCCACAGCCAGGTCAACACACAGACAGGAGATGCATTGCAATCTGTGTTGCAACTATCTGCACCACTTCCAGTGAGCCAGGCACTGGAGCAGGGGTAAAGACTTTGATATCCCTGATTCTCAAGCAACAGGAGGCAAGACAACAAGCCCTTGGAGATCACCTGGCGTGAAAGCAGAGTCCGACTCTCCCTCCACAGAGTCAGAGAGTGACAGGAAGCTGTACTGGTGTTTGTTGTTGTCTAGGTTTTGTGTGTACCAAACTGTCACATATGCTTTGTGATCTCTTGTGAGAGAATAGGGGCTGATCCCATTGTTTGCCTCCTATATTCAGAGTTCTCCAAATACGATGAATTCTTATTTAAATTCGGTTAGATGCTATGTTATATGTAGTGACGCACAACAGGGGGATATCTGTCTTGTTGCTTGTTGTGACCTGCAAAAGTGCCTCTCTGTTTTGGTTTCTTGCTCTTTTTTTAAATTCCCTATCAGCTGTTCAGGGTAGTTCCTGGCTTTCAGCTTGTTTGTCAATATTTCTCCTTATTTCTGCAAGTCTTTTGTTTGGCTACACCCCTGCATACTCTTGATGAAAAATGGTCCTTTCTCTCCTAATTTTACCTCACATTTTTCTACACTGATTAGCTGAATTGCTCCGCTAATGCAGAAGGCAACTTTTTACAACAAAATTTCTTAAAATGAACTTTTTCCTCCTAGTGTGTGACAAAAGAGTCTGTCCTCCCCTTATACCCATATGGTATCTGTTGAAACAACAAGTCATGTCTATAAATGATCTCGTCGGTTTTTCCTTCTAAATGCATTTTCCTTAGTGCTACTGAAAATTGTAATCATGGTAAGTTTCTAGATGTGATGACAACTATTTTAAGTCAAAGACATGATTTTCATCTAAATATTTATAGCCTTTTTAATCATCCCACTACTGGGGGGGGGGCTCCCAAAAAGTATGAGCGCCCTCTGATGCCTAATCCACACCCCACTTGTTCTCTTTTCAGTTACAACCATACAAGGAAAAGGTCATAGAAATATGGTCTGTATGATTAAGTGCATGTTTATTACTATTTAATTGCACTGAAAATTAGCAATCGCAAAAAGCAGGGTAAAAATGATGTCCTGAGGAAAGCCTATTGGATGCCTGGGAACATTAACTTCTAAAAGCATCACACCAATCTATTTTAACCTAGCCCTAGATCCCAGAATAAATTGGTTACTCATGCAACCCTGCCTTCCTTCACTGCTACCACTCAAGGAGCTCCACTTACCAACGTGTCAAGGCCACCCATTTACGTTTAGTGTCCGGATGAGGTTCCAATGAAGAAGCATGCCAGAGGTGCTACCTGTGGATGAGGAAACATATATATATACGGGTATTTTACAGCTACAATGTTGATATGCAGTACCAGACATGATTACTAATGCATTGGTACGACCTATGCACTCTTTCTTGCTATGGGACAATGGATTATCATGCAATTGTATTCGGTTGATGGCATTTTGTCTTCTATTTCTACTTCTATTTTTGTTACCGTCACGTGGTGTATACGAAATGGGCACTGTCACTTTAAATTTGAGCGTGTTACAGATGAACGTTGTCATGTGAGCAAGGCTCCACGGAGCCTAAACGTCATGCGGCATATTTCTGCTACAGAAAAATAAATACCAGCACTAACTTAAAGGTCCTTATCCAAGAGTCTTTTTGCGGCAGGGCGGGAGCTACATACTGCTGCTGAAACACGTTTGAGAGTATATATATATATATATATATATATATATATATATATATATATATATATATATATATATCAATAACTAAAAAAACATAGGTTTCAGGAATGTTATAGTTAGTTGGACATTTCACCCATACAAAACCAGAGAAATTCTTCTGTTATAGTTAGTAAAGCTAACTATAACTTGCGCCCCCGCAGTGCACTGCTGATGATGCCACATATTACATCACTCATGACATGGTCAGTGACATCACTGATGACATCAATGATGACATCTCAAATGACATCACTGAGGACATCATCCAGTGAATGTGTGTTTCTGAAAAGTTTAACCTCATTCGTGCTCATGACGAGCTCAGCTTGTCATGAGGCACGGTCCCGCTGTGCTCATGACGAGCTGAGCTCGTCGTCATGACGGCTGCGCCTCGTCCACACGGGGATAATTCCCCTGCTGTGCTGGGTGTTCCATTGGAACGGGCGTGGTAATGATGAGCTCAGCTCGTCATGAGCACAGCGTCACCATGCTGCGTGACGAGCTGAGCTCGTCACTAGCACCGCAGCGCTGCTAGTCCCCCAGCACAGCGGGGGAATTAGCCCCACGGGGAAGGCGTTAAATATGTTTTATATATATATAGTGAGCAAGGACTTCACGTATTACTGAGTGTCTTAAGCTGTTTCCAGGGCTGAGTGCCCATTGCCCCCACTGTTTCCACTACGCCTGCTCTGCTTTATGCATATTCGGGAAATTCTGATCAATGACAATACATATGCAATGGCTAAATATATTAAAACTCATGTTGGGAAACCTTGGCAAGACATTGAATACCTGGGATTGGCAATGGTCGCCAGACAAGAACGAGGTGGGGACAGAATACAAAAACTAAGAACACTTGAATCAAAACTTATAATTAAATTTAAGACCAAACATCCGTTGGGGCTGAACGCAGATGAGGAGATGCATGTGCATCTCTGAAGGAAAAAGATGTAAAAAAGGACAATGGAATTGTTTAACAGAGTGTAAATTAAATGTATTATCGCAGCGAAAACCATTGGAGGTAATAGGGCACATAGATCATGTTGATAGGGCCAAAATTCAATGCATAAAGCAGAGCAGGCCTAGTGGAAACAGTGGGGGCAAAGGGCACTCAGCCCTAGAAACAGCTTAAGACACTCGATAATAAAGACTCACAATGCCGATGTTATTGCTACAGCATCATCGGCTCACTTTCACGGTATTCCTGTGAATGTTTTTCATGCGCTGTAATTACCTACTATGAGGTAAACGCATAAGTGAGTAGTCATAGTCATAGTCATAATTTCTTGAATAGCGCACATTTCACAAAAGTCTCAGGGCGCTTGACAACTCTTGTCCGAGTTGTCACCAAGAATCAATAAAGTTTGGTTGAAATATCAACCACAAGGCCCATAATGCACCATCTTGAACATATAGGTGTAAGAGTATATAAAGTGGAAAGTGAGAAAGGACAACGTAGCACACTGCCGTGACCAAGAACATTAGTTCGAAACGCGTAGGAGTTTTGCGCTTGATCTGTGAATAAACAACATCTTTACCGCCAAGAAGTGTGCCGCACCATCATTTGTTTATGAAATAATATATATATGCAACAGTGTATTGTGGGTGTATAAGTGTCTGGATGGATGATTTAGTAGGTACGCGACTCACTGTATAGGTGAGTGATTGATCATGTCTTATTGAATGCATGGATTAGTGACTAAACTGTGTGAATGTCTGTATCAGTCTGTCAGTTGGTGTGTAAGCAGTTGCATGCGTTGGTGAGTAGCTACACAAGTGTGTATATGGGTTATTGATTGGTTGTCTGAGTATCTGTATGGGTGTCTGTGTGGGTGGATGGGGAGTGTGTGACTCTGTGTACAGATGTGTGAGTAGAATATTCACTGGGTATATGGGTTCAACAGTTCAACTGTGAGGGGCTGTATAGGTGTGTGAGTGTGTGTATGGGTGGGTTGGTGATTAAATAGATGTCTCAGTGGTACACGTGTGAGTAACTACATATGTAAAAGGCAGTATTGTGAGTGTTGGAGTATTTAACCCCTTCGATGCTCATGACGGAATGGTTCCATCATGAGCATCGGTGCCCCTGTGCTCATGACGGAACCATTCTGTCATGAGGCCCGGGGCACGAAATCCCTCTGCTGCAGACAGCAGATGGATTTCTATTACACCCCTGTGACCTTGGGAGCTGGGGAAGAGCTTCCCCAGCTCCGGAGGCCCCCTCCCTGGTTTCTGTGCCATGAGGATCAGCATGCACGTTGCGCTGTCGTCATTGCACAGAAACGGAAACTGAAATGAGCTGGCTCATTTCAGTTTCACTTTCTATGTGCTCTGGGGGCTACCTCAGCCCCCCGAGCACGTAGAAAGACGGGACAGGTATCATTGGAAAGGGGAGACTCTCCCCTTTCCAATTGTTTCCCTCCCCAGTGGATCCCTGCTTGCAAGCAGGGTTTCCGACACTAGACACCAGGGAGGGGGCAAGGGCTTTTGCTCCCCCAAAAATATTTTGGTGTGATTTAGTCTTTTTACCCCCCCTGGGGGGCTGGAGCCCCCAATCTGCCCCCGAGGGGGCAAAAAGCCTACTAGATGCCAGGGATATATTTTTTTTCCACATCATTTATTAGGGTGGGGGCTGTCCACAAAGGGCATGTCCATGCCCCCACCCCGCAACATTTACAGCCTTTCTGCCCCCCCCAGGGGCAGTTGGGGTCAGTAGCCCCCAATCTGCCACCCAGGGGGGCAGAAAACCCACTATACACCAGGGATTTTTTTTATTAGAATTTGTGGTGGGGGCTGCCCAATATGAGCATGCCCACGCCCCCACCCACCCCTGCAAAAATTACAGCCTTTCTGCCCCCCCTGGGGGGCAGATGGGGCATCAGCCCCAAATCTGCCCCCGGGGCAAAAAGCTCAGTAGATGCCAGGGATTTTTTAGGCAGATTTTAATTAGGGTGGGGGCATTGGCAATACACATTTTGGGCAGCCCCCACCCTAATTAAAATGTTCCCAAAAAACTCCCTGGCGTCTAGTGGACTTTCCGCCACCCTGGCAGGCAGATGGGGGCATTAACCCCCATTCTGTCTCCCCGGGGGAGGGGGGAACCCACTAGACGCCGGGGATGTTTTTGGCCAATTTTAATAAGGGTGGGGGCATTGGTGTGCCCGTTTTGGGCATCCCCCACCTTAGGTAATTTTGATGACTCCTGAATACATTTTGGGGCCTTGCCTGTCGTGGGTACTTGACCCACCCTGGGTAACAGAACCTGGTGTGAGCCAGTCAAGTAACCCCATCTTGATTTCCCCTGCGTATCTACTTTCGAAAAATGTATAGGTTTGCTAAGTTTACCTTGGTGCTGGCAGAGCTAGGGTTAAAAAAATACAGCTAGGTTCTTTGCCAAAAAAGGGTAATTTTTCGCTGTGTAATTGTGGTGTGTCCACGTTGTAATTTGCGCCGTTTCCTGTCGCGGGCACTAGGCATACCCACACAAGTGAGGTACCATTTTTCTCGGAAGACTTTGGGGAATGCGGGATGGGTGGACATTTGTGGATCCACGCAGATTCCAGAACTTTCCACCACAGAACTGTGGGGAGAATTTGTTTTTTAAAAATACTTTTTTAGGTTTGCAAGGGATTCTGGCTAACTGAGCCTGGTGTGAGCCGATCAAGTCACCCCATCATGGATTTCCTTGGATGTCTAGTTTTTAAAAATGTATGGGTTTGCTAGTTTTCCCTAAGTGCTGGCAGAGGTAGGGTTCAAAAACTAAAGCTAGATACTTTGCCAAAAAAGGGTCATTTTTCGCTGTGAAATTGTGGTGTGTCCACATTGCGATTTGTGTCTTTCCTGTCACGGGTACTAGGCCTAGCCACACAAGTGAGGTACCATTTTTCTCAGAAGACTTTGAGGGATGCGGGGTGTGTGGACATTTGTGGATCCACACAGATTTCAGAACTTTCCACCACAGAAATGTGATGAAAATTTGTTTTTCTGACATTTGTTTAAGTTTTTAAGGGATTCTGGGTAACAGTACCTGGTATGAGACAGTCAAGTCACCCCATCCTGGATACCCCTGGGTGTTTAGTTTTCAGAGATGTATAGATTTGCTAGCTTTCCCTAGGTGCTGGGAGAGCTAGAGTTCAAAAACTACAGCTAGGTACTATATTTCACCTGAAATTGTGGTGTGTCCATGTTGATTTTGTGCCGTTTCCTGTCGCGGGCACTAGGCCTCCCACACAAGTGAGGTAACGTTTCTCTTGGAAGACTTTGGGGAACGCGGGGTGGGTTGAAATTTGTGGATTCACGCAGATTCCAGAACTTTCCACCACAGAAATGTGAGGAAAATGTGTTTGTTTTTTATAATTTACAAGGGATTCTGGGTAACAGAACCCGGTGAGAGGCAGTCAAGTCACTGCATCCTGGATTCCCCTGGGTGTCTAGTTTAAAAAAATGTAAGGTTTGCTAGTTTTCCCTAGGTGCTGGCAGAGATAGGGTTTAAAAACTAGAGCTAGGCACTTTGCAAAAAAAGGGTAATTTTTCATTGTTAAAATTTGGTGTGTTCACGTTGCGTTGTGAGCCGTTTCCTGTCGTGGGCACTAAGCCTACACACACAAGTGAGGTACCATTTTTATTGGGATACTTAGGGCAATTCGGATTTGTAAAGCAACTGTTATTACGTATTGACTTTAGATGCATTTCTGTCTCCCAAATGAAAGAAAATGTGTAAAAAATAAGTAATTTTGAAAAATGATCGATAATTCTCATGCTAGTATGAGCATTCCCAATTTCAGAAATGTGCAAATATCTACTGTTTCTAAACTTTATATTTTGTACCAATTTCAGAAAAAACATAGGTTTCAGAGACATTATAGTTAGTACGACATTTGACTCATATAAAACCAGAGAAATCCGCCTGTTATAGTTAGTTGAGCTAGCTATAACTCGCGCACCCACAATGCACTGCTGATGACGTCTCATATTACGTCACTCATGACTTGGTCAGTGACATCACTCATGACATCACTGATGAAATCTCAAATGACATCACTGATGACATCACTGATTACTTCATTCAGTGCATGTGTGTTTCTGTAAAATTTAAATGTTTTTCATATATATCTATGCCCAAGACTATTGAAGAATGCATGGATGTACAAGTGCCTGAATGGATTATTTAGTAGATGCATGACTAACTATAAGTCACTGATTGAACGTATGTTACTGAACGTATGGGTTTTTTTTTTTTTTTTTTTTGCAGAGTTTTATATAGCGCGAACTAGACCCGAACCGAATCAGGTATCAGAGCGCTTTACATATTTTCCAGTTACGTTACATGAGGACACACTTTCATTTTAGGCACGGGGAGATTAAGGGCCCGATGTAGGTAAATCTAATTTACTACTTCTAAAATACCGAATCATACCGATTCGGTATTTAAGAAGTGGTAAATTAGAGGGGGGGAAATGTAGGTAATTCTGATTCGGTAAATACCGAATCTGTAAGATTCAGTATTTACCGATTCTGTAAATACCGAATCGGTATCCCCCATTGATTCCTATGGGCCTTGAAGCCCATAGGAATCAATGTGGAATACCGAATTGGTATTTACGAATTCGGTAATTACCTATTCTTGCAAGGGTGCAGGGGGTGTCACTTTGACACCCTCTGCACCCCAATTACAGGCTTGTGTGCCATGTGGCACACAGACATGCCCTGAGGGCATGTCTGTGTGTCACATGGCACAGGTGTGCATGTACAGATGTGCATGCACACCTGGATTCGGTATTTTACCACCCAATTGGATTGGGTGGTAAAATACCGACTCTTGAAGGCCTGTGGCACTCTTCAGAGTGCCACCTACATCACTATTAACCGATTCTGTTCATTTACCGATTCGGTATTTTACCAATTCGGTAAATGTACAGAATCGGCAAAATTACCGAATCTGTACTTCTGTAGCCCCCTACATAAGAAAACCGTAATACCGGTCGGAAACGGCCGAATTCAGCCGTTTCCGACCGGTATAAAGGCTCCTACATCGGGCCCATAGTGATTTGCCCAGAATCACAGGAGGTTTTGGCGACGTTATCGAGACTCACACCCAGATCCCCAGGTCCAAGGTCGAGCGCCCTAGCCGTTAGGCCAACTCCTCTCCCCAGAGATGACTAAAATGTGTGAATGTCTCTATTAGTCTCTCAGTTGGTGTGTAAGCAGGTGCATTAGTTGGTGAGTAGCTATATCAGTGTTTATATGGGTTTTTGATTGATTGTATGAGTATCAGTATGGGTGTCTGAGTGTCTACGTGGGTGGGTGGGGGGTGTCTGGCTCTGTGCATAGATGTCTGAATGGCTGATTTATTGGTTCTATCAATTCAAAAGTGTATCTCGGAAGGGCTGTATGTGTAGCTGACTGTGTGTACAGGTGTGTTGATTAGTGAATTGATGTCTCAGTTGTATATATGTGAGTAACTATATATGTTTTTAGACAGTATATGTGATGGTGGGGGTATAATTGACTATACATGAGAGATAGTGATTGCAACAGTGTCTACATACATGAATGTGTACTTGTATTAGTGTTTGTATAAGAGAGTAAATATGTGATAGTATCTATATAAATAAGGGAAGTGATGTGTGTATAAATAAGTCAGGTGGTGTGTATATATCTGCATAGGTGTGTACATGTGTGTGATTGATTTTTGGCATGACTGAATAGATGTGTGAGTAACTCTACTGATCAGTAGCACTGTGTGAATGTATGTATAGGTGTATGAGTGGATATTATACTGATGTAATGATGAGTTCTCGCCATAGTGCATCGGAACCTCATGCGTATTACCGCCAGCATCCCTAACGTGAGACCTGGCTGAGTGACAAGCTTAATTTCTTACTGCTCGCACATCCAAACACGGAATCCCCTGTTTGAAGTTGGATTTCCCGGTTGCCAGCAATTCGCTTACTCACAGTGACATGCTTATTTAAGAAGTGGCCACTCGTTCATCACATCCCCTTGAACCAACCATCCCTCTCACCATCAGGAGGCATTGTGTTTATATTCAGGCATCTGTATTGTGTAGTCCTGATGATGATCCCTCTATCCATTGAGCATGGGATCGAAAAGTCGTCGACCAACTGAATCGTGCCACATCTAACCAATGTGTATAAATAGTGCGGTTACTATTGTGGACAGCTTGTTCATTCCCTAATTTTGCAAAGCTTCCATGGTCTTGTTTTGCCTGAAATCTTTCATGTTTTATGTTTTTTTGTTTCCTATCTTTTGTACTGCATGTAGGATTGCGTCCCTCTCTATTGTGTTTTCCTATTTATGTTTACTTAATTGCATCAAATATTAAAATTCCTTGTCCGGCTGGACATTGTAAAAAATATAGCGCCTATCCAGGTCTATATCTTATTTGTTTTCAGAATTTCCTCCCTAAGGACCATTGTTCTATGACATAGTAATGATGAGTGACAGCATGTATGAGTGACTGTATCAGTGTATGTCTGGTTTACGATATATAGATAAGAATCAGTGGATGGGCATCTACTATCTGGTATTGGTGTGTCTATGGTTTCAAAAATGGTAGTCTGTATTTTAGTGTGTGTATCAAAGGTTTATTAGAGTGTGAAGAGGTGTGTCAGGCAATCACATGGATGATGTCATCAGTGTTGTCATTTGAGATGTCATCAGTGATGTCACTGACCATGTCATGAATGACGTAATATGTGACGTCATCAGCAGTGCATTGCAGGCGCACGAGTTATAGTTAGTTCAACTAACTATAACAGGCAAATTTCTCTGGTTTTATATGAGTCAAATGTCCAACTAACTATAACAACTCTGAAACCTATGTTTTTTCAGTGAATTTCTAAAGTTTTTTAAATGCTAATTTCTAACTATAATGTCCCTGAAACCTATGGTTTTTTCAGTGAATTTCTAAGGTTTTTTAAATGCAAATTTCTAACTATAACGTTTGTAAAGCCTATGGTTTTTTTCAGTAAATTTCAAAGGTTTTTTAAATATCGAACTACTTTTGTGTATTTGTCATTAGTACTGTGTTTTATGATCTTTTCAACTACATAAAATAAACTGCAAAAGTGCTGTGTAATATAATACATTTCACAAATTACAATGAATTTTTAAATAATACAAAATATTTTAAAATTTAAATAACAATTTTTCTCCATTTTTTTGCTGTCATCAGCCACTACTTAACTTCACTATTCACAGTGATGTCAGATTAGTTTCATCATAAACAGCAGGGATAAAAAACAATCAACTAGATTGTTAAAAAAAACAAATCCCTAATTCTCACAAATATCATACAAAATCAACACAAATAACACATCCAATACTATTTCCAATCTTCAAATCTTACCTTTACTTCTTAGTTTCTGTGCACATTTTCCCAATACGCCAAATAATGTATCAAAAATTTTGATTTGAAAGCATCCAGTATGAATTCCTTAAAGTATCTTTACACCTTTCCACAAAGCCGAATGGTGTATCTAAAATCTTTGTTTCAGAAATATCAAGTATGAGTTGGGAAATTCATATGGCAAAGTCGGTTTCATTTCCAAGTGTGTAATATTGCTGTGACCCCAACCATTATTACACTTTAAATCAACTGTATAATGTCCACTTGTAGTAGTACTTCCAGCTTAGAAAACAATAGCAACTGTTGCAAAAGTCCGTCTAGAAATAGATACTTGACTAGCAACAACAGTTTTTAATTTTGGTTTCCACTTTTCTTCCCTTTGGTCTACAGCGTTGTAGCATTGTAATAAAATATTTTCCATATCTTTGTAGGCATAATGTAGATAGCATTGTTGATTTACAAAAGAGCACATAATCTCGTGATCAACTTCTTTTACTAATTTGGAAAATGGTACAGATTTGCAGTCAGGTATTGTTAAATATAGAAATCGTTCTCTGTCAACTATAGTGCTTGAAGTTATTGAACACTATTTACATTTATGTTCCCATTAGTAACAAGTCCAAATAAGGACTCAATCTGAATTCCTTCATCTACTAGGACTCCAAGCATAACCATCAAAAATTCTTGTGCATCTTGTTCTATATTAGCACTAAACGTTAAAGATCCAGTACATGTATCCAACAGTTGGCGAATACCAGAAGCAGAATGTATCTTACTTCCATCAGTTCTCAATTCTTGAAATAAAGTATAAAGTGCCGAACATAATCTTTTTTCCTGAATTTCCATAATTTCACCATAAACATCTTCAAGATAAAATGTAACGTTTAGAATAACATTACCATAGCAGTTGACACCAGAAGCATTTTCCAATTGGTATCTGACAACATCATCACTTGTTTGTATTTTCTGCTTCTTTAAATGTTTTCTTTTCTCTTGATTTTCTTTCTGCTTTTCAGCCCTAGTTGATTCTTCAACATGTTTGCGTTTTGAACACACAACACATTTCTCATAAATAGGATATTCACCCACACTTGGAGCCTAAAGCCTTCTCAAACGATTATATTCTCTTACACAATTAACATCAGCAGTAACCTTGTTCTCATCAAAATCAATTAAATACAAACCAGACAACGTTCTAACACGAGATAATGCAACATATACAATTCCCTCTTTAAACACAGTTCTTCCTACATTATCCAAAGCATTATCTACACTTAAACCTTGAGATTTATGAATGGTTATTGCACATGCTAAACAGAAGGGAAACTGTTTTCTACAAACATACAAGTCTTTTACAGGAAAAAACATGCAGCAGAATGCACAATCTATCTTACCTCTGTAATCTGATTAAATTTAATTTTCAAGCATTCAATTCCATTTCTATTTTGAAATTTCCCCAAATCAACAACTTTCCTCATTGCTCCATTCACTAAACCTTCTACTACATTCAGATTACGCTTCAAAATTACCCGATAGTTTAAACATACATCTACATTTTTTTCTAAGCCAGCACTTTTTGATACAGACTTTTCCAAAGAATCCAATTTAGTCTGTAGTTTTTCTGAAAGAATAATTGTTTTTCCTTGATGCTCGATTTTATCAACAGCTTCAATGTGAACTATTTTTTCACTTTCCAACTTCATAAGCTCTCTATTAAATGTATAATACTCTTTCACTGTAGCCATTAAGCAAACTATAGACTTTTTTTCTTTCATTTTCTTGTACATTACTTCTGCTGGTGTATTTTCAAATTTAAACAAGTTCTTTAGTAGACAACTTTGAAAAGCTTGTTTATCATGTTTCCTTAGAACACCAATTCTTACATCTTTTAGAATATTTGCATAATCTTTATGTCTTGCTTGTCGCATATTCTGAGTAAGTTCTTTATATTCAAAATGTAACCACAGATTCACATTTCCAATACTTCCCAAAGATTTCTTAGGGTCTTTATGTAGAAGAGTTTTAAACACTGGTTCTCCTTTTACAGGGGTTTGTTGTAGCAGATCTCCAAAAACAATTAGAATCGACCCGCACTCTGGGAAGGCCCGTGCCAGGCCGTCCGTCTCGAACAACGTGACTCTGTGCCCCCCCGAGCCGTAGCTCGCACTGTGAAAGGAGGACCCCGCACCGCACACCTCTTCGCCCCCTTTGAGCCGCACTGATCCAATGCGCACCCTGCCGCTGCTAGATGCAACCGCGTCGAGAGGCTGGGGTACGCTTCGCACATCCGCGTCGTACTGCCCACCTCGTACCGTGCTTGAAGCCTGAAAGGCGCCCGCTCTCAAGGTATGGTTTGTACACCAAAACGAACATCGACCACACCGCACAAGGCACCGTCCCCACGACCAACGCGACTCTGTGCCCCCAGCGAAATTTGCGAATTTGCGTTCCGTGAATTTGCGCAAAATTGAATTCGCAATTCGCAAAATCCGAGAATTCGTGCAAATTTGTGGATTTTTGTTTTTTTGCGTGTTCGCAGGTTTTTTGCGTGTTCGCGGGGTTTTTTGCATGTTCGCGGGGTTTTTTGCGTGTTCGCGGGGTTTTTTGCATGTTCGCGGGCCGCTTGCATGGCGAAGTTACCCATGCGGTCGTGTATGGACACAGCACCCTCTGGTTCACCACTGCCACCCTCTGGTTCACCCCTGCCACCCTCTGATTCACCCCTGCCACCCTCTGGTTCACCCCTGCCACCCTATGGTTCACCACTGCCAACCTCTGGTTCAGTACTGCCACTCTCTGGTTCACCCCTGCCACCCTCTGGTTCAGCACTGTCACCCTCTGGTTCACCACTGCCACCCTCTGGTTCACGACTGCCACCCTCTGGTTCATCACAGTACCTCTGGTTCACCACTGCCACCCTCTGGTTAACCACCGTCACCCTCTGGTTCAGCACTGCCACCCTCTGGTTCACCACTGCCACCCTCTGGTTCACCCCTGCCACCCTCTGGTTCACCACTGCCACCCTCTGCTTCATCACAGTACCCTCTGGTTCACCCCTGCCACCCTCTGGTTCAGCACTGTAACCCTCTGGTTCACCACTGCCACCCTCTGGTTAACAACTGCCACCCTCTGGTTCATCACAGCACCTCTGGTTCACCACTGCCACCCTCTGGTTAACCACTGTCACTCTCTAGGTCAGCACTGCCACCCTCTGGTTCACCACTGCCACTCTCTGGTTCACCACTGCCACCCTCCGGTTCACCCATTCCACCCTCTGGTTCACCACTGCCACCCTCTGGTTTACCCCCACAACCATCTGGTTCATCAATGCCACCCTCTGGTTCACCCCTGCCACCCTCTGGTTCACCCCTGCCACCCTCTGGTTCAGCACTGCCACCCTCTGGTTCAGCATTGTCACCCTCTGGTTCACCCCTGCCACCCTCTGGTTCAGCACTGTAACCCTCTGGTTCACCACTGCCACCCTCTGGTTAACAACTGCCACCCTCTGGTTCATCACAGCACCTCTGGTTCACCACTGCCACCCTCTGGTTAACCACTGTCACTCTCTAGGTCAGCACTGCCACCCTCTGGTTCACCACTGCCACTCTCTGGTTCACCACTGCCACCCTCTGGTTAACCACTGTCACTCTCTAGGTCAGCACTGCCACCCTCTGGTTCACCACTGCCACTCTCTGGTTTACCACTGCCACCCTCCGGTTCACCCATTCCACCCTCTGGTTCACCACTGCCACCCTCTGGTTTACCCCCACAACCATCTGGTTCATCAATGCCACCCTCTGGTTCACCACTGCCACCCTCTGGTTCACCCCTGCCACCCTCTGGTTCACCACTGCCACCCTCTGCTTCATCACAGTACCCTCTGGTTCACCCCTGCCACCCTCTGGTTCAGCACTGTAACCCTCTGGTTCACCACTGCCACCCTCTGGTTAACAACTGCCACCCTCTGGTTCATCACAGCACCTCTGGTTCACCACTGCCACCCTCTGGTTAACCACTGTCACTCTCTAGGTCAGCACTGCCACCCTCTGGTTCACCACTGCCACTCTCTGGTTCACCACTGCCACCCTCCGGTTCACCCATTCCACCCTCTGGTTCACCACTGCCACCCTCTGGTTTACCCCCACAACCATCTGGTTCATCAATGCCACCCTCTGGTTCACCCCTGCCACCCTCTGGTTCACCCCTGCCACCCTCTGGTTCAGCACTGCCACCCTCTGGTTCAGCATTGTCACCCTCTGGTTCACCCCTGCCACCCTCTGGTTCATCACTGTCACCCTCTGGTTCATCACTGCCACCCTCTGGTTAACCACTGCCAACCTCTACTGAGACCTTTTGTGCCGCAGTGGCAGCACCAAGGATGAGCCATGGTGCTGGGTATTAACAATGTGACGCATCTGAGAGATGCGTCACATTGTAAAGCCCTGCGCCATCAGGAGGCGTTCCGGCGCAGGGGAGGGCGTTCCTGCGCAGGAACGCCTCCTAAAAGTGGCTGAGTGAAATCTACAAGATTTCACTCAGTCACTTTTAGGCCAATGCTGCGTCAAAACCCTGCGCCTGCTTGAAGCAGGCGCAAGGCTTGATGCAGCATTGGGGAAATAGGGCTCCCAGAGCATTGCTGGAGCTGCGTCGCAAGCGCGACGTATCTCCAGCAATGCACTGCTTTTACGGCACAGATGCGTGACGCATCTGTGCCGTTTTTGCCACATGGTGCACCGCATTGTAAATGCGGCGCACCATGGGTGGCGGAGCTGCGGCGCACAATAACTGGCGCATCCCTGGGGATGCGCCAGTTTATGTAAATCTGCCCCTATACATTTAGCCAACGAGGGAGCACTTACTGATTAGACAGTAGAAAGTACTGCAGTTGAGTAGAGGTATTGCACAAAAAGGTGGAATCTTCGTGGACAAACACGCAGGGCGGGATTCATTCTGCCCCCTGTTAGACTCGTTTTTTGTGCCCTTCTGCCCTCTGTTAGACTCGTTTTTCCCTTGTTTTTGTGCCCTTCTGCCCTCTGTTAGACTCGTTTTTCCCTTGTTTTTCTGCCCTTCTGCCCCTGTTAGACTCGTTTTTTGTGCCCTTTTGCCCTCTGTTATACTCATTTTCCCCTTGTTTTTCTGCCCTTCTGCCCTCTGTTAGACTCATTTCTTGTGCCCTTCTGCCCTCTGTTATTCCCTCGTTTTTGTGCCCTTCTGCCCTCTGTTAGACTCGTTTTTTGTGCCCTTCTGCCCTCTGTTAGACTCGTTTTTGTGCCTTTCAGTCCCATTAGACTCGTTTTTTGTGCCCTTCTGCCCTCTGTTAGACTCGTTTTTCCCTTGTTTTTCTGCCCTTCTGCCCTTTTTTTAAACTGCTTTTTGTGCCTTTCTGCCCTCTGCATCACCGCATCATCACTCAGCGCTACGCCAGCATCACTCAGCACCACCACATTATCACTCAGCTCCACCACATTATCACTCAGCACCACCACAGCACCACTCAGCACCACCACAGCATCACTCAGCACCACCACAGCATCACTCAGCACCGCCACAGCACCACCACAGCACCACCACAGCACCACTCAGTGCCAGCACAGCATCACTGTTCATAAAGGGGGTGGTGATGGACAGAGTATCTGAATTAAGCACAACATTCCTACCCAGTCAAGAGATCAGGGCTTGATCCATCACCGTTTTTTAGCTCACTGCACCATCCCAGCTCAGAACCTGGCTACATGCAAATTAGTCTGACCCTGGCCCAGTGCATCATGGGAACAGGGCAGACCAAACTACCAAGCCAATTCTTTACTGGAAAGGAAACAAGCTTCCGGGGACCGGTTTCTGGCATTACAGCCGTCTTCGGCCCAGCTTGCTTGAATCCTGATGGTGCAGTGAGCAAGGGACTCACATCTGAGCATACGCTTCCACACTTGTGGTGGCCAAAAGATTCATAAAGGGGGTGGTGATGGACAGAGTATCTGAATTAAGCAGAACACTCCTACCCAGTCAAGAGATCAGGGCTTGATCCATCACCGTTTTTTAGCTCACTGCACCATCCCAGCTCAGAACCTGGCTACATGCAAATTAGTCTGACCCTGGCCCAGTGCATCATGGGAACAGGGCAGACCAAACTACCAAGCCATTTACTGGAAAGGAAACAAGCTTCCGGGGACCGGTTTCTGGCATTACAGCCGTCTTCGGCCCGGCTTGCTTGAATCCTGATGGGGCAGTGAGCAAGGGACTCACATCTGAGCATACCCTTCCACACTTGTGGTGGCCAAAACGATTCACAGCATCACTCAGCACCACCACATTTTCACTCAGCACCACCACAGCACCACTCAGCACCACCACAGCACCACTCAGCACCACCACAGCTTCACTCAGCACCACCACAGCACCACTCAGCACCACCCCAGCATCACTCAGCACCATCCCAGTATCACTCAGCACCACCACAGCACCACTCAGCATCACCACAGCACCACTCAGCACCACCACAGCACCACTCAGCGCCACCCCAGCATCAATCTGCGCAACCATTCAACAACAACTGGTTCAAATATGTTCTCTCAATGTTTCAACCTTTATTACAAATGTCACAAAAATATGTTAATATTTCACTTCTGTTCTTGGATTTTCGTCACAATAAAATACACTGAACATAATCTTCACAAAAGTTATTTACAAAAGTTTAAGCTATTGCCATTATAAATTAAAATCACTTTTATTTAAGTATTAATTATTTAAAAAAATTAAAAGCCATTGTAATTTGTAATATCAATACAGCTAAGTCACGTAAATACAAAACATGTTGCATTACAAATGCTATAGGTGTCACATTTGCGAAAGTTATAACTATTGGCAATGTAAATGACAAAGCTAATAATTTAGCTATTTTCAAAACCAACACATAAATAAAACAAATTGTCATTTACAAGACCAATAGCTCAAACTTTCCTAATGCGAGACCTATTGCATTGCAAATGCTTGTTTTTATATCTGTCAGTGCTTCCTGTTGAGGTTTAATTTTCATGACAGGCGCCTCATTGCCTACTTGTAACTATTCTCTGACCCTGCTTCAAGGGTCAGAGTAGGGTCAGAGAATAGTTGCAAGTAGGCAACGAAGCGCCAGGAAGCACTTACAGGCTTACAGCAGCAGGTGCCCAAGTTGAAGTTAATTTCTTTGTAACCCTTTTGTGAAAGGTTACTAAAAATTTGCTTCAACTTTTGCACCTGCTGCTGTAATCCTGTAAGTGCTTGGCTGAAAATTCGTCCCCGCTAATTAGCGGATTTTACCGCGATTTCGCGAGATTCGCGGATCGCGAAATCGCGGAAAATCCACAAATTCCGCGAGCGGAACGATGTTTTCAGCCCATGCTTATACTCGCACCATGAAAGGAGGACATCGCTGCGTGCAACGCTTTTGTTTTTCATCGCCCCATCCGTGCCGGACACAACGAATTAAGGTACTGTGAACGAATCGCACTGCATTGGTGTGCATCGGACCGGAGCGTCCGCTGCGCCTGTTTGACTCTTTTGGGCAGTGTCATCACCGGGAGAGCCAGACAGAGGGTACAAAGCGCACAGAAATATAAATTACGCATTTTCTTTAACAAGAACTCTTGATTGCTGACAGTATTGTGGATAATCTTTGTCGTTATTTGGTCTTGTGCTAAGTCTGATGTAAAAGATAACTATTTTTGATATAATCCTAGTGTGGTGTCCCTTTGTCGTGTGTCTCTTGATTACTGTATGGGTTCACAAATGCTTAACCTATAACGCCTCTCAAATTAAGCCTTGTCTGCTCGCGCCAAGCTACATAGAGGGTGAGCAGGGGTTATTTTAAGAGGGTAACTCCCTTGCCCTTACTAGAGGAGAGGGTCCCTGCTTGTCACAAGTACCTACCTGTGTCAACCAGAGACCCCCAATTCTAACAACCCCCTAAACACCATTCTAGTAAATATTTTTTGGTAAAGTGCAAGGGATACTGTTATTTGTCTAGAATCACACTGTGTGTCAGTATGCATTTGGAAAAATTGTGAGAGAAGCATTTGAGTGCTTCATGTGTTTGCGGTGACATATGTGCTTAAAAACCTTTCTTGTCAAGTTTTCGTAGAATTAGAAAATAGTCATTGTTCATGTATTTGCAAAATGAATTAAGCTTTAACACTAATAGTACTGAAATATGTGAAATGTGTGCAATCACCTTGGTTTTTCTAGATCAGTAAATGTGTTTTGATAAAGTTCAAGGGATAGTCTTGCTTGTCTAGAATTTGGGAACCGTTGTGAGAGAAGCATTTGGTACCTTCATGTGTTTGTTGACAGGTAATTACAATTTCAATTAGTGATGAGAAAAGAAAGTGGTTAAATGATTTTTATATAGAATCTGTTTGTATAGTAATAGAAAAGTATAATTTATAAAGTTATTAATATACATTTGTTTATGTTTATTTTTTACAGATATTGTTTATCATCATTAAAATAAAGTTATCCTGCCTGAAAAATCAAGAAAAAGAAAAAGAGAGCTTAAGGACAGTTACTTGAAGAACACTCTACAACAAGTATTGGATGACCAACAACATGTGTCTAAAAAGAAGAAGTCTTCCGGTCAGACAACCAAGGAATTCATTAAAAAACTTTCTAGGCCCAAAAACAATGTACAGAATGTTTTAACTACTGAAAATGCTTTAAGCAGAAAGTAATCAAAATAAGAGGAAACGAAAAAAAGCAAATGTACAGTCAAAAGATACAACGTGTGGTAAAAGAACACAAAATCAGTATACAGAAATACGCAAACATTTTTTTATAATAGAGTAATACATAATTTTCTCAAAGATACAAAGAAATATAGAAACACTATTGTTTAGTAAGAAATATAATATTATATATTATAACTATTTTTTCTTCTCTTTCACAGATCCTAATCCTAAAATCAGGACCAAACCTCACTCGTTGAGGCACAACGATAGACCTATGCTTGGAAGACGATTCGGAGATGATTCATTTCAAACTTGAGATCAACTAACTTCAGGAAGGCAAAAATAAGCCCGAAGACACAGATCGCCCAAAGTGACGGTTATCACACCCACGCTTCCACTAACCTGGAACTCCTCTATTAAATTTCTCATATTCACCATCTCCTACATGTGGCATTTGTGGCGTTTGTCATTAAATCCTACTTAGAGTGAGCTTTGGTCCTGATGAGAACCCCTCAAACAAAGGTGTTTGAAACGTGTAGACCGTTGGATAAACCAAACAATCCTATGTTTATCAAATGTATATGTTATCCAATAGAGGATTTATTCAAAAAGTATCAAGCTTATCAAATGTAAAAAGTGTATAGAATTGTGTTTAATGGGAAGACTGTTTTATTGCTAAATATCATTGTTTGGTTTATTGCATATTAATTCATTATTGTGTATGGGTATGAATGCAGTATGTTTGAAGCGGTGAGTCTGATGTGAATTGTCGTTTAACGTGTGATTTTTTTGTACTGTATTTGTGGGGTATTGTATAATATATTGTATATATAGATAAAAAATGACAAGGTTTTTGGAAAAAAATGAAATGAGAATTTAAAAATAAAAGAGACTAATGAGCTTTAAGATGTTTTGATGGTCAGTTCATACATCCGTTTCAAATTAGCTTTGGAAATAGTAGCAGTATTGGCAATTGGTTGTGGTTTTTGTTCTCTCCAGAGCAGCTTGGTGCTGGCACCAGGTGACAGTTGCTGATGGATGAACATGTAGCTCACCCATCTTCTCTTCTTGGAGTGGAGCCCTTCGCCCTTGGAATGCTACAGCTTGGGGGAGGAAGGTCATTAATTCAGCCTGGCAGTGTCAGCCCCAGCCAGGCCCTGGTTATAAGCTGACTCAGAGAAATATGACATTTCTGGATGACCCAAAAGCAGTACAAATATGACTTTGAACTCTGCAGAATACTTCTTCTCACATACGTTACAGTGGACCTTAGTGTGTGTCTGGAATTTGTAGGTCCTAGGAAAGTAAAATTAGCCCATGTATTCCCCATCCTCATAGGAGAATAATAGAATAAAACTAGTAAAGCACACTAACTTTCCTTCAAATGTTTCCTCCCATTGTAGAAAGCCTATTCCATGTCACCACCCAGTTCTGCATAAGTCCTGCCACACCATTCAATTTGTAGCTGCTCCTGGGCTGCGCATGCTAGGAATCTCCCCTGCACAGCCCTTACATTTGGGCACACGCATGTACACACATGTCTGCATGTAACCAGCCAGTGCCCCTTACTCTGGCTGCAGTGCAGTGGCCTATTCGTGCCAGGGGGACACCGGTAAAATACACATGCACTCCCTTTCATCATGAGTTTACTGTGGGTGAGTCCCAACTTATGAGGCTCTCCCACAGTAAAAGCTCAACAAATAGGTGTTCAAAAAAGCAAAAAGTTCAGGCGGTTCAGATGGTCAGAACCACCTTCTAACACACGATTATTAAAAATCTTTACAATATAAGGTAAAAAACACTACTTTGGGTAGCTTTAGAGCTGTTCATTCTGAGCTGACCAAGTATCTCAGACAAAGCGATTAGGCCCAATCTTTAGGAAATTGGGTGCTCTAATCACTGTTTCATAATATCAATGTATTTGATAAATGTTGCCTAGCCCACCAGCCCTGTCATGCTGAACACTAAATTCACTGCCATGTTGCAAATTCGGGCATCATGTGAGATAAAAACTGGTTTTAGCCATCTGCGCCGTGGTTCAAGAAGTGCAGGGCAACAACAAAGCAGGTGGTTAGAGGATTCATTTTTATAGTGGCAGAGTCAGCAGTTTTTAATAGCCCTGAGAGATGGCCTTCCCAGGTTAAGGTCTTTCATTTGTAGCCCTGTAGCCTGGCAAAAAGCATTTGTTTTAGGCAGCCTTTGCAGAGTGCACTTGACAGATAGGGCTGTGGTTTGATAAAATCTGATTATCCTCTGGAATATGCCAGCTACACCGCTAGCACAGCTCTCGAGTGTTTGAGCTTATTCATGCCACTTTCCTTGGATAGCCTACCAGATAGTTTTTTCAAGGCATGTTTGAGCGTTACACATGAGAGCTGTGGTCCGTTTAACACCTCTTGGCCAATTTGCAGCCTGTCAATTTTGAGTTGTAGATGTGACCAAGGATTCCTTCTTTGGCTGAAAATGATCCGGAGGGCTGCTTTCATTGTGTTGGCCTGCGCCTTGGTTATTCTGCGATAGTAACTTACAAAGGTCGCCATGCTTGCCTACTTTGTGCCATCAGACCAAATTCCAGCCTTATCAGGCAGTTCCGTAGATACAGAGGACGGCTGAAGTCTCTTTTGTAAGCCTTTGCCAGGTATTTGTCCAGGGTATGTATTAGCTGACCCGGGTAAGCTTTATGACCATAGATAATCATTAACAGCAAGGTGGCTGCCAGGACCAATCGTATTGGGCCAGTGGATGGGCTTTCCAGAGATCTATTCAGTTTCCTAACATTGATGATAATTGCCCCAGCTTTTGTGATGTCATGTCTCAGTTGCATTTAGGTCCACCTCTTGAGGAGGACCATACACCTAGATAGCTGTAGGAATCAGCATTTTCTATTTGTAGTGCTTGCAGGCTCCACCTGTAGGTTGATTTTTTGGACAGGTGGCCAAAGACGAGGATTTTGGTCTTGGAACCATTTGCAGCCATTTAATTACCCATGCTGTAATCATGTAATGCATTTAGTGCTCTCCTTAAGGCAATTCTCGAGTGGTAGAGAAGAACAATATCATTAGCATATTGCATTATTGGAATCTTGGTTACCTTCGGAGGATAAGGTTAACAACTTTCAGTGTTGCACCTATGTCGACCATGTAAAGATTGAATAAGGGGGTGTGCAAGCACACATCCCTGCTTGAGTCCATTGTCAGTCGTGATCTTCCTTGAGACGGTCTTAGATGTTAACTTGACTGTAACCCAGGTGGAGGTGTATAAAGATGTAATTGTAGGAGTAAGGTGTTCAGGAGGCCCGATCCTTGGAGGTTTTTCCATAAAATGTTCCTTTCTACCCGGTTGAAGGCAGCCGAATATTCCACGAAGCAGGCGAAGTGTGGGAATTGCTTCTTACTCTTTGCCATCTGAGGCAGGTAGAAAAGGGCCACGATGTTGTCCAGAGTTAAGGAGTTTGTCCTAAAACCTGATTGCGTGAATGGGATTAAGTCATTAGCTTCTTCCCAGCTTTTGAGTTCTTTGAGTAGGATGGTTGCGTAGGCCCTAGCTTCAATAACCAGAAGGGCGATCCGGCAATAGTTGGATGGATCCATCCTGTCACCCTTCTTCTAAATGGGAATCAAGATAGATTCCCTCAAGGTTTTTGGGACCTGTGTGGATTTTCGGCAAGTTTGGTAAAGGGGAAGCAGTATAGCAGTCCACAGCTCAAGTTCCCACTTAAAAACCGCTGCAGGTATGCCATTTGAGCCGGGTGGCCCTGTGGGTCTGGTTTTTTGCAGAGTTGTTAAAATGTCTGTCCCCAAAAGCAAAGTCTCATGGTACCTGGTTTCAGGGCGGTCAATTTTGGGTGCCAAGTGTCCTTATCTACTACATGTGTGGCTGCATATAGGTTTTGAAAATGAGCAATCTACTTGAATTCGAAGATTATTATTACAGGATACCTTTATAGATCAGCCTGTCCTGGTTTGCTCATCAGCGAATACATATGCAGACATTCTGCTTCTGTCTGTTTTTGCACTTGGCTGCTGAAACCATCCATTTGTGCTGTTTTTTCAAGGCATTGTCTTGTTTGAAAATCTGCTTTGGCTGTGACTCTATGTCCCCCTTGACAGGTTTTTTTGGAACATACATAAGCTCTGTTTGCTTGCCATAATGTCGGGAATGATTACTTGCTGTGGGGATTTAGGCACATTGAGTTGAGGGCGAGAGTGGCCACCATGTACAATTAGTAGTTCACTAAACGTGTGGCCTCAGTTAGCCAAGAGAGTTACACTACTTATGGCCTTGAGGTGCATGTCTCTTGCGGATTTCCAGTCTTTGAGTTTTTACATGTTCACTGGGCCCCTTTTAATCCTTCTGATTAGATTGCGTCTTTCCTCGCATGTAGATTCGGCAATTGTATTACAGTTTTTTTGCCTGTTGGAAGTGACATCGAAGGTGGTGACAAGTGGAAGGTGGTCACTCTCTGAACATGACAGTATGTCGAATCTAGCTGCAGCATCAACTATCCTAAATGAGGTAATCACATAATCAAAAGTGATTATTCCCTTAAAGGATTTGTGGTATTTAACCGGTGGTGAATTGTTTTCAATTATATGCTGGATGGAGCTCAGGCTATGTGCTTGAAAAAGGGTGGCTAACAAGCTGTCAGTTTCATATCCCGATGACAATTTTGTTAGGTCTGTTCCCAAGGATTGCTGGTTAATATTGTCGCAGATGATTCATGACTTCGTGAATTGTATTTTTGTACAGAATGGATTCAAATGAATCACGTAACTTGGTTATTCTTGCCAGGTGCTCCGTCCCAAAGCAGATAAAAGATAGATTGACAAGCAAGATCCTCACTATCTGGCCATTTATTTGCAGGACCTCCAGGGAAGCCAGTTGGAGCATTCCATATTTGGATTTGACAGTATGTACTTTTAGATCTAAGGCAAGGCTCACATAAATTGAAAGTCCACCAGAGGGTCTCCTAAATATGTTGGTTTCAAGCTGTCTGGAAGAGTTTACAATAGACTGATATGCCAATAGAGCCTGTTTCCCAGGTTTCTTGGAAACAGATCAGGTCAATGGACTGAACAAGGGTGTTTGTGGCTGTGGACTTAGGTAACTTTGTTAGGCCTGCCACATTCTGATATGAAACTTATACAAGGGTTGCGGTAGGGTTGAAGCTGTGAAGAGTAGCTGCCTAAATTAATAATATTTCCTTCCATTGTTCAGGAGCATTTTGGGTAGCCAATTCCAGTTGTTTCCTTGCTTTCCAGTGGGCTCTAAGGCTGTTCTCCTTAGTGGACCATATTGGTTGTCATGCACACTTGATATTCTCAGAGTGTTGTAGGCCAGGTTAAGTTGTGAGTTTCTGCCGCCCCGAGTATACAGCATGGCTTGGTCTGAGTCCTTAAATGGATTCCTTGTTCCTTCAGAGGGTGAGGGTATTTTTGGGGGCAGAGGTTTCTTGATCTGTATCCCCCATTCGTCAAACAAAGTTATGCAAGACAGGCTATCTGCAACTAGTGTGGAGGATTTAAGTACTACCATTGTTGATTCGGGCCAGTTTAGGGTGTTTGTAAATGTTCTAAATTTGACTGCCAAGATGTCTTCTGTAGGTATTTCTGCCAGTTGCGGGATGGTTTGGAACAATCTCAACAGATTTGATCGGTTTAAAATGTAATGTTGGCCCCCAGAGTAATAGAGGGGTGTGAGGATCGATTTTGTCAGTACTTATTCAGATCTGTGTTCATTATAAGAGATGTTGCTGTTTGCAGAGCTGGCCGCGGTCTTCTATGAGTTTCTCTTCCTGGTACTGATTCCGAAAAATTTACAAGATAGTCATATCGTCCAGGTCTAAAGTTTTAAGCAGAATTAATTGTGAGGTCTTTGTGAGATTTGCGTTGGCTTTTGCCGGGCATATGCTGCTATTTGATTGGGCCTTGGCTTGTCATGCAACTGGGAAGGAGTATCTTTGGTGTGTATTTGTGTTGACCTCTTTCCAGTGTCCTCTGATGCCTGGCACGAAGATGCACTCAGCTCCTCTGGAATATTTTTATTCCCTCCACACAGTGTCTTGCTTGGGGTGGAATTCCCTGGAAGATAGGGTACACATTGGCTTGGATTCTAGTTGCAGGTTGATCCCGGATTTGGGGCGGCTTTTGTGTAAGTAGTTGTAACTTTGTCTTGAGCCCTTTTCATCCTCTTTCTGGACTTTTTTGATAGAGCTCTGCTCCATGGGTTAACTGCCTGACTTGGTTCACTGATATTGGCACTGGAGGTGGTGGATGTACTCCACAATCCACCAGTGCTTGCAGTCACTGGGATGAATGAAATAGCCTGGAGGATCATTTTCGGTGGGTACTGTTAAATTTGCACTTAACTGGTCTTCAATGACTGTGAGGTTAGTGTCTACTGGAGTACCCAGGTTATTGCCTTAGAAGCTATATTTGAGATGTGCTTGAACGGCCTTCGAAGGGAGAAGTATCCATGATCACTGAGCTGGACTGATTATCCAATGGCAGGGCTGCGTTTTGTGAGTAACTGGTAATGGTTTCCGAACTGGCCACCAGTGCCCTAATACATGATGTAGGCTGTGAGCAGGTGGCATTTGGGTCCACAATGGTGACTGAGGCAGTTTGAGGTGTACAACGAGTACCTGTGTTACTTGGCCCTAATTAAATCTGCTATCATAGTTGATAAGACGTCCGGGAGGGGGCTTAATGTTTCCACTAATGAATGATAGGATCAGGTGCTGCATTTTTCAAAGGTATTTGTTGTCAGCTGGACACATGGTTTAAGGGCATCTAGCTTACGCTCCAGCCTGGTTATGGATGTAGCTAATGTGTTTATCAGGTCCAGTTGAAATTCCAATTTATCTGAATGCCAAGTGAGGAAATTTATCTTGGCGGTCAAGGTGGAATTAACAGAGGCAAGTAAGTTCCTCTGCTCTATGTTGGTATCAAGAAAAGAATGGCCTGGACCGGCTCCACTGGTTTGTAACAACATATGTTTCGAATTCTGGGCAAGAGGGGACCAATTGTCATTCAATATTGAGATTTGAGTTTATCTTTGGAGTAATTGCACTTTGTTGAGTGCTAGTGCAGCGATAGTCGTCGTTGTCCAGGGCTTCCAGCCAGTCCTGTGTGCTCCCTTCCAAGAAGACAATGCCCTCTGCTGGATATGATGCTGGCAACTATGCCCTATTGATCTCAGAGGACCCTGGAATTTCTTATGTTGGTTCATTTACTTGGGTCTTCAAAGAAGCACTGGAGATGCAGAGGGACGCATTGGAGATGGATCAGAGTGGAGGATTCTGAGAATGTAAGTGTCATTGTGCGATATAAATCTAGGCTTTGAAATGTGTGGGGACCATATTCCCATTTTTGAAGATGTTATTAATCCTCGGTTACATTGCAGAGATGTACTTAGTATACTCTCCAATGTTAGTTTGACGATGGAGATGTCCCTGACTGAGAAAGTGCAGAAAGAGAGCCGGTGACGCAACCTTTTTTTTGTAGTCTCTGTGGGTGAAAGTAGGATTAAGTGTTCCGAATGGGCAGAAAGCACCTGAGCTTCTGGAGCTACTCTTACTGATGGTTCCAACGTTTTGAGTGGGGGACTTCTGCCCTTCTGAAAGAAATATTCAATTGATTTTGCCTTACAGGGCAGGTGCATGCTGCCAGTATTGCCCCTGTCCACAACACTTTTGTGCTGGACTACTTACTCACAGCCATTGAGGTGCTTAGGAAAGTCACATGAGCGGGTGCTGAGCGTGAGGATTGGACTGGGACACGCCCTGCTTCAGTTTTACTTGCTGTTTAGTCTTGCATTTTTGCCATGGCACTTAAGCTTCTGTAGAGGAAGAGATTATGTGATAATTTCCAAAGTGATAAAAACAGATTGTGGGGTCTGGCTTGTGTCCTTTGTGTGAGTCAGGGCCTTGTATCTGGTCTAAGGAATGCTGGCAACATCTGATTCCCCCCCGGTGTTTTCTCGCACCTTCCTTATATACGGTCCTCATCTCTTAGGTTATCTAGTTTGCAGGGGAGATGTCTTTCGGACAAATGCTTGGCTTGTATGTCAGCTGTTTTGCTGGTGTACTTGTAGAACTCAGTGAAGAGGTGAGCCACTTCAAGGAGATGCGGCGGGTAGGAGTGATGGAGCGAGGTAGCTCATGGTGTGGTGCAAGCCACACTGGGAAGCCTAGCCCGGCCTCTTCTGACCCACTCCGGTTCTACTCTAGGGCCACAGGGCTAACACCACTCTCACACTCACTTACTCCTATACCTGAACAAATCTCAAACCATGCTGTATGCCGTAGTGTGTCCAACTGTATGTCCTTCAATTTGCTTGTTTATCCCCAGTTTTACCAGCACTTACCTGGGAGCCTACTCTGCCTTACAGGACATTGCGTCCCTAGGTGCCTTGTTGTCTTGATCTTTTTATTGTTTATTTGCCCAAGTGTAAGGGCTAAGGGCTGACTGGAGATTGGCGAGGGTTGTCTAAGAAGACTGCATTGATGATGGCGCTCATGATGCTCACAGCGCACAGCCCAAGGCATGGTGCTTACTCAGTTTATGTCTTTATGCCCCTCCTTTGCTTCTCCCGCTCGCCATGATTTCTTGTTGCGGGAGGCCACGGAGCCTTTTCAGTGCAACTTGCATCTCCAGGGTCATGCGGCTACTTCTGCACCTAAACAGTGGATTTCTGAATGATAGCAGCATGGCCGTATAGAATTACTGGACCGCAGACTGGTGCGGGGTGGTGCATCTCGTTCCTTGCTCTTTGCAATGGCAGCATTTCACTCGCTAATCTGAGCTCTGCGCTCTCCTCACACTTGGAAGCTAACAGTCAGTGTAACGGTAGGGAGAACTTTGGACTCAAGAGGGGTAAAAGTTTCTATTCCAACTCGTCTGTGTAGCAGTAGGTAAAGTACTTCAAACACATACCATATTTTAAAACATGCATGAATTGAACAAAAATAGACACATTGGGCCCGATTCACAGAACTGACTTGAGACAAAATCCTAAACTTACTACCATTTTGGTGTTCACAGAAGGCACTTACTCATTTTACTAAACTGTACCATGTGGCAGGCACCGCGTGGTGTCTGCCTGGTAGTGCAGGGAAGAGCAAAACCTGACTTTTTTATATTGAGGCGGGTGTTTCAGCCTTTCCATGGCAGTTCACCCGCCATGGAAAGGCTGGCGGGGATGGCTTTTGGGGCCCCATTGCGGGTCCCTCTTGTGCAGGGTCAGTTAGTTTTTGCACTTGGGGGCACCATAATTTCCCTGTACCATGTGGCAGGCACCACGTGGTGCCTGCCAGGTAGTGCAGGGAGGGAGCAAAAACTGACTTTTTTATATTGCGGCAGGTGTTGCAGCCAGTTCCACCCGCCGCACAGGAAAAAAAGCCTTTTGTGGCCGCCGTGATGGCAGCCGCATTGTAATAGCATATGTGGGACTGCTGCCTTATAGGTGGGCATTCCTTATCCCCGGGATGATGGCGTGCTGAAAGAAGTCCTTCTGCCATCGTAATCAGGCCCTTAGTTTCATTAAAATTAATAATTAATCATAATGAAATATTTACTTAACTAACTTCACATCCTATACCCCTACAAACGAACAAGCCACACCTAAAATGAAGCCTCAAAATGTAATATTTACACAATTTACATAATTAATTATCAGATAAATAATTAATTAATAATTAATCAGTGAATAATTATAACTTAATTAACTTCCGACCCTAAAACCCTACAAACCCAACAACACTGCATCTAAAATACAACGTAAAAATATTATTGTTCCACGATTTACATAAATAGTGATCAATTAACTAATTAATAATAAAAAATTACGACAAATTAATTAGTTTGAAAATAATATTACCTTAACAAAATCGATATTTTTGTCAACGATATTCCTAATTAACAATATTTCTGTGACACAATATCAAAAACGTAATATTAGTGTCACTCAATATTTATGTCACAATTTTTTGTCCGAATGCCATTGTTAAATGAGTTAGGTGTTAAACCGTTTGAGCAGTTTGCAGCGTCCCATCCAACACGGGGTAAGAATCTGGACAAAACTAGAGCTGAACCTTATCTCGACAGCATTAGAGAGGTGTGGGTGCAAGCTAAACAAGTTACACTGCCATGGTTCAGTCATGTGGATAATGTTTTGCAAACCATAGGATGTTCTTATTGCTGGGTTGAAACAGAAAAAAGTATAAAGGATAACGGAAAGACCTGGAGGGAAAGTTTCTGGCAATATACATTTGTTAATCTGTCAGGGCGGAAGATAGACCAGCTCCAGACACTAAACCCTCTCCTATTTGTGAACCATACCTGGACAAACTGATTCCCCCTTTTAAAAGATCACTGTATATCAACTTCAGGCTTGGTTGCAATCAATATACTTGTAGATGTGACTTTGGGGAGACAGTATGTTGTGCACTTTATGTTGCATTTTACCTTTAAATTACAATTTTGAATATCTCAGAGAAGTTTTTTGTTGCATATGCAATGAGGAATTGTAAGGATCCTTTGATATGTGTATGGGCACTGATTGTGATCAGATTACTAATCAAGTCTCTTCATACTTCTATTCTGCTTCGAGAGTAGATGGACAATTGCACTAACGCTGTTATTTAAGGAATTTGTTTCTTACTTATTTATTTTACCTGCACATATCATTGATTGGTTTACAGTTGCCTATGATTGCTGCTGAGGGGTCATTTAATTGATGCAACCTAGTTTGAATGATATTTAAATATTTCTGTGATTTTCCAACTAGATGCCCTTTTGACTAGGTGGAATCAACCGATTTTTATAGGTATTAACATACTAGAGCAGGTTGATGGCTATGTACGAGCACTTTCTCATATTGTCAGGGCCACTTGGGGGCATACTTTAATAGTGAGCCATCTTGATTTTGGTTAGTAACTAAAATCAGCCTTTGATGTCTTTCAGGCTAGATGTAATAATGTGCTTTTACAGAAAGCAATGTTCCAGAGCTGGTCTTTGGCCAGGCACTAGCACTTTCATAGGAATAGAGCCATCTCGAAAAACACTTTATTTGTGATTTAAGCTGATTTGGTGATCTGTAATTAGCGATGTGGCTCTACAAATTCTGTCACTTTGAATAGCTATAATAAATGAATTAAAAATAAATATTTGTATGTTTAGAATCGGCTGTTTGCTATACATCAGCATGTTTAATTGTAAATGCTATGTTTTAATTATTGAAGTATGCTATTAAACCTTAGACGTGTGCATATTTTTATATCTATATTGTATGGCCTGTCTAAGTCAGGCTGATGCAACAAATAAATAAATACTTGACTATCTTGCTATTCCAGTCTGAAGATGCCTGCTTTTACTCCTTTACTTGTTTGCAAATCACACCCTGAAGACGTCTAGTTGTACTACTTGACTATTTTGCTAATCCAGCCACGAAGATTACTCTTTTAACTACTAGACTAGTTTACTAATCCAGCCCTGAATATGGCTACTTTAACTATTTGACTAGTTTGCTAATCCAGACCTGAAGATGATAGATTTTACTACTTGATGATGTTGCTAGTCCAGCCCTGAAGAAGCCTTTTTACTACCACATTTGCTTAAGGTATATGGGGGCAGGTGTCTGCCCAATAAGCCTTAAAAGAGCTTGAGTCAATTTTGAGGTAAGAAGGTAAGTGAGTGCAACATTGCATAATCCAGTCAAGTGTATAAAGCTAGGAGTATGACCATCATGCTCTTTAGTGGTAAGAACAACATTTTACCTGGTTTGCATGATGGTCTCTATGTGGCCTTACAATTAGAAATGACCAAAAATGAGAGACTAATACAGATGGGAGGTCTGAGACATAAGGAAAATGGATAATGTAGGAGTCTTATTTGGAGATGTTAATCATTACATGAGTCCTCGAGTTATGTTTTCTAACATACATAAAGACCCGAATGATGTATTAATGAATTCTGCATTTGTAAAATTTTTATCTGTGATTGGCAAAAACATTAAGGAAAACATTATTTAGGTTTCTCCTTTTAAATTATATAATACTAGAATAATTATGTGCATGGTGTTTTAAGCTTTTTACTGCCAATGATATATATTTTTTTAATGTATTTTTGTACGATTTTAATTAATCAAACAAATAAACTTGACTGACTGACTGACTGACTAACGTACATAAAGAAACCCTTCTAGTTAAATTATATACACCTCTATTGCATTTGCTTACTTGATATCTTTGAAATCATTGGTGTGAGTTAAGAAGCATTGCAGAACAAGTCACTGTGGGATCCATTACGAAGTCGGTGTGACCCACACTGACGTGCCGTCAGTGTCGGTCCCATTGCCTGACGTGCCATCAGTGTCGGTCCCATTGACATCGCTAGCAGCGGTAAGTCCCCCGTATCAGATTGCAGTCGGTCGGACCGCAGCGGCCCAGGGACCGACCGAGAGCTTCCAACAGGCGGTCAGTCAGATCTCATTTCACACAATGGAAGCAGTGCCTTTACGGTACCGCTATGGGGATTACGATCCACCTTTCAGCCAGCCATTGCATATCAGTTCTTCCGATGTGAAAAGTCTGGTGGAGAAGCTTCTTTGGGGCCCCTAGCAGGGCCCCTTTCTCCCGTGGCCTTCTGCTATGGGCCCTGGAGGGGCACTTATGGTGCTCCCCTAAACATTCCTGCATTGTGTAGCAGGAATCACATGATGCCTTCCCCTGTGTCCTGGGATGTTGGAAAACATGCCTCTTTGCGTTGGGGCGTTTGCTGCTGCCATTTTCCAGGCCGCAGCACAAGCCTCAATACAAAGAGGCATCTTTCCTACCACCTCCACGGCGGTCGGAACCTAATTTGGCAAGTGAAAACGCTGACTATCTGTTGTTCGGTTTTGTTTCACCAAAGATGGCATCATAATCGGCCCCAATGTGTCTTATAACAATATTGATTCGTAAAAGCTACAGAAAAACACTCCAAGTTCTGAAAAATTTTAAGGATCAGTCAACAGTGGTGGTTGCTTTTGTATTCAGTTTTTTTATGTGGATTCTAGCCTATAGTATGATTCGCCTAATGGAAATAATGTACTCCCACGTGTTCTGAGTGCACATCAATTGTAGAGGTGAGTCAGATGTCTTCAAGAGCTTGAGTACTCTACCAGGTATAGAAAGTAATGGCCACCTCGTAGACTTTTTTATATAAAGACCCATAGACATACCATTCATCTAGAATGCACTTGACAGCTGAAAATGTTTTTCAATGTCTATCTAACCGTCTCCAGCAGGACATATTGCTACATCTTTATTTTTGTTGGGCTCTATAACAGGCTGTCTGTGACAGTGTGTGTTTACTTACGTGTTTTTCAAATGAGCTAATGGTTTCCAGGATTTATTTAGCAATAGCATGCTTGGTAAAAACTCCATCATGCTTGCATTCATTTAGTAAGTACCAACTTTTACTTCCAAACTGCCATTTTCTTGGGTTGTATAATAGCATAAAGTCTGAGAGAGCAAGCATATGTTTATGGATAGGGGAATTAATCTGTACAAGCATTGTATCTGTTCAAGTTTGATGGAGCTTTAGGATTACATAAAATATATTCCTTCTCTGCTTTTGCTTCCCACGGTGCAAGATTCACGAGCCAACTTGTAGCTAACAACGTACCGACAGTCGTTTTAAGTCCAGGGCTGGTGCCATCTTTCTCCCCCCCCTGCATTGACCTCCTGTTTCACAGAATCCCTCACTACTACTCTCAAATAGTGCCCCTCACATAAGCACCTCTCTCACATTTAGTTATTTTTATAGCACTACTCTTCCCAATGTAGAGTGTCAGAGAGCTTTACATCCTTGTTAGATCTTTTGGCATGTTTCCCCTGTCTTTTTGATTTTTGACCTCCCGGTTTTGACTCTGTTTTTGATGGTTTAGTGTCTGCGTACTCTCTCACTGCTGTTCAGTGTTAAAGTGCTCCTGTTGTAAATGATGTTATGGATTGGTGTTTCCATGATTGGCATATTTGTTTTACTAGTGAGGCCCTAGTAAAGAGAACTAAAAGTGACAGGGCTGATAAATCAAATGCTACTAGTGGGCTTGTAGCACTGGTTGTGACACCCACAGGAGTAGCCCTGAAAAGGTATCTCAGACCTGGCACCACAGAGTCTGTGCGCAGTTTATAACTGCCATGTCAACCGAGCAAGTGCACCCACTTGCCAAGCCCCAATCTTCCCTTTTTCTACATGTCAGTCACCCCTAAGGTAGGCCCAAAGTACCCCTGTGAGCAGAGTGCCGTGTATGTTAAAGGTAGGACATGTCCTGATGCCTGTGACATTTCCTGTTAGTGAATTACAGTGTATTTTGTTTTTCACCATTGCTAGGCTGCCTGTTCCCATAGGACAGAATGAGGAGTTTATTTATACTATCTCGTAAACATAACTACCCCAGGGAACAAGGTAGAAAAATAAAGTTTAGAATGTCTGGACTTTCAAAATACCTCTTTTAAAAAGTAGGTATTTTATTGCTTAGACATCCTGTGTGCCTCTGCTGGGGTTATAGATTGACTGTCTGGCTGTGGGTGACAGGAGCAGGAGAGGGGCAGTGGCCCCTGACCTGGGCTGAATAGACCTGGGTTGCATTTAGAGTAGTGGGAGGAGATTTCCTTGCACCTGAATGGGCCTGGTCTGCCTTGCACAATGCCATCCCCACCCTCTGCCAGAATGCTGCACCAGTAAGGACAAAACTGGTTTGGGCTCGGTACAGACACTCTCTGCCTTCAGGGAACAAATTATTTGGTGGTATAAATATTGGGGCCCCGACCTTTAGAACTCTGTTGGACCAATAAGACTGCCAAGAAGAAGAGATGGAGAAGCTGTGAGGAGGAACAACCACATTTGCAGTGTGCTTTGCTGTGATGGCCTGCACTGGCTGCTTCTGTCTTGGGCAGTGAAAGGACTGTACTGAACTCTCTACAAACTTCTTTATAAAGTTTCTCCAAGGGCTTGAGGTAGAGCTTGCCCACTGCTCAAGAAGTCTCAGGAACAGCAAAGTTCTTCTGCCATCAGCACTGGGGACTGTCTGTTTTGTGCTGCAACAGAGGAAAAGCAACCCAATGCTGTCTATGATGCTGCTGCCTGCTCTGTGCCCTGAAGGCACCGCAGAGGGCACAGCCACAATGCCACACCGCAACCCTGGTCTCACCGACGATGCCACCTGATGCTGCCACCAAGCTGCTGCTTGCACAGTGACCTGTGGGCACTGCACTCTGCAACGCCTCGCTTCACGCCCGACGCTGCTTCTCCATGCCGACATCGACGCAGCTGTTTGCACGGTGGTTTGAGGGTACCACTCAGTTTGCACCATGTTTCGAGGGCACCACTCGTAAGCTACACTACACACCATCCTCATCCCAGACTGCAGCCTTGGCCTACCAACGCCACCGCTATCAACTCCAGTTCGTCAGACGACGACAGCGCTTCAGCAACAACGATGTTGCTGCTTGCACCATGACCTGCCAGCACCGCGACGAGCACCGCATCACTTCACACCAAAGCGCTGGTCTCACCGACGCCACTGGACGACTGTCACCACAGCACCCGATGCCTGCTGGTGCTCCCATCTTCAACCGTGAGGAGTTCGAACTGCAATGTGTGTGACTTTACGGGCCCGATGTCTCCTGCACTGACCTCCGGAACAGACTCCTGCGGACCGCGTGCTTTCAGAGCTCAAAGAGAGGTCGCCGGTGCCCGGCATTTCTAAAGGTACTGTTTTACGGGTCTTCACGACAGCGTAGCTGGCCTGGGAAAACTGCCGTCAGGCAGAACTGTTTGGATTTGCTGTGCACGATGCCGTGGTAGCCCCAGACGTAGATATTTACTTCAAGGAACTATATTTCAAGTCTATTTTGATGACTGAAGATTTCTAAGTACTCTATTGTGGATTTTTATCATTTTTGGTCTTATCTTAAGTATATAAAAAATATTGGATATTTTTCTAAACTGGTGTGGTGTCCTTTTGTAGTGCTTACACTGTGCTCGTACCAAGCTACCAAGGGGGTGAGCAGGGGTCATTTTAGGAGGGGAAACATCCTTCACGACGCAACTTTTACCACGCAGTGCCTTTACAATGCAGGTTTTTCAACGCAAGTCATTACAACGAATTGCGCTGGGGGGCGCTCTATTATAGGTAATAGTTACATTTACTATCCAACACCTTCCCTACTATCCACGGGGACTGGAGTTGGAATAGTAAATTAAACTATTCACTTTCCAGCACCCCCCAACTCAAGTCGTTGTAACGACGTGGGTTGAAAAACCTGCGTTGTAAAGGCATGCGTAGTAAAAGCATGCGTTGTAATAACGTACATCGTTTTAAGAGTGTAACTCCCTTATCCTGACTAGAAGGAAGGTTCCCACTTGGACAAAGGTGAAAACCCTTGCCACCTGAAAACCACAATTTCTAACAATCCGAAACATATTATACAAAGACCATAAGTCAAACAAGTATGTAAACAAATGTATACAAAATGCTAGTTAAGACTGTGAGGGCTACAAGGTGTAGGATCCATGTGTCATACGTACTGGTAGGCCGTATATGTTAAGAGTGTTTGGTCTGTAGACTCGAAGGGCCACTGTTATCAAGTTTTCAGGCAGTGATGTAACCAAAGTTGCTGTGCTGCATTGTGTGAAAAGGAGAGAACACAACAGCTTCATATCTATTAAGATTATGTTTACTGTTGTTGTGTTCTTTAGTAACGTGCACCTTAGGTTGCCGTGTGTGCACACACCCATGCACCATAGTGCAAAGGAATGCCGGGTGGAAAGCATAGGTTAATACGGGAAGGGTGGCCTTCCTTTACAAAATATTATGCTTTGACGAAGTTTAAAACTTTACCACTTTGTACATATGTTGTACGGTGCAGCATACATGCAATGTTGGAAAGATTTGGAGAAAATTCATATTTTTTCCAACTTTACGCTTGCCTCAAGGAGTCATAATTTTTTTATGCAAATCCATTTCTTCCAAAAAAAGTATATAGGGATTAGCTTAAAAATCCATGACTGGGTGTATGGGAACATTCATGTACCACCTGTGGTACATCTCCTTGATGCCAAGTAGTGCATAGTGCTAGTTTGTGTTACTTCATGGCCTCTCTGCAACTCAATTAATTATTTGCACTTTGAAGTGAATCCTAAAAAACACTTTGCACCAGGTTTGCATCACTTTTGTGATACAAAACAGTTTCAAAATGTTAATAAGTCTGTTCCATATGCTCAGGATTTAAAACGTAATACAGTTGGGAGTGTCATTCTAATAAAATGTTATTACTATCCAAAGGAACTCTTTTTAATGATCTTAGAATAATGAAAGATTGAGATATGGTTCTCAACCTATGCTTACAATTTGAATGCAGCACGTTGATGTCAGTTCATAGCTGAAAGTGATTTATTAGAAAGATTGTAACTTATGAACTCCAAGTAACAAAAGGATATCTGTGACAAAAGCAGTAACCACAGAGATATAATCATAAGATGCAAATCTGTGACTTCCATGTTACATGTTGTGGATTGCAGCGGGAACATTAACCCTCTATCTTACTATATCATCAGTCAAAATTTTGAGTAGACAAATCTCAGATCTCTCCGTCAAAGTACATTGACAACCAGAATTATTATGTCTTTATAATATTCCCCTTAAAATGCCAAGCACACAAAGATCTCTGCAGTCTGCTCCTATCTTTCTTCAGCCTGTCCTGCAAAGGGCAGCCACTCAAGCTTGGTGCCCAGTGCGGCGGCACCGGTCGGATCGGCCTAGAGCTGAGACTGTTTATGTCAGTCATTTTTTAAATGAAAGTAAGTGACATGTTAAGGATCAGCAAACCCGGGTCCTTGGAAATGAACCAGCAGTTTCTTTTACATATTTCTTCATTTGCTGAGTACGTTCTGTTGCACAGAAAAAGGAAATATAGGTATAGGATGAGCATAGTTTCTTTAAAAAATCTGACTTTGCACCAAATACAGATTGGAAACCCTGGTCAGTTATTGAAGAAATGGTGAAAGGATCGAGAGGGGCTTTGATGAAATAAAAGTGAAGTGTCAACAGCATTACAGATCGTGTCCCTTGAATGAGTAATTATATTTTATAGATGTTTTTCTTTGAGCATAAAATAATATGGTTGGTCGACTAGTCTTTCTTTAAGTCGAATTATGAAATACACACCACCAATAAGAATGTGTTTTTTTCTGTTCAAAACCCCATTAAGTTGTATTAATTGATTTGTTTGTACTAACTAATTCCCTGGAGAATAAATGAAGTAGAAAATAGGAGAGCTAAACAGGACTTATCAAAGGGAGACACATTAAAAATACTAGGAGCACTCACATAACCAGAACTCTAAGGCTACACAAAAATACCTTTCATGGACATTTCCACACTTTAATGAAGTGAATCTGCTCTAAAACAAGGTTTGAGTAAGTGTGCATCTCAGAGGGCACCTCCCTGCCTGAATACAGCCCACCCGAAGCCCAAATTATGACCGGTAATCTGGGGAAAGGGGGGTTTCCTCAATCTACCGCTCCCCTACAAATCACACTCCCAACACACTACACCGCCTCAGAGACCGCTGGGAGGGTTGGCTCGGGACCTTGGAGGACGAAGATTGGAGAGATGCGCTGATGTCCCCTAAAACACTCACTGCCTCTAAGAGGCTCTGTTTAGTCCAAATATACTACCTCCATGCTGCATATCTCACACTGCTGCGCCTCCACCACGCAGGGCTCAGGACGGACACGTCCTGCCCCCGCTGTAGTCAGCCACAAGTGGATTTTTATCACATGGTTTGGCTTTGCCCCTCAGTTACTCATTTCTGGGAGTTGGTGGTCAGAGAGCTCACTGAGGTCCTGGGCTGGGAGGGCCCCCTTAGCCCGCTGAATGTGCTCCTGGGGGTTACTGAGGGAATAGATGCTTCTCAGACCGACAATCTCTTTCTCAATACATCCATGATGGTGGCTAAGAGAGACATTGTGGCGAGTTGGCTGTGCCCTACGGCACGCACCTTGGCACGCTGGCGCAGAGGAGTGGAGTGGTGTGTGGCATAAGAAAAACCCCTGTATGCAGCTAGGGGATACCCCAAGAAATACCGTAAAATGTGGGGCAAATGGGTGAGAGCGATAGACGACTGAGACTCCCCGGGGCTGTCAGAGTCATGGCAGGTGTTCCCCGTTTCCTGTTCCCCTCTATGCCTGTGAACATTCATGATGGACTTATTGTCATATTGTCTTCATGTCTTAGCTGTGCAACGTAACTCCTATTTGCTGCTGCTTATGTTTTTCTTCTTGTTTTCTTTATGCTCCCCTTTTCACTAAAATCAATAAAATTGGTTATAAAAAAAAAAGAAACAACAGGGTAACTCAATCAATATGTGCATAAAAGAATAAAGTAATGTTGCACATCAACCTTAGTGACAGCAGAACACCTCATGGATCTAATTTGAAGAAACCAATAGGTTGCCACAAGTTACATGATTTCCAATCAAAATACAGAATGACACTGGGGGTGCCCTCTAATATTGGGGTCTGGCACTCTAAGTCCTTCATTTCTGAGTCAATGTCAGGTGGAGAATATTTACGACTTTCTTTCTTTAATCAACCTCACCTCTCAAAATAAAACGTACTTAGGGCGATTCCCTGATTTCGATTTCTTGGGGCTCATAATTAGGTAATCGCTGTTCCTTTAAAAATAACAATACTGCCGTTTTTAAACATAAAAGCTATACAAGAGGAGATTACCACTAAGAAAAATCAGCAATTAGAGAATGAGAAACTGAAAATATACAGTACAGCAATGAGGAATTCATAAATGCTCACATTTTATAAACTACCATAGTGAGAAATTCATAAATAATCTGATGTTACAAGGAAATCTCATTACATCTTATACATGATTTAAAAAAAAAAAAAAGATCATTCAAGAAGTCAAAAACATATATACAATGTCTAACAAATCCTCTAAGGGAATAGCAGCCAATACATTTAGATCCTAAAAGTGCATATTGTACAGAAAGTTTTCAAATCGATCTATTGGTTAAACAGCTATCCAAAGATACAGCAGACCTGGGCTATAACTTAATAGCTGGCGAATGGAGATCTCATTGCCCCCAACAAGACTTTTACCCATTGGATTGTCTAGCTTGCCAGTCTAAAAAGGGTGCCCATATCTGTTTCTCCTTTAGATAGTTTTTTTTAAACTCTTTTTAGATATAAAACTATTTCCAGATTAAATATTGTTAAAGGTCAGGGCAAACCATTGTTGAAAAGAAAGTTGAATTTAATCCAAGCAGGATAAAGCGATACATAAGCAGACCACAGCCTTAGCTATAATTGTAAACACCTGAGCAGGGTCAGGAACCAATTCACCATGTACCACCCAATGAGTTAAGCTGAGGAATTAAGGTAATTTTAGTATTTAAACAGGAATCAAAAAAGGTGGTCACTTTGGAGTGGTTCCAGTTGGGGGCAAGCAAAAAAATACTGATTATTTCCGCCTCATGAACTTGACAGTGTGGGCATTCAGTCCCCATAGTCCCTCTGCCATTTTTCAAATTATCTTTGCGGGTCATCTTGGGACAGGGCAGTCACTACTTTATACAGACGGTTGATTGTACAATGCTCACTCACGATCATCCCATCCAATAGATCAATTTTTGAGTATCGCAGTGCCCCCTTTTTATGTTAAAGAATCTCTAATCTGTAAATATTTTAAAAAGTTTCTCTGGGAGAACTCAAACTTAGCCAGTAGTTCTTCAAATGAGGTTGTACCAACATGGGTAAAGAAATCACCTAATTTCTTCATTCCACATTCCTCCCAGCCCATCATGATCGGACTCAGTAACATATCTGGAAGTGACGGAATTCTTTGTAACGGGATATAATATTTGAAGCGCCCTAACCCCGGCTTTTTATGAAGTGAATTCCATATCTTCAAAGCTCCCTGTAAGATCTTAAACCAAACTTTTTTAAAGTAGCTGGGTTCAACTTGTCACAAGAAATATCCCCTAGCTTATTTCCTGAGCAACAGCTCAAAGATAGAAGGAATTCCACCCATTTATCCATCTACCCCTGGATCCCTAAGGAGAGAACACATGTCCTGGAGAACCTTTGCCCAGTAATACAGTTTCAGAACTATTGCAATCCAACCACCTTTATCTCTAGGTAGAGTTAAATATTTACGTGCCCTCCTCACATTTTTATACACCCAGATACAACATATAATCATGTTATTTATGGCCTTGAACCAGTAGTTTTTGAATTCCAGAGGGATTTCCCTGAATAGATACAACACTTGCAGTAGCAAATTCATCTTTATAACATTGCTATGTCCAGCTAAAGAAAGATGTAAATTGTCCATCCTATGCAAGTCTCAATCTGCCTTCCTGATAATGGGGACTATATTGTGATCAACCAACTGATCGCACTTGGATGTCATGGTAACTTCAAGGTACACTGCTCTTTTGACTTCCCTATCATCCCTATCATCCCCAAACTGTGAATGACTGTTGAAACTACTTTAGTTTTGCTTTGATTGAGTATCTAGCCTGAAATGTGCCCAAACACCTGAGCCTCCCTTTCAATTTCTGTTAAAGCCATCACAGGGCTAGGAGTGACAATTGCCACATTATCCACATAAACAAATACTTTAATATTCCAACTATGGAATTGCATGGGTACTATCAGGGGGTTCAGGTCAAATTTCCAGATCAGGGGATTAATATAGAGCACAAAGTGTAAAGGGTAACAGGGACAATCCTGCCTGTTGCCTATTTGAATTTGCATTTCCTCCTCACTGCTCACCCATCAATTGCAGTCTGGCAGTCGGTCTTTGATTCACTGCTCTTACTGCCTTAAGGATTCTGGGTCCTATTCCAAACTGACCCATGACTATCCACAAGTTTTTCCAAGAAACCATATCAAACGCCTTCTCTACATCTAAGAATATCAAAGCCATAGAGTTGCCAGACACAGTTGAGGCATTAAAAAGCATAATGACCTAGCCGGTGTAGTCAGTGATTCCCTTTCTGGGTATAAATACATGCTCCCTTAGCGATACAATATTACCTATAATTAAACTCAAGCATGAGGCTAGAATTTTAAAATAGATCTTTGTGTCACTATTGCTAAGTGTTATCAGCTTATCTGACCCAGGCTCTTGGGGTAGTGTACCTTTCTTCAGGAAAACAATTATGTTTGCCATTGACCATGAATCTGGAGCTGGCTGACTATTTTGTATCTGCAAAATTATATCTAGCACATCTAATTCTAGCTGTGATGAAAGATTTGGTAGAATTCCAGCAGGATCTTATCCCATCCTTTAGCTTTCCCCGAAGGCAAATTCTTGTTGGAGGCGTGTACTTCTTCTATCGACGGGGGCCTCCAATAGATCCCATTCTTCCACACTAAGGGCCTGATTAGGATCTTAGTTGGAAAGTCTCCGACCAACAGTCGGATTCCCCTAGACCGTGTCGGAACCCATCCGCCCAACTCGGTTGGACTGACTGATTACGATGCTCACAGCTTTAATGGGAACCATTCGGTCATTCTGAATAGGAGATTCCAAGTTGGTCGGAGCCGATTCGTACAGCTCAATGGACTGATTACAATGTAGGATTCCAGCAACCTTTCCAACTTGGCCTGTCAGAGACGAAAAGGCTGTCGGAAACTCACTTTGGGGGCCCCTAGCATGCCCCCCTTCATTCTTAGACCTCCGGCTTGGGGTTGAGGGGGTACCAAAGGACCCCCCTGTAAAACCATGCACAGTCTGGCAGGCACCATGAGGTGCCCGCAACAGGGTGCAAGGTTTTCCGCAGACACCCATTTTCCCCTTGTACTCTGGCCTTAAAGGCATCCCACACTCCAGTAAAATCCAAATAGTCTGAATTTAAGCCACTCATATACTGAATGTAGTCTTCCTCCAAGAGCAGTGTACGCTCAAAGGTCCAATGCCTCACAGTAGACCAGAAATATGTCCCAGCTAATTCCTGTCCCAACATGACCCTATGAAACTTTTCAATTTTAGACCCTTGTAAAAGGCTGTACAAAAACAAATTTATAAAGGAAAAATCAACAGAAGGAAGCCCTAAAACAGAAGGCAAGGGGAATCTACTGATTCATACAGGGGAAAAAATAAGTATAATGTATTAAGGAAACAGGTCGAGGAAGACAAAGATGACAACGAGGAAAATTATCAAGAAGAGGAGGGTGATGAAGATGAAGATGTAGAGAGTCTAACCCTGTCTGAACTATCAGCAGAATTGAGCTTGCTTGCTGTTGGCGACAAAGGAGAGGAAGATGGGAAAGACAAGGGAACAAGACCAGACCAGGGGGGTAAATATATGGATAAAATGGACAAAACGGACAAGGCTGCTAATATGTCCCCTACTACTTACCCTGAGAATCGATCTACCCCTAAACAATACCCTCTCTTTTCAAAACCCCTTCCACAGCAGGAACAATTTTCGAGCACTCCTGAGCAGGGGGGTATAAATGCCACTTTAGAACATGACGTCTCTAATACTGGAGGGAAAGCAAGTATCCCCTTATCACAAAAGACACTGACGCCAGGTCCCGCAGGGGCAATAAGGCCAGAAGACGTTGAATTACACACACCAACGGTTTCAATTGCGATCTCTTCCAATACTTCCAATACTGCCTCTCCCTCCCACCCTCAGCTTCCAGTGGCTATAGGCCCAAGCCCAGGCCCAAGCAACAGGCAAACTATGACAGTTCCAAGCCAAGTCCTAAGTCTAGAAGCCTCCTTGATCTCCCAAGATGACGGCTTGCCCGCTCTTTCGAGTGTTACAAAAACAAATACGATGGAGGACATCCTAGTTACTATCCTCCAGGAATTAAGAGACTTTAAATCCTCTCAGGCTCAGGAAATTTCACTCTTGCACAACAGGCTGACGAAGATGGAGGAGTGCCTTGGTAATATTCCTCTGAGGGTCTCTGAGGCCGAAGTCCGGATATCCTCATTAGACGACTCTTTGAATACAATTCAGAAAAAACTCGTGGAGGCTAATAGAGAGAAATTCCACTTAGAGGAAAAGCTCCAGGACCTTGAGAACTATAATAGGAGATCTAATCTACGACTTGTAGGCATACCAGAGGGCCTTGAAGATAAAGATGTAGTCAGGTGGTCAGATACTTTATTAAAAAAAGCTATCCCTGAGCTGCAAGGTGACCTGACTATTACAAGGGCGCACAGAGTCCCTACACATAAACCTAATAATTTGAAATACCCCCGTACAATCCTGCTTAACTTTTCAGACTTCAGGGTGAAAGAAAACATTCTAAATACCGCATTTTCTAAAAGAACTTTCAATGTGGAGGGGGTGAATCATTTTCGAATTTTTGGGGATATGTCGGCTGCATCTGATCACAGACGCAGGGACTTTGTGAAGCTTATCGACTCCTTTAAGAGCAAGGTAGCCCAAGCCATGATAGTGCAGCAATCGAATCTCAAAGTCTTGGCTAAAGGAATTTTTTTAATATTTTCGGTCCTACACGAAGCCCAGACAACCATCGACGGCCTCGAGGCATAACAAATTAAGCTGATGAATCTCGCTGAATTCACTACTATTGCATGGCGGACACTTGTTGGAAACAGGAAGCACACAAGGCTGCAATGAGATGGCATCCAAAAAGAAGATACACCAGAGAAGGACGGAAGTGGAACACTGGGGTATCCGTCCACTCAAGGGGGGAGGGTAGGGGGCTGAAGGGGGGTGTTGCAAGGGGGAAAAAAAGAGAGTTCAAATGCAATATGTTTTTTCACACTTTCATGACTACGGTACGAGCAATGTTATTCTTCCATTTTTTTTTCTTTTTTCTTCATCCTGCACAAATAATATCTCGCACTCGTCACTTTTGCCCATATGGATCATGATAAGATGACAAGATTTTTTAAGTATATTTGCCTATTTTGCACTAGAGGGGACTTACGGCCTGATTCATGAAGCGAAATAGCGCCCGCAATGGCTGCGAAAACGCAATTGCGGGTGCAAAACACGGAATCGGCATTCAAGTACGAAATAGCGAAATCGCTAAAAAATAATAGCGAGCGGAATAGCGATTACGCTGTAAAAGTCGCAGACTCCGGGAAGTCGAGCATTAGCGATACTGAAATAGCGACCAACCACGGAATCTGCGAATTGAATAGCGAAACGCAATATTGTCTCAATCGGCATTCATGAAAGAAATACATTAGCGAAAAAGCGCTAAATCGCACATTTGCGCGGCGCAATTTAAGGACAACTCAAAGCAGGTGGTAACCATAAAAGCCATGATTAACCAAAATTTGAAAAACTGTTAGCCAATCACCAACAGGTCCAGGCCTGACCAATCACACATAAGGACATTCAGCAGCAGCAATAGGCGTTCCACAATGCCTGGGATGTACATGGTGGTGAGGCGGCGAAGGCTACAGCGAGCAGCACGGAGGAGACGCATGAGGCAGGCAAGGATTTACCGGCAGCGGGTCACCTTGCTGGGGCAAACCAGAGAACAGATTTATGCTAAATACAGGCTGAATGGGGAAATGATCACCTGGCTGATACAAGAACTCGACCCCATCATGCAGCACCCAACAAGGCGAAACAATTCTGTGCCCACACATGTGCAGGTATTGTGCAGCCTGCACCTCCTGGCATCCGGCAGTTTCCAGGGCATAGTAGCCGCTGCTGGGGGGATATCCCAGCCCACCATGTCACGCTGCCTCCACACTTTTGTTGACGCCATGCTCACCCAGCTCCACCGGCACATCACATTTCCCACGAGCCAACAGGATTTGGACCTCACAAAACGACAATTTTATAATGTTGCACATTTTCCCCATGTCCTTGGCTGCATAGACTGTACCCACGTCGCCATCTGCCCACCAGCTGGCACGGAGTATATGTACCGCAACAGGAAGTCGTACCACTCCCTCAACATACAGATGGTCTGCAATGCCAAGACCATCATCACTGACATTGTGGCCCAGTACCCAGGGAGTACCCATGACTCCTTTATCTTCAGGCACAGCGGACTCCACACACGACTGATCAGGGGAGAGTTTGGGGAAGGACACCTACTTGGTAAGTACACTTTGTCGACAATGTCACATTGCTATGAAGTAACTGCGCTGCACAGGCAATCAACATCTGCTCCTCTCATTCAGGTGACAGTGGCTACGCCCTACGGGAATACCTCCTGACCCCTTACCTCAACCCTGCCACACCTCAGCAACGCCGCTACAATGTTGCGCACATCCGGACAAGGAACTGTATTGAAAGGACATTTGGCCTGCTCAAGAGCAGGTTCCGTATACTGCACAAGACAGGTGGGGCCATGTATTACAGTCCTGCAGCGTGCTGCCGCATTGTGGCTGTCTGTGCAATGCTTCATAACATTGCAACCAAGCGCCGGATACCAGTTGACATCTCAGGCAGTGAATCTGAGGGGGACGACCGGCCACCAGCACATGCGCACCATGCACGCGGGGAGAACCCAGCTGAAGGCCACAGACGTCGCAACCACATCACAGCTAACAATTTCTAGCCCACCCCCTTCCCCCACCCCACATATCACAATTGCATGCAAACTGTAATGATTACACAAGGCGTATGTGTGCAGCAAAATAAATGTATTTGTTTGAATCACAAAAAATAAAAGGGTCATGGAAACAACTATTTACAAAATGCAGTATTCATGCATACTGCATGAGACCGTTCATGGCAGGCTTAACTTCAGCCTGCGCCTGTGTCCCTGACACAATGTCATTGGCGCCTCCGGCGCACAATTCCCAGGCGCCTGTGAGGCTCTTCCTCATCCTGGGCAGCTGTAGCAGGCGTAGCCCTGGTGCTGCGCCTAGGTGGGGGGGCCTGCGTGGCAGAGTGGCTGCTGACACTGGAGGCACCCTCACTAGCATCATCACCCCCCACAATTGCCGGTAGCACAGGTGCGTGCAGTGCGGTGACGGCGGTGGTCAAGTGCTCCAGCACCCGGGTAATATCCTCGCAGCACTGGACCAGTTGGTGCTGCTGGGTCAACGAGCGCCGCGCAAGCAGGGTGGTGGCATTTGCCGAGACATAATTGGAGCGGCTATATGTGGACAGCCGGCTCAGCAGCTGGTGGTGGCGCCTGCTTGCAACACTGCGGTGCTTCACCAGCGCTGCAGTGTTGTCTTCCATAGCCGCCGTCATGCGGTCCATGGCCGCCGTCATGCGGTCCATCCTCTCGCCGACTCCAGCCACATTGCGGCCTATCTTATGCAGCTGGAGCTGGATGGCTCCTTGCTGCTGGGACTGGCGCTGGTGTATGCGGAGCATGCGCCGCTCCACGCTCAAGCAGGCATGGAGATGCCCATTGCCCCGCCTGCTGTTGGGCCGCTGTGTAGCGGATGTGGCTGGCCCAGATCTTATTGGACGTGCTGCAGGTGTTGTAGCAGCTGGTGTTGCAGGTGCGGCAGCCACTGGAGGCACATTGGTGGGGTGCCTGGCTCTGGCAGCCGGTGGGCCTGCAGGTGTTGTAGCAGCAGAGGCGGGGGGCCTGGCCTTGGCAGCCGGTGGGCCTGCAGGTGTTGCAGCAGGTAAGGTGGGGGGCCTGGCTGCTGGTGTTGGTGCTGCTGCAGGGTCTGGTGGCTGGGTATCAGGTAGGGATTCCTCCTCCTGGGCCTCCTCATCGATCAGCAGCCTCTCACTGTCACTGCTATCACCCGCACCTGTGAGGGTAAGTGGATACTCATTAGGTGCATGTGACTGTCAGACGTGCAGATGTTACATGCATGCTGGGTGTCATTCCCTGGGTGGCTGTGTATTTGCGCACTTTGGAACCTTTCTGGCCGCATTGTGGTACTACTACATTGTGGACATACTACGTCTCCCACAATGCTTCGGGGCATTTCCTGATGCACAACATAGGCATGACTAAGGGCCAATGAGTGAGCCTATTTGGTCAGGGGCGGTCATAGGGGACAGGGTCGCAGTCGCATGCCACTTACCTTGGGTGTCTTGGGTGGGGCGGGAGGAGTCCAGAGGGGTCACGCCAACACACGCCTCCCTCTCCAAGGTGTCCTCTACCTGGTCCTCCAGGGGGGTGTTGGGTGGGACAGTCGGTCCACCACCTCCGGTGCCTGATGCCTCACCAAGGCGCTCCGCCACCCTCTCCTTGGCACGCCCTCGGAGGTCGTACCACCGCTTTTTAAGCTCCTCCAGAGACCTGTCCGCAACGCCCACAGAGCTGACACTGGAGGCAATCCCCACCCAGATCCTCCTCTTCTCCTGCTCTGGGACCCTCCGGGAGTTGGCACCAAACAGCTGGTCGTGGTTGGCCACCACCCCTTCTATGAGGTTCTCCAGCTCCTGTTCGGAGAATTTCAGTTTGCGCTTGCGGCCAGCGCTGTTGCTGGGGCCTGGCTGGGGTTCGTCCGACATGGCGCTCGCTATTTCGGCGGGGTTGCGAGTCGCTAACGGCGGTTTAGCGGCAGCTTTCGGTCGTGAACACTCGACTGATAGCGTCACTGTGTTGTTTGGGGGTGGGATTTGGCTGCTTCCTGGTTGTGATGTCATCACGGTGCTCGTAATGCGTCTTCCCGTTTTCCAGATCCCGCGAGATAGCGACTCGCATTCCCGATCGCACGGGATTGCGAGTCGCTATCCCGTGCGATCAGGATTGCGAGTCGCTATCCCGTGCGATCGGGATTGCGAGTCGCTATCCCGATCGCAGGTAGCCGGAAATAGCGATTTTTCTGCGTTTTTTGTCGGTCGCTAACGGCTTTAGCGCCCGCGTGCGAGTCGCTATTTTTTCCCCGAAAAGTACATGAATGCCGTTTTGCGTTTCCTCAATAGCGAGTCGCTATTAATCGCTATTAGGGACACGCAAAACGGCCCGTACATGAATCAGGCTGCTAATCCTTCAAGTCCGTGCTGCTATCTGTACTAGCTTGCTGCTTAATTACATATTTGCACAGACAATGGTATTCTACTTTTATCCGATGATATTTTATATTTATGCGGTTATCTCTAAAAATTTAATATAAGATAAAATTGCATAATGCGTTGTCTATTTGCATGCTTTGCACAATGAATGGTAAGACTACTCAAATAACATCACCTTACATTTTTGCTGGCCGCGTGCATATTTGCACATTGAAATTCAGATTCTTTATGAATTTTTCTATGAATATCTGCTGCTATTATATTATTATTCTATATTGTTATATATATATTACTTATTGGTTATATATATATGTTGCTGCTGATGATTGTATATTTGCACATTTGCACACTTGCACATTAGCTGAGGGTCACGTCCAACATCTCGAACATGTTCGCTTGCATATTTGCACATTTAAATTCAGATTCTTTATGAATATTTCTATGAATATCTGCTGCTATTATATTATTATTCTATATTGTTATATATATATATATATATATATATATATATATATATATATATATATATATATATATATATATTACTTATTGGTTATATATGTTGCTGCTGTTGATTGTACATTTGCAAATTTGCACACTTGCACATTAGCTGAGGGTCACGTCCAACATCTCGAACATCAAATAATATGGTGAAATGTATTTCTTTAAATGCTAATGGTCTGAATAACGTTCGTAAAAGGAATGCTATTGAGTGCTGGTTGAAAAACCTTATACCAGACATCATCTATTTGCAAGAAACCCATCATAAAGATCAGGCAGAGTCAGCTAAACTCTTCAAAAGCTGGGCGGGCTATAATATATCTGCTCCTGCCGGGATGGCTCAGAGAGGAGTTTCCATATTAATAGGGATACATGTAGGTTTTAATCTTGAAGGGACGTGTATAGACCCCAGAGGTAGATGGGCAGTTGTACACGGTAAATTAAACAATGTCAGTGTTATTCTTGCCAAAATCTATGCACCAATTTTGGACGACCCTCAAGTTATTCTACAGGTAAAGCAGGCATTAACTGGTCTCTCCGGGCCAATAATTTGGGGGGGAGATTTTAATCTATTACAAAACCCTCGATTGGACTCCACTAAGAAAGACCGCCGACAGAATAAACCCCAAGTTGCCTTGTAGCCGTTGAAGGTATCCTAGTCTTACAGACGTTATCAGTATAGCAATACTCTATTTAATATTTCAATATCATTTGACTAAAATTGTCAATTTTTGGTCATCAATACTCACATCTTAATCATCCTTTAGTTTTTACAATACATGAATTTCAGGAGTAGGTGGAAATTTTTACTGACTTATGCCTGCCTTACACCTGCATTGCAGTAGTAAGCCATTAGTATTACAAGAGTGTGTTCATCCAATTTCTTTGGGAATCTGGACTGTTCTGTTTTCCTACCTATCAAGGATCAATAATTTTTTCTTATTTCAGACACAAGGGTTTCGAAAATGTGCTGATGAAGGAAACCTGCAGTTAGAAGTCCTAGATACATTCTGGAAAATTATTAGTGTTTGCTGCAACTATGGTTGATCTGGATATGTACAGTTTGTGATGGAACAGGACTATCCTAAACTCTATTGCTTCACCTAACAATAATTTGTTTTAAACTTAATATGTCCTAATGAAGGCTGTGGAAATTCTGTGGAGACTTATTTTAGCTTTCCATAATCACAGAAAATTGATATTTCACAGGACATCTAAAAGGGGACAGTGGATGCTCTTGACAACAAGTGCTGTTCTTGTATTTGTGTTTCACCCCCCAAACTCTCAATGTAATAAAAAGCTCTTTCTCTTGCCATGTTTTGCATGGTCACCCACATTTTCTCTTAGATGTTCTTGCTAGATTTTTTGATCTGTGACTAGGGAACTGCTAAACAGGCTCCACTGTATGTGCACTGATCCCTAAAACATGTGAAAGTTCAGTTTGGAGTTTGGTTTTCTCCTCCCTTTTTGCCCTCAGCTTGGGAATTTGTTTAGATGTAATTATTCCACGTAGAGTAGCTTTAAAAGCATCACAGATTATATTTAATGGGGCTGAACCTCTATTCTGTGTAAAAAATTGCTCCATCTTTTCGTTAATATCTGTGCACCATTGTTGGTCAAGGAGATTAAGTTTATTAATAAACCATCTACTTGTAGGTCTTGCTTCGTAATTCCCCAAATTGACGCAGAATTATATTTTGCTGAGTGGCATGAATACTCGCGCTTAATAGGATTTAACTTTCGCCAATGGTCAATAACATCAAGATCTATTTTACAACTTTGGACTGCTACAAGAGAAGCCATAGGATGAGGTTCCATTAACATCATTGGCACACTTATAGGTGAATTGGCTGCCCCATATATCTTAGTTTCATTGTCTTGTATCTGCTGTGGCCTGAAATTGCTCTGCTCAAACATTTGACTACAAACACAGTTATCACATTTCTGAAAGATATTTTTAGGAGAGAAAGCTATCAATTGCCTTTTTATGAATGATTAAAGAGCTCAATTAACACACCATGAGATGGGGGACTTCTCATCTGAATGGGTAAGCACACATTTGCTCCATATCTTCGTGAGACTAACGGTGTGGTAGATAGAGATTGAAAAAAGACATTGGAAGAAGAGGTACAACTGGCAAGAAAAATGTAATTATTGGAAGGAGGAATCACAGAGGAGGATTGATGCATATCAGTTATCAGTCGATAAACTATTGGGAAGACTCTGCTTGTGGTTTACAAATATCTAAATCCCAACACTCTGGATTTATCCCGGATGGATTGGGTGGAAGACAAGAAAGCTTGAGTTAAATACAAAGTGTGATTCACAGGGCAGACAAATACATTTACAGAGAAGAGGAAGGTAGATGCTGACATTAGGAAAAGGATTGTTGAAAACAGGAGCAAAGCTAGGTGATGTGGAGAAAGTTTATTAAACCCTTGAAAGAAATCAAGTTGTTTGAGAATATGGACTGTGAATCTAGTGCCAAGAAAAATTTGGGAATACAGTCATGTAAGGAACATGGTCATAGTACTAACCAAAATAGAAGATTCTCAGAAGATAATGTATTTCTGAATATTTCTAAAAGTGTTTCCAATCAGTTGATCTCTGGGTTTAAATTAAGAGTAAGGCTATACGTTTTCAGTTTTTACTGATTTGTCCAAATAAATGCAGATATAAAACAATGTGTTCCCTGTTTGTGTTTATTTTTAAAAGCAAAAAAATACAGAAACGTGTGCTTCTTATAATTGACTTCCATACTGTTCTTCATGAGTTCCAAGCCAACAGCTGAGCAGATAGACAGCTTGGGGAGTTAAAAAACAGAATGAGATTTCCTTAGATACAGGCATATGTTATAATTTATTTGTATATAAAGCTAGTATTTACATGTGGGTGTAGTGTTTTGCTATATTGGCTGCTTAATTTGCTAAAACCCAACAGGCATCAAAGTAAGAGTGTATGTTTATCAGTTAAATAAATGTGGAAATACACCATGTTACCACTCCAATTAATATTAATACACAAACTAAATATAGATAATTACCCATAAGATAACCCAAAAATAAATATGGATAAATTCAGATGGAAATGTTAAAAAAATAAATCACATTAAACCGGGAGCCCTAATTAAGCGGTAATAGTGTGAACCTTGCATTCTGTGTTCCTCATTGTATTTCTTTGGTGGGATGTGTGGTATTTTGCTGTGTGTCCTTAATGTAACTAAAGTGTTGAATGTTCAAACAACATTATTCAGTATGTTTCAACTACATGAAATGTTCTGATCATTAAGAACTGAATGATTGATGGGATGCTTATGTGTAACTGTTCTAAGCTAGCTTCTAAACTGATTTTGAATACAATTGTATTACAATCCTGCAAAATGATGAGTCAAATGAACAAACTCTCATTAATTGGTAAACATTTTTCTCAACCCAGACATAACACAGAGAACATGAGTGTAACTGTCCTGATGAGAAGATTAAAGGTTAGAAGAAAATGTGGACAGGTGCTTGTTTTAGGCAAACTAAGTAAAAAATAGAGCTACATTCACACATTTGGCTGAAAGTCAATGTGATGTCTTCTTGTAGTACTTCTGGCTTACTGCTTGAATTGAGTTGTAAGATAGGAATATTTTCTCTTGGCTTACTCCAGGTGCACCGCAAAAGTATACTATTAAATTCTCATCTACTTATTGTATGGAACATTGTTTCCAGAATTTGACAAAAGAGAAAATGTAGTTGTTGTCCTGCTTTGATTTGCAGATATCATCTCCCGCTACTGAAGATGAAGTAGTCAATTACAATCATCCTATAACACCACATTTATGGATATCTGGGATGTGTATAACAAGACAGGGCTGATTCTCTGCTTTTCCATATGAACTATTACTGCATTTTGACATATTGCTGGAGGAACCCATTACACATGGAAGACTATATTCATTGATGGGGAAGGATGATTAGACACTGCATCAATAGCTGAAAGAAAAGCTGGGGAAGTGTTTTTTTCTAGCATTCAATCTTCACAGCTGGAGCTACTGTCTCCCTTGTGACCAAATGCAAGTAGAGAATACTGACCCTGTATTAGATATAGTGAAATGATGCTAATATCATTTGGACCAGTTATTCTCTACCGCTCATCTCAACCCTTCTAGATCAGGTCAAACTTCAAAAATCTTCACTGAATGTGATCTGCAAGAAACACACAACCTGGTCAGTGTTGGAAGGCGGACGAGTGGAAAACTAAGGCGAACTAGAAAATGGCCTTCAATACTTGGTATAGTCATTTTGAGTATCTTGTGATGCCTGTTAGCCTTTGCTCTGGTCACCCTCCAACACTACATTCATGACATTGTCTGTAATCTCTTGAATGTTTACATGGTGTTCTACTTAGAAGACATTCTGATATATGCTGATACATTAGAGCAACATCACCTACGGGTTGGAGAAATTCTCACTGCAGGACACATTTTATTATACTCATATGCAGAAACAAAATCTTTTTTGACATCTGCAACATCACATGCTGAAGTTTTGAGATCTCAGGACAAGGAAGCCATATGGATCCTTCCGAAGTAATAGCATTCCTAAAATTTAAAACCCTTCAAATTATCAAGGAGATACAAGGATTCATCAGGTTTGCTAATTTCTATCAGCAGTTCATACAATATTTCTTGATCATCATCCAGCCCATTGTCCGGCTCGTAAAAATAAAAGATTTTCTTTTTGCTGAGGTGGAGCACTGGACCCTTCAAAAAACTTAGGAACCCATTTACATTTTACCAGTTCTGGGACATCTAGATTGGCCCTTCACCCCTGTAGTAGAAACAGATATCTCTTCATTTGCAATAGGAGCAGTGTTATCTCAAAGAGATTCTGAGACTATTGACTTGCATCCTTTGTAATATTCCTACCAGACTCTTTCACAAACTGAAGGGAAATATACAGTCTACGACGGAATTCTTAGCAATCAAAGAAGCCTTTTTTCATTGGATACATTACCTGGTAGGGTCACATCATAAGATCACAGTGTGGCTAGAATAAATGAATCTACTATCTTTTTCTTGCATGAAATTGTCGATTTCATCGTCTGGAAAGTGGAACTCATTTGGGAGCTTGTGTTTGGAAAGAACAATGAAAAGAGTGGGTATTGGGCATTCAAGTCTAAAAACTACTATCCAAAAATGAATGGTAAGAAAGAGTAACTGAACCAATTCATAGAACAATACCTGCAATATTTCTTTACTGATCATAGAAATGCGTTGTACCAATGGATTGAACAGACAGAGGTTGCTTTCAATAAATCTGTACATTCTCTCCTTTAATCTCCCTTCTTATGCTCCTATGGTTTTCACCCTCAGATGTGGCCTCAGTAGATCTAAGTTACTCAATGATACTTTCACTTGGTGTTTATTGGTACCCTTCCAGAATGCTAAAGATAGAGCTAGTCTTTAGGATCACTTCTGGCATGTAGCTTTTCTTAGCAAAGATTTGTGAGTTCTGGCTCTATGCTTTGTAAGAATTGTCACCCACTATCTGTGTGTAACCTTTAATGTTTTCTACTTTCTCAGTTCCCTTGCATTTGATTTCTTTCCCTACATTGTGCTTTGTTGTGCTTGATATCTTCAGGTATTTATCCCTTGATTGCCTCCTTAGCTTCTTACCAATCCAGTTTGCAGTGGTGTCCTAGGATCCTCATCTGGTATGGTGATCTTCGAGGGCTCAGTCTTGCAAAATGCCAAAACTGGTAAGCTTGCATTGTTTCTATATTGTATCAGTTCACCCAGGGTAATACCCCTATACCTACCTGTGATTTGCTATTTCCTCTACAGACACTTCAGTGACCTTCCATTCCTCAAGCACAAGGTTGTTCAGTGGCACTTCTCACCTTTAAAGAAACCCTTCCAAAAGTGAGATCCAATTCAGTGTTTCTCTTTCACTGTTCCTACCTATTGATAGACCTGACTGCCTTATGATGGGGTGGTCTTCCACAAACCTTTTGCCTGCTTGCCTCATATTTTTGCTTTGGATACTTTACCCCTGCTAGCCAATGCTAAAGTGCATGTCCTCTCTCTCCCCTAAGCATGGTTTAATTGATGTATCCATAATTGACAAATTTAATTTACATATAAATCCCTAGAAAAAGTGCCCAACATGAGCCCAGGGCCTGTAAATAAAATGCTTCTGGGGTGACTTCAGCAGTCCTTGTGCCACCCACTCAAGTCGCATTTACACATGTCTCAGCCCTTCCATTGCAGGGCCTGTGTGTCCAGTGCACCCTGCTATTTTGACTCTGCATTTAAAATCCTTTTTCAAGCATTAAACTCTCCTTTTATTACATATAATTCACCCCTATGGTAGACCCCATCGTGCTGTGTGCTATGTAACTACAAGATAGGACATGTGCTTTTAAGTTTTACATGTCCTCGTAGTGTAAAACTCCCAAATTCATTTTTCACTATTGAGAGGCCTACCCCTCTCCTAGGTTAAACTTGGGGATTCCTTATTATATTTAATAAGATGTAATTCCCAATTGAGAAAAGGTAGATAAGTCAAGTCAAGTCAAGTCAAGAATTCTTTATTCGATGATTAAAAATCACCATAAAAGCACATATATATACAACTATTTAAAATCCAATTAAATCATTATCAGAATCCTGCTTGTAGTACAATCTAATTCTTTAAAAGGGGAAAAGACGATCTAAAAGAGTACGATAGAGATCTTGACAATCATACCGCCCCTCTGGTTGCCCTTAGTCGAACTGCCACTTTAATAAAATTCCTAATGCAGCACAATGTCAACGGGTCAGTTGCTTGTTGTAAATAGATTAAGGCCTCTCGAGCATGTTTCAGTTTAGCTTGTTTTAAAATATTTACCAAGAATCTACGCCTAGGCATTGAATAAAAAGGACACAACAATACAAAATGAAGGGTATCCTGCGGAGACCTATTGTCGCAGCCGCAGGTTCCCTTCTGCTCAATTGTAGTTAAAAACCCTACTGATAACGCTAATAAATAAGGTAATAAATTGAGCTTAAAACGACACATTAAAAATCTATCCTGGGCATTATACATAAGGTATAAGTATGGCTCCATTCCCTCTGTGCTCTTTTTTTTTTTTGAAATATATTTTTATTGCAGAATCAGGAATAAACACTTCCAGCAAGCCAGCCCATACACCATCGGTACCCAGCAGACAGTGCAACATTAATACAATACACAGCCAATTAGCCCACATCCCGGAGGCTGGGCGGCGCTTCAAAGAGTCAGTTCACTGGAGGTACCTCGGTGCACGCCCCAACCGGGACACAGGTCTAGCATAAGACTTCGGTCCTGCTTTTATCCCCAACACAACCAACCCCCCCCACCCAGCAAATCGTAGGCCACTCCGATGTCATGTCACTAGATCATCACTACTACTTTCCTGAGCCATCCGGTTCAGGGAGGATGCCGCTAGCCGGCAAACCACTGCCTCCTACGACTCCTTCTCAGTGCCCTCCCCCTCAACTGCTGCTAATGCGGGTTCCACTCCCCCTCTCCTGCTCCAGGGTGCATCTATCAGGAAGTCCTGACAAGCAAGTAGTCACACGGAATCCCTGCCTATAACTGATCAGTTTCGTCGCCTTCAGTTAGGTAGTCCCTTAACGCCTGCACCACCATCTCCCATGACCGTGCCAGTTCCAAGCTCCTCTCATGTCCAGTTCTAGTCGCCTGGCGCATTCGTAACACACTCTCACAGCTCGACCACTTCACCAGTTCATTCCTCCACCTCCGCACAGACGGCCCCTCCCTAGACTTCCAATGCCAAGTTATTTCACGCTGCGCCAGCACCAGACCCAGCCCAATGAATTTGCTCGTAACCTTGGTCTTTTTGGTATGCGGGAACCAAAGAAGCAGGCATGCGGCCATATCAAAGTCCACCTCCCGATCTGTGACAGCATTCAAAAGGTCCCCCACCTCAGACCAGTATTCCCCCAGCTTCGGGCAACTCCACAGCATATGGTCAAGATCCACCTCAGGTTCTAGACATCGCGGGCACATGGCATCCAGCACCTGGAAGTGTCGACGTAACCTCTCCGGGGTCAAATATGCCCTATGGAGCACAAAATAATGCACCTGTTGGAATCTCGCGTTCCTCGTCCCTTTCCAAGTCCTGTGTAGCACCTGACCCCATACGGAATCCGGGATTTGCCTACCGATGCTGGTCTCCCAACGCGACTTCAACTCAACCAACGGGGCCAAACCTTCATTTAACATCCTATTGTGGAGGCAGGTCACCGCCTTGATGGTGCCCGCCGCCATCACCACATATTGGCATACCGCCGTCACCTCCGGTTCAGCCAGTCCACCCCCCCAATGTTTCTGCAGAGCCGCAATGACCGCCGCATGCAGCAAGAAGGTGCCACTCGGTAGGCCAAACTGCTCTTGTAGGGTCTGGAACGGGGCCAACGTCCCGTCCACATATAGGTCTCCTACCATCTGCAAACCCAGGTCCTCCCACTCTAACAATTGGGACCAATCACCTCCGTGCGGTAAGGCAGTGAGCATTCCCAGCGGAATCTCCGGTGCGTACGGCCGGCGCTTCCCAGCCCTCTTCAGGTTCCTGTTCCAACACAACCTGAGTGTCCATTCCTCCATCGTGAGGTCCTTACTGGCCAGTCTCTGTTGCATCACGATAGACGACAAGACATGCCTCTGAATGCCGAACCCCCGGTCTTCTATAGGCCCCCTGAATTCTTTGGCCACTTTCTGCGTCAGGACCTGGAGCTGCGCTGCCAGATAGTATAGCTCATAGTCCGGGACAGCCATCCCTCCCTCACACTTGGGTCTCAGGAGGGTGGTCAATGCCACCCTCCTGCGACCGTGGCCCCAGAGAAAGCCAGTCACCAACGTCTTCAGCTCCCGAAAGATACCCTGTGGGATCCACACCGGCAGCGTCCTAAAATAGTAGAGGAGCCTCGGGAGTGCCACCATTTTCAATAGCGCCACACGACCCAGTACAGACAGCGGAAGAGTGGCCCAGAAGTCCATACTGCCTCTCAGTGCCCTAATACAGCGCCCCACATTCCCCTCAAGGAGGTCTGCCGCGACATGGTAGATGCGCACTCCTAAGTAAACAAAACAAGAGGGCTCCCACACCACCGGCCTCGTGAGCCGCGGGCAGAGCGTGGACTTTCGCAGCGGAAACACGCAAGTCTTAGACCAGTTCACCCTGAGGCCTGAAAGCCTCCCGAACCTGCCCAACATGTCCACCGCACCTTCCAGAGCCCTTCCAGAGTCCGCCAGGTATAGTAACAAGTCGTCTGCGTACAATGAAATATAATGCGAGTCAAGTCCCTGCGCAATCCCATCATAAACAACTCCCGTTCTCGCCTGTGCCGCCAACGGCTCCATTGCTAGAGCAAAGAGCAGAGGGGATAGCGAGCAGCCCTGCCTCGTGCCCCTACAGACCGGATAAACCGAGGAGACCAAGGTCCCCAGCCGCACCCGCGCCTTAGCCGAGGAATAGAGCACTCTCGTCCAGCCCCGGAACCCCTCCCCAACCCCGAACTTCAACAGTACGCCATCCAAAAAATCCCATTCCAAGCTATCAAACGCCTTTTCAATATCAACCGTCAGCACTACCGGGCCCGGAGCCGCCATGGCGGCACTATCTATGACCCCAATCAGCCGACGGATATTCATAGAAGTGCTCCTAGAGGGGATGAATCCAGCTTGATCCCTATGCACCAGAGAGGTCATCAGTGGCAGGAGCCGGGTGGCCAGGATGCGGCTCAAGATCTTATAGTCTACAGTCAGCATAGACAACGGGCGAAAGGAAGAGACATCCAAAGCATCTCTGCCCGGCTTCAGCAGGGGCACTACCAGCGCCTCCGTCATAGAGTCAGGCAACCGACCCACTTGTTTCGCCTCCGCATACACAGCCTGCAGTCTGGGCGCCAGCACGTCCATAAATTTGGCGTAGAACTCGACCGGCAAACCATCCACCCCTGGGGTCTTGTTCCTCGCCATATGACTAATCGCCCCTCTGATTTCGGCTAGGGTGACAGGGCCCCCCAGATCCCGGGCCTCCCCCTCGTCCAATATCGGCAAAGGGATCTGATCCAAATAATCGCCAATGACCGTGGCTTCCACCTCGAGGTGGCTGGTGTACAGACTCGTGTAGTAGGATTGAAAACGCCCCAGGACCGCTGACTGCGAATAAACCACCTCCCCATCTTCCTGCCGCACACTCATAACTGGACAGCCCCTAGGGTTCGGATCAGCCAACTTTGCTAGGAGCGTGCCCACCTTATCGCGCTCCTCATGCACTTTCACCGCATACAACTTATAATCATAGCACCGCAGTCGCTCCGTCTCAGTCGCCACCGCCTCCTTGGCACGTAACAAGCTGTCTTGCAGTTCCGGCTTCTCGGGTCGCTGCTGCTCCACCCTTCTCAGCGCCTCTTCCGCCTTCGCGAGATCATTCAGCACTGTCCCTCTCACAGTCAGAAATCGTCCCATACATACCCCCCTCACCACCACTTTCATCGCATCCCATTCATTCGCTCTAGTCGCTGTCGACCCAGCATTGATCGTGAAATAGTCATCTATGCCCTGTCGGACCGTGTCACAGAACGCCGGGTCATCCAGCGTCTCCGGACGAAGTCTCCACGTAGGGACCGCCGATCTCGCCTTCTGCCATTGCATAGAAATCAGCAGTGGGTTATGGTCCGAGATGGTTCTAGACAAGTACTCAGAATGAATCACCACCTTCGCTAGAGTCTCGCAACAGAGTACCGAATCCAATCTAACATGCAGATCATGCAGCGCCGAGAAGTAGGAGTAATCTCTAGTTTCGGGGTGCATTCCCTCTGTGCTCTTAACAAAACTATGGGCCCTCACAGTCTTTTTTTACCCTTCGGCCTCAGCTCTCTGTGTTATTTTCTGGGCTAAAAAAAGCTCTCTTTACGATCACTTTATGCTGAGGTACAATTGCTACCGGATCGACAAAGAGATTCTCATAGCCCAGCGTTTCTAAGGTGGCCTTTACATAATTGAGCCATGGGATTCTCATCCATTTCTCTCTTCCTAGGCAATCAATTAGATTTTCCCTACTCAGGGACGCCTCAGGGTTAGTCTCAGGGTTAGTCCAAATTTTCAACCAAGCCACTATAAGTCATATTTAGTACCTATGGAATTGTAATAAGAATTCCTCTTTATTTGTAAAGTTGGATTTGTTATTACTGCTCTGAAAATGCCACTTTTAGAAAGTTAGGCATATTCCTTCTTGTAGCCATCTTGGTGTCTGCTGTCTGTCTCTGATCACTGGCTGGGTGACAGCTGGACATTGGGTATTACCGTTAAACAGCTACACAAAAAGGAAACCTGGATGAGACTTCATGTATATTGCTGGGAGAATGGGAGTGAGGAGCTGGGCACAGCCTCATACTTACACTTGATTAGGATGAGTCCTGTCCGCACTCAAAGGGCTGCATACCCCCCTGTAATGAGTCTGGAGCCAGGGCCGGAATAAATGGACCTATGGGCACTTCAAAAACCCTTCTTTGAAGTCACCCCCACTTGACACAACTTTGTATGAATACTGAAACTCTGACCCTACCAACTCGGGTACACTTCTCGACCTGAACCCACTTTGCCAGGAAGAAGAACTGCTGTGCTTAAAGACTGCCACTCTGCTGGACTGCTGCTCTGAAAGACTGCTGCCTTGCTGTGCTGCACCTGCTGCCTGCTGCTCTCTCTGACTGGGTCAAAACTGGACCTCCATCACTAAACCCAGAGTGACTCCGAGGGCTAGCTGACCTACTTCCTGTTCTATGACTCAGGGATATCAAAGTGTTCCACCCTGCTCCTGTGCTTGGCCCATTGGAAGTGTACCCAGGAGCTTTCTCCAGCAGAACCGACGCATCCTCTGATACGAGAGTAGAATCGTTGCATCAAAGCTGTTGCAATAGCGGAACTGCACATCGCACCCGGAACCAGTGCATCGCTATCGAAACTTCTGCATCGTAACCACCACATAGACGCTACTGCAGAGAGACGATCAACACATCTCCTCAACTCTGCCTTTTCGCAATGTTTGTGCCAACCTTTATCCACACAGACAATGATCTGGCAAGGATCATAATCAAACCGATAACAACACTGGGTCTATAGATTACAGACCCATGCACGGGGACTGAATGATCCTTCTTTGCGTCAATACGCCCCCTTTGCATACATTACAACTGACGCACATATAATATGGCACAGGGCTATACAAAGTGACGCATCTACCCAAATGCGTCACTTTGTAAATATAACTCAACAAACTGCAATTTTTACATCACTGCTGTGTCACAAAAAGTGACGCACCGGCAGCATAAAAGTGACGCATGGCCTCATAAATGAGGCCCTCAAGCGCACCACAGGGAAAAACAGTGTAAAAAATGGTAGAAAAAAAATAATTTCCAGCAATACATCCTTTCACATGGAACAATCCCATGACCTTACCTTATGTAATGTGAGAGATGTTAACATTGTGAGAGTCTACCTTATAAACACACAGCTATGTCAAAGATTGCTTTGTCTGCCTGCATATTTACAAGCTGGGTGCACAATCTTTGACATAGCTGTGTGTTTATGCATCTCCCCACCATTTCATGTGGGTTTCTATCTGCTATTCCTATCCCTCTCCAGACATTCACTCCTTCCACCCATGCCACAGGTTGCACAATGTGCTTCAAAAAAATGACCATATTTACAACTCCAATGAAACCATCACACAATTTCTAAACCAGCATTGAATCCAAGCATACATTTATAAAAAAGACTACCTTATTAACACACAGCTAACATTATAGAAAAAGGTAAACATATCATTCCTTAAATCACAGAAACACACACTATGATACTTGTAAAAAATCTTTAAACTCTCTATCTTTTATAAAAGGTTCATTACTCACCTTTAAAAATGGTTTGGAAGATGTCATACAGTGTCAGTCACAGTCAACAGATATTCTTAAGCAGAATCTCTGAACAATGCTTCCTTCACTGAGAGTCTTTCAATAATGGCACAGATTCTTTCTGATTTCAGAGCCATATTCTGGCACATACCCAATTAAAATTATTCCCCCCTAAATTCAAAACCAAACTACACATTTTAATTGGTTGAAGATTTCAAGACTTTAAAACTCACATAACATTCACCCATCCCCCCAGTGCTCATTCACCAAGTAACCATGGTAACTCCCTCTAAAACCAACGGAGAGTTCACAAGTTCATTTTACTATGTTGCAAAAAATCAATCAAGCCTGCTTGACCTCTCAATCTACTAGCTAATAAAATGCAGTTTCTTTAAATGACTTTTCTCAACCATTGAAATGACTTCTTACAAAAAAAAACATGCAGCCTAATTTTCAGTGGAGATTTTTAAGAAAGCTCCAAACATATCTACTTATTCATCTGCACTGATTCTCAAACACTGTTTTTCATAATCAAACTGCCATTTCATTTCCACAACTCATCTGACTAGAAGCACACCTACCTTCACAAACCTATCTTCAAAATGACAAATGTCTGGTTTGTGGGGCATAGCTATGTCCACTGGGCTCAAAAATATGCAACTAACAGAGGTATTTACAAACTTGATTTACCAAATGTAGACATTGTATGGATTGGACAAAGAGGATTGAGAAGTCACCAATTGATACCAATGGTAAAATCCTTTATGCATGTACCACACCCTGACCTTATAATTGTGCACTGTGGTGGAAATGGTTTAGGCACATTAAGTGGGGTAGGTCTGGAAATGCTTTTAAAGGACATCTTTGGGCAATTGATGTCACTTTTTCCAAAAACTGCCTTGGTATTCTCTAATATATGCCAAAGGCAAAAATGGAACTGGTCCAACCTATTTTGTCCACAGATTGAGAAAGCAAGGACACATGTAAATAAATCTGTTTCTGCTTACATGAGAGACTATGGTATGGGTTCCATTTACCATAACAACTTGCGTTACAACATGCAAGACATCTATAGGAGAGATGGTGTTCATTTTACAGATGAGGGGAATAGAGTTTTCCTCTTGAATATAAGACTCTGCATTGGTACCTACTTGTAGGTACAAAAAACACCCACTTAACACAACAGCTCTTTTCAGAGCTCACTTACCACTAAACACTCTACATTATTTTGTTACTCTATTTTTTTACACTGTTTTTCCCCGTGGTTCGCTCAGGGTGCGCGTACCGGAGAGCGCACCGATGAGCGCAGCCAGCGCTTACCCCGCGAAAATTTAAAAAAAAAGAGAAAATGTTTTTTCGCACTTCAGGGTCCTTCTAGGCCCGCCTCAGAAAATCTAGGGAGTCAGGGGGTGTGTACTCTACCCCCTTTTAATTATATCCCCCATTCTTTTTTCACCTCTTGTGTCTTTATTCTACCGAGACACAAGATGGCTAACTCTCCGGACTGTTTTGAATGTTGACAGACACCCGACAGCCAATCAGCTTTCCGCTTGCGCACTCCCGTAGCGCGCCGGGTGCGCTCCCCGGTATGCGCACCCGGGAGCGCTCGGAGTGCGCCTATAGATATATATGTGTTTTTTAAGTTAATTTTCAAAAAAACCACTGGAGCAATTTTCAGCAAACATAGCAAAGGCACATCTGCGTACCAGTCCCTACAATTTTGCCAAGTTTGGCATAATTCCGTTCAGCGGTTCGTGCTGTAGACTTGTCAGACCGTCCTATGGAAATTAACATGGGAAAAACACGTTTTGGGATCCCCCTTTTTTCTCAGGCCCCACTTCACGACCCCCCCGAAACTTTCAGGGAAGGAGCGCAACGGAGCTGGCCAACATTTTGGACAATTTCACACAAATTCCTCAACCGGCGCCAGAGTTATTCCCAATAGAATGTTGCGGATTTCCTATGGAAAACAATCCTAACTATAACTACCTACTGGCGACCGCCAGTAGGTAATATATATATATATATATATATATATTCACTGAAAAAACCATAGGTTATAGACCATATATAGTTAGGAATTAGCATTTACAAAACCTTGAAAATTCACTGAAAAAAACATAGGTTATAGACCATATATAGTTAGGAATTAGCATTTACAAAACCTTGAAAATTCACTGAAAAAACCATAGGTTATAGACCATATATCGTTAGGAATTAGCATTTAAAAAACCTTATTTTACTCACACAAAACCATTGAAATTCCATATATAGTTAGTTGCACTAACTATATATCGCGCACCCGCAATCCACTGCTGATGATGTCACATATTACATCATTCATGACATGGTCAGTGACATCACTGATGACATCACTGATGACATCTCAAATGACATCACTGATGACATCACTGATGACATCTCATTTGACATCAATGACCACATCACTGATGATATCATTCATGTGACAATACAATGCATCTCCTCACATTTTAATATAACCTGTTTCACCCAGTGTTAAATACAGAATATAATTTTTGAAACCATTGACACACCAATACTAGTTACTACATACGCACTCACTGATTCCTACGTCTACACACACCTTCACTCATTCACCCATACAATCATTCATACATACAATCACTCATCTTTACAACACTATCATATGCACTCATACACCTATACAGACACTCACAGTCTGCCACTCATCCATGGAGTTACTCACACACCTAGTCAGTCCTGTAAAGAATCAATGACACTTCCATTTTCTTGTCTATACAGTTAAACATAGAGCACCTTACATTTTCAAACATATACTAACACATACTTACCTTGTTATACAATCATTGATACAAGTACACATTGATCTGCACAGAGCCACACACCTCCCAGCCAGCCACACACACACTCAGTCTCCCATACAAATACTTGGACAATCAATCAGTAACCCATATAGTTAATCATATAGCTACTGATCAACACATGCAGCAGTTTACAGAACAACAGACATAATGATGCACAAATTAAGACACTTTAGTCACTAACCCATGCACTCAGTGAGACACATTTAATCACTCACTCATACATTCAGTCATGCACCTACTAAATCCTTTGTCCAGACACTTATACTTCCACTCATTCTTCAATATGTAAGACACATTTTAACTTTACAGAAACATACAGTCACTGGATGTTGTCATCAGTGATGTCATCAGTGATGTCATTTGAGATGTCATCAGTGATGTCATCAGTGATGTCACTGACCATGTCATGAATGATGTAATATGTGACATCATCAGCAGTGGATTGCGGGTGCGCGATATATAGTTAGTGCAACTAACTATATATGGAATTTCAATGGTTTTGTGTGAGTAAAATAAGGTTTTTTAAATGCTAATTCCTAACGATATATGGTCTATAACCTATGGTTTTTTCAGTGAATTTTCAAGGTTTTGTAAATGCTAATTCCTAACTATATATGGTCTATAACCTATGGTTCTTTCAGTGAATTTTCAAGGTTTTGTAAATGCTAATTCCTAACTATATATGGTCTATAACCTATGGTTTTTTCAGTGAATATATATAGTTTTTTAATAGCAAATATCATAAGCTGTCGAATGTCAAGTACGTGGTAAGTAAAAACATTTTCGTGTTTATGCACACTGATCTGCTTTGAATGCTGCCCCCCACCCCTCATTTCTATTAGGAGTACTCTCTCTTTGCAGATAGTGAAGGGTAGTTAACGCAGGCCTTTGCCCCCGTTGTAATCCGTCGTGCCTGCTTCTCTCTCCATTTGATTGATTGTTCTCTTTGGTTCATTCTCTATTTACAAACAAGCACAGAGTCGCAATACTCTGTTTAGTCTTTGCAGATAGCGAAAAATCGTGTAAAAAAACAAAAGGAATCGAGCAAAATCAGTAGGCCACTAATGGGATCTCTTTTTGACCTCGCTAAAATAGAAACATTAGGAACAACCTGTTGAAAATAGCAATGTGTATGTACATAAGCGGCGTTCATTTGTGTTCACAGTACCCCTTGTTGATTGTTTGAATCGAGCATTGAATTGTTCGAAGTTGGTTCTCTTAAGGATCTTCTCTGCCTGCAAACGAGGAAGAATAGGAATATTCTCTCTCCCTTTGCAGATAGTGAAGGGTAGGTAACGCAAGCCTTTAACACGTCGTACCTATTTCATTCCTCATTGATTGATTGATTGTCCGAACATTGACTGTTTGGGAATTAGTTCTTTTTTGAGGTATTCCCTGTTTGCAAATAAACGTAGGAAAATCTTTGCAAGTAGTGAAAGGGTGCGTAATGCGGACCTTTCTCCCCCGTTGTAATCTGTCATGCCTATCTACTCCCCACTGATTGATGCACCTGTTTCACCCGGACCATTTACTAGAGATAGGTCATCTGGCCCGACCAGAGAGCACCCCTAGTGAAAAGGACATATGCAATAATAACGAAGTGATCACTGTATCCTGTTAACAGAAACTTTAGCATGAAACAACCTGGAAAGAAAAGAATAGGAAAACGAAAATCAGTAGGCCACTGATAAACTTTTTATTAAATAACAAACAAAGAAACGATAACAATACGTAATGATAAAACCTATTATTGTCCTAGAAACAAGAAACGTTAGAAGTAAGCCCGTAATAAGAAACCTGAAAACATCACCCCTCACTGCCCCAAAACGTGTCTGTCCCACCGCCTGCCACGGCCAAATAACAGCAAACTGGGAAAGATAGAAGTCAGCAGACATCCGCCCCATTCTAGAAACTTCCAAAGGGCAACAGGTTTTCGGCTACGCCCAGCCGGAAGCAACACATATAAGGCGGGTCCTGCTGCCACGCCTCGGCCAGGAGATCATCACGTAGGGTGTAGCCGGAGGAGAGGCCGAGGCCAGCGGGACCCGGCCAGGGGGATTGACAACACTGGAGAGTTTCAGGGGGGGGAATGTCCGTGTCCTCGACCCTCCCCTCTCTCTCCCAGTCCGGCCGCGGTGGCCCTTGAGAGTTGCAGGTTGTCCCTCCACACTCTCTCCCGGTCCGGCCACCAACGGCCGGGGGCTGGGGCCGACGGGATCCGGCTGCAGCCGATGAGCCAAGGAACCCGTTCATGGGGCCAGAGCAAAGGGCGTCCGGCCGCCATCCACCGGAGGTCCGGCCCAAAGACGGACGGGACATTTCTTCTTTCTTGAATAATTGCTGCAACAACCCTGGGGGGGGATGTCTTGCACATGCCTCTGACCCCCCCCCCTCTCGTCCTCATCTCATGGTCCGGCCATAACAAATCTCAAGCGAGACGCCGTGGGGTGCACTGGGAGGGAGAGACGGTGCGAACAGGCCTCTCCCGCCTCCCCAGGTAGAGGCTTCCCAGCTGCACCCTCAGCGCTCCAGGCGCCCGGAAAAGGGTTCTTCCACTGTGGCGATGCTGCAACGTCTCGCCCGGCAGGGTGGAGCCCGTCCGCTCATTTGACCCCGCGATCGCCAGTAGCTGCCGAACTCCCAAAATGGCGGTCGACCTGGCAAGAGCGGGCCCAGCATAAAGAAATGGCCCGGTCACTGGTTGACTCCACCACCGTAGTCCTCCACGACCTTGAAGATTCTAGAGGAGCCGCGGGAGTCCCCGACCCCCGCAGACACCCCCGATGGGGAATGACTGCCATGATCGCCCGTGGAGTGACGAAACTGTAGCCGCGGGACGTCGGCGCTCCCATGCTGGCGCCAGCCTCAGTTTGAATGACTACAATCCTGCAGACCTCAGTTCCGGTGAAAGCACAGTGTGACCCGGTAGGAAAAATTGTTGCACCCCCTCCCCTTTTTGACTGATGGTTCATACCACCGATCCTTTCCTTTGCCCTTTTAATGGAACTTTGGACTGCCTCCCCCCCCCCCGTGGCGCCCCACGCCGTTATTTGCTGGGCGGCAACTTACTAGACATCACCTTCGTGACATCCAGATTTCAGCGCGTTCTGCTGCCTTGGAACTATTCGCACAACAGACCGCTACTGACAACCCACCCCCCGGGACGCCCCACGCCGGATACCCAAATCAGTGCGGCACCCAGGCAACATCTTCTGAATTTTCATAATTTGAAAGAACTAGTAACATGTCCTCATCAGGAATTTCCTCTTCAATCATCTCATCAGGAATTTCCTCATGAAAAGTCTGCAATGATGATTCTTGTAACTCTATGGTCTCCAAACATTCGATAAATTCGCCATCAAGACATTGATCAAAAAAATCATTCAAGTCATCTCCTCCTTGTGAGAATATTTCATTATTGGTGCTGTCAATTTCAATAAATGTAGTGGATAATTCAAAAGAAATTGCCACGGTCTCTTCGTTGTTTAAATGTTTTTACTGTTTTTGTTTTGTTGTATATATTTATAAGTTATTAAAGTTTTATATTCCTACTACTTTGTTGGAGTGCTATATATTTTTAATGTGACACATAATTGTAAAAACTTTGATGTACAAAGAGTCATCCCTGGAATCTTCCGCTTCAGGCTTGGTCCCCTCCCCAACCACAATACAGGATGGTTTTCAGATAGTATGAACACGTGTGGTGTGACGGATCTCATCGGGTGTGGGCCTTGATCTATTATAACTCCTTTGAAGAGGGGTGATTCTTTACAGCTGGGGCCATAAACTACATCTGCAGGGCTAGCTGATAGCCTAGGACCGGCCTGGACAATCAGACACAGAGGAAGAGGAGCGTCAGAGGGTGCGGTAGTGAATAGGGCGAAAGGGAGGTGTCGGGCGGGCACAGAGTGTGATTCTCAGGGAAGAGCAGCGCAGATGGGGGGAGGTTTATTGCCCATGCATTTATTTATTTATTTATTTATAAGTTTATATAGCGCTTGAATCACTCCACCAGGAGTATCTCTGCGCTTTGTGACCAGCAAATTAACAGTATACGATGGAAAGGTGATTAGATTTCATTTTTGAACAGGATAGTTTTTAGCTGTTTTCGAAAAGTAAGGTGCTCTTTGCATAGCCTTAAGGCCAGTGGTAACTTGTTCCACATCTTAGGACCCAAGGTGGACAAGGCTCTACCTCCGTGTCTAACTTTTTTGACATGGGGAACCACAAGAAGAAAGTTACTACTCGATCTAAGAGATCGTGTGGGAACATATGGTATACATTTTCTTTCAAGATAGGCGGGTCCTTGTCCGTTCAGGCATTTGTGAATTAGGCAGCATATTTTAAATTTTGCCCTTTGTCTTACTGTGAGCCAGTGTAGCTGTTCAAGGAGGGGTTTGGATGCAGTTCTCGGGGGGGCATTCAGAACAAGGCGAGCCGCCGTGTTCTGAACAACCTGTAATTTGTCCAACACTCCTTCGTTGACCGAAAGTAACAGGCCATTGCAATAATCAATCCGGCTCAAGATAAGTGCTTGAACGAGAGTTTTTCTTGTTGAGTTGGGTAGGAGTGGAAAGATCTTACGGAGTAAACCAATGGTGTGGAAGCATATCCCGGAAATATAGCTAACGTGTTGTTTTAAAGACAGGTCGTGATCAAGTCGAATTCCCAGATCCTTTATGACCTGTTTAGCTTCAGGGACTGCTCCCAACTCAGATGGCCACCAGTCAGGAGTCCAAAGTATCTTAACTTCCCCAAACAGCATGATCTCCGTCTTGCTGACGTTACATTGGAGATAGTTGTTAGACATCCAATTTGCCACTTCTTTCATACCGGATGAGAAAGAGTTCTTAACCTCAGTGGAAAGAGTTTTGAAGGGGAACAGGAGCTGTGTGTCATCTGCGTAAGATACGGGGACAAAACCGTATCTACGCAGCACTCCTGCCAGGGGTGCCACATAGATATTAAAGAGCGTGGGGCTCAAACATGAGCCCTGTGGCACCCCCTTGGAAATCTCAATTTCCACCGAGCGAAATGCACCCATGGTGACAGTCTGGGTGCGATCTGTTAAGAAACTCTTTATCCAATCAAGGGCTTTGTTCTTAAGGCCAGCATTCGACAACCGTTGAGTCAGAATGGAATGAGACACGGTGTCGAATGCTGCCGACAGATCTAATAGAACCAAGATGACTGAAAAGCCCTTGTCCTGGTAAGAGTGGAGATCATCGGTAACAGACAGCAAGGTGGATTCAGTGCTATGTCTGGGGCGGAATCCTGATTGGGATTCGTCAAGAGCTTGTACTTGTTCAATATGTTTGGACAAGTGCCTATTAACATGTTTTTCGATAACTTTCCCCAAAAAAGGTAGTAGAGAAATGGGTCTTAAATTACTCAAGTCAGACCAAGGTATGGTGGTATTTTTCCTGGTAGGTCTGACGAGTGCTTGCTTCCATTCCTTGGGGACAGTACCAGAGGTGAGTGATAAATTTACTAATTCTGTAATCAGTGGACTTAGATGTTCTTCCAAAGTAGGCATTAGTCTAGCAGGAATAATGTCCTCTGGACTGCCACTTTTAATCTGCTTTAGAAGGGTGGAGGTTTCAAGACATGAAATAGGGGGAAAGCTATCCAGGGATTGAATATCCAGGATGGAATCTATAGGATTAGACAAGAGTATTGTGTTAGTGGATACAAACTGATTAGTACACAAAATCCTGTCATAAATTTTGTCAATTTTACTGGTAAAGAAGCCGGATATTTCGTCACACAACTTTTGAGATGATATGTCAGGGGGTTCGCATGCTGATGGCTTAGCAAATGACTGCAATATCTGAAAAAGAACTCTCGGGGAGTTCCCAGCCTCCTGTATTTGGGTGGCAATGTGTGCTTTCCGTGCACGGCGTATTGCTTTGTGGTAAGAGGATAGTGTAGCCCAGTATCTTTGTTTATCCTCAAGGAGATGGGAAGTTCTCCATCTTTTCTCCAATTTTCTGGCTCCTTGTTTAAGGGTTCGTAAGTGATCAGAAAACCATACTTCATGCTTTTTTGCTGGCCTAGGTTTAAAAAACTTTAATGGGGCGATTTTATCAATAGTTATCCTTATTTCGCCTCCAAATTTCTTGAGAGCTACTTCAATGTCATCCGACGGCTGAACGACAGGAGGAATACAATTTTCTATAAAAGTAGACTTAGTAACTTTATGCCACAGTCTACGAGTGCAAGGTAAGGTGTTGGAGCTTGTCGGATTAGGTGCTCTAGGGGGTATTCTAAATTCCACAATAAAGTGATCGGTCCAGCTCACCTGAGTAGCGGGTGGACATAATATCGCCTGAGCATTGGAGAAAACTAAGTCCAAGGTGTGGCCAGCCTGGTGGGTAGGACCACTATTTTTCAACAATAATCCCAACGTTGATAAGTCGGGTATTAGTGATTGAGCGTCACTGCAATCCGGTTTCTCACAGTGGACATTGAAATCTCCAACTAGTGTGAACTCATCGTCATCGTTAATATGTGGGGCAAGTATTTCAACTAAATTATTAGTGAATTGTTTATATGGACCCGGTGGCCTATAAACTAAGGCACCTTTGTGCTTCTCTTTAAAGGATGACTGTATTTTAAAAATCAGAATTTCAATATCAGGGGAGGTAAATTCCTCTAAAATTGTAGCTCTTAATTCCTCCTTGTACACCACAGCGATTCCACCGCCAATTTTCAGAGGGCGGTCTAGTCTCAGTATTTTATAATTACTTGGAATAGCAAGAGTAATAGCAGGAGTGCAGTGTGGCTTGAGCCATGTTTCTGTGAGAAAACACAGCTCAGGTTGATTGGAAGCAATCATGTCCCAGACCTCCGCAGTATGTTTAGAGAGGGACCTAATGTTACACAGAAGATTTTTCCTTCCTGTCAAAGCGCTATTTGTAATTGGCGGTGGCGGAGATATCGTAGAATACCTCAGCATAGTGCCATGGGTCAGTGTCTGAGCAATAGTGAATTGGCTGTGACAAAAACGACACGAAAACGGGCCTACAACCTCTAATTGAGCAGTGCACTTAACCCCTGAGAGAGAAGGAGCATTCAGGGAGCGCAATATCCTGGAAGAATATGTTACCGTCTTCACAGAGAGGGGATGCGAACGAACAGCAGGACTCGCCATAGCCCTAGCCCGTACTGGCGCGGACGGGCGCAGACGGGCAGCTCTTTGGCCGGTCTTCGGCCGGGCTGCGCGCGATCGCTGCGCGCTCGTGGTCCTGCGAGGGCTAAATAGCCTCAAGGAAGTTGTGCACCAGAGCGCTAACCGCTCTGCGTGCAAGTTCACCGGAAGTGCCTGCCGGCCCCACCGAAGAAATGCATAAGACAGAGAGTGGGGGTGAGCAGTGCCTTGGGAAGATGCTTGCGAGGGTGGGGAGCCATGCTACGGATCGACAGCGTGCAGAGAGTGGGTCTGGTCAAGGCATCTAAAATGGCTGCCGTGCACAACAAAAGTGTGGCATTTCAAAAAAGGCAAGATGGCGCAGACAATGTTTTTCAACACTTCCTCATTTCCTTCGAATCGAACGTTAACAGACGTTGGTGCATATTGCCAAAGTTAAGCGATATTTATCGCTAACGATACTTAGCAACGAATTTTTTACCGCTAAGCATCGTCAGAAATTATCGAAGATAAACCTTGCTATTATCAAGGTTTATCGCAAATGCGATAAAAAACGGCCGCAATGCATCATGAATATCGCTAAAAAGTCAGCGATATTCATGCATTACCGAGCTAATGCTCTTAGCCATGTTATTCACCTCCCATTGGATAACATGGCTAAGAACTGCTCAGGGCAGGTGTTAGTTTTTGGAGATATTCGCGCTTAGCGCGAATATCTCCAAAAGTTGGTAATAGGAGATAGATATCTTGCATGTTGTAATGCAAGTTATTGTGGTATATGGAACTCATACCATAATCTCTCAGGAAAGCAGAAACTGATCCTTTTGGGACCGCCTGAGAAGGCCTAGGGGGTGAGGGGTACTCTACTTTGCCCCCTTTTCACGTTCCGAACTATTTTATTTTACTCTCTTCTGTAATTACACAAAATGGCAGCGATAAGATGCATCATAGACAGACAGTGAGAGAAAGGAGGCCGGAGATGAAGAAGAGATGTCAAATACACATTGGAGATAATATAGTGGGAGAAGGGAAGTAAATATGAGTAAACTTACCATGTAACATAAAAATGTTCCACTCTATACTATAAGTCTCATTTTATACTACAATCACTTCGCTACAACCTCATAAATTAAAAATAAAAATGAATAATGTCTCAAACAATTTTTGTATTTCTAAATATAAATTTATTCTTCTGAATTTTCAAAATTTGAAAGAACTAGTAACATGTCCTCATCAGGAATTTCCTCTTCAATCATCTCATCTGGAATCTCCTCATGAAAAGCCTGCAATGATGATTCTTGTAACACTATGGTCTCCAAACATTCGATAAATTCGCCATCAAGAGATTGATCCAAAAAATCATTCAAGTCATCTCCTCCTTGTGAGAATACTTCATTATTGGTGCTGTCAATTTCAATAAATGTAGTGGATAATTCAAAAGAAATTGCCACGGTCTCTTCATTGTGAGCCATTTTATTTTGAAATTGCTTGCTGTAAATTGCAGAAAAAAATAATCACTTTCATTTATCGTTTTTAGTATTTAGTATAACAGAAGGACTGTAAATAAATAACATAAAACATTTTTCAAATTATCTTAAAGTGTACAACATAGTTCCCCTTACAAATTAACAACTCACCTTTTTAAAAGTAGGAGAAGTGTTAGTACTGTGTAAACCAAACACCAGAAATTGAGCACCAAAAATTCCTCACAAATGTACCTCAGACAGTAGTATCACAAAATGGCTGTGGTTTCCTCTCATTTTAGATATATACATAACCAATTAACTTTCATCACACACAAATACAAAACCAAAGTAACATTTTAATTGGTTCTAAATTTCAACACTTTCAAATGTGTTTTCCCCATGCAATTTTCCATAGGACATTTAGATACGTCTACAGCCTGAATGGCTGAACGGAATTACACCAAACTTGGCAAAATGGTACATCAAACCTAAGAGGTCAGGGAGGATCTACTATGCCCCCTTATGGTCATTTGCCCCTTCGCTTTGGCCTCCTCTTGTCTCTCGATCCTACCGAGAGACAAGATGGCGGCCGCTACGGACTGTTTGGAATGTTTACAGACGCCGGAGAACCAATCACCTTCGCAAAGCTCCGTAACGCGAAAAGTACGCGAAGCGGAGCCCTGTTACAGATATATATCTTTTTTTGAACGTTAATTTCTCAAAATCCACTGGAGCACATATATTGAAACCTAGCAAAGGCACATCGGGCTACCAGTCCCTAATATTTTGCCAAGTTTCGTACAAATCCATTCAGCCGTTCGATTATTATTATTATTTTTTTTTTTTGCCCCGCGGGGCCCTTTTAAAACCTCCACATCAAACCTAGGGGGTCAGCGAGGATCTACTATGCCCCCTTATGGTCATTTGCCCCTTCGCTTTGGCCTCCTCTTGTCTCTCGATCCTACCGAGAGACAAGATGGCGGCCGCTACGGACTGTTTGGAATGTTTACAGACGCCGGAGAACCAATCAGCTTCGCTTCACAAAGCTCCGTAACGCGAAAAGTACGCGAACTGGAGCGCTGCCCGGTCCGCTGTTACAGATATATATCTTTTTTTGAACGTTAATTTCTCAAAATCCACTGGAGCACATATATTGAGACCTAGCAAAGGCACATCGGGCTACCAGTCCCTACAATTTTGCCAAGTTTCGTGCAAATCCATTCAGCCGTTCGGGCTAAAAGTGAGGCCAACCGCCCTATGGAAAACTCAATGTTAAAAACACGTTTTGGGACCCCCCTTTTTTCTCGGCCCCCCCTTGACGAAACCCCCCCCCAAATTTTCAGGGGCTGCTCAGAAACAAAATGTTCCATTTTCCTGAAAATTTCAGCCAATTCCGTCCACAAACGCTAAAGTTATTAGACATAGAATTTTCAAAAATCCCATAGAGAAAAAATCCTAATTATATATACCTACTGGCGACCGCCAGTAGGTAATATATATATATATATATTCACTGAAAAAACCATAGGTTATAGACCATATATAGTTAGGAATTAGCATTTACAAAACCTTGAAAATTCACTGAAAAAACCATAGGTTATAGACCATATATAGTTAGGAATTAGCATTTAAAAAACCTTATTTTACTCACACAAAACCATTGAAATTCCATATATAGTTAGTTGCACTAACTATATATCGCGCACCCGCAATCCACTGCTGATGATGTCACATATTACATCATTCATGACATGGTCAGTGACATCACTGATGACATCATCCAGTGACTGTGTGTTTCTGTAAAGTTTAAATATGTTTTACATATTGAAGAATGAGTAGATGTATAAGTGTCTGGACGAAGGATTTAGTAGGTGCATGACTGAATGTATGAGTGAGTGATTAAATGTGTCTCACTGAGTGCATGGGTTAGTGACTAAACTGTCTTAATTTGTGCATCATTATGTCTGTTGTTCTGTAAACTGCTGCATGTGTTGATCAGTAGCTATATGATTAACTATATGGGTTATTGATTGATTGTCCAAGTATTTGTATAGGAGACTGAGTGTGTGTGTGGCTGGCTGGGAGGTGTGTGACTCTGTGCAGATCAATGTGTACTTGTATCAATGATTGTATAAGAAAGTAAGTATGTGTTAGTATATGTTTGAAAATGTAAGGAGCTCTATGTTTAACTGTATAGACAAGAAAATGGAAGTGTGATTGATTCTTTACAGGACTGACTAGGTGTGTGAGTAACTCCATGGATGAGTGGCAGAGTGTAAGTGTCTGTATAGGTGTATGAGTGCATATGATAGTGTTGTAAAGATGAGTGATTGTATGTATGAATGATTGTATGGGTGAATGAGTGAATGTGTGTGTAGACGTAGGAATCAGTGAGTGCGTATGTAGTAACTAGTATTGGTGTGTCAATGGTTTCAAAAATTATACTCTGTATTTAACACTGGGTGTAACAGAGGTTATATTAAAGTGTGAGGAGATGCATTGTATTGTCACATTAATGATATCATCATTGATGTGACCATTGATGTCAAATGAGATATCATCAGTGATGTCATTTGAGATGTCATCAGTGATGTCATCAGTGATGTCACTGACCATGTCATGAATGATGTAATATGTGACATCATCAGCAGTGGATTGCGGGTGCGCGATATATAGTTAGTGCAACTAACTATATATGGAATTTCAATGGTTTTGTGTGAGTAAAATAAGGTTTTTTAAATGCTAATTCCTAACTATATATGGTCTATAACCTATGGTTTTTTCAGTGAATTTTCAAGGTTTTGTAAATGCTAATTCCTAACTATATATGGTCTATAACCTATGGTTTTTTCAGTGAATTTCAATGGTTTTTTAATAGCAAATATCATAAGCTGTCGAATGTCAAGTACGTGGTAAGTAAAAACATTTTCGTGTTTATGCACACTGATCTGCTTTGAATGCTACCCCCCACCCCTCATTTCTATTAGGAGTACTCTCTCTTTGCAGATAGTGAAGGGTAGTTAACGCAGCCCTTTGCCCCCTTTGTAATCCGTCGTGCCTGCTTCTCTCTCCATTTGATTGATTGTTCTCTTTGGTTCATTCTCTATTTACAAACAAGCACAGAGTCAAAATACTCTGTTTAGTCTTTGCAGATAGCGAAAAACCGTGTAAAAAAACAAAAGGAATCGAGCAAAATCAGTAGGCCACTAATGGGATCTCTTTTTGACCTCGCTAAAATAGAAACATTAGGAACAACCTGTTGAAAATAGCAATGCGTATGTACATAAGCGGCGTTCATTTGTGTTCACAGTACCCCTTGTTGATTGTTTGAATCGAGCATTGAATTGTTCGAAGTTGGTTCTCTTAAGGATCTTCTCTGCCTGCAAACGAGGAAGAATAGGAATATTCTCTCTCCCTTTGCAGATAGTGAAGGGTAGGTAACGCAAGCCTTTAACACGTCGTACCTATTTCATTCCTCATTGATTGATTGATTGATGCACCTGTTTCACCCGGACCATTTACTAGACATACGTCATCTGGCCCGACCAGAGAGCACCCCTAGTGAAAAAGACATATGCAATAATAACGAAGTGATCACTGTTTCCTGTTAACAGAAACTTTAGCATGAAACAACCTGGAAAGAAAAGAATAGGAAATCGAAAATCAGTAGGCCACTGATGAACATGAACTTTTATTAAACAACGAACAAAGAAACGATAACATAACGTAATGATAAAACCTATTAATGTCCTAGAAACAAGAAAACGTTAGAAATATGCCAGTGGTGAGAGACCAGAAAAACAGTAAGAGAAACCAAATCACCCCTCGCTGTCCCACCGCCTGCCACGCCCAAAAAATCGATAGACTAGGGAAAATGCAAGTCAGTAGAACATCCGCCCCCACTCTGGAAACTTCCAAGGTGGGGCAGGGTTCCGGCTACGCCCAGCCGGGAGCAGCCCATATAAAGCAGGTCCTGCTGCCACGCCTCGGCCAGGAGATCCTAACGTAGGGTGTAGCCGGAGGAGAGGCCGAGACCAGCGGGACCCGGCCAGGGGATTGCCTTTACAACGCTGAACAGTTGCAGGGGGGGGGGAATGTCTCCTCGACCCTCCCCTCTCTCTCCCAGTCCGGCCGCGGTGGCCCTTGAGAGTTGCAGGTAGTCCCGCCACATGCTCTTCCGGTCCGGCCACCAACGGTCGGGGGGCCGAGGCCGACGGGATCCGGCTGCAGCCAATAAACCAAGAAACCCGTTAATGGGGCCAGAGCCAGGGGCGTCCGGCCGACATCTACCGGAAGCCCGGCCCGAAGACGGACGGGACACTTCTTCTTTCTTGAAAAATGGCTGCGACAACACTGGGGGGGGGATGTCTTGCACATGCCTCCGACCCCCCCCCTCGTCCTCATCGCCTGGTCCGGCCATAACAAATCTCAAGCGAGACGCCGTGGGATGCACTGGCAGGGAGAGACGGTGCGAACAGGCCTCTCCCGCCTCCCCAGGTGGAGGCTTCCCAGCTGCACCCTCAGCGCTCCAGGCGCCCGGAAAAGGGTTCTTCCACTGTGGCTATGCTGCAACGTCTCGCCCGGCAGGGTGGAGCCCGTCCGCTCATTTGACCCCGCGATCGCCAGTAGCTACCGAACTCTCAAAATGGCGGTCGACCTGGCAAGAGCGGGCCCAGCATAAAGAAATGGCCCGGTCACTGGTTGACTCCACCACCGTAGTCCTCCACGACCTTGAAGATTCTAGAGGAGCCGCGGGAGTCTCCGACCCCCGATGGGGAATGACTGCCATGATCACCCGTGGAGTGACGAAACTGTATCCGCGGGACGTCGGCGCCAGCCTCACTTTGAATTACTAGAATCCTGCAGACCTCACTTCCGGTGAAAGCACAGTGTGACCCGGTAGGAAAAATTGTTGCACCCCCTCCCCTTTTTGACTGATAGTTCAAACCACCGATCCTTTCCTTTGCCCTTTTAACGGAACTTTGGACTGCCTCCCCCTCTTTTACATTTTCTAGAGAAAACAAAACATTAACCACTACAATAGCATAGCAGTTGACACCAGAACTGTTTTCAAATTGAAAACCAACAACATCTTCAACAGAATCCTTTTTGTTTCTGCTGTGACCCTGCTACAGCACAGCCATTGTCCCCAGCAGTAATTCTGCAATGCCGCTAAGAATAGCTGTGGTGCCTACTGGACTCACTCACCCCCGCGGCGCCCCACGCCGTTATTTGCTGGGCGGCAACTTGCTAGACATCACTTTCGTGCCATCTAGATTTCAGCGCGTTCTGCTGCCTTGGAACTATTCGCACAACAGACCGCTACTGACAAGAATATTTCATTATTGGTGCTGTCAATTTCAATAAATCTATTGGATAATTCAAAAGAAATTGCCACGGTCTCTTCGTTGTTTAAATGTTTTTACTGTTTTTGTTTTCTTGTATATATTTATATGTTATTAAAGTTTTATATTCCTACTACTTTGTTGGAGTGCTATATATTTTTAATGTGACACATAATTGTAAAAACTTTGATGTACAAAGAGTCATTCCTGGAATCTTCCGCTTCAGGCTCTGTCCCCTCCCCAATCACAATACAGGATAGTTTTCAGATAGTAGGAACACGTGTGGTGTGACGGATCTCATCGGGTGTGGGCCTTGATCTACTATAACTCCTTTGAAGAGGGGTGATTCTTTACAGCTGGGGCCATAAACTACATCTGCAGGGCTAGCTGATAGCCTGGACAATCGGACACAGAGGAAGAGGAGTGTCAGAGGGTGCGGTAGTGAATAGGGCGAAAGGGAGGTGTCGGGCGGGCACAGTGTGATTCTCAGGGAAGAGCAGCGCAGATGGGGGGAGGTTTATTGCCCATGCATAAGACAGAGAGCGGGGGTGACCAGTGCCTGGGGAAGATGCTTGCGAGGGTGAGGAGCCATGCTACGAATCGACAGCGTGCAGAGAGTGGGTCTGGTCAAGACATCTAAAATGGCTGCCGTGCACGACAAAAGTGTGGCATTTCAAAAAAGGCAAGATGGCGCAGACAATGTTTTTCAACACTTCCTCATTTCCTTCGAATCGAACGTTAACAGACGTTGGGGCATATTACCAAAGTTAAGCGATATTTATCGCTAACGATGCTTACCAACGAATTTTTTACCGCTAAGCATCATCAGAAATTACCGAAGATAAACCTTGCTATTATCAAGGTTTATCACAAATGCGATAATAAACGGCCGCAATGCATGAATATCGCTAAAAACTCAGCGATATTCATACATTACCGAGCTAATGCTCTTAGCCATGTTATCCACCTCCCATTGGATAACATGGCTAAGAACTGCTCAGGGCAGGTGTTACTTTTTGGAGATATTCGCGCTTAGCGCGAATATCTCCAAAAGTTGGTAATAGGAGATAGATATCTTGCATGTTGTAATGCAAGTTATTGTGGTATATGGAACTCATACCATAATCTCTCAGGAAAGCAGAAACTGATCCTTTTGGGACCGCCTAAAAAGGCCTAGGGGGTGAGGAGTACTCTACTTTGCCCCCTTTTCACGTTCCGAACTATTTTATTTTACTCTCTTCTGTAATTACACAAAATACCAGCGATAAGATGCATCGGAGACACACACTGAGAGAAAGGAGGCCGGAGATGAAGAAGACATGTCAAATACACATTGGAGATAATATAGTGGCAGAAGGGAAGTAAATATGAGTAAACTTACCATGTAACATAAAAATGTTGCACTCTATACTATAAGTCTCATTTTATACTACAATCACTTCGCTACAACCTCATAAATTAAAAATAAAAATAAATAATGTCTCAAACAATTTTTGATTTCTAAATATAAATTTATTCTTCAGAATTTTCTAAATTTGAAACAACTAGTAACATGTCCTCATCAGTAATTTCCTCTTCAATCATCTCATCTGGAATCTCCTCATTAAAAGTCTGCAATGATGATTCTTGTAACTCTATGGTCTCCAAACACTCGATAAATTCGCCATCAAGAGATTGATCAAAAAAATCATTCAAGTCATCTCCTCCTTCTGACAATATTTCATTATTGGTGCTGTCCATTTCAATCAATGTAGTGGAATCATTCAAGTCATCTCCTCGTGACAATATTTCATTATTGGTGCTCTCAATTTCAATCAATGTAGTGGAATCATTCAAGTCATCTCCTCCTTGTGACAATATTTCATTATTGGTGCTGTCCATTTCAATCAATCTAATGGAATCATACAAGCCATCTCCTCCTTGTGACAATATTTCATTATTGGTGCTCTCAATTTCAATCAATGTAGTGGAATCATTCAAGTCATCTCCTTGTGACAATATTTCATTCTTGGTGCTGTCCATTTCAATCAATCTAATGGAATCATACAAGTCATGTCCTCCTTGTGACAATATTTCATTATTGGTGCTCTCAATTTCAATCAATGTAGTGGACAATTCAAAAGAAATTGCCACGGTCTCTTCATTGTGAGCCATTTTATTTTGAAATTGCTTGCTGTAAATTGCAGAAAAAAATAATCACTTTCATTTATCGTTTTTAGTAATACATAATATAAAACTAACTTTATCAAGTATTTAGTATAACAGAAGGACTGCAAATAAATAACAGAAAACATTTTTCAAATTATCTTCAAGTGTACAACATAGTTCCCCTTACAAATTAACAACTCACCTTTTCAAAAGTAGGAAAAGTGTTAGTACTGTGTAAATCAAACACCAGAAATTCACCACCAAAAATTCCTCACAAATGTACCTCAGACAGTAGTATCACAAAATGGCTGTGGTTTCCTCTCATTTGACATATATACATAACCAATTAACTTTCATCACACACAAATACAAAACCAAAGTAACATTTTAATTGGTTCTAAATTTCAACACTTTCAAATGTGTTTTCCCCATGCAATTTTCCATAGGACATTTACATACGTCTACAGCCTGAATGGCTGAACGGAATTACACCAAACTTGGCAAAATGGTACATCAAACCTAAGAGGTCAGGAAGGATCTACTATGCCCCCTTATGGTCATTTCCCCCTTCGCTTTGGCCTCCTCTTGTCTCTCAATCCTACCGAGAGACAAGATGGCGGCCGCTACGGACTGTTTGGAATGTTGACAGACGCCGGAGAACCAATCAGCTTCGCAAAGCTCCGTAACGCGGAAAGTACGCGAAGCGGAGCGCTGTTACAGATATATATCTTTTTTTGAACGTTAATTTCTCAAAATCCACTGGAGCACATATATTGAGACCTAGCAAAGGCACATCGGGCTACCAGTCCCTAATATTTTGCCAAGTTTCGTGCAAATCCATTCAGCCGTTCGATTATTATTATTATTATTTTTTTTGCCCCGCGGGGCCCTTTTAAAACCTCCACATCAAACGTAGGGGGTCAGCGAGGATCTACTATTCCCCCTTATGGTCATTTGCCCCTTCGCTTTGGCCTCCTCTTGTCTCTCGATCCTACCGAGAGACAAGATGGCGGCCGCTACGGACTGTTTGGAATGTTGACAGACGCCGGAGAACCAATCAGCTTCGCTTCACAAAGCTCCGTTGCGCGAAAAGTACGCGTCCTGGAGCGCTGCCCGGTCCGCTGTTACAGATATATATCTTTTTTTAAACGTTAATTTCTCAAAATCCACTGTAGCACATATATTGAGACCTACAAAAGGCACATCGGGCTACCAGTCCCTACAATTTTGCCAAGTTTCGTGCAAATCCATTCACCCGTTCGGGCTAAAAGTGAGGCCAACCGCCCTATGGAAAACTCAATGTTAAAAACACGTTTTGGGACCCCCCTTTTTTCTCAGCCCCCCCTTGACGAACCCCCCCCAAATTTTCAAGGGCTGCTCAGAAACAAAATGTTCCATTTTCCTGAAAGTTTCAGCCAATTCCGTCCACAAACGCCAAAGTTATTAGACATAGAATTTTCAAAAAACCCATAGAGAAAAAATCCTAACTATATATACCTACTGGCGACCGCCAGTAGGTAATATATATATATATATATATATATATTCACTGAAAAAACCATAGGTTAGAGACCATATATAGTTAGCCGGACATTTTATTGACATAAAACCAATGAAATTCCATATATAGTTAGTTGCACTAACTATATATCGCGCACCCGCAATCCACTGCTGATGATGTCACATATTACATCATTCATGACATCTCAAATGACATCACTGATGACATCACTGATGACATCTCAAATGACATCACTGATGACATCATCTAGTGTCTGTGTGTTTTTGTAAAGTTTAAATATGTTTTACATATTGAAGAATGAGTGGATGTATGGAAGACTGAGTGTGTGTGTGGCTGGCTGGGAGGTGTGTGACTCTGTGCATATCAATGTGTACTTGTATCAGTGATTGTATAAGAGAGTAAGTATGTGTTAGTAGATGTGTGAAAAGTATGGTGTTCTGTGTTTAACTGTATAGATGAGGAAAATTGAAGTTTGATTGATTCTTCACAGGACTGACTAGGTGTATGAGTGCATATGATAGTGTTGTAATAATGAGTGACTGTATGTATGAGTGATTGTATGGGTGAATGAGTGAATGTGTGTGTAGACGTAGGAATCAGTGAGTGCGTATGTAGTAACTGGTATTGGTGTGTCATGATGTCATCAGTGATGTCATTTGAGATGTCATCAGTGATGTCATTTGAGATGTCATCAGTGATGTCATCAGTGATGTCACTGAAGTATGGTGTTCTGTGTTTAACTGTATAGATGAGGAAATGGAAGTGTGATTGATTCTTTACAGGACTGACTAGGTGTGTGAGTAACTCCATGGATGAGTGGCAGTGTGTGAGTGTCTGCATAGGTGTATGAGTGCATATGATAGTGTTGTAATAATGAGTGACTGTATGTATGAGTGATTGTATGGGTGAATGAGTGAATGTGTGTGTAGACGTAGGAATCAGTGAGTGCGTATGTAGTAACTGGTATTGGTGTGTCATGATGTCATCAGTGATGTCATTTGAGATGTCATCAGTGATGTCATCAGTGATGTCATTTGAGATGTCATCAGTGATGTCATCAGTGATGTCACTGACCATGTCATGAATGATGTAATATGTGACATCATCAGCAGTGGATTGCGGGTGCGCGATATATAGTTAGTGCAACTAACTATATATGGAATTTCATTGGTTTTATGTCAATAAAATGTCCAGCTAACTATATATGGTCTCTAACCTATGTTTTTTTCAGTGAATTTTCAAGGTTTTGTAAATGCAAATTCCTAACTATATATGGTCTATAACCTATGTTTTTTTCAGTGAATTTCATTGGTTTTTTAAAAGCTAATATCTATAGCTGTAAAATATATTCTTTATTACGTGACGTATCACGTAGCCACGTGAGACGCCTCATGACGCGTCGCATAACCGTGACGTATCGGCTCTGCAGCGCAAACAAAACCCGTAACGTAAGCGTGCCGGAGCACGCTTACAGATATATATATTTTTTTTAACCTTAATTAGACAAAATCCACACGTGCACATATCTTGAGGCCTTGCAAAGGCACATCAAACAAACAGTCCCTACAATTTTGGCAAGTTTGCTGGAAATCTATTCCCTTAATTTTTTTTTTACTGTTTCTCTTGGTTTTCCCCTTGTTACGCTTACCGGGACGCTACCCGGTACGCGAACCGGACGCTCCAAAAACACAAGATGGCGGACTCCCGTTACGCTGCCGGTTAGCTGCCTGGTTCGCGTACCGGGAAGCGCCTCTACCGCGAAAAATCGCGGGGGACTTTAATATCCCCCTCATCAATCCTAGGGGGTCAGGAGGGGTTTAACTTGCCCCCTTTCCTTCATTTCCCCCTTCTTTTTTCACCACATCTTGTCTCTCGAACCTACCGAGAGACAAGATGGCGGCCGCTCCGGACTGTTTACAATGTTGACAGCTACGCTGCCGGTTAGCTGCCCGGTTAACTGCCCGGTGAGCTGCCCGGTGAGCTGCCCGGTTCGCGTACCGGGACGCGCCTCTACGGCGTTTTTTTTTTGCCCCGCGGGGCACTTTAATATCCCCCTCATCAATCCTAGGGGGTCAGGAGTGGTCTACCTTGCCCCCTTTCCTTCATTTCCCCCTTCGTTTTTCACCACTTCTTGTCTCTCGATCGTACCGAGAGACAAGATGGCGGCCGCTCCGGACTGTTTAGAATGTTGACAGACACCGGAGAGCCAATCAGCTTCGCTTCGCGAAGTTCCGTTACGCGTCAGGTACGCGAACCGGGGCGCTAACCGGAGCGCTGTCACAGATATATATATTTTTTTAAACGTTAATTTCTCAAAATCCACTGGAGCACATATATTGAGACATAGCAAAGGCACGTCGGGCAAACCATATCTACAATTTTACCAAGTTTCATGTAAATCTATTCAGCCGTTCGAGCTAAAAGTGAGTCCAACCGCCCTATGGAAAAATGAATGGGAAAAACGCGTTTCAGGGGCTGCTCAGAAACAAAATGTGCCATTTTCCTGAAAATGTCAGCCAATTCCGTCCACAAACGCCAAAGTTATTAGACATAGAATTTTCAGAAATCCCATAGAGAAAAAATCCTAACTATATATACCCACTGGCTATCGCCAGTAGGTAATATACATATATAAACATATATAATCTGCATATCTATATAAATATATATGCATGCATACATATACATATATGCATACATTTGCATGTTATTTACATGAAAGTTTTAAAAACACTAATAAAAGCAAAGCTAAAAGCCACCTCATTACAAACATAATGGCTTTAACTTAAACGAGGGCGAGATCTATTGCATTTTCAATGCTTGTTTACTTTGGTTCTATCAAGAAGGCATTCAGATGTGTCACACATGTGCCATAAATTCTGAATGTTAGCATTCTAGTTGCTCATTAGATCACTGTAGTAAAGCTAGTGCTCACCAGGGAAGTCTGCTGCTAATCATGGTTTGCAGCCATTTTCCCGCATTTTTTATCCCGCAGACTTTCAGTCCGCATACCATTATCCCGCAAGGTCATTGACCTCGCATACCATTATCCCGCATTTTTTCAAAACGCATGTGCATTTATCGCGCATGCCTTTACAAAGAATTATGTTTTAAAGGCATGTATGGTAAATGCATTTGCGTTGTGAAAACCACGATGACGAGAGAGGTAAGTGGGTTTGTGTTAATTTGTTCGTAGGTTAGTGATTGTGTAGTGTAGTGTAGTGTTGTGTAGTGTAGTGTTGTGTTAGTGTAGTGTACAGTTGTGGTGGTTGTTTAGTGTAGGGTCATGCTGGGGGTAGTGTTTTAGGGTTTAGGGTTGTGTTGTAGTGTTTGCGTAGTGTAGGGTCATGCTGGGGGTAGTGTTTTAGGGTTTAGGGTAGTGTTGTAGTGTTTGCGTAGTGTAGGGTCATGCTGGGGGTAGTGTTTTAGGGTTTAGGGTTGTGTTGTAGTGTTTGCGTAGTGTAGGGTCATGCTGGGGCTAGTGTTTTAGGGTTTAGGGTAGTGTTGTAGTGTTTGCGTAGTGTAGGGTCATGCTGGGCGTAGTGTTTTAGGGTTTAGGATAGTGTTGTAGTGTTTGCGTAGTGTAGGGTCATGCTGGGGGTAGTGTTTTAGGGTTTTGGGTAGTGTTGTAGTGTTTGCGTAGTGTAGGGTCATGCTGGGGTGTAGTATTTTAGGGTTTAGGGTAGTGTTGTAGTGTTTGCGTAGTGTAGGGTCATGCTGGGGGTAGTGTTTTAGGGTTTTGGGTAGTGTTGAAGTGTTTGCGTAGTGTAGGGTCATGCTGGGGGTAGTGTTTTAGGGTTTTGGGTAGTGTTGTAGTGTTTGCGTAGTGTAGGGTCATGCTGGGGTATAGTGTTTTAGGGTTTTGGGTAGTGTTGTAGTGTTTGCGTAGTGTAGGGTCATGCTGGGGGTAGTGTTTTAGGGTTTTGGGTAGTGTTGTAGTGTTTGCGTAGTGTAGGGTCATGCTGGGGGTAGTGTTTTAGGGTTTTGGGTAGTGTTGTAGTGTTTGCGTAGTGTAGGGTCATGCTGGGGGTAGTGTTTTAGGGTTTTAGGTAGTGTTGTAGTGTTTGCGTAGTGTAGGGTCATGCTGGGGGGTAGTGTTTTAGGGTTTTGGGTAGTGTTGTAGTGTTTGCGTAGTGTAGGGTCATGCTGGGGGTAGTGTTTTAGGGTTTTGGGTAGTGTTGTAGTGTTTGCGTAGTGTAGGGTCATGCTGGGGGTAGTGTTTTAGGGTTTAGGGTAGTGTTGTAGTGTTTGCGTAGTGTAGGGTCATGCTGGGGGTAGTGTTTTAGGGTTTAGGGTAGTGTTGTAGTGTTTGCGTAGTGTAGGGTCATGCTGGGGGTAGTGTTTTAGGGTTTAGGGTAGTGTTGTAGTGTTTGCGTAGTGTAGGGTCATGCTGGGGGTAGTGTTTTAGGGTTTAGGGTAGTGTTGTAGTGTTTGCGTAGTGTAGGGTCATGCTGGGGTGTAGTGTTTTAGGGTTTTGGGTAGTGTTGTAGTGTTTGCGTAGTGTAGGGTCATGCTGGGGGTAGTGTTTTAGGGTTTAGGGTAGTGTTGTAGTGTTTGCGTAGTGTAGGGTCATGCTGGGGTGTAGTGTTTTAGGGTTTTGGGTAGTGTTGTAGTGTTTGCGTAGTGTAGGGTCATGCTGGGGGTAGTGTTTTAGGGTTTAGGGTAGTGTTGTAGTGTTTGCGTAGTGTAGGGTCATGCTGGGGGTAGTGTTTTAGGGTTTAGGGTTGTGTTGTAGTGTTTGCGTAGTGTAGGGTCATGCTGGGGGTAGTGTTTTAGGGTTTAGGGTTGTGTTGTAGTGTTTGCGTAGTGTAGGGTCATGCTGGGGGTAGGCTTTTAGGGTTTAGGGTAGTGTTGTAGTGTTTGCGTAGTGTAGGGTCATGCTGGGCGTAGTGTTTTAGGGTTTAGGATAGTGTTGTAGTGTTTGCGTAGTGTAGGGTCATGCTGGGGGTAGTGTTTTAGGGTTTTGGGTAGTGTTGTAGTGTTTGCGTAGTGTAGGGTCATGCTGGGGTGTAATATTTTAGGGTTTAGGGTAGTGTTGTAGTGTTTGCGTAGTGTAGGGTCATGCTGGGGGTAGTGTTTTAGGGTTTTGGGTAGTGTTGTAGTGTTTGCGTAGCGTAGGGTCATGCTGGGGGTAGTGTTTTAGGGTTTTGGGTAGTGTTGTAGTGTTTGCGTAGTGTAGGGTCATGCTGGGGTGTAGTGTTTTAGGGTTTTGGGTAGTGTTGTAGTGTTTGCGTAGTGTAGGGTCATGCTGGGGGTAGTGTTTTAGGGTTTTGGGTAGTGTTGTAGTGTTTGCGTAGTGTAGGGTCATGCTGGGGGTAGTGTTTTAGGGTTTTGGGTAGTGTTGTAGTGTTTGCGTAGTGTAGGGTCATGCTGGGGGGTAGTGTTTTAGGGTTTTGGGTAGTGTTGTAGTGTTTGCGTAGTGTAGGGTCATGCTGGGGGTAGTGTTTTAGGGTTTAGGGTAGTGTTGTAGTGTTTGCGTAGTGTAGGGTCATGCTGGGGGTTATGTTTTAGGGTTTAGGGTAGTGTTGTAGTGTTTGCGTAGTGTAGGGTCATGCTGGGGTTAGTGTTTTAGGGTTTAGGGTAGTGTTGTAGTGTTTGCGTAGTGTAGGGTCATGCTGGGGGTAGTGTTTTAGGGTTTAGGGTAGTGTTGTAGTGTTTGCGTAGTGTAGGGTCATGCTGGGGGTAGTGTTTTTGGGTTTAGGGTAGTGTTGTAGTGTTTGCATAGTGTAGAGTCATGCTGGGGTGTAGTGTTTTAGGGTTTTGGGTAGTGTTGTAGTGTTTGCGTAGTGTAGGGTCATGCTGGGGGTAGTGTTTTAGGGTTTAGGGTGGTGTTGTAGTGTTTGCGTAGTGTAGGGTCATGCTGGGGTGTAGTGTTTTAGGGTTTTGGGTAGTGTTGTAGTGTTTGCGTAGTGTAGGGTCATGCTGGGGGTAGTGTTTTAGGGTTTAGGGTAGTGTTGTAGTGTTTGCGTAGTGTAGGGTCATGCTGGGGGTAGTGTTTTAGGGTTTAGGGTTGTGTTGTAGTGTTTGCGTAGTGTAGGGTCATGCTGGGGGTAGTGTTTTAGGGTTTAGGGTTGTGTTGTAGTGTTTGCGTAGTGTAGGGTCATGCTGGGGGTAGTGTTTTAGGGTTTAGGGTAGTGTTGTAGTGTTTGCGTAGTGTAGGGTCATGCTGGGGTGTAGTGTTTTAGGGTTTTGGGTAGTGTTGTAGTGTTTGCGTAGTGTAGGGTCATGCTGGGGGTAGTGTTTTAGGGTTTAGGGTAGTGTTGTAGTGTTTGTGTAGTGTAGGGTCATGCTGGGGGTAGTGTTTTAGGGTTTAGGGTAGTGTTGTACTGTTTGTGTAGTGTAGGGTCATGCTGGGGTGTAGTATTTTAGGGTTTAGGGTAGTGTTGTAGTGTTTGCGTAGTGTAGGGTCATGCTGGGGGTAGTGTTTTAGGGTTTAGGGTAGTGTTGTAGTGTTTGCGTAGTGTAGGGTCATGCTGGGGTGTAGTGTTTTAGGGTTTTGGGTAGTGTTGTAGTGTTTGCGTTGTGTAGGGTCATGCTGGGGGTAGTGTTTTAGGGTTTAGGGTAGTGTTGTAGTGTTTGCGTAGTGTAGGGTCATGCTGGGGGTAGTGTTTTAGGGTTTAGGGTTGTGTTGTAGTGTTTGCGTAGTGTAGGGTCATGCTGGGGGTAGTGTTTTAGGGTTTGGGGTTGTGTTGTAGTGTTTGTGTAGTGTAGGGTCATGCTGGGGGTAGTGTTTTAGGGTTTAGGGTAGTGTTGTAGTGTTTGCGTAGTGTAGGGTCATGCTGGGGTGTAGTGTTTTAGGGTTTTGGGTAGTGTTGTAGTGTTTGCGTAGTGTAGGGTCATGCTGGGGGTAGTGTTTTAGGGTTTAGGGTAGTGTTGTAGTGTTTGTGTAGTGTAGGGTCATGCTGGGGGTAGTGTTTTAGGGTTTAGGGTAGTGTTGTACTGTTTGTGTAGTGTAGGGTCATGCTGGGGGTAGTGTTTTAGGGTTTAGGGTAGTTTAGTTGTTTAGTGTATGCTAAAGGCATATTCGTTCTAAAAGTTTTCGTTATTTTAATTTGCGGCCTAATAGTACATGCGGGATTTTTTTTGCGGACTGATGGTATGCGGGATTTCGTCATATATTCGCTAATCATACTTTCTATGGCAAAATGAACCCCCTCATTTTGTTCCTTTTTAAATTAAATGTTTTAAGAGTTACCACTTTATTCCAATCAAGATGGCTTCAGGTGTGCCATACCTTTGTAATAAGTAGGACTGTTAGCACTCTAGTTGTTCTTTAGAACACTCTGAGACATTCTGTCATTGGGCTATAGTTGGGCTACATCTGGCTGATATTTGGGCTACATTTGTTTTTTTTTGTCTCTGGTGGCCATCTTTGGGCTACATTGGGCTACATTGGGCTACATTTGGGCTCCAACATATATATAGCCCAATGTAGCCCAATATATATTTTTCAAAGTTAATTTTCGTAAAAACCACTGGAGCCTATATCTTGAGACATAGCAAAGGCACATCGGGCTACCAGTCCCTACAATTTTGCCAAGTTTGGTGTAAATCCATTCAGCCGTTCAGGCTAAAAGTGAGGCCAACCGCCCTATGGAAAATTGCATGGGAAAACACGTTTTGGGACCCCCCTTTTTTCTCGGCCCCCCCTTGACGAAACCCCCCCAAATTGTCAGGGGCTGCTCAGAAACAAAATGTTCAATTTTCCTGAAAATTTCAGCCAATTCTGTCCTCAAACGCCAAAGTTATTCGACATAGAATTTTCAAAAATCCCATAGGAAAAAAATCCTAACTATATATACCTACTGGCTATCGCCAGTAGGTGATATATATATGTATATATATATATATGTATGTATGTATGTATATATATATATATTCACTGAAAAAACCATAGGTTATAGACCATATATAGTTAGGAATTAGCATTTACAAAACCTTGAAAATTCACTGAAAAAACCATAGGTTATAGACCATATATAGTTAGGAATTAGCATTTAAAAAACCTTATTTTACTCACACAAAACCATTGAAATTCCATATATAGTTAGTTGCACTAACTATATATCGCGCACCTGCAATCCACTGCTGATCATGTCACATATTACATCATTCATGACATGGTCAGTGACATCACTGATGACATCACTGATGACATCTCAAATGACATCACTGATGACATCACTGATGACGTCTCATTTGACATCATTCTTGTGCTAATACGATAAACCTCTTCAGACTCTAATATAACCTTAGATACACTCAGTGTATACAGACACTCACACACTGCCACTCATCCATGGAGTTACTCACACACCCAGTCAGTCATGCAAAGAAACAATCTCACCTCCATTTCTTCAACTATACAGTTATACACACCTTACTTATTGAAACATATACTAACACATATTTACTCTCTTATACAATCCCTGATACAAGTTCACAATGATCGATACAACCACTCACTCATTCAGTGGCTCTCATGCACAGTTATTTATATATGCCAACTCTCACATGTACTGTGTTTTACATATGTACTTACTATGATATGTAGCATTGAGATATCCATTCACTCATCAATACACTCATGCACACAGTCAACTGCCCATGTAGCTGTTTCCACATGCACTCTTGAACTCATACACCTAGTGAATAAACTGCTCACACATCTATGCACAGAGTCACACACCTTCCAGCCACCCCCACACAAACTCAATCTCCCATAGAAATACTTGGGCAACCAATTAATAACACATATAGCCTCTCGTATAGCTAATGATCAACACATGCAGCAGTTTACATCACAACAGACATAATGATGCACAAATTAAGACAGTTTAGTCACTAACCCATGCATTCAGTGAGACACATTTAATCACTCACTCATACAGTCAGTCACGCACCTACTAAATCCTTCATCCAGACACTTATACATCCACTCATTCTTCAATATGTAAGACATATTTTAACTTTACAGAAACATACAGTCACTGGATGTTGTCATCAGTGATGTCATCAGTGATGTCATTTGAGATGTCATCAGTGATGTCATCAGTGATGTCACTGACCATGTCATGAATGATGTAATATGTGACATGATCAGCAGTGGATTGCGGGTGCGCGATATATAGTTAGTGCAACTAACTATATATGGAATTTCAATGGTTTTGTGTGAGTAAAATAAGGTTTTTTAAATGCTAATTCCTAACTATATATGGTCTATAACCTATGGTTTTTTCAGTGAATTTTCAAGGTTTTGTAAATGCTAATTCCTAACTATATATGGTCTATAACCTATGGTTTTTTCAGTGAATTTCAATGGTTTTTTAATAGCAAATATCATAAGCTGTCGAATGTCAAGTACGTGGTAAGTGAAAACATTTTCGTGTTTATGCACACTGATCTGCTTTGAATGGTGCCCCCCCCCCCCTCATTTCTATTAGGAGTACTCTCTCTTTGCAGATAGTGAAAGGTAGTTAACGCAGGTCTTTGCCCCCATTGTAATCCGTCGTGCCTGCTTCTCTCTCCATTTGATTGATTGTTATCCAAGTATTTACTGTTTTAGAATTAGTTCTCTTTGGTTCATTCTCTATTTACAAACAAACACAGAGTCGCAATACTCTGTTTAGTCTTTGCAGATAACGAAAAATCGTGTAAAAAAAAAAGAAAAGGAATCGAGCAAAATCAGTAGGCCACTAATGGGATCTCTTTTTGACCTCGCTAAAATAGAAACATTAGGAACAACCCCTCATGACAAATACAAAACTAGTGAGATGAACTGAACTCCACACAATGATGGCTGCAAAACAGCTCGGCTCCGCCACCCACCCCGCCCAAAATAACGATAAAGAACGGCTGCCATGATTGGTTGCGGAATGACCACGACGGAGCTACGAAATGGTGCTGCTCTCATGCTAACCCCAGCTTCAGTCTGAAACATCCAGAAACACTGTAGACTACCAATTCGATCAGTTCCGGTAGCGCCCCAATGTAACCCAGTAGAGAAGAACTAGCTCTCCCCTCTTTGACTGATGGTTCTTGTTGCCTGTCCCTTCTGTTGTCATTTAACAGAACTATTTAGCCTGCTGAAAGGGGTTGTGTTCCGACCGCTGGTTGGTGGAGACATTTTGACTATATTCTGTACCTGCGTTGTCGCGTAATGCGTCATATGACGCGCCGCGTTAGCGCATCCGGAAGTCATCCGGGGCGCGCAGCGCGTAACATAAGCATAACAAGTCATGTGACTTGTTAATAAAACTTTTCATTGGTTCATTTTACTTTTCTTATTGTAATGATGAAAGGCTTGGTCATATGACCTAAAAATTACGCTTTTCATTACTTCCGAACATTATTTTTTCTTAAATATATGTTATAATGTTCCAGGCTAATGTACTTTCCCGGAAATTTTAGAACTGTCCTGCAAGTAAAATATATTCTTTTTTCGAGAAAAAGAGCGTTTCTTCGTCCCATGACGGAGCCGTTGAGCAAAAGAGGGTCGACCTGCTGTCTTAGTCGCCGATACGCCTGAATATGAGATTCTTATCGATCACTTTATGTTGCAGGAATAGAAAACACAACAGCCCTTGACCATTTATCTTTACTGCGTTCCTTCGTATTATACCTTTTACCCTTCATGTAATTGGTCTGCTTTATTTCACTTGCCTTTTAATGATTCTAAAACAGTCACTATTATTAAAAACTTTACCAATGTATATACTACTACCATGTTTTCTTTTAAAAACCTTTATTGTGAAAATTTCATTATACAAATACGAGCCTATAACCACGTGGGCCTGCCACAGAGCAAACTGTAATCGTATATGATGAATAGACATTTACACTGTAGAGGAACGTAACGGGCGGGCCATTAGGTTGCAAGAACTAAGGTGTCTAACAGTTACGGAATCGGTGGACGTACATTTTATAATTAAAATACGACAGGGCCAGTTACAATAAAATTATCTAGATATACATTTGCGGGCAAGTACCATGGGTGATGTTAATTCGAACTTTCAACAGTACAGTAATCAATAACACATCAGAACTTAATATCAATAGGGATGTCGAAATATTCAATCAATTCTCGTCCCCGCCCGCCATGTGCTTCAAAACTGCATACGTATCTCGTGATTTCAAGGTTCTGCAACCAGTACACAACAAGGAGTTACGAGTCCCATTTATTCCGGCGCCATTTTGGGCGAGGACGGGCAGGTCCAGGATATAGTCAAAATGTCTCTACCAACCATCGACTATGATGATGTTCATATGCTGTATTTATTAGAGTAACACTCATCTGTCCACATGAAATTAATTTGCCACAATCTAAACATGTCATTTTAATCTTTCCAAAGTTCTTCTAAATATTTGGGACCGTTTCCCTTGCCTCTGAAGCTCTCAGTGCCACTTCTTTGATGAATGTACTAGCAGGTCAGGGGTTCTCCTCCAAATCTCTCTTTTATGCAGCACTATAATTAATTGGTGCCACCTCTCCATATGACGATGCATGGTATAGTTACCACAACTATATTTTTTTTCGGTTCCTCTGGAGAGTTCATCGTGGCAGATGAAGCGTGTAACGTACCGGGCATTTACCTTTTTTTGCATGTACAGGAAAGGAAAAAAAAATCGAGCGTCCGAGTTCTAAGGTGTCCCAGGGCCATTTTGGTGGACCAGGCCCAAATCCAAAGAACAGCCATCTCACAGGCTAATGGGGCGACCCACGCCGAGTTTCAGCATTGTAGGATGACCACACAAGTACAGCAACTTGCTAGACATCACCTCGGTGCCATCCGGATCTCGGCGCCCCACTGCAGATGAAGTGCCTCTCAACTATGAAACCACCACGGTGACATCCGGATCTTGGCGCGTTGTGCTGCCTTCGGCCTATTCGCACATCGGTCCGCTACTGACGCCATCTCACAGGCTAATGGGGCGACCCACGCCGAGTTTCAGCATTGTAGGATGACCACACCAGTACAGCAACTTGCTAAACATCACCTCGGTGCCATCCGGATCTCGGCGCCCCACTGCAGATGAAGTGCCTCTCAACTATGAAACCACCACGGTGCCATCCGGATCTTGGCGCGTTGTGCTGCCTTCGGCCTATTCGCACATCGGTCCGCTACTGACGCCATCTCACAGGCTAATGGGGCGACCCACGCCGAGTTTCAGCATTGTAGGATGACCACACCAACTTGCTAGACATCACCTCAGTGCCATCCGAATCTTGGCATCTCAACGCCTAGTGGTATCTTCCATACAAAAAATATTGTTACGCTGCCTTTGGCCCCATTCGCACATCAGTCCGCAACTTAGACATCACCTCGGTGCCATCCGGATCTTGGCATCTCAGCTCCTTGTGGTGTCAGTCAGAAAATATTGTTGCGCTGCCTTTGGCCCCATTCGCACATCGGTCCGCTACTGACACCATCTCACAGGCCAACGGGGCGCCCCACGCCGACTTTCAACATTGTAGGATGGCCACAGAAGTGCGACAACTTACTAGACACCACCTCGGTGCCATCCGGATCTTGGCGCGTTGTGCTGCCTTCGGCCTATTCGCACATCGGTCCGCTACTGACGCAAACTCACAGGCCAACGGGGCGCCCCACGCCGACTTTCAGCATTGTAGGATGGCCACACCAGTGCTGCAACTTGCTGGACACCACCTCGGTGCCATCCGGATCTTGGCGCGTTGTATTGCCTTCGGCCTATTCGCACATCGGTCCGCTACTGACGCCGCCTCACGTGCCAACGTATTTTCTCCGCATTTTATACCCTATGCCGCATAACAGGTCATGTGACTTGTTTATAAAACTTTTCATTGGTTCATTTTACTTTTGGTTTCCGAATGATGGAAGGCTTGATCATATGACCTAAAAACAACACTTTTCATTGGATGAAAACTTTTTTTTTCCCCCAAACGATGAAAGCCCCACCTTGTTTCTGGATGTTTCAGACTAAACTGGCGTCAGCATGAGAGCACCACCATCTCGTAGCTCCGTCGTGGTCATTCCGCGAGCAATCATGGCAGCCGCTCCCCACCAGAAGCCTGCAGGAGTCGGGGCCCCCAAAACTTTTGATGAATTCTCAAGGCGGAGGGGACGCTTTCGAGAATGGGGTCCAAGACCTAGCAGACAAGCGTCCGATTTCCAAGGTGTCCCAGGGCCATTTCAGTGGACCACGCCCAAAAAGGAAAGAGCCTGCCGCCATTTTGAGAGTCCTGTGGCAGCCGCCTATCGCTGCACCGCAAGAGTGGGCGCAACTCAGCTGAATGGCGGATTTTGACACAGTGGACCAAAAGCGGACGGAATGGCAACTGAAACGGTAAAGGGGCGCCCCACTAAAACAGATGAGACTCCACCTGGAGAGGCCCGTTCACGCCGCCTCCCCCGGGGCGCTCCACGCCGTTATTCGGAGCAGCATTGTAGGATACCAAAACCAGTGCGGCAACTTACTGGACATCACCTTGGTGCCATCGTTCTGCTGCCTTGGAACTATTCGCACAACAGTTTGCTACTGATGACCCACCCCCCGCGACGCCCCACGCCGTTATTTGCTGGGTGGCAACTTACTAGACATCACTTTCGTGTCATCTAGATTTCGGCGCGTTCTGCTGCCTTGGAACTATTCGCACAACAGTTTGCTACTGATGACCCACCCCCCGCGACGCCCCACGCCGGAAATCTGGACGTTTTGCTGCGTTGGGACTATTCGCACAGCCGACCGCTACTTCGTTGTTTTTCCCTAAAAATGTTTATATGTTATTACTATTTTTGTTTTCTTGTATATATTTATAAATTATTAAAGTTTTATAATCTTACTACTTTGTCGGAGTGCTATATATTTTTAATGTGACACATAATTGTAAAAACTTTGATGTACAAAGAGTCATCCCTGGAATCTTCCGCTTCACGCTCGGTCCCCTCCCCAATCACAATACAGGATGGTTTTCAGATAATAGCAACGCTTCTGCTGTGACGGATCTCATCGAGTGTGGGCCTTGATCTACTATAACTCCTTTGAAGAGGGGTGATTCTTTACAGCTGTGGCCATAAACTACATCTGCAGGGCTAGCTGATAGCCTAGGACCGGCCTGGACAATCGGACACAGAGGAAAAGGAGTGTCAGAGGGTGCGGTAGTGAATAGGGCGAAAGGGAGGTGTCGGGCGGGCACAGGGTGTGATTCTCAGGGAAGAGCAGCGCAGATGGGGGGAGGTTTATTACCCATGCATAAGACAGAGAGCGGGGGTGACCACTGCCTGGGTGAGATGCTTGCGAGGGTGGGGAGCCATGCTAAGGATCGACAGCGTGCACAGAGTGGGTCTGGTCAAGGCATCTAAAATGGCTGCCGTGCACGACAAAAGTGTGGCATTTGAAAAAAGACAAGATGGCGCACACAATGTTTTTCAACAATTCCTGATTTCCTTCGAATCGAACGTTAACAGACGTTGGGGCATATTACCAAAGTTAAGCGATATTTATCCCTAACGATGCATTGCAAAGATTTTTTTACCGTCAGAAATTATCGCAGATAAACCTTGCTATTATCAAGGTTTATCGCAAATACGATAAAAAACGAGCGCAATGCATTAATATCGCTGAAAACTCCGCGATATTCATGCATTACCGAGCTAATGCTCTTAGCCATGTTATCCACCTCCCATTGGATAACATGGCTAAGAACTGCTCAGGGCAGCTGTTACTTTTTGGAGATATTCGCGCTTATCTCGAATATTTCCAAAAGTTGATAATAGGAGATAGCGATGTTAGCGACTGTTTCCAGTCGCTAACATCTTGGCATGCCCACTTTGCATGTCATTAGTGATAAATATCACTCACATGCAAAGTGGGACCCAAGATGGTCGCTATCTCCTACTAGCCGTCGCTAACTGGTGTTAGCAACAGCTAGGTAATACAGATATAATTTTATCTCCGCGAAGCGGAGCGCTGTTACAGATATATATCTTGTTTTTGAACGTTAATTTCTCAAAATGCACTGAAGCACATATATTGAGACATAGCAAAGGCACATCGGGCTACCAGTCCCTAATATTTTACCAAGTTTCGTGCAAATCCATTCAGCCGTTCGATTATTATTATTATTTTTTTTTTTTGCCCCGCGGGGCCCTTTTAAAACCTCCACATCAAACCTAGGGGGTCAGCGAGGATCTACTATGCCCCCTTATGGTCATTTGCCCCTTCGCTTTGGCCTCCTCTTGTCTCTCGATCCTACCGAGAGACAAGATGGCGGCTGCTACGTACTGTTTGGAATGTTTACAGACACCGGAGAGCCAATCAGCTTCGCTTCGCAAAGCTCCGTAACGCGAAAAGTACGCGAAGCGGTGCGCTGTTACAGATATATATCTTTTTTTGAACGTTAATTTCTCAAAATCCACTGAAGCACATATATTGAGACCTAGCAAAGGCACATCGGGCTACCAGTCCCTACAATTTTGCCAAGTTTCGTGCAAATCCATTCAGCCGTTCGATTATTATTATTATTATTTTTTTTTGCCCCGCGGGGCCCTTTTAAAACCTCCACATCAAACCTAGGGGGTCAGCGAGGATCTACTATGCCCCCTTATAGTTATTTCCCCCTTTGTTTTGACCTCCTCTTGTCTCTCGATCCTACCGAGAGACAAGATGGCGGCCGCTACGGACTGTTTGGATTGTTGACAGACGCCGGAGAACCAATCAGCTTCGCTTCACAAAGCTCCGTTGCGCGAAAAGTCCGCGAACCAGAGCGCTGCCCGGTCCGCTGTTACAGATATATATCTTTTTTTAAACGTTAATTTCTCAAAATCCACTGGAGCACATATATTGAGACCTACAAAAGGCACATCGGGCTACCAGTCCCTACAATTTTGCCAAGTTTCGTGCAAATCCATTCAGCCGTTCGGGCTAAAAGTGAGGCCAACCGCCCTATGGAAAACTCAATGTTAAAAACACGTTTTGGGACCCCCCTTTTTTCTCGGCCCCCACTGGACGAACCCCCCCCAAATTTTCAAGGGCTGCTCAGAAACAAAATGTGCCATTTTCCTGAAAATTTCAGCCAATTCCGTCCACAAACGCCAAAGTTATTAGACATAGAATTTTCAAAAAACCCATAGAGAAAAAATCCTAACTATATATACCTACTGGCGACCGCCAGTAGGTAATATATATATATATATTCACTGAAAAAACCATAGGTTATAGACCATATATAGTTAGGAATTTGCATTTACAAAACCTTGAAAATTCACTGAAAAAACCATAGGTTAGAGACCATATATAGTTAGCTGGACATTTTATTGACATAAAACCAATGAAATTCCATATATAGTTAGTTGCACTAACTATATATCGCGCACCCGCAATCCACTGCTGATGATGTCACATATTACATCATTCATGACATGGTCAGTGACATCACTGATGACATCACTGATGACATCTCAAATGACATCACTGATGACATCACTGATGACATCTCAAATGACATCACTGATGACATCATCTAGTGTCTGTGTGTTTTTGTAAAGTTTAAATATGTTTTACATATTGAAGAATGAGTGGATGTATGGAAGACTGAGTGTGTGTGTGTGGCTGGCTGGGAGGTGTGTGACTGTGCATATCAATGTGTACTTGTATCAGTGATTGTATAAGAGAGTAAGTATGTGTTAGTATATGTGTGAAAAGTATGATGTTCTGTGTTTAACTGTATAGATGAGGAAATCGAAGTGTGATTGATTCTTCACAGGACTGACTAGGTGTATGAGTGCATATGATAGTGTTGTAATAATGAGTGACTGTATGTATGAGTGATTGTATGGGTGAATGAGTGAATGTGTGTGTAGACGTAGGAATCAGTGAGTGCGTATGTAGTAACTGGTATTGGTGTGTCATGATGTCATCAGTGATGTCATTTGAGATGTCATCAGTGATGTCATCAGTGATGTCATTTGAGATGTCATCAGTGATGTCATCAGTGATGTCACTGACCATGTCATGAATGATGTAATATGTGACATCATCAGCAGTGGATTGCGGGTGCGCGATATATAGTTAGTGCAACTAACTATATATGGAATTTCATTGGTTTTATGTCAATAAAATGTCCAGCTAACTATATATGGTCTCTAACCTATGGTTTTTTCAGTGAATTTTCAAGGTTTTGTAAATGCAAATTCCTAACTATATATGGTCTATAACCTATGGTTTTTTCAGTGAATTTCATTGGTTTTTTAAAAGCTAATATCTATAGCTGTAAAATATATTCTTTATTACGTGACGTATCACGTAGCCACGTGAGACGCCTCATGACGCATCGCATAACCGTGACGTATCGGCTCTGCAGCGCAAACAAAACCCGTAACGTAAGCGTGCCGGAGCACGCTTACAGATATATATTTTTTTTTTAACCTTAATTAGACAAAATCCACATGTGCACATATCTTGAGGCCTTGCAAAGGCACATCAAACAAACAGTCCCTACAATTTTGCCAAGTTTGCTGGAAATCTATTCCCTTAATTTTTTTTTTACTGTTTCTCTTGGTTTTCCCCTTGTTACGCTTACCGGGACGCTACCCGGTACGCAAACCGGACGCTCCAAAAACACAAGATGGCGGACTCCCGTTACGCTGCCGGTTAGCTGCCCGGTTCGCGTACCGGGAAGCGCCTCTACCGCGAAAAATCGCGGGGGACTTTAATATCCCCCTCATCAATCCTAGGGGGTCAGGAGTGGTCTACCTTGCCCCCTTTCCTTCATTTCCCCCTTCGTTTTTCACCACATCTTGTCTCTCGATCGTACCGAGAGACAAGATGGCGGCCGCTCCGGACTGTTTAGAATGTTGACAGACACCGGAGAGACAATCAGCTTCGCTTCGCGAAGTTCCGTTACGCGTCAGGTACGCGAACCGGGGCGCTAACCGGAGCGCTGTCACAGATATATATATTTTTTTAAACGTTAATTTCTCAAAATCCACTGGAGCACATATATTGAGACATAGCAAAGGCACGTCGGGCAAACCATATCTACAATTTTGCCAAGTTTCATGTAAATCTATTCAGCCGTTCGAGCTAAAAGTGAGTCCAACCGTCCTATGGAAAAATGAATGGGAAAAACGCGTTTTGGGACCCCCCTTTTTTCTCGGCCCCCCCTTGACGAAACCCCCCCAAATTTTTAGGGGCTGCTCAGAAACAAAATGTGCCATTTACCTGAAAATTTCAGCCAATTCCGTCCTCAAACGCCAAAGTTATTAGACATAGAATTTTCAGAAATCCCATAGAGAAAAAATCCTAACTATATATACCCAACTGGCTATCGCCAGTAGGTAATATACATATATAAACATATATAATCTGCATATCTATATAAATATAAATGCATGCATACATATACATATATGCATACATATGCATGTTATTTACATGAAAGTTTTAAAAACACTAATAAAAGCAAAGCTAAAAAGCCACCTCATTACAAACAGAATGGCTTTAACTTAAACGAGGGCGAGATCTATTGCATTTTCAATGCTTGTTTACTTTGGTTCTATCAAGAAGGCATTCAGATGTGTCACACATTTGCCATAAATTCTGAATGTTAGCACTCTAGTTGCTCATTAGATCACTGTAGTAAAGCTAGTGCTCACCAGGGAAGTCTGCTGCTAATCATGGTTTGCAGCCATTTCCCGCATTTTTTATCCCGCAGACTTTCAGTCCGCATACCATTATCCCGCAAGGTCATTGACCTCGCATACCATTATCCCGCATTTTTTCAAAACGCATGTGCATTTATCGCGCATGCCTTTATAAAGAATTACGTTTTAAAGGCATGTATGGTAAATGCATTTGCGTTGTGAAAACCACGATGACGAGAGAGGTAAGTGGGTTTGTGTTAATTTTTTCGTGGGTTAGTGATTGTGTAGTGTAGTGTAGTGTTGTGTAGGGTAGTGTTGTGTTAGTGTAGTGTAGAGTTGTGGTGGTTGTTTAGTGTAGGGTCATGCTGGGGGTAGTGTTTTAGGGTTTAGGGTTGTGTTGTAGTGTTTGCATAGTGTAGGGTCATGCTGGGGGTAGTGTTTTAGGGTTTAGGGTAGTGTTGTAGTGTTTGCGTAGTGTAGGGTCATGCTGGGGGTAGTGTTTTAGGGTTTAGGGTTGTGTTGTAGTGTTTGCGTAGTGTAGGGTCATGCTGGGGCTAGTGTTTTAGGGTTTAGGGTAGTGTTGTAGTGTTTGCGTAGTGTAGGGTCATGCTGGGCGTAGTGTTTTAGGGTTTAGGATAGTGTTGTAGTGTTTGCGTAGTGTAGGGTCATGCTGGGGGTAGTGTTTTAGGGTTTTGGGTAGTGTTGTAGTGTTTGCGTAGTGTAGGGTCATGCTGGGGTGTACTATTTTAGGGCTTAGGGTAGTGTTGTAGTGTTTGCGTAGTGTAGGGTCATGCTGGGGGTAGTGTTTTAGGGTTTTGGGTAGTGTTGTAGTGTTTGCGTAGTGTAGGGTCATGCTGGGGGTAGTGTTTTAGGGTTTTGGGTAGTGTTGTAGTGTTTGCCTAGTGTAGGGTCATGCTGGGGTGTAGTGTTTTAGGGTTTTGGGTAGTGTTGTAGTGTTTGCGTAGTGTAGGGTCATGCTGGGGTGTAGTGTTTTAGGGTTTTGGGTAGTGTAGTGTTTGCGTAGTGTATGGTCATGCTGGGGGTAGTGTTTTAGGGTTTTGGGTAGTGTTGTAGTGTTTGCGTAGTGTAGGGTCATTCTGGGGGTAGTGTTTTAGGGTTTAGGGTTGTGTTGTAGTGTTTGCGTATTGTAGGGTCATGCTGGGGGTAGTGTTTTAGGGTTTAGGGTTGTGTTGTAGTGTTTGTGTAGTGTAGGGTCATGCTGGGGGTAGTGTTTTAGGGTTTAGGGTAGTGTTGTAGTGTTTGCGTAGTGTAGGGTCATGCTGGGGTGTAGTGTTTTAGGGTTTTGGGTAGTGTTGTAGTGTTTGCGTAGTGTAGGGTCATGCTGGGGGTAGTGTTTTAGGGTTTAGGGTAGTGTTGTAGTGTTTGTGTAGTGTAGGGTCAGGCTGGGGGTAGTGTTTTAGGGTTTAGGGTAGTGTTGTACTGTTTGTGTAGTGTAGGGTCATGCTGGGGGTAGTGTTTTAGGGTTTAGGGTAGTTTAGTTGTTTAGTGTATGCTAAAGGCATATTCGTTCTAAAAGTTTTCGTTATTTTAATTTGCGGCCTAATAGTACATGCGGGATTTTTTTTGCGGACTGATGGTATGCGGGATTTCGTCATATATTCGCTAATCATACTTTCTATGGCAAAATGAACCCCCTCATTTTGTTCCTTTTTAAATTAAATGTTTTAAGAGTTACCACTTTATTCCAATCAAGATGGCTTCAGGTGTGCCATACCTTTGTAATAAGTAGGACTGTTAGCACTCTAGTTGTTCTTTAGAACACTCTGGGACATTCTGTCATTGGGCTATAGTTGGGCTACATCTGGCTGATATTTGGGCTACATTTGTTTTTTTTTGTCTCTGGTGGCCATCTTTGTGCTACATTGGGCTACATTGGGCTACATTGGGCTACATTTGGGCTCCAACATATATATAGCCCAATGTAGCCCAATATATATTTTTCAAAGTTAATTTTCGTAAAAACCACTGGAGCCTATATCTTGAGACATAGCAAAGGCACATCGGGCTACCAGTCCCTACAATTTTGCCAAGTTTGGTGTAAATCCATTCAGCCGTTCAGGCTAAAAGTGAGGCCAACCGCCCTATGGAAAATTGCATGGGAAAAACACGTTTTGGGACCCCCCTTTTTTCTCGGCCCCCCCTTGACGAAACCCCCCCAAATTTTCAGGGGCTGCTCAGAAACAAAATGTTCCATTTTCCTGAAAATTCCAGCCAATTCTGTCCTCAAACGCCAAAGTTATTCGACATAGAATTTTCAAAAATCCCATAGGAAAAAAATCCTAACTATATATACCTACTGGCTATCGCCAGTAGGTAATATATATATATATGTATATATATATATATTACCTACTGGCGGTCGCCAGTAGGTACATATAGTTAGGATTTTTTCTCTATGGGATTTTTGAAAATTCTATGTCTAATAACTTTGGCGTTTGTGGACGGAATTGGCTGAAATTTTCAGGAAAATGGCACATTTTGTTTCTGAGCAGCCCCTGAAAATTTTGGGGGGGTTCGTCAAGGGGGGGCCGAGAAAAAAGGGGGGTCCCAAAACGCGTTTTTCCCATGTTAATTTCCATAGGGCGGTTGGCCTCACTTTTAGCCCGAACGGCTGAATGGATTTGCACGAAACTTGGCAAAATTGTAGGGACTGGTAGCCCGATGTGCCTTTTGTATGTCTCAATATATGTGCTCCAGTGGATTTTGAGAAATTAACGTTTAAAAAAAGATATATATCTGTAACAGCGGACCGGGCAGCGCTCCAGTACGCGTACTTTTCGCACAACGGAGCTTTGTGAAGCGAAGCTGATTGGTTCTCCGGCGTCTGTAAACATTCCAAACAGTCTGTAGCGGCCGCCATCTTGTCTCTCGGTAGGATCGAGAGACAAGAGGAGGCCAAAGCGAAGGGGCAAATGACCATAAGGGGGCATAGTAGATTGTCGCTGACCCCCTAGGTTTGATGTGGAGGTTTTAAAAGGGCCCCGCGGGGCAAAAAAAAAAATAATAATAATAATCGAACGGCTGAATGGATTTGCACGAAACTTGGCAAAATTGTAGGGACTGGTAGCCCGATGTGCCTTTGCTAGGTCTCAATATATGTGCTCCAGTGGATTTTGAGAAATTAACGTTCAAAAAAAGATATATATCTGTAACAGCGCTCCGCTTCGCGTACTTTTCGCGTTACATAGGTTTGCGAAGCTGATTGGTTCTTCGGCGTCTGTAAACATTCCAAACAGTCCGTAGCGGCCGCCATCTTGTCTCTCGGTAGGATCGAGAGACAAGAGGAGGCCAAAGCGAAGGGGCAAATGACCATAAGGGGGCATAGTAGATCGTCCCTGACCCCCTAGGTTTGATGTGGAGGCTTTGAAAGGGTCTCGCAGGGCAAAAAAAAAATATACCGTTTTTTTAGTTTTTTTGCGTGGAGTGCGCCCGGTTCGCGAACCGGGAAGCGTTCTGGGGAGCGTACTTTCTTGAAAATTAGTGAAAAAAGTTAGAGTAAAATAATAATTGTGAGTGATCAGATGTAGGGTAGCTCTGAGAAGAGCTTTTGGGTTTATGGTACATTTAGGTACTTATAAGTAGGTACCAATGCACAGTCTTAAATTCAAAATGAAAACTCTGTTGCCCTCATCTGAGAAGTGAACTCCATCTCCTCTGTAGATATCTTGCATGTAGTAACGCAAGTTATTGTTGTACAGGGAGCCCATTCCATGGTCTCTCATGTAAGCTGAAACAGATTTGTTTACATGCTTCCTCGATTTCTCAATTTGTGGACAAAATTGGTTCGACCACCTCCATTTTTGTCTTTGGCATATATTTGAATATACCAAGGCAGTCTGAGGAAAAAGTGCCATCAATTGCTCAAAGGTGTCCTTTAAAAGCATTTCCAGACCTACCCCAGTCAAAGTGCCCAAATCATTACCTCCACAGTGCACAATTAACAGGTCAGGTTTTGGCAAATGCATAAAGGTTTTCACCAATGGTATCAATTGGTGACATTTTAATCCTCTGTGGCCAAACCACTTAATTTCCACATCTTGTAAATTGAGGTTAGGTAAATTCCTGTTTTCAGCGTACCTTTGAGCCCAATAGATATAACTATGTCCAACAATCCAGACAGAAAACATGGCGAGAGAAGGTTCTCCTGCAGTCAGATGAAGTGTGGCAATGAAATGGCAGTTGAAAAAATGAGAGTGTAAAATGAAAAAAACTGAGGAGTTTCTGTGTTAATGAAGCAGTAAGAGTGATTGGTGGATTTTGATTGCTGAAAACAGAAAGTTAGTGTGCATGGATGAGTTCGTTGAAAGATGTATTTTGAGTGGCGAAGAAAAAATCATTAAATGAAAGAATGCTCTGGATATGCAGGTGCACTGAGAGTTCAGAGTTCAATTGCAACATTGTTGTGTGAACTTGGAAATACCAGAGGTCTTGCAAGAGGTGGTTGCTATGCAGAAAAAGCAGAGAGGGGGCAGAGGGGGGAAGGGTTTTGCTTTGAAAAAAAGTGAGGGAAGAGTTTTGATTGGGTGACATGAGAGATATGTGTGAGGAATTACAGCATTTCTGTGCTTTTGATAGCTGCAGACTCTGGAGTGCATACCTTTTGCTCTGCTGAAGACAAATTGGTGTGTTTCTGAGACTGTTTTGAAACTCAAAGTATTTGCTAAGGTGAGAAAAGATTTCTTTAATTTAGATAGAAAATAGTGTGCTTTAAGGAGAAAATTATGAAGAAAGTTGTGTTTTTCAAATGTTGCTTTGTCTCAAGTGTTTTACAAATGGATTTTGTTTCTTTGAGAAATTGTAATTGGAGAAAATGTGAAGTATTAGTACTGACAGGGCTTTTATGTGCATAGGAGCTGTGGAGTGTTTTCAAATTATGACTTGTAAATCGTTTTTGAGAAAAAGCAATGGTTTTAATATTGATGAGAAGGACATAATGGTGTCTGCTTCTTTATAAGGTAATTGAGAGTCTCTGATGTTATTTTTCCCATTTCAATGTAAGAAGTTTGTCTGTGGAGCAAATTGCTTGTAAATATGCTCCCACCTGTGCATGGCAAATTTAGATTTTGAATGTTTGCGTTACATAGGCATGTTAAAGGTGACTGAAACATGCTGCAAAGGCAATCAAAAAACGCTTTTATGTGTCTTAAGGACATTTTAAGTCATTTCCCCATGTGCAGTGTTTTCAAATTATGAGTTGAAAATCGTTTTTGAGGTAAAGGAATGTTTTCAAAATTTATGTGCGCCATATGACCCCAAATTTCTTTTTCAGGGGTGCAGCAGGGTGTTCTTGAGACACCCCTGCACCCTCGGAAAAATTCGTAATTTGCGATGAGGTAATTGCTAATCGCAAATTGCACCTTCATTCCTATGGGCCTCCTGCTGCATGGAAATGAATGGGTAATTTGTAATTAGCAAATAGGTCATCGCAAACTAGGAATGGTAAAGAATCGCTATTTATTCCTTAAAGTTCGCTATTTAGGAAATGCAAAATACTTTGATGATACATATGGCGGTTCATCTCTAACAAGATAAGAAGCATAGGGATAGATTTATGATGACTGGCGCATCACCAGGGATGTGTTAGTCATTCTGTGCCGCTGTTCCATCACCTATGGTGTGCTGCATTTACAATGCGGCGCATCATGGGGCAAAAACAGCACAGATGCGTGACGTATCTGTGCCGTAAAGGTGGCGCATTGCTGGAGTTGTATCGCAAGTGTGATGAAGCTCCAGCAAGGCTCAGGGGTGCCCCTGTCGCAGGGTTTCTGTTCTCACACAGAACTGTGGACAGAGGATTGGAACCTCGGCGAATTAGGGTGTCCCAAAACTCACCTTAGTAATCAAAACCCCTTAGCAAGCTAGGTACAGTGTCACATTGGATATAACAAACTCTCAATGTTTAGACAATCCAGAATATGAACTTATAGTACCTCAGGATACGTGGAACTCATGAACAGTCGGTCGTTATATATTTCTTAGAAACCAGAACATGGAGTTAAGAAGAACACATGTGTATTTGAAATGTTTATTTACTAATGCCGTCTTCTCAGGCGTAGTATCTTAGATTATACAAGTACACATATTATCAGTAGCAAAATTACCAGCATAGTTAGTAGTACATAAAAAGCGAATGGTGACAGTATGTTAACATGCTGTAAATGAATAAGAGTTAGCAACACTTATAAGCAGCCGCGGGCCGTGGAGGGAGTTACGGTGGGGCAGGGAGGCGGGGAGGGGGAGGGGCAGGGTGGAGAGGGCTCCACCCTGCCCCTCCCCGCCTCCCTGCCCCACCGTAACTCCCTCCATGGCCCGCGGCTGCTTATATCTCACCCTCCCTAATACACATAATATATTATTTGCTAAGAAGGTCTCTTTGTGTTGGTTTAGGGCGTGCCGATACTTTAGTGTCTTAGATTTGAAGGAATCACATCAGCATACACCAGCTCTCTCTTCATGTGAACCGCATCAAGTGTTGTGTATGTGTGTTCGGCAAAGCAATATAAAACCCACCTCATGCCCAGAATTGGCAGAAGCTGCACTTATGTTATGAGTATGAAGTCGTGGAGATCAGACCTCATAACAATTCTGTATCGTGTTGTTCTTGAAACTTCAGCACTCGCTGTACAGATATAGTTTAACAAGTAAAGCAGATAGTAGAGCAATAACATATTATTGTCATGTAAATCACGATGAACTATTAGGTTGAAAGCTAAAGCAACAACTAAGTGTCGTGTGCAGAAGTTGCAAAAAAGGAAAAAATGGCGTTTAAACCGGTAATGAGTCCATGCTAACTTAACACGGTGTAAAGATATCCAGGACCTAGATGACACCTCCCCATGATCCGGAAACGAACTGAATAAGATAATAGAAGTGCCATCTCATGAGAGCAGATTGCAAGTTTATATGTGGACGGTCCGCAAGGTAAAACATTAAAAACTAGGAAAATGTAATGCTAAAGAAAAATAAAACAGCCAAGTACTTTATCGAGTCTTAAGCCAATAGGCAAGCTAAATAATAAAAACTTGACAAATAAGTCAATGAATTGTCAATAAAATGCTAGTACTCAGCATATCAAACATGAAAAAGGTCTATGACATAACTGTGTATGCAAAATAAGCTGCAACAGCCTCCAATAGGAAGTCACCGTCTTCATCCGAAAAGAGTTCAGCCATCCAATTTAAAAGCGGAAAAGAACATACGTGCTCTCCCAGCACCGGATACTCTATCAACATCAGAGGACAGCTCGGTGGGTTTTCAAGAAAGCTCTGTTCCAAGAAAGACTGTGTTGCCTCCAGTAAATTCCAGGGACCAATTAGTCCATGCATCAATGCCACAGCCATAATCCTTTCGCCAGGACAAACCAACTCGTGAGTAATGATAGGACTCATCAGCTGATTAAAGTCGACGTCAGGAGAAACCGGTCCGCAGAGACACAAATCAATGGCCCAATCGAAATCACAGGTCAGGCAGTGAAATACAGGCTGGACACAGGTGAAGTAGGAGAATCGAAAAGATAATCCATATGCCGTGCTTAATATCGCCAACGGCATTGTGCCATAATATTCTAGCATGCGATTGCGGAACAGTGTTCAGCAGCTGCAGGGCGGGAGCTTGCACAGGAGGGACATCTATATTTAAAAATGTAAAAAAGCACAAGAGCGTCCGCTGGTAATGCAAGTAAAAATGGGAATCCACGAAGCAGAGTGGAAAAAATAGAATGAAAGAAAGCAGGGATGACTCCAAAGATTTTCTCAAATGAAGTCACGAGACCACTGGTAACAACTTTAAAAAAGTGCACCAGGCCCTTTGTGGAGGACGCGTTAGAGATAGTCCGAACCATCTTGCTGAAATGGAAAGGCGAATCTGTATTTAAAAGGGTCTGCACCTCTGTACGGGTGTTCGCTATGTGAAGCACGAAAGTTTCACGGGCCGAAGTCAAGGCCACCTCTCTCTGAGACAAAAGAGCTCTTATTCTTGTCATGCCGTTGAAATGTGCTCCCAAGGTTGGTATTTGTGGCCAGATTGAAAACTCCCTATGTTCATGTGTGGGAGGAAATAGAACATTTCTGCAGCAAATAACCCGTTCATTTACTGTTACGATAAAATGAATACTTTTAATTAACCCAGAACAATCTTCATTATTGAGCATCAAATAACTACTATTTTCCAAGAACTTGAACGTGGGGATGATAGCAGGAACTGGTGTGCCTTGCAACACGCAAGCCATATTTGGTCGGTGTTTGTTGCATGAACCGTGTAACTGTATGTGCCTACACATTAGTGAATGATCTGGCGTCTCAGTGCATTCCTCTCCATTCAGATAAACTTCTTGATCATCTTTGAAAATCTGTATGTGTATGGAAGCGACCAGACCTCATGAAGAAAACCACTACCTAAAGGTTAATAACGACCTATTGGTATATATTTCATACAATTTGAAAACTTATATAAAGCAAAAGGCAGCGTTATTAAACCGTGGATAAGGCACGTTGCCAAAGCAGTCAACCTTTTGGATTTATACTGGAAATGTTAAAGGAAGAATTACGGAGTAGGGCCTGTAAATCTTTAATGGACAACGAGTAAAATTACTCCAACCATCATATTCCTCTAACTCCGGGATAGTAGGGGTGTTTAATTTTTTAGAAGTAGCCAATCCAAAGCATTTGGTCTGGGAAATTGTTTCATTCACAAACAACATATGATTTGGGATGAGACATGCACGGTGGAAAGCCTCAGTGCCTTGTACCTGCCAGGTTCGTGAACCCCAAACTGATGTAGATCCTGGATATTTTTACTCTGTGTTACGTTAGCATGGGCTCATTACTGGTTTAAACACCATTTTTCCTTTTTTGTAACTTCTGCACACGACACTTAGTTGTTGCTTTAGCTTTCAGCCTACCTGCGTCAAGATCTATGCCTGCTTCAAGCAGGCGCAGGGTTTTGATGTAGCTTTGTCCTATCTGATTGTAAATGCGGCACACCGTGGGTGGCAGAGCAGCGGTGCACGTTCACTGGTGCATCCCTGGGGATGTGCTAGTTAATATAAATCTGCCCCTTTACATTTAATTATGTGCAGGGGACACAGAGTAGGTGAGGTTTATCCAAGGTTAAGAAGAGATGAGTCCTGTTCAGTGAAAAATTGGAGATAGGCTTCAGTATATTATATACTTAAGTAGTGTGTTAAGTTTTTGATGACTGTTATTAATTTACTGTTGGGTAATAGTGGTTAATAACATTTTTTATTATATTTTACCACAGATTCAACTGCAGATTATTTCAAGATTTTAGGATGCCAAGCAAAGAAAGAGTGAGAAAGGCTGCAAAACGTCAAAGACAGCAGGACCATGGAATAATGCAGCAGTCCTCTAACAAAAAGATTTGTCAAGTCACCAAGAAAGCACCGGGTAAGAGTCCAAAAACAGTCATAAGAAATATGTCTAGTAAAAAAAATATTACTACAGAAAATGTTTCAGTCCAGAAAAGGAGAAACAATTCAAATGGTAAGGAAAGGCCAATGAGAAATGTTACTGCTAGAGTAAGAGATAACTCTATGCATGAAAGTAGAAGGAAACAACAGTTTAGGGACATTCGTAAACGAATGTTCCGCAACAGGATAATTGGGAATTTGTTAAAAAATATTAAGAAAGGTCAACAGAAAGTGTTTTTTTATAAGAGAAAAAAAATAGTTGAGAAAGTTATTGATCAGGCATTTGAAATTAAACGTAAGTTATTTATTTTGACAATCAATAGAATTAGGAAGCTAAACAAGGTAATTTATGATTTCAAAAGAAATAGTAGATGGAAGAGAATAGTTAATCGTAGTAATTTTTGTGAAGTTTTTTCTGGAGAATGGATGCATAGTTCAAGCTCTGAGGCATTTTTTAATGAGGAGAGTTATTTCCAGGATAATGATTTGGTGCATGCAGTTGACACCAGTGGTCGAGCTTATGAAGTGAAAGATGGTTGTCCAGTTGAAAAAGAAAAAGTTGTGAGAACAGAGATAGAAGAGGTGTTAGGTAATGAGGTTTTAGGGAGACGTCCTAAGGGTCCTGTGTACACCTGGAAGTGTAGTAGTATTTGCAGTGTACGACAGGATTCCATCAATTTGCTTTGTGATTTTATACGGTCATTTAATAAGAAAAGTTTGAAGCAGAAAATGAAGTTGTTGCAAGAATTAGATCCTTGCAGAGTGAGAGAAGTGATAGGTTTGCATGGTCATTCACTGGCTTGTCTTTCCAGGAGAGTATGCCAGAGTGTTTTTCATCATTTCAGGATGCTAGCAGTGCATCATAATAAAGTGAGGAAATTAGTTAGAATGTTGTATTATGCTAAGAGTCCAGCAATTATGCTTAAACAATTATGCGCTGCTCTTTTGCATGGTTCTGAAATAGATGTGAAGAATATATGTGAAGAAATTGAGTTTTGTTACTTTGGAAGTAAAGAGGAGAATGTTGAAATTGACCAAGAAGAAGAGAGTAATGTGGAAGATAGTGTACAGGTTTCCAGTACAGATAATTTCCAGAGGGAAATTGCGACGTTTGAGGTGAAATCAAGTGAGAGGCCAAATTTCACTTGTGTGTGTTGTTGACGCACTTATTATAAGAATCAGACTAAGTTAGTGGATTTATATGGAAAAAGTGAAAGGGAAAATAATAGTGAATGGAAGGATTTTACAACATACTTGATGGTAGAAAATTGTTTTGATTTGGGATTGGATCAACGTGTGTGTACTTATTGTTGTAACAAATTAAATCAAAACCAGATGCCTGCTAGAGCAGTTCATAATAATCTGGAATTGGTTGAGATTCCTTCTGAATTGAAGGATTTAAATACTTATGAATCTATTTTGATTCAAAGTATCCATCCCTTTCAGGCTATTGTAAGAATGGAGCCAAAGACAGGGAAATTGCCTCCATCAGATTTACAGAGAGGATTAAAGGGAAGAGTTGTTTATTTGCCTCTAGATTTGAAGAAAAACATTAACACAATTGGAGTAGAAAAAGTGGAAGAGGAACCTCTTGTTATCTTAGTTAATGGGTTTCCGACAAAGAATAAGAAAATATGGCAAGATTTAGTAGATGTTAGGAAAGTCAAAAGGGCAACATTGTATTTGAAAAAATATAATAAATACTATAAAAATTTATATGTTGCAGAAGAGGAATTAAGTGAGGAAGAGGATAGCGATTTGTGTGCTGGTCAAATTGAGAAAGTAGAACCCTGTACTAGTGAAGAAATATATGAACATTATAGTGTTCATCCTTTGCATTCCAAGGAAGTCATGGGGAATGCTATTGAGTTGTTTCAAATGAAACAAGCGAAAGGGAGTCCCATTAGTGTTTGGGAGGAAAGTTTGGAAGCTCGGTGTTTCCCACAGCTTTTTCCAACAGGTCAGGGAGGAAGATATGATGAGCGACCTCATCAAATTCCTGCTTCTGAATACCGGACTTTGCGATTGTATGCAGGAGATCCTAGGTTTCGACAATGCATTCCTTATTTGTTTCATCTCCTGTTTGAAAGCGATCTGTCTGGACTGTCATATGCAGTGAACCACATCTTGAAAAGTGGTATACACATGCAAAACATCTCGGCAAGTGACTTTATGGATAAAGTCAATGTCCAAGACAGTATTTTGGATTCTCACCTGATTAATCTCATGGCGTGTCAGCGTGGTACTAATGAGTACTGGTACCGTCGTCATGGTGATTTAAAATGTATGCTGAGGAACTTAGGAACTCCCACATGGTTCCTCACTTTGAGCTGTGCTGAGTATGGCTGGGAAGACTTACTTGAATTTCTACGAGAGGCAAATGCTAACGTAGAAAACATCGAATTCAAGACACCCGGAGAACTGTGCTCTTTGGATCCAGTCAATGTATGTAGGTACTTCAATCATAGATTTGAAGGTATGATGTCTTTCATCATGAATAAGAAGAATCCACCTCTTGGAGAGGTGTTGGATTTCTTCTGGAGGAAGGAGTACCAAGCAAGAGGTGCTCCTCATATACATATGTTGCTGTGGATCAAGGATGCACCTAAATTTGGAACGGATGCAGAAGACTCAGTGATGAGTTTCATAGAACAGTATTCTACGTGTGCTGTTCCAAACGCAAAGGAGAAAAAAAGCCTAAGAGAAAAAGTTCTACGTTTCCAAAGCCATCGATGTGGAAAGTACTGTCGTCGTAAATTCCGGAACAAAGACAAGTTCTACACCAAATGTCGTTTCGGCTTTCCACGACCGGTGATTTCTAAAGGAAGAGTGAACAGTTTGATGTCTTCGCTGCGACACAATGTGATGAAGAAATCACCTAAAAACACATACAATTTGAAGAGGAACGAAGAGTCTAAGTACATCAACGACTACAACCCGGTGATTTTGTCCATGTGGAATGCTAACATGGATATACAGTTTGTGGCTGATAACTGTATGGCTGTGGCTCGGTATGTGACATCTTACATCACCAAAAAAGAGAAGACAGAATTGAAGGATATGTGGGAGGACATTTCCCATGAAAAGAGCCTCAGCAAGAAGTTGTACAGTTTCAGTCTGAAGATGTTGTCGCATCGAGAAATCGGAGCTTACGAATGTTCTGACCGGTTGTCTTCAGCAAGTCTCTATGCCAAGTCCAGGAGTATCGTTTGGGCGAGTGTTGGTCTTGCTGCAACGCGTAATCGAGTTCTGAAACCTGTGCGGGAAATTGAGTATTTGGCGGAAAAGGAGCCAAACAGTACCGACATTTTGAAGAGCAACATGTTGGATACATATTATCCAAATCGAAGCAGTCACCTCGAGAATGTTTGTCTGTATGAGGTTCTGCAAAATTACATATTCAAGAGGAACATCAAAGAAGATACTGAGAAAGGAGTGTATGCTGTAATAGGAAGTGAGGGATGTCTGGTCAAGCAAAGAAAATGCCACTTGATAAACCATCGAAAATTGAGTGGCGAATCTCCTGAAAAAAAGGAGTTTTTCTATTTAGCACTTTTGCAACTTTTTAAGCCTTGGCGTGCAGAAGAGGAACTGCTTGGAGATTTCCTTTGTTACGAAGACTCATTTAATGCTGCCAAGGAGACCATAGAATGTCCTGCTTTTCCCAAATATGTAGAAATGTTGAATGTGGAAATTGAGCAGGAAGCAACGATTGCAGCCGAGATTGCCAGAGACAGTTCTCAGGACAGTCAGAGTTCTGCTTCATTGAGTCAGGATCCACTAGGAGGACCTCTTATCAAAAATGAAGCTGCCACTGCTATGAATGAAGTGGAAAGAGCCATGGCACATGCTCAGGAGGATGCGGTTAACTTAGAAGAGTTGGAAAGACAACTCAACGTTGAGCAGAGGAAAATATATGACGAACTTACCATGCAAATTGATCATGGATTAAGTCATGACAAGAAAGAGTGCTCATGTACGTCGTTGAAGCCTGTCCGACTGTACGTGAGTGGAGAAGCGGGAACTGGAAAAAGTTTCCTTATTAAAGCAATTTCATGTTATTTGCAGGAAAGGACAGAGTCATCGCTGTCTTGTGTTGTCACCGCTCCAACTGGACTGGCAGCACATAACATTAAAGGGATTACTTTACATCGTTTACTGATGCTGCCAGTGGAGCATGACAACAAATTAGAATATCACAAGCTATCTGGAGATGCTTGTTTTGAAGTTTCAAGAGTCTTGAGGAAAATGAAACTTCTTATCATTGACGAAGTAAGCATGGTTTCCAATGTCATGCTTGCCTTTGTGCATTTGAGAATGCAAGAAGTTCTCAAAACAGAGTATGATGTGTTATTTGGTGGCAAACACATCATTGTTTTCGGAGATCTTCTGCAGCTGACACCAGTGAAAGGGCAACCTGTGTTCAAAATGCTCACGCATGAAGATACCAGGAAGTGCTTAGGGAGCATTGGCAACGTCAATATATGGTTAAACTTCAATTATGCTGAACTGCATGAAAATATGCGTCAGGCAAAGGATGAAGTTTACAAGACTATTCTACAAGATGTTAGAATTGGAAAAGTGACCGAGCATGGGAAAGAAGCTTTACATGCACGATTACTGACAAATTTATATCCAGACGAAGATGTTGTGCCTGAGAATATTTTTCAGAAAGTTACTGAGAAAAAATCTGGAATATGTTTGATGCCAACTCTTGCAGAATGTGCCAAATTCAACAACAAAATGTTGCATTTAGAAAAGCAAGAGATTGTGAAACTGGAAGCTATTGACAGAGTAGAGCATATGGGATCAACAATTATTTTGTCTGAGAATCTGAAAACAAAATTGGATTCATTAGAGAAGAATATATCTAAAACTGCGGGTTTTGAAAAGACTCTGAATGTGTGCTTGAACTGCCGTATAATTTTAAGAAGGAATTTACATGTTGAAAGAGGTCTGGTAAATGGATCAATGGGTAATGTTGTTGATTTTGTGAAATACAGAAATAGAGATGGAATTGAATTTTTAAAAATTAAATTTGATGGCATTGAGGAAGTACAGCTAATTGCTCGTTGTTCTGCTATATTTTTGCTTGTAAAAGACTTATATGTTCGTCGTAAGCAGTTTCCTGTTTGCTTGGCATATGCGGTGACAATCCATAAATCGCAAGGTTTAAGTGTAGACTGTGCATTGGTGAATATTGGCAGTTCTGTGTTCAAGGAGGGTATGGCATATGTGTCATTGTCACGAGTTAGGACTTTATCGGGATTGTACTTGATTGAGTGTGATGTCACAAACATTTGTGCGGATCTAGATTGTGTTAAGGAATACAATAGGTTGAGAAGAGAGTATGCGCCACATTTGCCTCAGTATCCTTTGTTTGAGAAACGTGTGGTAGGCCGGAAACGAAGAAATGTGACCAATACTGGGGAGGTTGTAGCAAAAAGACGAAAAGTCGATGAACCTGAAATTATAAGCAGAAACAAAAAGGATTCTGTTGAAGGTGTTGTTGGTTTTCAATTTGAAAACAGTTCTGGTGTCAACTGCTATGCTAATGTAGTGGTTAATGTTTTGTTTTCTCTAGAAAATGTAAAAGAAGAGATTGTGGTCAATTCTGATCAAAGATTTTGCAGTTTGTTAAATTCTGTGTTAGAGAAATGTAGCACTGATAGAACAAACATAGAAAGTGTGTCTGAAATTCGAAATCTGTTAGACAGATGTTCAGGCCAAACACAATTCTCTCAAAATAGTCAGCAAGATTGTCAGGAGTTTTTAATGTATATGCTTGATGTATTGCATGATGAAGGTGTAGATGTAGATCACCTGTTTGGGCTTTCTTATCAATGGCAGCATGACTGCGAGAACTGTAGGGTATCAAGTACTACTAGTGTAGAGTCAGAAAGATTTATATATTTAACTTTGCCAGACAGTAAATCAGTCTCTTTTAATAAGCTAGTAAAAGCAGCTGATCACAACATGGAGTGTAGCCAATGTAAATCTGAAATGATGTCCACATTATTTATACGAACATATGGCCAGTATGTCATTTTAATGTTCCAACGATGTAGGCCTGATGGAACAAAATTGACAACTTTAATTAAAAATGTTGTGGCTTCACAGTTGTCAATATCAGGAAGGACTTTTGTAACTGTAGCAATTATATATCATGATGGTCCTTCAATAACATCAGGACATTATACAGCTTATTTAAAGTGTAGAAATGGCTGGTCATTCTGCAATGATTCTGTTTTAATTTTCAAAAAAAAATTGCCATATGACCTTAAAAACTCTTACCTGGTGTTTTTAAAACCAAAATTTTAGGGAAAGAATCTCGGGATGTGCTCTGAGGAATTTCAAGAAGTTCTCATGGCTCCTACACTATTTGGCCTTGAGGATAAGTGTAGTACAGAGACATAACTTCTTACCATAACACTGGACGTCATGGAGAAATACGTGCACTTTGAATGAGTTCAGAAAAACTATTTCTTTTAATAAGCTAATTGAAGCAGCCAATCAAAACATGGAGTAGAGGGAATGTAAGTCTGCAATGCTGTCTACTGTTTTACATTGCTTTGTGATTAAAAGTGATGTAGAGAATTAAATAATTGTACTAGTCATAAAGGTAGTGTAAGTCTGCTTCATAGTAAGCAGTATCAGTGTGATAGGAAATGTAGAACATGATTGAGCAAGAAGGGGAAGATATTACTAGTCCAGGATTGTGTAAATGATCTTCAACATTTTAATTCTGAAAGTTGCGGAAATGCGAAAAGACGGGATTGGCTTACAAGAAATCCAAGAGTTATAAATGGGTCTGACAAGATTTGGCCTTGTGGAAACTTGTGGTAGAGAGCAAGAAGTCATTTATTGTATGTAACATGTTTTTGAAAACTATGGAGGTTTTCTTTCAGAAAGTGGCGGGTTGAAAGTAATAACAGCACAACAGAGTGTAAGCTGTTCATAGGACATCCTTGGCCGTCATGGAAAGTAAGTTAACTTTAAGGAGTTCTGAATTCTGATTTGTTATGTTGTATGGGTTTTTTAAACACAATCATTTTGATTGTGTTTTTTTTCCCCGCTGTTATATGATGAATACCTTCAAGTCACTGTTTTTAGTGAAATTTGATACATTCTGAGAACAGCAAAAATAAACCATTTAACATGTATAATTAATTCTGTTCTGTTTGCATTTATGATGTACATGTAGAACTGTGTAGGAGGCATGGAGAAGGTGAGGCTTCTGTAAGTGTCAAAGTTGTTGCATACAGTGAACACATTCACACATCGGTCCACTCTTCCTTGGATGTGGTGGAGGTGGTGGGGAAGCACCAGCTGAAGCTACTAAAGAAGCCATTGCTCACTGGTAACAAAGGGTCTTTCTCTCACAATGATGAAAGTCAGAGTGAGGAAAGAAAGAGGGATTTTCATCATTTGGGAAAAACAATAGTTCTCAACCAATGAAAAGTGTTCATTTTAGATTATATGACCTAGTCTTACATCATTAGGAAACCAAAAGTGAAATGAACCAATGAAAAGTGTTATTACCAAGTCACATGACCTGCTGTGTTTACGTTACACGCTTTGCAGGGCCTCCCGGTTTGCTTCCAGAAACCTGTGCTTTGCGACTCGGTAAGCGTACCAGTTCGCTAACGTAGTACGTCATATGACGTATCACGCGACAACGCGAATTGTCATGCGGACGGGAGGCGTCACGATGTTGTTTTCTAATGCGGCAGTTGCGGTAAAGAAACGTTTACCGGCTCGCGGTCTATTTCGCGGCATCAAGGTCAGCTAACGGGAAGCTTCCCGATTCGCGAAGCGGGAACGAAGAATTTTTTTTTTTTAAAAAAAAGAAGTTATTAATAAACATATAAAATATATTTTGGGATTTAAAGAAGAATACATTTTACAGCTACAGATATTTGCTATTAAAAAACCATTGAAATTCACTGAAAAAACCATAGGTTATAGATTATATATAGTTAGGAATTAGCATTTACAAAACCTTGAAAATTCACTGAAAAAACCATAGGTTATAGACCATATATAGTTAGGAATTAGCATTTAAAAAACCTTATTTTACTCACACAAAACCATTGAAATTCCATATATAGTTAGTTGCACTAACTATATATCGCGCACCCGCAATCCACTGCTGATGATGTCACATATTACATCATTCATGACATGGTCAGTGACATCACTGATGACATCACTGATGACATCTCAAATGACATCACTGATGACATCACTGATGACATCTCATTTGACATCATTCTTGTGCTAATACGATAAACCTCTTCAGACTCTAATATAACCTTAGATACACTCAGTGTATACAGAAACTCACACACTGTCACTCGTCCATGGAGTTACTCACACACCTAGTCAGTCATGCAAAGAAACAATCTCACCTCCATTTCCTCAACTATACAGTTATACACACCTTACTTATTCAAGCATATACTAACACATATTTACTCTCTTATACAATCCCTGATACAAGTTCACAATGATCCATACAGCTACTCACACATTCAGTGGCTCTCATGCACAGTTATTTATATATGCCAACTCTCACATGTACTGTGTTTTACATATGTACTTACTTTGACATGTAGCACTGAGATATCCATTCACTCACCAATGCACTCATGCACACAGTCAACCACCCATACAGCTGTTTCCACATGCACTTTTGAACCCATACATCTAGTGAATCAACTGCTCATACATCTATGCACAGAGTCATACACCTCCCAGGCACCCACACACACACTCAGTCTCCCATACAAATACTTGAGCAACCAATCAATAACCCATATACTTACTCATATAGCTACTGATCAACACATGCAGCAGTTTACAGAACAACAAACATAATGATGCACAAATTAAGACAGTTTAGTCACTAACCCGTGCACTCAGTGAGACACATTTAATCACTCACTCATACAGTCAGTCATGCACCTACTAAATCCTTCGTCCAGACACTTATACATCCACTCATTCTTCAATATGTAAGACATATTTAAACTTTACAGAAACAAAAAATCACTGGATGTTGTTATCAGTGATGTCATCAGTGATGTCATTTGAGATGATGTCACTGACCATGTCATGAATGATGTAATATGTGACATCATCAGCAGTGGATTGCGGGTGCGCGATATATAGTTAGTGCAACTAACTATATATGGAATTTCAATGGTTTTGTGTGAGTAAAATAAAATAAGGTTTTTTAAATGCTAATTCCTAACTATATATGGTCTATAACCTATGGTTTTTTCAGTGAATATATTACCTACCGTAGCGGCCGCCATCTTGTCTCTCGGTAGGATGGAGAGACAAGAGGAGGCCAAAGCGAAGGGGCAAATGACCATAAGGGGGCATAGTACATTGTCGCTCACCCCCTACGTTTGATGTGGAGGTTTTAAAAGGGCTCCGCGGGGCAAAAAAAAAAAAAAATAATAATAATCGAACGGTTGAATGGATTTGCACAAAACTTGGCAAAATATTAGGGACTGGTAGCCCGATGTGCCTTTGCTAGGTCTCAATATATGTGCTCCAGTGGATTTTGAGAAATTAACGTTCAAAAAAAGATATATATCTGTAACAGCGCTCCGCTTCGCGTACTTTTCGCGTTACGGAGCTTTGCGAAGCTGATTGGTTCTCCGGCGTCTGTCAACATTCCAAACAGTCCGTAGCGGCCGCCATCTTGTCTCTCGGTAGGATTGAGAGACAAGAGGAGGCCAAAGCAAAGGGGGAAATGACCATAAGGGGGCATAGTAGATCCTTCCTGACCTCTTAGGTTTGATGTACCATTTTGTCAAGTTTGGTGTAATTCCGTTCAGCCATTCAGGCTGTAGACGTATGTAAATGTCCTATGGAAAATTGCATGGGGAAAACACATTTGAAAGTGTTGAAATTTAGAACCAATTAAAATGTTACTTTGGTTTTGTATTTGTGTGTGATGAAAGTTAATTGGTTATGTATATATGTCAAATGAGAGGAAACCACAGCCATTTTGTGATACTACTGTCTGAGGTACATTTGTGAGGAATTTTTGGTGGTGAATTTCTGGTGTTTGATTTACACAGTACTAACACTTCTGCTACTTTTAAAAAGGTGAGTTGTTAATTTGTAAGGGGAACTATGTTGTACACTTGAAGAAAATTTGAAAAATGTTTTCTGTTATTTATTTGCAGTCCTTCTGTTATACTAAATACTTGATAAAGTTAGTTTTATATTATGTATTACTAAAAACGATAAATGAAAGTGATTATTTTTTTTCTGCAATTTACAGCAAGCAATTTCAAAATAAAATGGCTCACAATGAAGAGACCGTGGCAATTTCTTTTGAATTGTCCACTACATTGATTGAAATTGAGAGCACCAATAATGAAATATTGTCACAAGGAGGACATGACTTGTATGATTCCATTAGATTGATTGAAATGGACAGCACCAAGAATGAAATATTGTCACAAGGAGATGACTTGAATGATTCCACTACATTGATTGAAATTGAGAGCACCAATAATGAAATATTGTCACAAGGAGGAGATGACTTGTATGATTCCATTAGATTGATTGAAATGGACAGCACCAATAATGAAATATTGTCACAAGGAGGAGATGACTTGAATGATTCCACTACATTGATTGAAATTGACAGCACCAATAATGAAATATTGTCACAAGGAGGAGATGACTTGAATGATTTTTTTGATCAATCTCTTGATGGCGAATTTATCGAGTGTTTGGAGACCATAGAGTTACAAGAATCATCATTGGAGACTTTTAATGAGGACATTGCTGATGAGGACATGTTACTAGTTCTTTCAAATTTAGAAAATTCTGAAGAATAAATTTATATTTAGAAATCAAAAATTGTTTGAGACATTATTCATTTTTATTTTTAATTTATGAGGTTGTAGCGAAGTGATTGTAGTATAAAATGAGACTTATAGTATAGAGTGCAACATTTTTATGTTACATGGTAAGTTTACTCATATTTACTTCCCTTCTGCCACTATATTATCTCCAATGTGTATTTGACATCTCTTCTTCATCTCCGGCCTCCTTTCTCTCACTGTGTGTCTCCGATGCATCTTATCGCTGCTATTTTGTGTAATTACAGAAGAGAGTAAAATAAAATAGTTCGGAACGTGAAAAGGGGGCAAAGTAGAGTACTCCTCACCCCCTAGGCCTTTTTAGGCGGTCCCAAAAGGATCAGTTTCTGCTTTCCTGAGAGATTATGGTATGAGTTCCATATACCACAATAACTTGCATTACAACATGCAAGATATCTATCTCCTATTACCAACTTTTGGAGATATTCGCGCTAAGCGCGAATATCTCCAAAAAGTAACACCTGCCCTGAGCAGTTCTTAGCCATGTTATCCAATGGGAGGTGGATAACATGGCTAAGAGCATTAGCTCGGTAATGCATGAATATCGCTGAGTTTTTAGCGATATTCATGCATTGCGGCCGTTTATTATCGCATTTGCGATAAACCTTGATAATAGCAAGGTTTATCTTCGATAATTTCTGACGATGCTTAGTGGTAAAAAATTGGTTGGTAAGCATCGTTAGCGATAAATATCGCTTAACTTTGGTAATATGCCCCAACGTCTGTTAACGTTGGATTCGAAGGAAATGAGGAAGTGTTGAAAAACATTGTCTGCGCCATCTTGCCTTTTTTGAAATGCCACACTTTTGTCGTGCACGGCAGCCATTTTAGATGTCTTGACCAGACCCACTCTCTGCACGCTGTCGATTCGTAGCATGGCTCCTCACCCACGCAAGCATCTTCCCTAGGCACTGGTCACCACCGCTCTCTGTCTTATGCATGGGCAATAAACCTCCCCCCATCTGCGCTGCTCTTCCCTGAGAATCACACTCTGTGCCCGCCCGACACCTCCCTTTCGCCCTATTCACTACCGCACCCTCTGACACTCCTCTTTCTCTGTGTCCGATTGTCCAGGCTATCAGCTAGCCCTGCAGATGTAGTTTATGGCCCCAGCTGTAAAGAATCACCCCTCTTCAAAGGAGTTATAGTAGATCAAGGCCCACACCCGATGAGATCCGTCACACCACACGTGTTCCTACTATCTGAAAACCATCCTGTATTGTGATTGGGGAGGGGACCGAGCCTGAAGCGGAAGATTCCAGGAATGACTCTTTGTACATCAAAGTTTTTACAATTATGTGTCACATTAAAAATATATAGCACTCCAACAAAGTAGTAGGAATATAAAACTTTAATAACATATAAATATATACAAGAAAACAAAAACAGTAAAAACATTTAAACAACGAAGAGACCGTGGCAATTTCTTTTGAATTATCCAATAGATTTATTGAAATTGACAGCACCAATAATGAAATATTCTTGTCAGTAGCGGTCTGTTGTGCGAATAGTTCCAAGGCAGCAGAACGCGCTGAAATCTAGATGGCACGAAAGTGATGTCTAGTAAGTTGCCGCCCAGCAAAAAACGGCGTGGGGCGCCGCGGGGGTGAGTGAGTCCAGTAGGCACCACAGCTATTCTTACCGGCATTGCAGAATTACTGCTGGGGACAATGCCTGTGCTGTAGCAGGGTCACAGCAGAAACAAAAAGGATTCTGTTGAAGATGTTGTTGGTTTTCAATTTGAAAACAGTTCTGGTGTCAACTGCTATGCTAATGTAGTGGTTAATGTTTTGTTTTCTCTAGAAAATGTAAAAGAGGGGGAGGCAGTCCAAAGTTCCGTTAAAAGGGCAAAGGAAAGGATCGGTGGTTTGAACTATCAGTCAAAAAGGGGAGGGGGTGCAATAATTTTTCCTACCGGGTCACACTGTGCTTTCACCGGAAGTGAGGTCTGCAGGATTCTAGTAATTCAAAGTGAGGCTGGCGCCAGCATGGGAGCGCCGACGTCCCGCGGATACAGTTTTGTCACTCCACGGGCGATCATGGCAGTCATTCCCCATCGGGGGTCGGAGACTCCCGCGGCTCCTCTAGAATCTTCAAGGTCGTGGAGGACTACGGTGGTGGAGTCAACCAGTGACCGGGCCATTTCTTTATGCTGGGCCCGCTCTTGCCAGGTCGACCGCCATTTTGAGAGTTCGGCAGCTACCGGCGATCGCGGGGTCACATGAGCGGACGGGCTCCACCCTGCCGGGCGAGACGTTGCAGCATGGCCACAGTGGAAGAACCCTTTTCCGGGCGCCTGGAGCGCTGAGGGTGCAGCTGGGAAGCCTCCACCTGGGGAGGCGGGAGAGGCCTGTTCGCACCGTCTCTCCCTCCCAGTGCACCCCACGGCGTCTCGCTTGAGATTTGTTATGGCCGGACCAGGCGATGAGGACGAGGGGGGGGGGGGTCGGAGGCATGTGCAAGACATCCCCCCCCAGTGTTGTTGCAGCCATTATAAAAGAAAGAAGTGTCCCGTCCGTCTTCGGGCCGGGCTTCCGGTGGATGTCGGCCGGACGCCCCTGGCTCTGGCCCCATGAACGGGTTTCTTGGTTTATCGGCTGCAGCCGGATCCCGTCGGCCTCGGCCCCCCGACCGTTGGTGGCCGGACCGGAAGAGCATGTGGCGGGACTACCTGCAACTCTCAAGGGCCACCGCGGCCGGACTGGGAGAGAGAGGGGAGGGTCGAGGAGACATTCCCCCCCCCTGCAACTGTTCAGCGTTGTAAAGGCAATCCCCTGGCCGGGTCCCGCTGGCCTCGGCCTCTCCTCCGGCTACACCCTACATTAGGATCTCCTGGCCGAGGCGTGGCAGCAGGACCTGCCTTATATGGGCTGCTCCCGGCTGGGCGTAGCCGGAACCCTGCCCCACCTTGGAAGTTTCCAGAGTGGGGGCGGATGTTCTACTGTCTTGCATTTTCCCTAGTCTATCGATTTTTTTGGCGTGGCAGGCGGTGGGACAGCGAGGGGTGATTTGGTTTCTCTTACTGTTTTTCTGGTCTCTCACCACTGGCATATTTTAACGTTTTCTTGTTTCTAGGACATTAATAGGTTTTATCATTACGTTATGTTATTGTTTCTTTGTTCGTTGTTTAATAAAAGTTCATGTTCATCAGTGGCCTACTGATTTTCGTTTTCCTATTTTTTTCTTTCCAGGTTGTTTCATGGTAAAGTTTCTGTTAACAGGATACAGTGATCACTTCGTTATTATTGCATATGTCCTTTTCACTAGGGGTGCTCTCTGGTCGGGCCAGATGACGTATCTCTAGTAAATGGTCCGGGTGAAAAAGGTGCATCAATCAGTGGGGAGTAGATAGGCATGACAGATTACAACGGGGGAGAAAGGTCCGCATTACGTACCCTTTCACTACTTGCAAAGATTTTCCTACGTTTATTTGCAAACAGGGAATACCTCCAAAAAGAACGAATTCCCAAACAGTCAATGTTCGGACAATCAATCAATCAATGAGGAATGAAATAGGTACGACGTGTTAAAGGCTTGCGTTACCTACCCTTAACTATCTGCAAAGGGAGAGAGAATATTCCTATTCTTCCTCGTTTGCAGGTAGAGAAGATCCTTAAGAGAATTAACTTCGAACAATTCAATGCTCGATTGAAACAATCAACAAGGGGTACTGTGAACACAAATGAACGCCGCTTATGTACATACGCATTGCTATTTTCAACAGGTTGTTCCTAATGTTTCTATTTTAGCGAGGTCAAAAAGAGATCCCATTAGTGGCCTACTGATTTTGCTCGATTCCTTTTGTTTTTTTACACGATTTTTCGCTATCTGCAAAGACTAAACAGAGTATTGCGACTCTGTGCTTGTTTGTAAATAGAGAATGAACCAAAGAGAACAATCAATCAAATGGAGAGAGAAGCAGGCACGACGGATTACAAAGGGGGCAAAGGGCTGCGTTAACTACCCTTCACTATCTGCAAAGAGAGAGTACTCCTAATAGAAATGAGGGGTGGGGGGCAGCATTCAAAGCAGATCAGTGTGCATAAACACGAAAATGTTTTTACTTACCACGTACTTGACATTCGACAGCTTATGATATTTGCTATTAAAAAACCATTGAAATTCACTGAAAGAACCATAGGTTATAGACCATATATAGTTAGGAATTAGCATTTACAAAACCTTGAAAATTCACTGAAAAAACCATAGGTTATACACCATATATAGTTAGGAATTAGCATTTAAAAAACCTTATTTTACTCACTCAAAACCATTGAAATTCCATATATAGTTAGTTGCACTAACTATATATCGCGCACCCGCAATCCACTGCTGATCATGTCACATATTACATCATTCATGACATGGTCAGTGACATCACTGATGACATCACTGATGACATCTCAAATGACATCACTGATGAGATCACTGATGACATCATCCAGTGACTGTGTGTTTCTGTAAAGTTTAAATATGTTTTACATATTGAAGAATGAGTAGATGTATAAGTGTCTGGACGAAGGATTTAGTAGGTGCATGACTGAATGTATGAGTGAGTGATTAAATGTGTCTCACTGAGTGCATGGGTTAGTGACTAAACTGTCTTAATTTGTGCATCATTATGTCTGTTGTTCTGTAAACTGCTGCATGTGTTGATCAGTAGCTATATGATTAACTATATGGGTTATTGATTGATTGTCCAAGTATTTGTATAGGAGACTGAGTGTGTGTGTGGCTGGCTGGGAGGTGTGTGACTCTGTGCAGATCAATGTGTACTTGTATCAATGATTGTATAAGAAAGTAAGTATGTGTTAGTATATGTTTGAAAATGTAAGGTGCTCTATGTTTAACTGTATAGACAAGAAAATGGAAGTGTGATTGATTCTTTACAGGACTGACTAGGTGTGTGAGTAACTCCATGGATGAGTGGCAGAGTGTAAGTGTCTGTATAGGTGTATGAGTGCATATGATAGTGTTGTAAAGATGAGTGATTGTATGTATGAATGATTGTATGGGTGAATGAGTGAATGTGTGTGTAGACGTAGGAATCAGTGAGTACGTATGTAGTAACTAGTATTGGTGTGTCAATGGTTTCAAAAATTATACTCTGTATTTAACACTGGGTGAAACAGAGGTTATATTAAAACGTGAGGAGATGCATTGTATTGTCACATGAATGATATCATCAGTGATGTGGTCATTGATGTCAAATGAGATGTCATCAGTGATGTCATCAGTGATGTCACTGACCATGTCATGAATGATGTAATATGTGACATGATCAGCAGTGGATTGCGGGTGCGCGATATATAGTTAGTGCAACTAACTATATATGGAATTTCAATGGTTTTGAGTGAGTAAAATAAGGTTTTTTAAATGCTAATTCCTAACTATATATGGTGTATAACCTATGGTTTTTTCAGTGAATATATATATATATATATATATATGTATATAAGCATCTTTTGACTTGCCTATATCTTTGGCACCGTTTGACGAATCTTCATGAAATTATCCCCAAAAAGGGTGCTAATGATTCTATTTGTGCCTGGACAGTTTCAGGGTGATCCGTCAAGTGGGGCATAAAACGAGGGGGCAAAAAATGTGTTTCCCATATTATTGGGATTGCACCAAATTTGACAGAAAGCTAGATGTTGGTCCAGAAAGCAACCTTTTTGTGAACTGGTGTAAATCCATTCAGTAGTTCTTGAGATATTAAAAGAAATCCAAATGTGTATATCTTGGGACTCGTATCCCTCGTGACACCTACGCGGAGCTTCGTGAACCCTTTAGTCGAAACTTTGGAAGGATTCATGGTTGGAGTGCCCTGACCCCATAGGTGCATTGTAGGAGTCTCCGAGGGACCTCTTATGAGCATGAAAATGGCTCCAATGTTTAGAGTCATAGGCCTATCACGACACTCAGTGAGATCCCCTTGTAAAGCATAGTGGCTGAGTCATGAACTTTGGTGAAAAAACAATATACATATACTCACTCATACAGTAATATACGTAGTAACATACCCACTTAGGCGCTCTTTCACCCACTCACAGACTCACACACCCATTCACAAACACACTCACAGACCCACTGAGATACTCACACATCCACTCACAGATCCAATAAGACACTTGAACACCCACTCACAGACCCACTCAGAGACTCATGCACCCATTCACAGACCCACTCAGAGACTCATGCACCCATTCACAGACCCACTCAGATGTTCATGTACCCAGTGAGAGACCCTCTCAGACTCTAATGCATCCACTCGCAGACCCACTGAGAGACTCATGCACCCACCCAGAGATCCAGTCAGACATTCATGCACTCACTCACAGAACCACTGAGACACTTCCACACCCACTGACAGAGCCACTCATATTCTCATGCACCCATTCACAGACCCATTGAAAGACTCATGCAGCCACTCAGAGATCCAATTAGACAATCATGCACCCACTCATAGAACCACTGAGACACTCCAGCACCCACTCACGGAGCCACTCATTTTCTCATGCACCCACTCACAGATCCACGCATAGACCCACTCAGACACTCATGCAACCACTCATAGACCCGCTGAGGTACTCCTGTACCCACTCATTGACCTACTCACAGTCTCACACACCCACTTACAGACCAACTCAGAGACGTACACACCCACTCAGACACTTGTACACTCACTTACAGATGCCTTCACACACTCATGCACCCACTCACAGATTCACTCAGACACCACGCCTGCACCCACTCACAGATCCACTCAGACACTCACTTACCCACTCACAGACCTACTTAGAGACTCACTCACCCACTCACAGATCCACTCACATACTTACAACTCCACTCACAGACCCCTCAGACACTCATGCACCCTCTCAGAGATACAGTCAAACACTCTCACTCCCACTGACAATCCCATTCAGACACTCACGCCCCCACTCACAGACCCATTCTCTAAATAAAACAAATGTTACAGGGATATTATAGATAGGAAATAACACAAAGGTCACAGGGTCATTATAATAGGAAAATGCCATAAAAAAACGTAAAAATTCACTTACCAAACCAAAGGTTACATGGACATTACAGTTAGGAAATAGAATTGAAAAAACTTAGCAATTTACTGAAAACAAAAAGGTTACAGAGACATTATAGTTAGGCTTATATGTCGCAATGGCCATGTCATGAGTGATGTAATATGTGAGGTAATCAGCAGGGTATTCCGCAGCATAAGTTATAGTTACCTCAGATAACTATATTATTATTATTATGGAGCATTTTATATAGCTCACAGATACCCCAACGGGGTGTCCCGGCGCTCCTGTGGGTGATGAAACTATAATGTGCATTTTTAATATAATTTTGGCTGATGAGACCGCTGTCTCTAGGACAAACCTGAAAATCAATCACAACATTGCAGGGAGAGCCTTAGAGCAAATGTATATACTGCTTTGACTGTCCCTATGGACTAATGCAAGGAGGCAGTGGAGCAGCTGACAAATTGCTCCTAAAACAGAAGTAGAGCACGCAGAATACTTTCAGTTCATGCACAAAAAAACAACAGGATTATTAAATTGACAGTTCTATCAGCTCTTGATCAAAAGCGACTGCCACTGAAACAGCTAAAACTCCCGTGTCTTACTTATGAAAGAACAAAAGGTAAAAAGTCACCGATTTTCTCTCACATTTTGCTTCTGACTCACACATATAAAAATAATTTCATCAGCTGTGGGAGTGTGTGAAATTTGTGGGTTTATTAGTGTGGAGGGAGCATGTGAAAGGTGTCCACAGCATAGTCAAACATCTACTGCACAGCATGTCAAGGTCGAAAGCTTCTTGATGGGTTCATGCAGACCGAGCTTTTCTGAAGTTTAACAATGTTCTTGTGTATATTTATTTCACAATATTCTTGACGCCTAAATTACAAGTTCTTCTATTCAGTTATTTTCTTTGCTGCTGCTCAGATAGTTTTCCAAGAAATAAACGAGAGCACACTGCATTTGAAAGCAGAGAGATAATAACTAGAAACGATTTGTCTATCAATGATGGCAGAGCGATCCTTAGCGTTCCTCCTGAGACACAAAGTGATTACAAGAATCGGTATCTTTGCTGAAAGAAAGGGTCAAATATTTTACCATTTTAGGTTTGCATATTCTTGAGATACCGCTTATCTGTGTGGTTTCTACTGAGATGCATGCAAACAGCAAAATGTTGTTAGCTTTTTCAGAATATTGACTTAAATAAAAAGCAAGTTGCCAAATATTAATTTTCTGTGAATGCTGCTGATAGCAGAAATGAAATAACCTTCTAAGGTTCTGTTTTAAATAGGTGAAAAAATTGCACCAAGTACAATAATGTTCAAATTACTTTTAGGTAATCCTAATGACACTAACTGTTTCTCTTCCTTATCATAGTACTAGCCGAATAAGAGAGAAACTTTTCCTGGAAACTAGCATCCATATGTGCCTTAAAACTTTTTTTTTTCATCCAACTTTTTTAGACTATAGCTGCTTTGGCTGCTTACCAGATCTTAGGGCAGCACAACAAGTCACATAACAGAAAGGGACTTTGTGTCAGGCCCCATCAGCAAGTAGATTGTGCTTTAGCGAGCCTTCTTCAGGACTTGCCTGTTGTAAATTGTCAACCCTGGTGTGGGGTCAGCCAACAACATTTCCATTTTTCCCATCTTGGGCGGTGATTATGATGGCGAGGGGACCTCCACCGCTAGGCCGGCTGTGGCAATCTGCCTGACATCTCAACCTGATTTACCCCCACAATTTTGTTATGGCGGGGGGTATCACGGCGGACGCGCTTTGCATCTGCTGCTTTTCCACCAGTCAGCAATCATTACGATTGCCAGCCGGGCGGAGCTGGGGCATAATATGGTGGTGGTGCATTCTAGGCACCGCCATCGATATTATGGGGCATTTTCCCAATGGCCTTTCCATAGCAGCGATGCCGCCATGGAAAGGCTGGTGGGGATGTGCTTTGGGGGCCTGTTGCGGGCCTCCAAGGGGGTGGGGTGTTGGGGTGCACTTGAGATGTACCCAGGCTACATCTTCCATTCACATGCACAAGGTGGCAGGCACTGCGTGGTGCCTGCCACGTTGTGCATGTGAATGCACAACATGTATGTTTGGCATTGCGGCGGGTGCTGCTGTAAGCAGCACCCACCACAATGTCAAATATGCGGAATGTGACTGCCATGGTGGCGGTTGCATCCTAATTGGCAGTGCACGACTGCCACACGCCTGGCAGCTGGTCCCAGCACCACTAGGGTGGCGGGTGGACTAAAGTCCACCGCCATCCTCATAACCCCCTAAATCTGACATTAGTAATTATGTTAAAAGGAATCCATCATGAGCATGTGTCTAATGAAATGGCACTCCATCCGCAGGTCCCTTGGATGATATGTTACTGCGGGGGAGCTTGTCCAACACAATTGAAGATGCCAGTCATAGACCACATATATCCACTATCCTGGTAATACAAGTGCTCATTTATAAAGGATAAATATAAGTATCAACTGTCTTTTAATGGGGTTCTTCATTGACCACAATGAAGACACCCTTTTAAGATGATTGCACTTTTCACATAAAGTAAGATGTAATTCAACTTTGATCTTCATTTAGCCAATACGGCCACTTCAGAAATAACCGTTTAGGAAAATAAGTAGTAATTAATTTAATTATTCATAAAATATACACCAAGGACAAGTAGGACCCCCTTCAGAATTAGGGGCATGTATATGTTCTTCCACAAAAGAAAAAGGCAACTAACACTGAAAACCTTTCCCTGGTACTTAATGCAAGTATAAAACACATAAAATCCAGTGCTGCTTTTAAAATGAAACCCCCTCCGAAACTATGAAAGGCCCCATATTTTTGTTTGCCCTGTTACTTCAAGAAGCACTTCACACATGTGTGTCTTTTGTATACCTGGAGAAAGTGTGAGGAAAGCAGTTTTCAAAATGAGGCTGAAGAAAAAGGATGCCCTTATCAGAAAAGTATCTGCAAATTTGCAGGCTTGTGAGTTTTAACCAGCACATAAAGGTTATCTCTCCCAAACGAACCCACAATCCTGACTTTAACATTAAGGGCCTGATTCCTATGTTTGTGTGGAAAAGCTCCGAATGGCATTCTGCTTTTCCTAGCCTGTCTCGGAACCTATGTTTCTGACTGACTTGGAAACCTTTCCGACCAACCGATTACAATGGAAAGGTAACCGTTCGGTCTTTCCAACTTGGTTACGACCTGCATTCGGAGACTCTAAGTCTGTCAGAACCAAATCGTACAGGTCTAAGGACCACGTTTCCAACTGACGTGTTACAATGTCAGATAAGGACAGCCTTTCCAAATAAGTCAGTCCGACACAAAACGTCTGTCGGAAACTGACTTTGGAGGCCCGAAGCAGGCCCCCCTTCACCCAGAGCCTTCCAGCTGGTGCCCGTGGGGATACCCATGGGACCCCTCTTTACAACCACGCACAGTGTGGCATGCACAATCGGGTGCCCACCACAGGGTGCAAGGTTTTCCGCAACCACCCCTTTTTTCAATGGGAGCCTTTGTTGTCGTCGGAACAAAGGCTCCCATTGAAGTCAATGGGAATCCGACTGAATGGTGTTTGGAAACATCGTCATCGGACAGTCGGACTCCCCGAACCCGAGTTGATCAGAAACGAATTTGACAGAATGCTTTCCAACTGACATCATAATGAGGCCGTAATTTGAAAATTTAAACAATCCACCATATTGGGAGACATTCTGCATTCTCAAAGTATCCTTGCATATGGAAAAGTTCACTAGTATTATTCTGTGTTTGGAGATGGTAAACTTACATGTGCAGATTGAAATATAGCATAGCTTTTTTGTGCGTATGTTCCAAAATGCTTAAAGTGTTAGGCCCTTAGTCATTTAAAAAAAGGTATTGTATTTATTTAGTTTCTGCAGATACTGCCTGACCACGCATAAAGAAACAAGATTTAGCAAAGCCATTAGGTCTGACAATTCACACAGCGGCAGTACATCATTGTTAGATATCCCTCTTGAATAAGACGCAAAAGCTTTAAGTCTTCAACACGGTTGCAGTCCCTCAAGACTTTTAACTGTTCCTCTCAAATGACATGCAACAGCTACAACGGTGTTCCAACAATTGCATCACTAAAAATACCAATGTGCATTTTCTCTTTTGATACTATACTGATGTGCACCTGTTTTCTACAGGATACAATCAAATGCCAATTTATGATTAGTCAATAGTATAACTTTCAATAACTTTCTTGATTACATTCAAACACGGTGATGACACCCCCTTAATATGTATAGGTACTAGCAGTCACTCGTAAATTCAAGTTCTTTCAAACTTATTCTTAGCAGACTGTTTTTAATAAGAGATACATATATGGGCTAGTAATTTCACTGGTATTTATATTGAGCACTGCCAATAGCGGAACCGAACTGGTGCGTTTTTTTATGCTATGATAGGAAAAAACTAAGGGGTGTTATAGTTAGCTGGATATTTCAATTGTACAAAACCATTGAAATTCCCCCGTTATAGTTAATTCAGCTAACTATAACTCGCGAAACCGCAATGCACTGCTGATGATGTCACATATTACATGGGTTCCAGAGTAGCGTCCTACTCGCCAGAAAAGCGCTTCAACACCCATCAGGGGTAACAGATGCTACATGAATGCAAACCTTTCTTCCCTTTTATCCCTCTGCTACCCTTCCCACTCCAAATAACTGACTAATATCCACCACTCAAAATACTTTCATATTTCACCATACTAATTCAGCACTAATCCTTTATGGGTTTCCGAAGTAGCGTGCTTCAAGATTCTGATATCTTTCCGAATCCGAATCTGAATCCAAATAACTGACTAACCTATCCACCACTTCAAATTTACTTGCATGTTTCACTATACTAATTCAACACTAATCCTCTATGAATCCCGGAGTAGCGTGGACGCCTCGTCAGGGGTAGTAAGCGCTATATAAATGCAATTACAATACAATTACAATACAATGTTCAGTGACATCACTCATGACATCACTGATGACATCTTAATGACATCACTGATGACATCACTGATGATATCATCCAGTGAATTATGTTTTTCTGAAAATTAAATATGGTTTATATATGTATATCTCAAGGTTGATGGATGAATAAATGGGTACATAAGTGTCTAAATGGATGATTTTGTTTTGTAAAATTTAATGTATAACTGACTGATTGGGTTAGTGTGTAATGTCTAAATATGTAAATATCTGTATCAGTCTCTCATTTTGTGTATAAGTGGCTGCATGAGTTGGTGAGTAGCTACATGAGTGTCTATATGGGTTATTCGTTGTTTTTGTGACTATCAGTATGAGTGTATGAGTGTCTGTATGGTTCGGTGGATGGTATTACTTAGTGCATAGATGCATGTATGAGTGACTCACTGTTTGTATGTGTTGAAGACAGCTTTTGTGCAGGACTGTATGGGTGGATGATTGTGTGTAAGGGTGTGTTAGCGAGTGAATGACTGTCTCAATAGTATCCTTATGAGTATCTACATATGTTTTAAACTAGTATATGTCAGTATTGGTGTGTATAAGTGTCAGAACCGCTATACCTGATGCCAGTGTTTGCGGTATACATACCCTACAAAAGAGTCAAGAATTCCCAAATTGCTGTAACTGGACTGGTTTAGTCCACTACTGGACACTTAAGATGGCTGCTAGAAAGGAGCAGGAGATGGGCGTTCTAGCCTCTGGGAACACAGCTGCTTGTGAATCAAGACGCAGCGTGAGCGTTCTAACAATGACGCACTTCACCGAGGATTCCCGCCTGAAGAGTCGAGTGTCGTAGGAGCGCTTGTGTTCACAGAAATCCTTAGTATTTAGTTTGGTGAAATATTTCCGTAAGCCTTCCCGAAGAACAGCTGTCATTGATAAATGGTCTAATTCGGCAATTAAGTCTAGCGCGAGTAATTTCTTGAAGTGAAGAAGCCGGAGCAGACACTGAATGCACCGCGTCTCGTGTGACAGAGGTCGAAAAGATTGAGAGCTAAGTAGAAAAGAACGTTATTTGTTCTGGAATCAATTCTGCAGTATATTTGTTGGATTTAGATAACGATAAAGACTATGAATAGACACCAGAACTCAAAGAGAGAGTTGTGACATTTTAATAAAAGAAAGACAAGAGTGCTAGTCAAGTTTAAATAAAAACGTAGTTCTTACCTGATGACATAAATCAGGAGAGTAGACGGAGAAAGAGAGAGAAAGTAGAGAGGAAGTTAGTTTTTTCAAAGATGAATATGGAGCAACAGAACTCTTACTGAAGCTAATATAAATATGTAAATACTCACCAGAGCAGCAGCAGCTTTCTTCAAGGAAACCTAAAAGGAGAGAGAGCGAGAGAAAAAGGTTAAAAAGGAGATAGCTCAATACAGAAAACCCCTTATAAAAGAAAGTCTCATCAGTTAGTGAAGTAAGTACAATTCCTATAAAAAAAATAGTTATTAATTAGGATACATTGATAAGAGAACTAACTTTGTCACTTTCCTTCACTAGTAACAACTAATTGATGAGGAAGATAGAAATAATCAGTCAAAAGATCAGAAGAGCAGCTAAAGTCGAGAAGAGCTAGGGTGGGTGTGAAAATTCTGTAGAGAAATTCAAGTTATAGAGTAGAAAAGGTTGGATAGTAATTATGCATTAAATTACAGGTTCCATTGAATGAGCAGACGGTGCCCGCTGATTCCTGACGGAAGGACCCTATCTGGACCAGTCTCTTCTTGTTTAATATTTTATCCAATTTCCCCCTTCCCTTAAGGTAATGGCTAGGGGGTTCTGAGTATAGACCTACTGGCATTGTCGAGAGGGATCTGGGACCTAGCATCTCTGTTCCCGTGCAAGAAATGGTAAGAGTTTTTAAAACTAAGTGTTTAAAACTTGAGCACTGACAATAAGTGAGTATATGGAGAGAGAGACAGTTTGAAATAGTTCCTGTATAAATAAGTATATGTTTCTATTAGTGATTGTTTAAGAGAGCAAGTATGTGTAAGTTTCTGTAGAAGAAAGTGTGGTGGTGTGTGTATAACTGTATATATAACTACATGGGTGTTTGATACTTTGTTTGCATGTGTGACTAGGTGTGTGAGTAACTCTATGGATGAGTGTCAGTGTGTAACAGGATGTATAGATGTATGAGTACATATGAAGAGTGAGTACTATATGAGTGACTATATAGAACTATTGGTGATTGAGTGGATGTGTGTAGATCTTGGAATTACTCAACAGGTGTGTTGTAACTGGTATGCTGTCTCCATTTTTTTGAGAATGTAAGTTTCTATTTTTGAGTGTGTGTATCAAAGGTTATATTAGGGTGGGAGGAGGTATGCCACTCTATCACAAGGATGATGTCATCAGTGATGTCATCAGTGATCTCATTTGAGATGTCATCAGTGATGTCATGAGTGATGTCACTGACCATGTCATGAGTGATGTAATATGTGACGTCATCAGCAGTGCATTGCGGGCGCGCAAGTTATAGTTAGCTGAACTAACTATAACGGGGGAATTTCATTGGTTTTGTACGATCGAAATGTCCAGCTAACTATAATGCCCCTGAAGCCTATTGTTTTTTTCAGTTAATTTCCAAGGTTGTTTAAATGCTAATTCCTAACTATAACGTGCCTGAAACGTATGTTTTTTTCAGTAAATTTCAAAGGTTTTGTAAATGCTAATTTGTAACTATAACGTGCCTGAAACCTATGTTTTTTTCACTTTATTTCAAAGGTTATTTAAATGCTAACTATGCCTACAGAGTAGGACATACGAAGAAAGAAGAAAAACCCCACAGAAAGAAGAAAAAGAAATGCAGAAAGAAGCAACAGAAGTCCTCAAAGACGAAGAAAAGTGCATGAAGAAGGAAGACATGCAGAAAGAACAAACAGAGGAGCAGAAAGAGGCCTTGTTGCAAAATCATCTGGTACCCTCAAATTTTTAAGATGGGTACTGGTGGTAACTGACTCTGACCAACCAGTCCTAGAGCCAGTGCTATGCTAAAAGATACTTAGAATACAGTTAACACACCTACATACACTAGGGAACACTATGTCTTGGGGTACCCCTGTTATTAGCATAACCTTCTCTGTAAGCCCCTAGTATATATTAGGGCAGGGGGATTAAAACTACCTCTTAAATTGCACCCAAGGGCGCGTTTGCACACTGGTGGAGGGAGGGGGGTCTGAGCTAACATGTGCAAACAAGCCATGTGGCCATTTTAATTTGGTGGATAAAGTCCCCTTGAACCCGGAGTGTCCCTTGGGTACAAGTAGCCCACCAGGTATCTCCAGTTAGCTCCACAGAGCTGTGTTGTAGAGAGTTGTAAAAAGGGGCATGGCCTGGACGAACTCTCTACAACGGAGCACAGTGGCGCTTACTGGAAGCTCCTGGTAGGGATTGAAGGGGAATAATTTCCCCACTCAAAACGCGCCACAGGGCGTGTTTACACATGTCACCTCAGGCCCCCTCCCCTCCCTTCACCACTATGTAAACGCGACCTTTGGCCGTTTTAATTTGGGAGATTAAGTCCCCTTGAATCCAGAGGGTTTCTAGGGTTTAACTAACCCACTAGGTACCTCCAGTAAGCGCCACAGAGCTGCGTTGCACTTCTCTGCAAAGCAGCACAGTGGCACTTACTGTAAACACCTGGTGGGCTAGTTAGCCCCCAGGGGCCCACAGGATTGAAGGGGAAATATTTCCCTAACTTAAAACTCGCTACACGGCATGTTTGCACACGCCACCTCGGGCCCCGTCCCCTCTCTTCCCACTGTGTAAACACGCCCTGTGTCCGTTTTAAGTTGAGAGATTCAGTCCCCTTGAATCCTGAAGGTCCCTAGGGTTAAAGTAGCCCCCTAGGTACCTCCAGTAAGCGCCGTTGCAGATAGGTGTAAAAAGGGGTACGGCCTGGAATACCTCTCTGCAACACAGCACAATGGTGCCTATTGGAAGCACCTGGTGGGCTAGTTGGCCCCCAGGGGCTCTCAGGAGTGAAGGGAAATTATTTCCCCAACCTAAAACACACCGCAGGGTGTGTTTGCACACGTCACCTCAGTCCCCGTCCCCTCCCTCTGTGTAAAGGTGCACTGTCTCAGTTTTAAGTTTGGAGATTAAGTCCCCTTGAATCCTGAGGGTCCCTAGGGTCAAACTAGCCCACTAGGTACCTCCAGTAAGCGCCACAGAGCAGCTTTGCAGAGAGGTGTAAAAAGGGACGCGGCCTCTGAACACCTCTCTGCAACGCAGCTCCCTGGCGCATACTAGAGGTACCTGGTGGGCTAGTTGGCCCCAGGGACCCTCAGGACTGAAGAGGAATTAATTCCTCAGCTTAAAACACACTACAGGGCACGTTTGCACAATGGGGGTGGGGCCTGAGGTGACATGTCTGCAAACACGCCCTGTGGCGCATTTTAAATTGGAAAATGTTATCTACACCTGTCGTTGGGGACCGTGGGGGGGTCCCCAATCCCCCCATGGTCCCAGCCGGAAGCCGGCATTGCTTTTCCACATGGGGAGATGCTAAGATGCAGCTCCCCGTGTGGAAAAGAAATTTGGTTTGCATTTTGAAAGAGAGAGCAGGTTTCCCTGCTCTCTCTTTTAAAATGCAAACCAAGTTTGCTATGGCAGGGCGGGAGTAGCTAGGCTCCCTCCCTGCCATAGCAAACTACAGTGTCCTGGGGGTGGGCACCCCGGGACACTGCAGGAGCTGGCCCTGGGTGGGTGGCGGTCCCAAGGCCACGACAAGGCTCCAGGAGGGGGACGCGTGGCCCCCCTCCCAAAATTTTCAAAGCCTGGGGGTGGGGGTTCCTGGGGCTTGGGGGTCCATAACGGCGTTTTATTTGGGAAATGTTCGCATGGCGGGGGTTCTGCCAGCATTCTGCCGTATCTGATTAAATTAGCTGAATTTCAAAAGCTTCCTGTGGTCTCAGTTCAAAGTTTTGTTCCTGTTTCGTGGATTTATGACGGCTTGCCTAGTCGTGAACAAGAGACCTCCCGCTGGAGCGGGTCCGCTCAGATACCACTGGTGTTCGAACAAGGGAAGGAAGTGCAAGCCGGCACTTTTCAGAGAGCAGCCTGTTTGAAGCTTGAGATGGCATCTACAAAACACAGCAGAGGCTCGCCATGACTGCATGCCAGCCCACATGGGTTTTACTTTTCGAAAATTGATGTAGATGACAACGCGCCCACTAGAGAAGATGGCCTGGCACTACATATCCCACAAGGTTACCGTGTGGCCACGCCCACCAGGGCAGGGACATGTTTAAAACCGAGTGTGCAGGGAAGTGTGTTCTCATTCCCACCACGAACTTACGCCGCTGAGGAAGAGATTCAATTCTCAAAACGCGTCTGGCGTTTTATTTGGGACATGTTCGCATGGCGGGGGTTCTGCCAGCAAGCTGCCGTATCTGATTAAATTAGCAGAATTTCAAAAGCTTCCTGTGGTCTCAGTTCAAAGTTAGGTTCCTGTTCGGTGGATATATATGTATATATATATATATATATATATATATATATATATATATATATATTCACTGAAAAAACCATAGGTTTTACACACGTTATAGTTAGGAAGTAGCATTTACAAAACCTATGAAATTCACTGAAAAAACCATAGGTTTGACACCAGTTGTAGTTAGCTGGAAATTTTAGTGATATAAAACCAATGAAATTCCACGTTATAGTTAGTTGGACTCACTATAACTTGCGCGTGTAATGCACTGCTGATGACGTCACATATTACATCACTCATGACATGGTCAGTGACATCACTCATGACATCACTGATGACACCATCCTTGTGACAGAGTGACAGACCTCCTTTCACTGTAATGTAACCCTTGAAACAAATATTCAAAAATAGAAACTAAAATTTACAAAAAAATGGAGATAGCCATACCACTTACAACAACCAATTCAATAATTCCACCATCTATATACACATGCACTCATTCACCAACAGTTCAATATAGTCACTCATACATATACTGACTCATCATATGTAGTGATACACCTATACATCCTGTTACACACCGACAGTCATCCAAAAGTTACTCACACACATACTCACACATGCAAATTAACTATTCAACATCCATTTATTTGCATATACAGCTATACACACACTACCACTTTACTTCTAAGGAAACTTACACATACTCTCTTAAACAATCACTTATAGAAACACATACTTATTTAAACAGGAACTCTTGCAATCCCTCACTCTCACATATACTCACTTATATACATCAATATTCACATATACTAGATTAAAACATATGTAGTTACTGATAAAGACACTAGTGAGACAGTGATTCACTCACTAACATACACATATACACACTCATCCACCCATACAGTCCTGCACATATGCTGTATTAAAAACACATACAAACAGAGAGTCAGTCATTCATGTATCTATGTGCTAAGTAACACCCCCACCAAACATATAGACACTCATATTGATATTAGAAAAAACCATCTAATAACCCATATACCTACACATGTAGCTACTCACCAACCCATGCAGCCACTTATACACAAAGTGAAACATTAATACATATGTTTAAATATTTAAACATTACTCACTAATATTTATTTTTCAGAAAGACACACATTCACTGGATGGTGTCATCAGTGATGTCATGAGTGATGTCACTGACCATGTCATGAGTGATGTAATATGTGACGTCATCAGCAGTGCATTACACGCGCAAGTTATAGTGAGTCCAACTAACTATAACGTGGAATTTCATTGGTTTCATATCACTAAAATTTCCAGCTAACTACAACTGGTGTCAAACCTATGGTTTTTTCAGTGAATTTCATAGGTTTTGTAAATGCTACTTCCTAACTATAACGTGTGTAAAACCTATGGTTTTTTCAGTGAATTTCATTGGTTTTTAAAATGCTAATTCAGAAATATCTCGTGTATACAACCTATACTTTTGTCAATAAAGTTCTGGCAATATTTGTTTCGGAAACAAGCCGTTTTCTTCACTGTTCAAGTTGCATAGAGACTCCTTGTAAAGCGATACAGAATTCGAAAGTCTGTACCTTGCCTTTTTTTCAACGCATTAAAATTTGCCTGTAAATAAAAATTGCCTTTCTAAACTTTCGTGCACGACCCGGTGTGCGCACTCTCGGCAACAGTTCTCAATAAAATGGAAAGCGCATTTCCAGGCTTTCGTGTGCGACCAACTGCGCGCACCCGCCTATATATTTCGTGAAAACTTTGCAATCTGAACTTATTGAATTTCTTCATAGACCCATCAAAGAACTTATACTACGTCAAAGACACTAAACCTAGGCTTCTTTTTTATTATTATGAGAATTTACATTAAATGGAGCCAAATGTCTTTTTAAACTTTCGTGCGTGACCGAATGTACACACCTTGGTATTTTTAAAAAAAATATAAAAGGTTTTATACTTTAACAATTGTATGCTTGAATCGAGCTCAGAAGATATATTAAATCCGGATGTGTTTGGATTTACTCCTTTACACGTTTTGAAACTTAGCTGAATTAGACTGCTACTTCCAAATGGCGTACGTGACCAGATACTGTCACCGCCTACACGTCCCGAGACGCGCATGTGAAGTCATGTGACTCGAAAACAACACTTCCAATTGGTTCTTAGTAGTTTCTATTCTGCAATTTACACGGAGGACTCAACCCACTTCCCTCACTATCTTTTGTACTCTCAAAAGAGAACAACGTTCAACATCTTTCGGAAGACTTTCTTTTCACGCGATAATGTGAAATACTGAGATTGTTACAGGATTTTCTATCAGATATGTGTTCCCATTGCTGTAGAAGCACTAACACCGTGGAAAATTCCACCGATAGCAGTAATATTTTTAACGCCGAGCACCGGCGATTTTTATCACTTAGAAGCCTTCCTATTATGAAGGTTTATCTCCTAAGTCTCTGATTCTCAAACTGTGCAACGCGGCTCCCCTGTGTGCCGTAATGAAGTGCTAGGGGCGCCGCCCACACTCTAGTGTGACTAACCATCTATAAATTCCACAGACATCTCTACCCTGTTATCTACAATTGTGAACATCAAAAGGAGCTGCGCTACGCCCCTGTGAGAGGCCTCACTCCCACTGCTGCAACGGCTTGGCAGTCCTCCAGATGCACAGGAACAGCCCCTCCGATCCATTGAAGTTCTGTGTCGGTCTCAATACCACTTACGAAATGAAAATAAGCACTGAAGAATATTCAAGTATGTAGTACTCCTCCTGCTACAGCATACAAAATGCATTCTATTACCTATAAAAAAGTCAAACACCCACGCTACAATCATATAGAATACTTCCTCTAAAGAAGCCTGTGAATAACTTTAAAACATCAGGTTAACCTTTTTTTACTCTCATCATTGTCAAAAATTTTAAATGAAACGGTTTACATTTTTACTTTTTATTTCCAGTAAATTTTAAAAATAAATGTTTATAGTTCCATAGGCTCAAGCAGGTCAGCTTCCCACCCTATGTCATACAAATCTGACAAATCGGCATCCTCATCATGTTCTTCATCATCCCCAGGATTTAAATCATCTAAGGGATCTACTTCCACTGACGTTTCAATGACAAGTTCAACGATAAGATCGACATCAACGGATTGCTCATTATCACTCATGGTTGATGTTGTCGTTATCTTTAAAGAAAGAGAACAACAATGAGATGTTGCAGAGTAAGAGACAAATCTCAGAGACTATAATAGTAAAATTGTTTAACAAGAGTAACATTTTGCAGCTATTATTTAGCCATGTCCAGCGATGCTGAGGAGGTGAGGCCTATGTCCAAGTTTTCAGTGAACAGGACTCATCTCTTCTTAACCTTGGATAAGCCTCACCGACTCTGTGTCCCCTGCTCATACTTAAATGTAAAGAGGCAGATTTATGTTAACTGGCGCATCCCCAGAGATGCACCAGTTAATGTGCACCACTGCTCTGCCACCCATGATGTGCCGCATTTACAATGTGGAGCACCATTGAGTAAAAACAGCACAGATGCGTCACGCATCTGTGCCGCAAAAGCGGCGCATTGCAGGAATTACGTCGCAAGTGCAACATGTCTACTGCAATGCACAGGAGCAAGCCACACATTGCATGGTGCATCACTCCTTATGCCTGTTTCAAACAGGCGTAAGGATTTGATTCAGCAATGCTATAAAGCTGACTCAGTGAAATCTTCTAAATTTCACTGTGTTAGTTTTACAGGGCTTTCATACATGCACCTCTCGCCATTTTGTCGGTTTTGGCGCGTTTTTTTCCCTTACACAATAGCATAACAGAAACGTGATAGTGCTTCGCATGCAGAGCTGATTGATAAAGACATAATGTCTAACCACTAGCATTTTTATATATCGTTCCTAAACTGAAAGGCCAGAGACCTTCTTCCATTTATTAAAATATAATATACTTCCTCATAAGAGTGTATAATTAATTTTGCAAAACCATATTCATTTTTCATCAACTATACCGTTTGTATTCTATGTACTACTGACTATACCGATTACTTTGTTTTTTGCAATGTCTCTACTCGTATTAGATTAGAAACTTGCCTTGAAAACAGTGCATTTCTGAATAAACATTTCAAATATACACGTTCTCTCTTTTAATCCATAATCTCAACTAAAATGATTGTATACTGAAACAGTATTCATGTGTTCCACTTAACTTCAGCTGTACTAACTTAATATTTTCTTTTGTCGACCTGATTTACTCATACTAGAACCCACAGGCCTATAACAGCCCGTGAACCCTTTCTTAGTAGGTCGCGCACCATGCAGACAGTTGTACCTCTGTAAAAAAATAATTTATTACTCTTCTCAAGCACCGTCGCAGTTCTGCTTCACTCAGTGTTAATCACTGCTCCCACGCTTCTACAGACCAGACGCTATGTCGTATTTCACTCTTTATCACGCTTTAATCTCCACAATAACAAACACTTCTCCGCCAGCCACCAGAGAACAGAGTGCAGATGCAGAGGCACTAAGTAGTGAAATACAACATACCCTCTGCTCTATGGAAGCAACCGAGCGGTAATTCTGAAAGAAAACATTCACTAGCGCTTCAAAAAAGCATTTCAATTATATAAATAGTTTTTTGAAAACGTTCCAATTACTTTGATGCGACTATCTGTGTGTGCCTCCACAGCAAAGTTCCTCAGCCCGGACTGAAGGCAGACACAGACAGACACACACACAATAAGATAACACAGGGCAACGGAGACGGAAATCAGAAGAGAGATAAAGATGCAGTCAAACAGCAGGAGTGAGAGAGATATTTTTATACTCCGTTTGGTACCTCAATTTACGAACACATTTACTGCACAAATCTGTGTACAACCTCATGGTCAGAACTTTTCATTTTATTTTACTCGACCACCTCCCCCTCTCACCCCACCAGTACAAGCCGCGGCCACAAACTACAATGTAATTTTGTCGTCTGTCAGAAAGTTTAAGAATTCATTAAGCATTACCACTTTTTGAAGACGATATCACATGTAATATACCATTTCTCTCTCTATCTGCATTATCTGTCTCTCTGCTAATATCATTTTTTCACTTCATAAACAACTTCTCTCATTATATATAAAGGCTTCAAAATCACACAAATAATTACTCTTTATATTAAACATATTTTATACTTCATATATCACATTTAAATTAAAAATAGTTTTAGAAATACAACACATTATGACAGCCAAAAATGAGTTTAGTTTCAAACTATGAGGAAAATCAATCATTGTTTGTGAGTAAACCATATTTTACGGTACATGACAAAACAAACAGTTACAGACTTACCTTTACCAATGCTTTGTACGATGTACAACAGTGACAGTCACACAATAGATATTCGTTTGACGGAATCTCAATTATGCTGCTATCACTGCAACCAAAATTCAATGGCACAGATATACAGTCAATACAGACTCATATATGTCTCTTCAGCCAATCATATTTCCTCCCGCAAAATTTTGTATTCAAATTTACATTTCAGTTGGTTGTCCCTCACAATATTCTCAATGTCACATAAAAGTCAACCATCACCCACTGCCATCTCTGGCTGTTTCCATGGTAACACCTCATTCTGCACCTGGCTGAAGGCACAGGTCAAAAGTTCATATCTCAACGTTCTACAGCAAACTAACAACACTGTTTTCCCTCCAGAAACACCTGCCTATCCACAGCTCTGTTACATGTCATTTTTTTCACACCCAATACTACTTTTTCTTTTACATAACATTAACATGCAACGTAGTCTTCAATCTTCACGTATTAGAATCACCCAATCATTTTTCGTTTTTCAACCACACCAAGCTTCATCTATTTTTTTATCCTGACTTTCAGCTTCTAACTGCCATTCCACTTCCAGAACCCATCGGAGTACGAATGCATCTGCCTTGAAAATGAAGGTTTGGCTTTTAGGACACAGCTATATTCACTGGAGTGGAAAATATGCAGCAAGCAGACGAATTTCCAACCTTGATTTACCAAATGTGCAGATAACGTGGATTGGGCAAAGAGGATTAAGATGTCACCAATTAATACCATTGGTGAAAACTTTTATGCATCTCCCAGAACCAGACCTTATAATTGTGCACTGTGGTGGGAACGAGCTTGGCACATTGACTCAGGTAGGTCTGGAAATGCTTCTAAAAGACACCTTTCGACAATTGATGACACTTTTTCCTCGAACTGCCTTGGTATATTCCAATATATGCCAAAGACAGAAATGGAATTGGTCCAATCAACATTGTGCACAAATTGAGAAAGCAAGGAGACATGTTAATAAATCTGTTTCTGCTTTCCTCAGAGATTATAGCATGGGTTCTATTTACCACAACAACTTGCGTTACCACATGCAAGACATCTATAGGGCAGATGGTGTTCATTTCACGGATGAGGGAAACAGAATCTTCCTCTGCAACATCAGACTCTGCATCGGTACTTACTTATAAATGCAGAAAAAACTCAATTAACACAAGGGCTCTTTTCAGAGCCACCTTATATCAAAGCACTCAAACTTCTGATTTATCTCCATTTTCACACTCTTGTAAATAGGTGTGCGCGCCCGGGTGCGTGCACCCCGCAACTTTAAAAAATATATATATATATATATATTTTCGCGTTTAAGGTCCTTACTGCACACCCTGAGAGAACCTACGCAGCAAAACAATGTCTACCTTCTCCCCTTTCCATGTTCCAACGCTTTGAAATGACAATATATTTACTCGCAGTGACAAAATGGCGGTCAACACTTCCTGATTTCCTTCGAATCGAACGTTAACAGACGTCACGCAGCAAAAAAAAAATTCCGCTCGCGCGCAGCCGCTTGAGTGCGCGCACCCGTGCGCGCTTATAGATATATAATTGACTTGAAATTTAATTTTCTCAGCAACTACTGAACAGATTTACACCATTACAAAAAAAGCGTAATCTGCGAGCCGGACTCTACAGTTTTCCCAAATTTCTTATAAATCCATTCAGCCGTTCGACCTGTAGCCGTGTCTAAACGTCCTATGGAAAATAACATGGAGAAAACACGTTTTGGGACCCCCCTTTTATCTCAGCCCCCACTTCACCAATCCCCCCCAAACTTTCAGGGAAGGAGCGCAGCGGACCGAGCCATCTTCTTCGAGAAATTCGCAAAGATTCATCCACCACGGCCAAAGTTAATCCAAATAGAATGTTGAGGATTTCCTATGGAAACTAGGTCCTAACTATAACTACCTACTGGCGACCGCCAGTAGGTAATATATATATATATATATATATATATATATATATATATAGAGAGAGATAGAGAGAGAGAGAGAGTAAGTATGTCAAGTGGTTACTATATGTCCCTCTGGATGTAAGACGTATTTATAAGGTTGTAGTTGCTCAAGTCGTTCCAAGATGGTCACTAGATGTCCTTTTACAATCAGATGCAGTTTCTTGAAATGTCCTTAAAGCTGATGGGGGTGTGGCTTCAGCATACACATTTGCATATACACTTTTGTTACTCTAAGGATCTGTGGTTGTTTACATCAGCTAAATTCATTTGTCTATGCTGGTTTATGATAATGAGTCAAGATTGAAGCTGTCAATAAATGTGTTGATTACTATGGAACAATGTGATGACATGATAATAATCAGAGGTACTAGCAGTCATTAATCTCAAGTCAAGTGCCTTCAAGTATATTCTTAGTAGATAGTTTTTTTAACTGGTGCTAATTGTGTGTCAGTAAAATGCAGTTATTTGCATTGAGGCCATCCTATTGCTATAATGTGCTAAACCACTGTGCATTTCTGTGTTCTTGGGTAGGAAGAATCAAACGTTCGTCAGTCGAGCCAACCAATGGATAAAGAAATGTATCCAAAAGTTCTTTTGTTTAGACATGTATATATCTATTTGTGCTATGCATTATATTTGAGAATACCCGAGGCTTGCAAGACATTCACAAAACTGGGCTACCTCAATCTGTTACTAGATGTCCATCTTGATTCTGACCCAACTGCTTGAAGTCTTTGCTGCAGCACCTTGAGTCATTAAAAGAGGTCCATGGAATTTCTTGCGTCTTCCACGAAGGTGAGAAGGAGAGGATTCAACATATCAATTTGCACGTACACTTTTTCTTTTGTAATTGTTTGTGCTTGTTTTCTATAAGTTAGGGGCAAATGTCGAAGCTGACTTATGAAGATGAGTTAATACTACATCTTTCAGGAAATGCATTGATTGTTACGGAAGCGGGTAATGAAACCGTACTCTATTAGCAGCCACTGGAAAAAAAAAGTGCCTGCAGTGCTCTAATCATGCGAGGTTCGTGCAAAAATGAAATGCAGTCACTGCAGTAGCAAATGATGAAAGTGGGTCTGACTATTGTTCTTTTAATACGGTGTTCTGTGGAGGAAGGAAGCATAAATTGAGTGGTTTTCTAAGAACCCAATGGGGGTTTATTAAAGGTTTTTCTATATGTATATTTTTTTTACTGATTTTTTTCAAATTATGTGGTAGGCAATAAAGCTAAAACGTTCAACAAATGTATAAATTGCTAGGGAACAATCTGGTCACGTCTTAATATGCAGACGTACTAGCAGTCACTGGAAAATGCACCTGTTTTCAACATTATTGTTAACAGAATGTTTTCTGACTGGTGCTACGTGTGTGTCAGTCAACTGCATTTGCCCATAGTGAGGCCAATCTATGAGCCACTGCCATACACTTTGTTCTATGGTAGGAAGAAGCAAAATGTTCATGTCAATTGAGCAAACCAGTGGATAAAGTAATTTGACAAAAAATGTCATTGTGTTTGTATGTGTGTATTTCTGTTTGTTAGGCTCTTTTCAGCAAACTATAGACTGGCAAGACATTTCTTAACCTGCCGTACCACAACTCATTACTCAAAGTCCCTCTTGAGCCAGAAGTAACAATTAGAAAAATGTTTCATACAGCTGCAGTTCTTCAAGGGGTTTAGATGTCCCCTTAGCATCAGAGCCAACTGCTTGAAGTTTTAGCAAAGCTGCAGTACCTCAAGTTGTTACTAGATGTCCCTCTCATTTTAGATGAAATATCTTAAAACTCAGGAGGTGTAGGTCCAGCATATACATTTGCATACATACTGTTGCTAGTTTCCTTAATTGTGCTCGTTGTCTACAGTCTAAATAAATAGACCAACGCTGATTTATGATGAGTCAAAACTGCAGCATTCGGTAAAAGTCTTGATTGTTATGGAAGTAGGTGATGACACTCTACTATATATAGGAACACGCAGCCACTGTGAAATACAAGTACCTTCAACTTTCTATGTTAGGTTGTTTTAGATGGATGGATGTATGTGCACAAACTAAATGCAGTTATTCAAAATAAAGCAGTTAATGATTTACGTGGGCTTGTCCAATGGTATGTACTGTGGTGGAAGGAAGCATACGTTGAGTGATATTTAAGTAGCCCAGTAGGTACATTTGAATAACTAAAACCTCCTGCAGTCATAATTATGTTTCTAATGCTTTTTTGGGAACACGTTGTTTTCAGGCCAGATGTAAAAAGGGCCTGCAGTACAAAACAGTTTTCTGAATGCAAACCCTGCAGTTCACAAGGTTACGACTACAAATTGTTTTTCTTGTGTGTATGAATCCCATTTTGCGAGAAAAGCATTTCTGGCTTCAAAATGGGTTTACCCCCGCACTGAACCACAATTAGAAGAGGGCTTGAAAGAGGTGTTCCTTCCTAATTGTGATTCAGAATTGTATGGATCAACAGTTTTCAACCACAATAGCGATCACAAACAATTGATCAGTTATTGACACCTCAAAGATGTTTTCCATAATAGGAAACTCTTTTAATTTAAAAGCAGAACCAGTTTATTTGAGGATCACAGACTACTTTATAAAATATTTTTGTGTTTTGCAAACGTAGGGTTGCAGGTCTGCTGTGCTTGCCAGCCCCCACCCTTCCCTGCCAGCTAAAGCACATGGGCTTGCAAATTTCGTCCAGCCTACTTAAACATCATTAGGCAGGTTGTTTTGCGACCCCAAGCAAATGGCCAATTTGTGATGTGACTTAATATTATATAGGTCATTTCACAAAAAATGTCATTTACATTTGTAAGCCAATCAGTATGCAAATTGCACATCCATGGTTTGCGAATGGGAATGAGACATCTGGTCCAACATTGTTTGATTTCTTCTACACCATACAGGCTTTATTGCTGCAGAGATTAAATTACCATGGCTGGTTGAGATTAGACACAACTCTTTTTTATATGTCAGCGTCATTTCGTATGACAATGGTACAGTCCTTACTGAAATGTGCTGATTTTCAGTGTTTCAACAAAAAAGAAAGTTTATTATCCATGCTATTGATTTTGATCAAATGTGACGTAGAATAACGCAATTATGTGTCATTACATTTCAAATAATCATCTACGGTGCTGTTAACAAGTTGTCAGAAATGCTGGACTACGGTGCAATAGTGTGTCCAAACAGGCACCCTAGGTGGTGCAAGCACGCAGCTCGGTTGATACTTGCAATCCAACAGTAATGGTGGCCATAGCTGGCCATGAGGCCTGTCTATCAGATTGCTACTCTTAGAATGCACAGCTTTGAGGGGCGTGGCCAGGAAATGGTCCAAGATGGGTGCCATCAGCTAGATCTCGCTGAGACTTTACATTCTCTTGCAGTGTCAAGAGCTAACTAAAGAGTTTTTCTCCCAAAATGAAGTAGACCAAGAAAGGCGAAAGATGGACAGCATCAGGAATTTGGTCTGAGAGATCGGTGGCTCCATCACTGCCGAGGATTGAGCCTTGTAGCTGCTGGGCCACGAAGACTACATAATGGCACTCGTGGTGCATATCTGAGTGTCAGCTAAGTGAAATATTGCAGCTTATCCGGAGGAGCACTATGAGCTCCCAAACCGCACCCTCCTCTAGAAATGGAGGTGGAGGAGATACAATTGAAAATATGCTGAGGACTTTAGCCGCCTCCACGCAGGATGTAGCTTGGCTGGTTGATGTGTGTTGCGCTTCCCTGGGGATAGACCCACAGCCAGACTGGAGCCTCCTTGACCATGTAGACTTTCAAGAGCCAAACTAAGATGCTGAGAGAAGAACCATATCTCCCTGAAAGGTGAGCAGTACTCATGGTTTGAGAATTTGGTGAGCCCAAAACTCACTGACCTAAAAGCTGACAGGGCTGTGATAGCGGTGGGTGGGTGGCCTGCTGAGATTTGCACAATAGCACTTGAGGCTAAAGAGGGCGATTTGAAGCTGGTGCGAATGCCTAGGGACCAGAAGAGGGGTGAAGACCCTCCATGTTGGTGCCATGTGAGCATCAGTATATTAGACCTGTTCTTTATGGTCAATGACTGGTTGCATACGGGCTGAATGATTAGACGTCCTTAGCTCCAAAGAAGAAAATGTGGAGCCTATAGAAATACATGAGCCAGATGCCTATCTTGAGGTGGGTTTCTTCATAGGTGAATTTGATTAAGTGGGCCCCAGATTGGGCCCTCTGTAGGCTGGGAGGCAGGCTCCCTCCCTCTCTTGAAAATACAAACCCCCACAGGAGCTCACTGAGAGGCTGTTGCCACCTTATCAGATGCAGCTAAAGAAAACCCTCAAAAGGAGGAGTAAGTAAGTAAGTAAATTCTTTATTGCACGATTAATACAAATCTTTGCAATTGGTCTAAAAATACATAGTTGAGCACTTTTGCAAAGCACATAAACAATAAAAAGAAAAGAAAACAGGTCAATTCAATACAATAACATTAATATAAAAGCTTTTCAAAATTTGCAATGTTAATAAATATGAAAAATGTAAATATGTACAAAAGCAGATCAGGGTTTATCCAGTTCATGGACTAGCTGCTGGGTTTAGCACGGTGTTTACTAATTTCCTAAAGTGAACCAGTCTACAGGCTAATTGAATGTCTTCCCCCTTAAAGCTTGCCAACAGGGCTTGTCGGCAGGTTAGCAGACGTCTTTGGTTCCAAAGCTGTGTTAATTGTCTCCTTCGTTCACTATCTAGGGCTTTGCAGCTGCATAGCAAGTGCAAAACGTCCTCCTTTGGATCTTCGCAGAGGCTGCACTTTGTGTTGGATTCCAAGCGTCTCCATGGGGGAAGGTGTTCTTTTGATGGTATTACCCCCATCCTCAACTGCAGAAAGAATTCCTTTGCCGTCCTTGAGAAGCCAGTGACTAGGTATAACTGTGGTAGGGGCCTGGTGTACCTCTGGATCAAGAACCACAACCACCCGTGAGTCCTCCTAGTTAGTGCTACTTTATCTTCTTCCAGGGATTTTATCTTCACAGTTTTGTTAATGAGGCGCTTAAAGCATTTGTGTGTACAACTCGCTTCCCAGAAGTCTTTTAGCACAAGGGTGTTTATTGCTGCTTGGAGATAGACCATTGCAGGGCAGTCCATGTTTCTTTCCAGCTCTTTCCAAAGGTAAGTGTTCATGGTGCCCATCTCAGCACTCTTTACTTTGTGCCAGCATTTTACGTAAGCACCCTTACGTGTTATTTGTTGTTTCTGTAGGCCGAACTCAAGCTTTAATTGAGCTGGCGAGGTGTACGGCCGGAGACTGAAAAGTATTTGCATGGCTTTGGCTACTACTTTGTCTAAGATGGCCTTGTCTCTCCCTCTCATACATTCGCTGCCGTAGGTTATCGATGGCAATAGTCTTGCTTATAGAATGTCTAGCAGAGGGATTAGGTTTGGTCCCGCTATTTTGTTCTTAATGCTCTTTAGTGCAATGGCCAATGAAATACCTCTGTTCTTAATTACCATTTTTTGTTGTCTAAATGAGCCTTTCGTGTCGAAGATTATGCCCAAATATTTATATTCTTTGACTGTTTCCATCTTTTGGTCGCGCAGAAACCACTGTGGGTGTAGCTTTTTGAATTTTTGATTTAATATCATCACCTTTGATTTTTCTGAATTTATACTTAGCCCGTTCTTTTCTGAAAAATTGCTCGTTGCGTTAATGAGGTGTTGGAGACCTACGGGAGTTTGGCTTATTAATATCAAATCGTCCGCGTACAGTAAGTTGGACAGAGTGAAGCCCCTAGCTTTGGGGCGTGATGATTGCAGGTGTCAAGGTCTTCGGAGAGGTCGGACAGAAAGAGATTGAACAGGGTCAGTGCAAGGACTCACCCCTGCTTCAACCCTTTTGTAGTTGGAATTTCTCTTGATAAACAATTTCCTGCCCCCAGTTTTATTTGAATCCAGGTTTCCGTGTGCAATAAAATCAATAGATTCAACAATTTGGGGTCAACATCCCAGCTTGAGAGCTTAGCCCAGAGTTTTCCTCTGTCTATGGTGTCAAATGCAGCTGAATAGTCAATGAAGCACACATGTCGTGTTTTTTATGTTTAATTGTGGAATTTATTAACAGGGAGAGGGCTAGAATGTTTGTCGTTGCCCCTGTATTTTATGGAAGCCGGTCTGAATAATGGGGATTACATTTTTCTTTGACGCCCAAGCAGTTAGCTCTTCTAGTAGGAGCCCAGAAAAGTATTTGGCATATATGTCTATAAGGGCAATGAGCCTGTAGTTCTTGGCTTCGCACCTGTTGCCTTTTTTATGAATCGGGGCGATGATTGATCCCTTCCAGGAGGTCGGGATTTGTTCTGCCACCCAAATTTTTAAGAAGAGCGGGAGCAGTTGCTCAGCCCATTAATTTGGTTCTTGCTTGTAGAGAGCGAGGGGAATTCCGTTTGGCCCTGAGGCTCCCTCTTTCCGGCCTTTCCCTTGATCTGTAATATTGAGCCTGGGAAGTTGGTCTCCTCGGCTGGAGGCTTTGGGACCTTCGTGCTCTCCTCCCGGACCTCTAGGTCTTGATTTGCTTTGTCGGAATCATTGTTGAAATGGTTGGTTAGGTGTTTTATCCAGGTCTCCTCCGTTATGTGGGAGTTTACTCCAGGGGCTTTAGGATTCTCTATTTTGTTAACAGCATTCCAGAATCTGGCACTGTTGTTATTTCTAAAGTCGTAAAGCAATTCGCCCATGTTTTTTCTGTGGAGTCCTGTTTTATTCGCCACAGGATCTTGTTCTTATTGATCTTTAATTACCTCAATTCGGTCAGTAAGTTGTTATCGCTCCTGTTTTTCCACAACCCACGGAGTGTTCTATTAATTGCAGTTTTTATTTGCGTTAATTTGCAGGTTTGGGGTGTCAGAGGATGAGTTTTTGGGTTGCTTGTCGGCCAGGCGTGTATTTTTGTTTGGCTCATTGGTGCATAGATTTCTTGTGAGGGGTAGCTCTTTGAGTTAGCTAGGTCAAAGGTTTTCAGGAAGGTTTCCCAGGTGCTTATTTTATTATCATACTATGGTTTAGCATGTTCCCAGCACATCTTGGCGTCTTTCGCAAGTTTTTCTGGATCGCTAGTTTTACATTTGATCCTTTTTCATTTTGACGAGGTCGTTAAATTTTGCACGTTGGAATTGTTAGAGCTGTTCCTGTGCCATAATTGTCAGTTCTTGTGGAAGATGATCGCTGCAGTCGTATGTGCCGATTTTGAAGTTGTTTACTAATGTGAAAAATGAATAAGATATAAAGGTGTAATCTATTGCTGAGCTGGAGTTGGAGTTGTGGAAGGTTGCTGCTTGGGGTCGATCCCCCGGTGATCGTCCGTTTATCGATATCAGGCCCAGATTTGTTAGATCCTCTAATAGGTTTTTGGATAGATTTGTTTGTTTGCCCATGGGCTCTCTTCCAATGGAGTGATCCCCCTTACATGTAATTGATCTTCTGTTGGATGGTTGTTTCCTTGGCTCTTTGAGAGGAACATATTAAAATCACTCGATAAAATAAGGTTTGGGGTTTCTCCTTCCGTTATTAATTTCGTCAGTTCTAACACCAGGGACTTTGCACCATTTTTTTCTCGTTTCGGGTGCAAGTAAGTATTTACCAGGATTAACTGTTGTCTATTTTTTCCCGGGGTTAAAATTTCCAGCTGAACTGCATTAATTCCATTGTCCGTTCCAGATGTGTTTTTATTCAGCAGTTCTTTTACTGTGTTTATTGTTTTTATCGAGGTGTATGTAGTTAATCCTCCTATCTGGTGTCCGAACTTTGAGGTTCTACTGGCTGGGAGGTGGTATGTTTTATAGCCATTGAGGTGGAACGGCTCTGCCAACCAGGTTTCTTGTAATAGGAGGAAGAACCAGTTTGACTCATATGAGAGGAACCATTTTCTTGATCAGCAGCTACGACATCTGAGAGTTCACCTTTGGGGATGATGCCCTTGAAAACCGACCCTCCACATGTTCAAGTCAAAACTGCATGAGAAAATTAAGAACAACCTTGCCAGGGAGTTGACAGCTCTTCTCATTGACCTTAATGAGAAAATCTCCACTCTATCCCCTAAAATAGACCCAGCAGGCAACCAAGTATTTAAAGCAGGGGCTAAAGTTCAGCACCTGGAGCATGCCACTTACTCCCTAACTGAAACACAACATACCCTTTAGTTACAGGCCAACACAACAATGCTAAACTAGAAGACCTAGAAAAACATTTCTGTAGGGAGAACATTAGGATTCATGGTCTTCAAGGGGTGGAGGAACACATTTACAACAGTTTATGGGGGAACTGGGAGTCAGCCCTTCTGAGAGGAGAACACGGAGACATTCGACTTGAGCAAGTCCATAGAATAGACCAGTGCCCACGGGAGACTCAAGGAGGTCAAGAGACATTCCAATTAAGGTTCATGATGTTGAATAGAAAGAGTTATTGAGGCTGCTAATAGCCTAGACTCAATCAAACACAGGAACTTTGAATTTGCTCTCTTTCAGGATATAACACCTTCAACATTATTGTGCCACCAGCGCTTCAGCGCATCATGGACAAACTAAGCCATGAGAGAATATGATTTTAGTGGCTCTACCTATTTGGCCTGCAATTTGAATACTGTAATAAGACACAAAAAATGCCAAAGGTCAAAGAAACGGCAACGATTCTTGCACTGACCCTGGAGGAGAGTGCAGATTTAGACCATGTGGCAAAACAATGATGGAGAATTAGACCCAGTACTGTGGAGAAGTTTGAATGGAGAACGCCATGACTCCAGAGTGCAACGGGACCAAAAGGCCCAGCTAAAGATTGGTCTTCAGTAGAAGCTTCACTGACTATCAAACTGTTAAACAATGTGCATGTGTCATACCGACTTCTCTTTAGTTAGAGCCTTCTGCTCATTCTTCCGTGGGGCCTAAGAACTGAATACATACTTATTATCCTTTGAATGGACAGCCCTGTGGGGGGGATGCAAGTCGTGTCATTATTTCAAGTGCTTTTTGGAGGAATGGGAAACAAAAAGTGTCTTAACCTTGCACTTTTTTCCCTACTAATTTATGTTGGGCCCTCTTTTGGAGTCTAATTGATACCTAAAGGTAAGACATGCCACCCTCGGATGGTGCATCAGGTAATCACTCTGTGGCGATACAGGGTATCCTCTGGGAGGAACCGTTATCTGTACTGCATCACTATTACAACTATATATAATATTTGTACTGTTTCTTTGTCTTTCCTCCCTGTGGAGAGTTACTATAAGGGGAAGTTAATACCCACTACATGTACTACTTAAACGATGACGCTGATGTTCCCTTCTTCAGATGGAGTACATGAAAGAAGTGCACAAGGACAATAGTTATGGAAGGCCATACCATAACTGATATGAACCCTTTCTTAAAGGGCTTCTAGCATTTGAGATGAAGGATCTTAAAAGAAATAAGGATGGTTGGACTTTACTTGTTGAAGTGTGCGAAGGGGGAAAGGTCACTTTTACAGTTGCATATGCACATAACTCAGAGCATGGCCCCTTGTTATGTGGTTTGACCGTCGCAATAGAGGAATTTGCTGAGGGGGACCTGAGATTAATGAGTGATTTTAACTTGGCACAAGACAAAGTTTAGATAAAACATGCAAACTGGTGTCACAACTAGGGTTATTCTCTAAAAAAAACGTAAAAGATATATAAAAGATCTTGGGTTCCACGACATCTGGAGACTACAGAGTAAAGATAGATACACATTTTTTCACACGTTTACTGTTCTCACTCACAAATTGACAAACTTTGGGTGAGCAAAGCATTGATCTCCATCAGCTCAAAATGCAGATATAGGGAAAATGTACGTATCAGCTCAATCTTCAGCCATTCAGCATAAAGACTGGCACAGTAAACCTAAACGTTTGTGAAAAAGGATCCTTTACCATCTCAAGCTGAGAAACCTTCTCTTGAAAGATGATCTCCTCCCCTATATTAAAAACTATTTTAAAGACAAAAATAATAGGGAGGATACAATAATGAGCCGAAAGGGATGAATTCATTGTGATGATAAGGGGAAAGTATATAGACTGGCTGTCTGGTGTGAGGATAATTAGGCAGCTGTGCAAGGAACAATTTGAAAAAGTACTACAGATAGGAGAGTTCAATTATAGGAAGGTGCCTTCTCTGTGCATGCTCCGTTTGGTCACAGACTCAGGGGTCAACTGAGAATGCTTGATGTTAACAGGTCAGAGCTGTCCTTCCTCCAGTTGAAAAGCTCATATTATTCGAAAGAAACAAAGCGGGCAAATATCTAACAAAGCAAATTAGGTAGAAACAAGAGAATGGGTACCTTAAAGAAATTAAGAGCAACATAAATGACCTCCTGCCTCAACGGGAAAGTTAAGTCAAAGCCTTTTAAAAGTTTTTTTAATCAGCCTTATATGCCGCAGGCTTTTTCTCCCCCAGTGAGCAAAAGACATACCTTGAAAGAGCTGCCCAGATGCCAGCAGACCAGAAGGACCTTTTAGAAACTCTGATATGAAAAGGTGAAGTCAAACTAGCTGACAAACATTTAAAAGCTCAAAAATTCCCTGGCCCCTATGACTTCACGCAGGCTTTTATAACACCAATGCTTATTTATTAACCCTTTACCTCATTAGGCTGTTCAACTCCTTTATGAAGGGTGTTGGGGATGTCACACCTACAATGGCAGAGGCAATAATAACTATAATTTATAAACTGGGAAAAAATCCTAAACTCTCTACCTTCTGTAAGCTTAGTGCTTTATTAAATATGGATGCTAAAATATATTTGAAAATCCTGTCCCTGCGAATAAAGAATATTCTAATAATACTGATAAACCTGGATCGATAGGGCGTTATTCAAAAACGACAATCTCACAATAACCTGAGGAGTCTGTTCCAGCTGGTCAAAAGCACACATAAAAGCCTTTTGGCAGTGATACTGGTAGCTCTTGATGCAGAGAAGACCTTCGGCCGGGTTGACTAGCACTTTCTGAAAAAAGTCTTGCACAATACCAGATATGGAATGAACTTTATTAAAATGATACTAAAATATTATTACAACCTAACTTCAAGAATAACCCTCAATTGGATAACATCTTTCCCTCTAGCCATTCAGAGAGATACAAGGCAGGGATACCCGATAGCTGAAATATTTAATCTAATGATCTCTGCCTCGAATGTATATGCTCTTGGAGGCTGTATGCAATTTTGCTGGGCTGTACAATTTATCAAATACCTAGGCATTAATATCACCCCAGGGTACAAGATCTATATTCAGCTAATTTTCCTGCTAAGGTAGTAGTTGAGCGGTATTTCATATTTGCATTTTTCTAATTTGCTGGTGTGCATCATAATCACGTGTAGAGCACACCTGCATATAATCCTGTATTGTGTAGATGTGAGTGTTAGAAATGAGAACAGTGTTAATGTAACTATGTGACATATTTTATGTTACTGACAAGTAGCATGAAGAATTAACGTAGGAAATAAATGTAACTGGCAGAAAACACTAACATGAAGAACTAGTGTTGTGAATTCTGACACCACTTATGTACTAAATGTGTTTATTAATGATAATGCTTCTCATTTGGTAAATATAATAGTCAAAATGAAATTAGTTATGCAAACTTTTAATGTTTAAGTGATATATTCTTATGTTAACTGAAGCTGTGACCTGAAATGCAATCCCCTGACAAACTCTTACTTTAGGATTAATATTCTGAATTTCATGTGCACTGCGGAAGTTGTCCTTTCTCATGTTTTGCATTGCCGTTGGAGAAACATTTTTGTAGGCAAAGCAATGTCATTGTTTTAGCAGCTAAGCAAAGTGAGAAGAAGTTACAATTACATGACTTGGAGGTGATAAAGAACGAAGTTGGTTTCACACGAGAGAAGGCCTGGGATCAAGGGCAAACTGTTGCAAAGGATGTACATGGAGAACACCGTGGAAAAGTACACTCATGACTGTACCCGCTGTGGAATCCGTACAAGCTGTTCATCATGGGAATGCTACCAGTGGACAAGTGCTTGTTGGAATTAGGGAAAGAGTCCAGCTTCTCTCTTGCCTTTGGGGAGAGAGAATCTCAGAATGAGCTCTTTCTCTTATGATAGTGGCTTTATGCTGCTTGACCCATTTTGATGGTGCAGAGACTTCTTAGGAAGAGTCCACGTACTGACACATTTCCTCCTGATCCAAAATGCTTATGTAGTGATGTCGAGAAAAAGGACAAGGGAACCCAAATCACTAAGGAACCTGGGTGGGTAAGTTATTGTCAGAAACAGTGGTTCCTGTGGAATAATGGAATCAATATAGATAATAAGGTGCACACTCGCAATGGCAGGGTTAAAATTATGTCAGAGGGCGAAGACACCAAATACACCTATGGTTTTAGATTGATAAAATCATATTTTATATTTTACAAACAAAATTCTGTATACAATGAAAAAGGAAAATGTGCATAGTGTCCCCAGTAAGATACAGGAACCTAAAATATTGGTGACATAATTGTGACAGTATTTTATAAGGTTTCCAAGGTATTCAAAAAAGTCGACCATTTAGCAACTCAATATATAATATACAGAAGCTATATACAATAATACGTGCTGTTAATGGTTCGTGTTCTTTTGTTGTCAACGTCGTTTTGACCAAATACGTGATCTAGGGTCTCATCAGGACCTATGGATTTAGAGACATCTGACAGGCAGAGTGTGCAGCAGCGTGAGGTGTACGTGCCAACAGTGGGTGAAGGAAGAAAAGGAAAACAAGATACCCACAAGGACACCCTGCCGGGTACCCAAGTGAGAGTGAAGGCTGGCACTGTATGGGTAGCTGAGCACTGTTACTGTGTTGATGATACAGAGAGATGAGTATGAAGACAGTGATGAGGAACTCTGGAGTTGGTGGTAATCACAAGCGGTACTGTCGCGCTGAACTGTGAATCAAGAATGATCAATATGGTGGTCTGTACCTACCTATGGTATGAAGCCCATCTATAGAAGCAAGTATTTTTCAATGAAGACAAATCCTTCAATAATAGCAGTCCTCAAAGTGCTTGACGATCCACTAGCACGGTAATTTGGCCAACAGCGGACAGACTGATGCTCCTTCATCCACTGTTGGCACGTACACCTCACGTGGCTGTGCACTCTACCAATCAGATGTCTATAAATCCATAGGTCCTGATGAGACCCTAGATCACATATAGGGTCAAAACGTCGTCGACAACAAAAGAAAGTGAAGCCTTAACCCATTGCGTGCTTCTGTCGTCCAACGGCCGTCGTGCGCACTACCTCAATAGTGCTGCGCACGTCCATTGGCCAACGCTACCCCACCCACTCATCAAAGCCGCTGCAGCGCAGCAGAATTGCAACCACGGTAAAAGGGTTAACAGTGTGTATTATTGTATATAGCTGCTGTTCATTATGTATTGAGTTGCTAAATAGTCAACTTTTTTGAATACCTTGGAAACCTAGTAAAATACTGTCACAAGTATGTCACCAATATTTTAGATTCCTGTTTCTCACTGAGGACACTACACACATTTCCCTTTTAATTGTATATAGAATTGTGTTTGTAAAATATAAAATATGATGATTGTATCAAACTACAACCATAGGTGTATGTGGTTTCTGTGCTCTCTGACTTCATTTTAACCCTTCCATTGCGATTGTGCACCTTATTGTCTATATTGATTCTATTATTTCACAGGAACCACTGTTTCTGACAATATGTAGGGATGTCAGCTTAGTGATAGAATAGGGATAGATGTAATGATTTTTATTCATCATCCCTCGATGAAGGGAAATCTGGACTTGTGCATCTTGATTTTTGGTATTCTGCTTCTTGAACTAATATCCCTGTTCATGCTGCACCACTTGAACTGGGTGCATAGATTTGGCTTTATGCTATTTCCTTTGTATTTTTAATACCCACCTGTTGAGGTGTCGCTAGGTTAAGTTATTTTTGGCTTTGTAATAAATTACCTAACCTTACTCAATTGTCCTCTGGTTATTATGTATGAAGAAGCGATGCTACTAAATTGGTTGTGATTTGCTGATGTCCTCCCCTTCACACTTCCATGCTGCTTAAAAGACCAATCAAATTGTGTCTTCATAAAAGTCCAGAATGTATGTGACCCCCTTTCCGTTGCCTCAGTTAAAGGCAAGCTCCATTGATGGCAATCTTTGCCAATTTCCTGGCTAGGTAGAATAATTCAATAAAAATGGCAATCCTACTCAAAATATTATATCTTTTCAAGGCCCTTCCTATAGAAATGTCTGAGTTACTCTTTAAAGTTTTTAAATAGACATTTTTGAAGTTCATTTAGGGAGGGGGGACAGCTCCTCATACTTTACAACGCATAGTGCCGGCCTACAGATAAAGAAGGTTCGGTGTTACCACATCTTAATCTATATTATTTTGCAACCCAATTAAGGGTGATCTCTGAATGGTGCTCACAGGAGTCAGAGCCACTATAGCTGTATTTGGGTAGGGTTATTTCAGGTCCTTCACTATGGGCTCTCATAAGGAAACCTAAAATAGAATGCCCACCAAATGTATACTGAAGCACCACCACAGCTATGACACTTTCAACTTGAGAAGCCATAACCAGAAGAATACAAATGACTACCTTCCCCTTTCTGCACACACCTACCCTTTTCAACCCTTTTCCCCAACCCTTAGTCCGGGCCCTTTTTCAAGGTGGAGGTTGCATAATGATAGTGGACATATTTCACAATGGGAAGGTTTACATTTTTGAGTATTGTATGCACGAATATGGGATGGAGGAAACGGGGAGATTCTGCTGCACTGTCCTATACCAAAGGGTGGTACATCCTGAGCTGAAGAAAGGGGCATTGAAAGTGGTAACCCCCTTTGAAAAGTATGTGCAACAAGCAACAGCCTCTAGAGGTGTACTCTTGCAGATATATGCCCTCCTTATGGAAGCAAAATCAAACGACAGACACCGCCAGTGACACAGATTGGGGGACCTAACAGAGGTGACACTTTCTGAAATTACGTATGCTTTATCTACAGCTAAGCTTTATTTGAAACATAAATGGTGGGATTGTCCTCAGATTGTGTAATTTTGGTTGAAGGTAATGGATTACCCAAGGAAGTTCCTGGGTTACCTGATTCAGCTAGAAATATCCACAAAACTAAAGGGGGGTGAGTTCACCTATGTTGAAGTTTACGTCTAGGCCTAATATAATACTTTTTTGGAACTGCTTCGGAATAGCCAAATGACAGGGGCTTCTTATTGGTAATCACTTATCTTTCGGAGGGGATTGTGGCAGCCACACTTCCGCCAAGACTGAAAAGCTTGAAATGTGCTGACTGTGTAATACTGATAAACTCAAACTTGCAAAACTATTGATTGGGCGGGAGCAATCCGTATGGATACTGAGACTCAATTTCTCCTCATACCAGGCCTCATAATGATCCATTGTATCTCCACAAGCAAAACTGCCTGTAGGTATGGTGATGGGTCAACAGGTGTCATGAATGCATTATGTAAAATTGAGTGGGGGCTAATGGGGTGGTTTATGTTTTGGTTAATTGTTATTATTATGTGGGAAATTCTGCATGTAAGGATAGAAATAAACAGTTCAGTTGCCTTCAGAGGATCTTATTGTCATTTTCTTATTTACTACTGCGTGTAAAGTGAGGCTTTGTAAGATTCTTTTTTTATGTACCAGATACATCAATTAATATTGCTGCCGTAAAATAAATGCACATCGCCATCATGGTACAGCACAATGGTCAGAATAGTCATGGTGCACAAACAAATACAGACATCCTGTCATTTTTCCCTTTTTCCAGCTGCCTGCAGATCCAGAATGGCCGAGTACACCTGCTGGCCATTTTCATGAATGTCTTTGCTGCTCTAGTCCTCTGCTGTTAGCAGTCTTCATGGGGGTGCAGTGACTGGAAGAGGACTATGCCTCCTAATGTTCTGCTCACTCTCATTATTTTCTACTTACTCTGCTGCTGCTGCTTGCTGTTTGTGCTCTTTGGACCTTGCAGTGCAAGGCAATTGGATCTGCCTGAGCAGTCTTCTGTGAGGGAATGTTGTGGAGACTGTGTAGGTAATGTGTAGGAGTTTCTGCCTGCTGGTATGTTGTCAATCTGCTCGCTGCCTGTGAATTATATTCTGCTTTCCATGTGCCCCTGTGCCCAATAACCAATATAGCAACTGCCCTTGCCTGTACCCTTGCCTCCCAACGGTTTTACTTTGTGTGTTTGTTGTGTACCAGCACATCAGTGTACTGTCCTTGTCATCCTTAAGACAACCTGCTCTGCTTAGTATCACCTGCTATTTTGCCTGACCTCTGTTTGAGTTCTAGGCTTAAGACGTTGCTGGAGGTTTCTGGAGCATTTCATCTAATTGTTTGGCCTCCTGGGCTTTGGGCTAACACTGTTCCCTATATTGGACAACATTTTGGGCCACTCCTCCATACATCAGCACCTCTTCGCTCAACACTTTCTCACCCTATATGTCTTTTTTCTCTGTCTAGATTGATCTCTGAAATGTTATACCTTTTTCTGATATAAATATCACTGCATTAGATAGTTTTCTCTCCCTACAGTTACAATTTAATGTATTTGCTGAAACACTGATAAGTTTGAACGACTCCACTGTTTCTGCTGCATTGTCTGTGTGTGAGTCGCTTGCTTCTCACTCTCATCAGATTGTGCAGGTGGGTGCCTGGTTGGCATTCTCCATCAAATTCAAAGGATTGTTGGCATATCTACTGTATTTTTTCTGTCTAGCTCATATTTTTTTTTCCAATTCATCTCACATGTTCACCCTCCACATTTGGACTTTCTTATCTTTTATTGGCCAGCTGGTCCACTAACCTCGTTTTCTGAGGCTCTGACACTATTATATTGTGTACACTACATTTGTATTTGTTTTGGACAACTTTCATTCACAGGTACCTGTTAATCTGACTATGCTTTCTTTCTGTATCCTAATGGAAACGCTTGATTTGTCCTTTTTTGCAATTTACTCCCATGCATATGCTTGGTGATACAGAAAATCTTATCTTCTTTTCCACGTGTTTTCAGACTTATTCATCACCATTAATTCCACCTTCTGTACGCATTATACAAATTGTTTTATTCATGTACTTTAATGCATTTAATCAAATGTGAAACAAAGTTTCAATTCCACCTTCTGACCATTTTCAAATATCTACTTCGTTTAGGTGTTCCGTCCCATTGCCACCATCAAGACCTTTATCCACAACATTTGATCTGACATAAGCTGCACTGTCTTTCACCTTACTTGTTAACAGCCTCTTTCCAGGACACTTTGCCCCATTGATCTGCTGTTTCTCGACTGTTGCAAATGGTTTTCACCCTTTAGTCCACCAGGATTTTTTGCAATTGACTACCCGTAACTCATGGTAATATCACGATAATTGGACTGAGTGTCCTAACTGACAGTGTCTGACTTTTAAGGTAATACCACTGCTGCGCAGCTACAGTAGGAGGCACTCGACTACTTACACAGGAACACATGTGCACACAGGTGTGCACTCACATGTGGGCTCCGCATAGCAGACAGGACTCTGCAAGGAATACTGCTGACCTACAGTAGGCCTTATAATATGAGTGGGTATTCATATTCTTTGTCTATAGTGCTTACTGGAAAATATGTGTGGCCTTATTTCAAGAAAGGGACGCTGAATGACACTGCACGCCATTGCGTCACTTTAAAAGCACAGGGATGTGCCATATTTATAACAACATAGAAAGTCACCATCTTGGTTTGTCCCTGAATGCTGTGCAGGAGGGTTGGGGGAGAGTGGGGGATGACATGACATCCTAGGAATACCCAGGAGTTTCTGGACCCTTAAACTTTCCACCCCTACTTAAAAATTACAGCACAAATTAAAGAAAATTGAGAACATCCTGGACTTGGGAGCAATGACAGCGAAAGGATGCCCAGCTATAAGTGTAAGCCACCAGAAACAGTGCAAGGATGGACTAGGGACTTTGAAACTAGCTGACCCCGCGGACTGGAATGGGTTTCTCTAGGGCCAGTGGTGCTGTCTCCATTATACACTTGCAGATCAGCAGGGAAAAGGACCTGGGCTCTACTGCCACCCACCTGACTTTCAAGATGCCAGGATGCTCTGGAACCTGGGGAGTGCAGCAAGGAGGAGGGTCCTCCGGCTGGTTGTGGGGGCTGCACATGATGACACACCAACAGGAGAGGAGCACTAGGTCCTAGGCAGATGACAGGCCTGGTGCAGTGAGGCCAAGATTCCAGCTCCCCACAACATGCACCATTTTAGAGGCCAGGAGACCTATAGAAACTGCTCCCAGTGCCTATGCCTGGTCACCAGGAGCAAAAGGAGCCTCGGATGAAGGCAATCAGTCCAATGGGGCCAAAGATATGCAGGTTGAGGATTTGCCTTATTAAAGGAAAGAAACACAAAAACTGGTGCATAGCACTCCACTATATTTCACTAAATTACGCCCAATGTGGGCCACAGTCCAGGGGTCGGTACATTTCTATTTATGTATCCTTTTGAGGAATTGACATGTCTGAGTCCTCTGCAACATACCATCAACTGTCCCAAGGGGCTCTCATCTCCCCTGGGCAAGCACAGTATTGACAGAGATCTCATCTCCCCTGGGCAAGCACAGGTTTGACAGAGGTCTGAGAATTCATTCCTGGGAGCCCAATATGAAAAAGTATGGAGAGAGTGCTGTCTCGCCCTGCCCAGTGGTTGTGCATTTTCCCACTCCCTGTGGCCATGGAAGTAAAGCAGGCCTCCTGTCTACACTCTGCATTCATGAACCAGGTAGGGAAAATGACGTGTTGGTTCCTGTGCAACAACCATCAATGCCAGTAAACCATCTAGGGACGGTGGGAGTAGGTTCCATCACTCCCTCTAATGTGGTTCAGCACCTGGGTACTTGGTGGGCATGGGTACTCTGGATTTAACAGGCAGAAGGGTACATACCGCAAGGCCGAGAAAGCCCACCCGCTCATAAGCTATGCATGAACTCGGGTGAGGAGCACTAGATACTAATACTAATGAGCTATGTTACATATTTTCTGGGGCTTGTGGTGGTTCCACAAAGATAGCGGCCAATAGATCAAATACATGCTGGGGAGGCCTGCAGAATTAGACCACTCCCTTCTACGGAAATGTTTTGCAAATTTGCCCTAAGTTTCAGGGTATATTGAATTTATGACCTCGACGAAAGGTTGGCTATTGAATCAAGTACTGCTGAAGCTGGAGCTCTTACTCTTAAACTCTGGAGTGGAGGGATCCCTTGTGTTTGGTCCAATGGCTACATTTGGTGGTCTGCTAACTGTTAAGAAAGACTATGGCACATATGTTTGTAGAAATAAAAATGGTTTATTGGTAACCTTGATATTGAGCAATTACATTTCATGAAAGTTATTGTTAAGGCCCTTTTGAGGGAAGCTAATACAGTCTGCTCTTTCATCTAGAGTCCCTCTTTGATCCTAGGAATCCGGTAGCTGAGAATTATACAGCCTCTTGTGGGCAACTAACCAGCACAATTGATCAGCTCGCCCCTATCAAGAAGATCAGGAAACAGGGGAAACCCTCTGCTCCGTGGTATACTGAGGAACTAAGAACTTATAAGCTGCAATGCAAACGGGCTGAAAGACAGTGGAGAATGCATTATACTAATAATGATAAAGTAACTTGGAAGGAATGCCTAGCTAAGTACAAAAAAGAGATAGTGTCCACCAAGGCGGCATATTTTTCAGATCTTATCTTAAAATCATCAAATAGTGCTAAATATGTTTTTAATATACCAAGAGATATGGCCAATCCTGATTGCACAAGTAATAAGATTACTCCATCACAAGAGCTATGTAATGACTTGGCAGCCTTCTTTCAGGAAAAGATCAATAGGATCTTTGAAGGTCTGAAATCAAATTACCCCTTAGGCACTAGTGTAAGGGAAGAAATAGGACCCTCTACCTTAACTGCAGTTAGGGATATTGGGTTGGAGCCATGGAGGCAAGGGATAACCCATGACTACTGGGAATTGCCTATGGAGGAAGAGTTTGTTAGGTTGGCAATGGGGGTCTCTTCTGGCTCACCATTGGATCCAATCCCCCAAAAACTTTGGAAAGAGCTGGGTTCTGAGATCCTTCCATTGCTTCACGAGCTGTGTAATTAATCTCTCAGCAGTGCAGTGGTTCCATCTTGTTGGAAGGAGGCGATAGTATCACCTCTCCTCAAAAACCCTCACTGGACCCTAACCGTCTTGGAAATTATAGACCAATCTCCCTTTGACCATATCCAGTAAAGATAGTGGAGTGCCTGGTGAGCCGAGCACTCTCCAGCTTTTTGGAAGGTAATATTTAGCTAGGGGAAGATCAATTTGGTTTTAGTCCAGGCCATGGGACTGAGAGAGCACTGGTTACCGTGTTGGACAATCTTCGGATGCGTGCGGACAGGGGACAATCTGGGACACTGATTTTGTTGGACCTGTCCGCCGCATTCGATACGGTAAACCATGCCACCTTACTGACAAGATTGGAAGAAGTGGGGACCTTGCAATGGTTTCAGTCTTATCTGGCAGGTAGATGGCAAGCTATTGCTTTGCCTCCTTTTCAATCAGACTTTATCATCAATGAGCACGGGGTCCCTCAGGGGTCCTCAATTAGCCCCAACTATTTAACGTCTACATGCAGCCACTTTTGGATGTCATCAAAGTCCACAATATAAGTGTGGTTAATTACATTGATGACACTCAATTGATTGTGTTCTTGGAAGGCGACTGTGCGGACTCCCAAGAAACATTTCATAAGTGTATGTGTGAAATGGTGTTATGGCTGAGAAACAATGTGCTGCAATGTAATAATGACAAAACAGAGATTTTGCACTGTGGGGTGGGCTGAGTGCCGACAGCTTTACCATCTGACTTCTGGCCTATCCCTACAGATGCATCTCTGGTACCCGTGAGCATGGTACGCAATCTGGGGGTCAGCTTTAATGATAAGTTTAACCTGGAATCGCCTGTAAACAAATTAGTCAGGAATTGCTATACGCTCATCAGAGGACTCCGTAAGGTACTACCACTATTGCCTCCTCAGGTTAGAGGCACAGTGGTCCGGAGTGTTGTCCCCAGCTGCCTGGATTACTGTAATACTCTGCTACTGGAGTCCCCGAGATATTTGATCTCGCGGCTCCAGAGTATCCAGGTGGCAGCAGCAAAGCGTGTCTTAATGAGAACTCGTGAATCATCAACATCTCAGGCATTAGCTGAGCTGCATTGGCTCCCGGTGAGCCAAAGGATATTGTTCAAGTCCTTGTGTGTTGCCTTTAAAGCGCTTCACAGACTTGGACCCAAACCGCTTCAGGTTAGGTTTGTATAGCATGCACCTGCACGTAGTCTGCGTTCTTCGGCAGCTAATTTGGCAATCATCCTGAGGATTAAGAGATCTACAATGGGGGGATGAGCGTTCAGTATAGCAGCCGCCCGCTTATGGAATAGTCTCCTCCAGGAATTGAGGCAAATACAGGATCTGCTGCTGTTCCGAAAGAAAGTTAAGACTTGGCTCTTCCCCAGAGAGCAACCGGCCGGTTTAGCTTCTGCAGGTTGCTTTTAACCTTCTCTTTTTACTGTGTCTCAGCATCAGGATGCCCCTAGGGTTACAGCGTGCTTTATAAATGTAAATACATACATACATACATACATACATACATATTTTAATATTGTTCCAATTGACTGTAATGGTGTTGTAGGTAGCAACTTAGGGAGTTTCACTCTGAGAAATTCCAAGGAGTTGCATAAAAACACAGCGAGTTTTAGCGGAATTCCACCAACAGGCAAAAATTATGTACGTTGCACCTCTCTCACTGCCATTTAGTACATGTAGAGCGGGCAGCGCATACAAAAATTTGAGTTTAGCGGAATTCCCCCAACAGGCAAAAAAAATATGTATGTTGCACTGCTCTCACTGAAATTTAGTACCTGTAGAGTGGGCAGCGCATACAAAAATTAGAGCAAACGGCCCCATGCGGTGCGCAAGAGGGCTCAGCTATTAAAGTTGATTTTGCTGCCATTGGAGTAAAAAATGTACTTGACCAGCGGACAATCTAGACAGGAAGCAGCCCCCAGATTCCGACTTCTCCCGACCGCCAGCGACTGTCCGCATTAGAAAATCGCAGCCAAATCGTGCTTGCCAGTCTGCATTTTAGGAGCCTCTTGGCACAAAAATTCTGCCCTGCAGCAATTGGTGGAATCTGGCCAGTACTCTGCATTACAAGAGTATTATAGAGTTGCCAAATTCTGCCAATTTGGCGGATGGAAATGAAACATTCTACCCACCTGTAGCTAACAGTTTCAAACATACGGATGATTCTAATAATATGGTGACACCCTCATAAAGCCAGTATGACTGGCTTATATATATTTTTACTCTTTTCTCTACCTTATTTTCTATCAATCCTAACTTTGCCTTTCAACTCATATCTGTTAAAGAACACTTTATTTTTCAAACCCTTATTTAACATTCTCATGATCCCTGCCATCTATTCATCATGGTTAATCATCTACTCTCTCCTCTTACCATTGGTCCTTTCTCTGTCTCTTCACTCTGTTATTTAGCTGGTTATACACTTTAATTAAACAAATTCTAATATTTGCACTGTTCTCTGCTTGACCCTGTCGTGTTCCCAGACCCAGGAGAATACACAGGACACGATAGTATTCTACAGGTATGCCTTTATTCTTTCTCTTACAACAGCATATGCATATCACGACCTCATGCTTCGAGGTCCAGCATCAGAGTGTCCTCTCCCCACCCCTTGACCGGATGTGGTGTCCGGTGTCCCCTCACCCCTTCGCTGCCCCAGGGTCCTAGTGCCCTTGTCCTGGACAGGACATCTCCCCCCCTGTTGCAAAACAAACATTTTGAGAAAGGAAAGAGAGAAGAGAGAGAGAGAGAGAGAGAGAGAGAGAGAGAGAGAGAGAGAGAGAGAGAGAGAGAGAGAGAGAGAGAGAGAGAGAGAGATGTTGTTCGATGGCCCAGAGGCCTCTTCTTTTACACCTCTTCAATTAGTCTCTTTCGTTCCATGTGCTTCCTTCTTGATCGCTGTTTTCTGATATCCGCTTGAGCTTCTTCCTTTTGTGTGCCTTTCTATAGTTCTTGCTTTGACCTTTCCGCTTCTCTTGCGTCTGCCTTGCTGACATGCGAAAGGTGCCCTGTGACGTGACACTGGCCAAACTGCCGCCTTTGCCATCCGTTCTTTTGCTTTTGTCATCTTCAATTTGCCTCCGGGGATCTCGTTGCTCCATTTCCTCGCTTGTCCTTCTTTGACCATCACAATGCCTCCTTTCTTTCTTTTCCGTTTCGTCGCATGTCTTCCTTTTTTCTCCTGAGCCTTTGTTGTTGCGTTTGCTGTTTGAGCTCTTACAGCAGTGTCTTCTTGTTCCACGCTTTTTCCTTTCTTGTGTGTGATAGTCTCACTCGTCTTCATTCTCTCATTTCCACCACCTGTCTTCGGTAATTTTCTTTTTTGTTGATGTTGTGTCACCTTTGCTACCAGTTCTATTTCGTTGCTATCTGAATTTGGCTTTCTGCGCTGTCCCCGGTCAGCATGTGCTGCGTCGTCCTCGGCCGTCATAGCAAGTCTTGTCTCTTTCAATTCTTTGTGGTGCTCTTCGGTCCACGTGACACGTTTTCCTTTGTTTGTTAGCCCCTTCGGTGGTGTGCTTGTGATGGCATCATCTTCTTCCAGTCTTCCAGTTGCCATAAGACCCATCATTTGCGTTGTGACGTTGCTCAACAGGCACGGCGCTTTTTTTTCTGTGAACTTTCCTCGCTCCGGTGGGGTGCTTGTGATGGCATCATCTTCTTCCAGTCTTTCAGTTGCCATAAGACCCATCATTTGCGTTGTGACGTTGCTCAACAGGCACGGCGCTGTTTCGTCTGTGAACTTTCCTCTCTCCATTTCTTTTGCGTCTGCTGTCGCTCTAGCCTCCGCTCTTGCTAGGGCCATGATCTTTTCTAGTGATGTTGGCTCTTTTAGTATCTTTGCACGGAAGCTCCTGTCACGGCATCCTTCTATTATTCGCAAACTTATTGCTTGTCTGTTGTCAAATTTGTCAAATTCACAATGTGTTACAAGTTTCCTCAGCCTGGTCGCAAAGTCATCTGGTGTTTCGCCTATTTGTTGAGACGCAGTTGCGAAATTGTATCTTTCAAGGTCAATATTTCTTTGCCCGTCAAATTTCATTGTTAAACATTTCTTTAGTTTTTTATAAGTAGTTGTTTCCTTTGTTGGTAGCGTCACTAGGAGGTCCCCAATGTCATCGCCTGCATAATTTAGTAATATACCCAGTTTCTTTGCCTCTGTCACATCCGTCTCCTCCATGTATCTCTCCAGATGTCTGATCCAATTCTCCCACCTTATTCCTACTTGTGGCTCCGACAAGTTGAATGGTGGTGGTTTTCTGTATTGTGCACTTTGTCTTTCTGGCTTGGGGTCTGTCATTTCTTCTTTTCTATGGTATTCTTTTGTTGTTTCCCGTGCTCTTTCTGGCACTCTTCTATTTCCTGTGCTCTTCTTGGCACTCTTCTATTCTCCGTGCTCTTCCTGGCACACTTTTTTTTTTTTTTCTTGTTATGTCTTCTATTGTCTTTTTCTTTTGTTGTTTCCCGTGCTCTTTCTGGCACCCTTCTGTTTCCTGTGCTCTTCCTGGCACTCTTCTATTCTCCGTGCTCTTCCGGCACTCTTCTATTCTCCGTGCTCTTCCTGCCACTCTTTTTTTTTTTTTTCTTGTTATTTCTTCTATTGTCTTTTCTTTTGTTCTTTACCGTGCTCTTTCTGGCACTCTTCTGTTTCCTGTGCTCTTCTTGGCACTCTTCTATTCTCCGTGCTCTTCCGGCACTCTTCTATTCTCCGTGCTCTTCCTGGCACTCTTCTATTTCCTGTGCTCTTCTTGGCACTCTTCTATTCTCCGTGCTCTTCCTGGCACTCTTTTTTTTCTTTTTTGTTATGTCTTCTATTGTCTTTTTCTTTTGTTCTTTCCCGTGCTCTTTCTGGCACTCTTCTGTTTTCTGTGCTCTGCACTTTGTCGTCTTTATTTTCTCTTATGTGTCTTTATTTTCCTTTCTTTCCTTTTACTTGTTGTCTTTTTCTCTTATTCACTGTTTTTTTTTTGTCTTCGCTTGTGCTCTATTAGCGCTCAATTCCTTTAGTTCGATTCTCTTATTCGTCCTTGTCACCCTTTGTTCTGTTTTTTTGTTTTCTTCTTTGTCTGTGCTTTGTTCTCTTGTATCTTCTTTATTTGCACCTGTTCGTTGTGCTGTCACCTTCTTTTCTGTTCTTTGTTCTATTGCTCCTTGTTCAACCCTTATTTCCTTATTCTGCCTCGTTTTGCCTTTGCATATGCTTGTTTGTGCCTTTGCCTTAATTTCCTTTCTTTTCTTTCTTTTGTCCTTTATTTTGCCTCGTTTTGCCTTTGCATATCCTTGTTTGTGCCTTTATCTTAATCTCCTTTCTTTTCTTTCCTTTGTCCTTTTACTTGTTGTCTTTTTCTCTTATTCACTGTTTTTGTCTTCGCTTGTGCTTTATTAGCGCTCAATTCCTTTAGTTCGATTCTCTTACTCGTCCTTGTCACCCTTTGTTCTTTCTTTATTTTCTTCTTTGTCTGTGCTTTGTTCTCTTGTATCTTCTTTATTTGCACCTGTTCGTTGTGCTGTTGCCTTCTTTTCTGTTCCTTGTTCTATTGCTCCTTGTTCAACCCTTATTTCCTTATTCTGCCTCTTTTGCCTTTGCATATGCTTGTTTGTGCCTTTTTCTTTATTTCCTTTCTTTTCTTTCCTTTGTCCTTTTATTGGCCCCTCTTCTTCTTTAGTTGCACCTGTATTTATGTATTTATGCCCTCTTCCCTGGTACTATGTTCTGTATGCTGCCTTTTTGTCACTTTTGTGCTTTACTTTGCTTCTCTCCTTTTTGCTTTTATTTTCTCTCTTTTTCACTTGTATGGCCCTCTTGTCAATTGTCTTTTACTTTAACCACCCTTTGTGGTCTTCTTTTCCTCTTTTTCGGTGCCTTTATCCCTTATTTTTTGTATTTTTGGCTCTTGTTCGCGCTTCGCCTGTCTTCAAAATGGCCGCCGCGCTCGTTCTTGGCTCCTATTGGTTTATATGCCTGTCTTCAAGATGGCCGCCGTGCTCTCGCGGGACTTCCCGTCCAATTGCGGCGCTGCCTGACTCCAAAATGGCCACCGCGCTCTTTGCAGTTTCTATTGGCTCCCGCGCCTGACCCCAAAATGGCCGCCGAGACTCTCGTGGGTCACGAGAGCTCGCGCTGCTTTTCTATTTCAATTGGATTTCGCGCTCTTTGCTAGGCGCTTACCGGAGGGGTCGTTTTTTTGTTCCTTTCCTCGTGCAGCGGTCGGGGTGGGCTCCCGCGTCGCTGCTGCTCAATCAATGTTGCTGCACTCCTCCTTCTGGTCACGACGCGATCCAGGGTGGGCTCCTGGTTAAAATCGCGATTTCTTCACGTCGGATGATTCCGATCCCACTCTCGTCGCCAGATGTCGTGTTCCCAGACCCAGGAGAATACACAGGACACGATAGTATTCTACAGGTATGCCTTTATTCTTTCTCTTACAACAGCATATGCATATCACGACCTCATGCTTCGAGGTCCAGCATCAGAGTGTCCTCTCCCCACCCCTTGACCGGATGTGGTGTCCGGTGTCCCCTCGCCCCTTCGCTGCCCCAGGGTCCTAGTGCCCTTGTCCTGGACAGGACAGACCCCTTCAGGCAGTTTTTCTGTTCTTCCTGATTCCTTCTCTTTGTGTATCTTCAATCCACTTCTTGTGTCAAAAATTGGCAGAATTCCATCGATTTCTGAACCAGGGGCCAGATTCACAAAGGTAGACTTATACCTTTGTATACGTTTAGGTGTTTTCAGTATTCTCAAAACTGCACTTTAACAGTAAGTTTACAAGTGTAAGGACTTCATAAAAAGACAGACATGTCCTATCTTTTTATATGAGTAAACTTACTATTAAAATGCATTTTTGTGAACACTGAAAACTGTAAACTTTCATAAACATGTAAGTTTACCTTTTTTAATCAGGCCCCAGATCTACGTGTGATACCAAATATTTGTTTTAAACTGTGTACTCTTTGCAATCACCTTATATGGTATAGTTTTCTAATCTATGTATCTCTGTTCTGGACTCTTTCCATCTTCATTTAAATCTGCTATAATTATTCCATCTAGGTTTATTTTTGATTCTTATGATCTCTCTTATTTTTGGCCTACTTCCCTGCTCTTGTTTCTCTCTAAAATACTGAACATTTTCTCAACTCCTCTCTGTTCTTCAGGCTAATAGTCTTTTTTCGTTTATACATTCTAGTTTTCATCCTGACTATTCTATCGAGCCAGAACTTTTCACTGTGTCTACTACTCTACTTCACACGTTTCACAAAAGTCTTTTTAATCATACTTTCCTTGATATGGGAGCTGCTTTTAAAATGGTTGGAAATACTATATCTCATTCTTTGTCTAACCATAAGAATCTGCCACTGTTCCCTCAAAAGTGCATTATCTTATTCACACTCTATTTGGTATGGTGTTCCCTAAGCTTTGTTTTCCACTATTTCTGTCTTTACGATTCCCTTGATCTCAATTATTTCCTCAATGTAGTTTTAGGTCGAGCCTAGACAGCACATGCGCTGTCGCAAGAACTGCAGTAAACAGAATATGGAGGGTAATCCCACCGGCCGATTGACACTGGTTCATCTTGCATTGCTCTGCTTAGCTGGCTCATTGTTGGCTGGCCATGCGATATGTCACTTCCGTTTTGTGGGAAGCAGCACCAACCAAATACAGTTTAGTTACGTTGTAAGTCAATATGTCAGTGTCCCCAGCCTCGTAAACAATTGCTTGTTGTTTATTGAGCTGGTACAATGGCAGTCGCTAGTTTGTGTTTGCAGTGTGCAATAAGCGTTTTCATTTTAAGAACAGCTGCAGTCCCTCACACCACTCGCTTCATAAATTGAAAGCGCGCACGGCAAATAAAAACAAGCAACCGCCATTACCAGCTAACAGACAAGGAGCAAAGAAAACCGGAACAATAGCTTTGGTAATGGCGGCCGCTTGTATAATTCACTGGCACTAGTTTTTTGGGAATTCTCATCTGGTGCAAGCGGGCCTCCACCAGCGCGTCGAGGATGTGGGAAATACACCTAAAACCGCAAGAAGAGGTTTAGCCCTTGCAGCAAAGCAGTGAGTGTGTGGACACTCAGCACTGCTTTTATGTTACCATATTATCTGAACGTCATAATTATTTACTTTTGTTTGCAGTTTTGCTCTGCGCTGGGGGCTGGCTTTGGTGAGTGTTATATGCAGTATAATTCGAAGGTCCACTTACGTGAACACATCATTTTAGCAATTGATGCTATTTTGATTTTTACATTTTTTGTGACATTTTCCGTGCGCATATCCTCTCTCCCAGCTACAGGTGACGTACAGTGTATGCCGGAGATGATAATGATATGCAGGCTGTAATGGTGCTGTAATGTTGTCCTGGTGAGACGACCCACATGACCCAGAGTGTTAGGGATGTTCCCTTGAGTCGACCCTGTTACGCCAAGCAATGGGCTGGCCCATCGTACTCTCCACCAGCACACATAAATATTAATAAATAGCCTGTACCTCCCGGTTTAGTACGTTACTGGCCACCATCTTAAACTTGCAGTTTGGCTAATTTGTGTGACCTAGCTAGGCCCCACACTGAAACACCACACTGGCGACGAGGTGGTCTCCCCACCCGCCACGACTCACCAAGAGCACAGTGCTTGCCGCCAGTGCCTTGCCGCCAGGACGCTCCAACCGCGTCTCCCAGCTATAGCTGTACCCTCAGCCAGGCACACTGGGCACCCAGCCACACACCAGCCGACAACGTTGTGAGGCCATGCACAAGCCTCCAATGCAACCCGCAGTTGATGCCTTCACCTACATTGGCAGCTGCTCCGCAGGCCGCACCACGCACACGCCCAGCCCTCTACGCATCGGACCTCCGGCGGCCTCCCCAGACTTCCGTTAAGGTGACGTCGCCCGCTCACAGCTGTCACCACACCGCCTATTACGGCCGCAGCGCTGCCGAGCTCCTTCCTCTCTCCCCACACTAGGAGCCTACCAGGGTGCCTCTGATCTGCCGCACGTGACGCCTCACTGCAACACGCCACTGTCGAGCAGAGCAAGCGATGTAGTGCCCAGGATCATACTTCCACTCCACAGCGCCCTCCAGTGGCCGTGTGCACGCACAGCCTGTGCCTCACACCTGGCAAATGCTCAGGATCTCTCAAAACTCTGATGTCTACACCTCTCTGCCGTGCCTTACCTGGCACCTCACCTCACCACGCGCCTAGCTTGCTGGTGTCCCACTACTAGTGATCCGCCTCGCCCACCATGTCGTCGATACCCCACTGGAACCATTCACCATCACAGGCCCTCCACTCTCCCAGGAAGTGCACTGGAAGGAGTGGGTTGAGCGCCTCGAAACACAATTCGATGCTGCTGACATCCCTGCCCCTCGGAGGAGGCCCATGCTCCTTCACCTCGGAGGTGCCGACATCCATAAGATTTCAAGGACTGTGTGTGAAGAAGAGCCCCCGAGGAACTACGCCACTATGCGCATCGACATCACAGCCTATTTTGAGCTGTTTGCCAACTATGTTTACGAGCGTTTCCTACTCCGACAAGTACGCCAACTGCTGGAGGAGTCCGTAGATGTTTTTTTAGCAAGGCTAAAAGAACTGGGGAGCACCTGCACCTTCCCAGAGGAAGACAATGAAATCCGGGAACAGCTCATACAGAGCTGCGCATTCTCCAAGTTGCATGAACGCATCCTGCAGGAGCACAACATGCCTATGAGGGACATCTTGATGCTTGGCCGCTCCAAAGAATTGTCCATGGCCAGGGTGGTGCACATGGACCCCAAGCCGGCCGTCCCAGTCAAGGAAGAACCAGTGTGTGCCCTTCGCACTGACGCTCAGGCGCCATGACAGAAGACCTCTTGGCCGAAGACTGTGGGTCCCAGCTGAATTCCCGCAGTCGCTCATGTGGGTGGTATGGAGGCCCATCGCCCCATGAAGGAGCCTGCCCCGTACAAGGAAAGACCTGCAGTGTTTGCGGGAAAGTGAACCATTTCTCCAAGGTGTGCCGATCGACGCAGAGGAGGAGACAAATTGGTCCGCCATGGTGAGTTCACGCAATTGAACTGCCCCGATGGTTCCCCAGCAGTGACATGGACAACGATGAAGCCGATGCTGCCACGATTCACGTAGTCAAAATGCTGAACACTCTATCGGCTGCCCAACATGCCACACCCATGTACACAGTCAAAGTGCAGGAACATGTGGTAGCTGCCCTCATCGACACAGGTGCTACTATCAATCTCATGGCTGCCAGCGTCTACGGGAACCTGCCCAATCCTCCTACACTACGTTCTACCAGAGTGCAAGTCTATGCCTATGGCACCCATTCCCCACTCAAGCTGTGTGGGGTATTCCAGGATAACCTCTCCCATGAGACCGCACACCAACAAGCCAAAATCTATGTATCACAGGAAGACTCAGGTTTTCTACTAGGCAGCCGCAATGTGCAGGACCGCAACCTGATCCGCTTTGCATTCACCGTACATGCCAACGGTCTGGACCACCTATTGCAAGGGTTCAAAATGCTTTTTGCAAGAATCGGATTCCTGAAAGGCCCAGCGGTCTGGCTGCACATCGACAAGTCCACCACCTCGGTCACCCTCTGCCACAGGAGGATTGCCTTCCACCTCTGCCCCAAAGTGGAGGCAGAGCTACGCCTTCTGGAGAGAGCAGGAATCATTGAATGGGTATGTGGAATCACTGAAACAATATCAACAGACCGAATATCGACTACCCAAAATATCGAAGTAAAAATATAGACTACAAAAATATCGACTAACAATACTAAAACAATAAACTACACAAATATCGACTCCACAATATCGCAACAAAAAAAAATCGATAACATTATCGACCCAAAAAAATATCGCTAACAATAAATATCGACTTTTAACACATATGAAGACATAAGCAAAAATATCGAAAATAAAAATATAGACCACTAAAATATCGAAAAAACATTTTATCAACTTCTCTATACATCATAAAAAACACAATATATAACGATTAAAACATGGTCAATATTAACAAAACTCATCATAATTATATATAAAAATACACTATAATTGCTGAGTAAATAAACATCAAACAAATTATAAAAAATATCTTTTCGAAAATACAATGCATTGTCATCATATTAATATATAAAACCTTATACATCTCATACTATAAAAGAATTATTATTTTTAAAAAAGGCTCCACAATTAACAAAAACAATAATTGGCGTCTTCCATATAAACCACATATCTCCCAAAAAAATTCAAACGCTCTCAAGCAACCAATAAAAAACACCAGATAATTAGGCAGACCAATGAAAACAACCAACACATCATAGAAACACTTTAAAAATAAAGCAGATCCACACCTAGATAACACTTTGCACCACAAAACGTGAAAAAGGGAAACTCTGCCAGATTTTCACCAGAAGAGAAACCTGCTACATGCAAAAAAAGGATACACAAAAGAAAAGTAAGTACCACTACCTTATAATAGCTACTAAACTTAGCACTAAAAACTAAAAATTAAAAAATTAAACAACAATAACTGAAACATTTTCTTTCCTTCCTACCATGTCTTGCAGATATATCAAATTTACCGAAAAAAAGCCCAACTTTTACAACTCTCTCAAGTCTAAAACACAAGTAAGTTTATAAACTAAAATAACAGAGACAACTACTAAAATAAAAACTATCAAGAAAACGTCCTTATGCTAAGAAATCCAATAATACAAAATAAAACATATACAATAAATCTCATTTTCTTTTCCCAACAGAACCATCGACAAAATAAAGAGAAGTAAAGCTTCCAAGCACACAGCACTGCCCTCAAAACAACTAAGAAACAGGTAAATATATAGTGAAAATGTTATACATGCAAATGATGAACTTAGAAACCATACTAAGGGGTCCATTCGGATGTCGGGGGGTGGTACCACCGCGGTGGTGACGGGGCGGAAAAACAGCTTTTTACGTCCGCGAGCAGTGGTACTCACATCCGCCACATTAGGAAAACAAAACATAGGTCAATTCCCGTCCGCAGTGGAGTGACGCGCACCGCCATCAAAGTGCGCCCGCCACAGCACCGGGGGGAGCCAATCGAGACTCTCCGCCGTGCTGAATGACGTCCGTCCCGCTCAACAAATTAGGATGGCCCAAACAAGCTGACGCACCGCAGCGAAGACACCGCCCAGCCTGAGCAGGCGGAAAGTCGACAGCGGAGCGCGAACGCCGAGACCCAGTCATGAACGTCATGGACCCAGCCCTCCATATGCATCCGATGATGTACCTGCTACAACACTACCGCCAGACGGGCCGCCGTGGATGACGCCGCAGGTACGCAACTACACATATGCAACACATAACACACATACCGACACAGGGCCCAAGCACCACACAGACACCCTGCTGGGGGACACAACACATGCACACGGGCACCCACACATCACCCACCTGACAACAAGGCACCCCTCTGCATCCGGAACACACATCGTCGGCCAACCAGGTGCAATGTCCCGGTCCAGGTCACGTCACTGCCGCGGTCAACAGATGCACACTATGCAGAAGGCAGGGCTACTCCAAGGCATGGGCAGGGCACAAACACCATAGGGACAAACCACCCCAACCACACATGAACACACCCCAACAAGTCACAGGCCAGGTGCCCATCCCGTGCACCCCCATGCACACCAACAAGCACTGCAACAACAAGCACAATGCACACCCTCTGCACCACACAACACACAACCAGGGACACAGTCACTGCAGGAGTGGCTGACAAGGAATACACAACACTAGTGCCACACACACTGAAGGCTCACAATCCCTCCCATTACATACAAAAAACAAACACACACCCTGGGTGTAGCCACAAACACAACACACACACAGGGATGCCCCAACAGATGCCTGCACAAGAACAGCATAAAAACACTACAGGAACACATACTGAACTCCAACAGAAACAGACATAACCCGTCAGCCAAACTGGGGAAAAGCAATGAGAGCACAGACACAACAGGAGTACACAACAACATCACTCAGGAACAAAACACACACACCATAACACTAATCACACAAGAAGTGCATCTGGACAAACACACACTGCCACACCAAACTGACCACAGATGCACATGAATACCCAATCAACAAACAACACAAGACATCAGGGGATGCAAATCAGGCAATGCCAAGGCCAAATACACACAGCACTGCATGCACAATAAGCAGTGTGTGCATAACAAGCACAACAGCCACACACACACATGATTGACACAACCGCATCACACACACCACAAAACTGCACTGCACAAATACAACAGCACATCCAGGAACTCAAGCAATACCACAGCCAACATCCACACATCCAACACAACAACTACACATGGACCATTCTGGGATACAAGAGCCCAGCCACCTCCACCAGAGCACTGGCCAGCACACACAGCTTAAGTGCACATGACTAACCCTGGGCGAAGCACTACGCTACGCTCGCGGAGTTTGCGAAGTTTTCGTAACTTCGCACTACGCGAGCTGCACGTAGCACTGTGCGAACATGCGTAGTGCAGCGTAGCGTAGTGCAGCGGTAATTTTTTGCTTGTTCGCGGTCCTGAACGTCATGTTCGCGACCGCGAGCAAGCAAAATTACATCCCTGGCAAGATTCTCAACGCAAGGAGGTCAGGTTTCTCATTGTGAGTGGTTGCGCATGCTCGCGACCGCTCTCAATGAGAAACTACCTGTACGCGTTGAAAAAGCTGCCGCTCGAGTAATAATCTACTCGAGCAGCAGAAAACTACAGCTCGCACTGTGCAAGATGCCGTTTTCAATGCTTGCACAGTGCCGGATGCTTGTCCGCACTGTGCAATCATTGAAAACGCATCTTGCACAGTGCGAACATGCTACTACGCAGCTCGCGTAGTGCTATGTGAAGTTCGCGTAGTGCGAAGTGCACTTCGCGTAGCTTCGCGTAGCTTCGCGTAGCGCTACTTCGCGAACTACGCCCACTACAGAATGACCAATAGCACAAGGGCAGCACACATAAACCACTGGGGCAATGTCCAGAGTGGAATATCACTCATGGCCCAAGAACTACACCACAAAGCACAAGCCCACAAATGAAGTGATGTGGAGGCACACACACATGGAAACCAAGGGGACAGCTCACATCAAAGTGAAACAGCCTGCATGTCAGTAGCATACATGTAAGGGGTGTACCACACACAAATAGAGGGAGGGAACCTCCACAATGGCCAGGCACAAGTGGCACACATAGTGGATGGCCCAAAACCACACACACCATGCCATACAGGAGTTGAAAAACCGCCATGTGCCTGCAATGCATGACAATCACAATGCCAGTGTGGAGCAGCAGGCCCACACAGTTTACACAAAAACATACAAAACACATTGAGGAACAACCAAACCCAACACTGATGTGCGACTCACACACTTTGCACACTTCAAACTTACAAACACAACAAGGAGGAGTCACACACAACACCATGGATAGACCAACACACAGCACAGTGCACTACAAACAGCTCACACAAGTTCATACAATCCTCTACACAGGTCAAGACAAAACAAACAACAGGAATACAACTCCTGGGTGACACATGTGTGTCCCCCACAATACAGGGGCACACATACATCCACTACAAACTGACACCCTTCACACTCCACACCTCTGCTACACCCAAGACAACGCATCTCATGTAGGCAATGGTACCAGGACCAAGGGCCAACACAAGATGACCATACACATACAAGGCTGGACACACAGAAAGGAAACCACACACATACTTCATGACATATCACAGCCAGCTCTTATACATTTGCACAGCATCACACCCTGTGCTGGCAGTGTCCCCCAACCAGACATGTGAACAGTGTAGGCAACAGTAGCAAATCACTATCAAGATGGCTGCATGGCAGCTAAAATAGCCATCACACATGACAACATTTGCAGGGTCAGAATGGACTGAAGACCCTGTCACCCCTGTCCAAAAATATGATGCCTGCAAAGAGCCATGCAATGTTGAAGTTATACATGGAGTATTGGTGCACAGGCAATCAAATGCGAACCGAAACAGAACTTTAATCAGCAAGGACACTGACAAAACACACAACAGAAGTAACTGTATTTATGCACAGATTGCACAGATGTAGCAGTACAACAATTGTAGACAACAGCAAGGCTCAAAATGATGTACACATGCTAGATACCATGCACAGGTGAAACACAAACAGGAAGGCCAGTGTCCATGGCACAGGGGCGAGGCCAACACAGCAGAGCAACAGGGCCAGTGTCCATGGCAGGGGAGAGTACAACACAGCATAGCAACAAGGCCAGTGACCATGGCAGGTGAGAGTACAGCACAGCAGAGCAGCAGGGCCAGTGTCCATGGCAGGTGAGAGGCCAACACAGCATAGCAACAGGGCCAGTGTCCATGGCAGGTGAGAGGCCAACACAGCAGAGCAACAGGGCCAGTGTCCATGGCAGGGGAGAGTACAGCACAGCATAGCAACAGGGCCAGTGTCCATGGCAGGTGACGGTACAGCACAGCAGAGCAACAGGGCCAGTGTCCATGGCAGGTGAGAGGCCAACACAGCATAGCAACAGGGCCAGTGTCCATGGCAGGTGAGAGGCCAACACAGCAGAGCAACAGGGCCAGTGTCCATGGCAGGTGAGAGTACAGCACAGCAGAGAAACAGGGCCAGTGTTCATGGCAGGTGAGAGTACAGCACAGCAGAGCAACAGGGCCAGTGTCCATGGTAGGTGAGAGGCCAACACAGCAGAGCAACAGGGCCAGTGTCCATGGCAGGTGAGAGGCCAACACAGCAGAGCAACAGGGCAAGTGTCCATGGCAGGGGAGAGTACAGCACAGCAGAGCAACAGGGCCAGTGTCCATGGCAGGTGAGAGGCCAACACAGCAGAGCAACAGGGCCAGTGTCCATGGCAGGTGAGAGGCCAAAACAGCAGAGCAACAGGGCCAGTGTCCATGGCAGGTGAGAGGCCAACACAGCAGAGCAACTCGGACAGCAACACACCCATGTTCCAAACAATGTACAGGACTAGCACACCTGTATGATGCACAGGCATATGAGGGTGATGTCAACTCACTACTGGCTGTCATGCGGACTTGTACCTGGCTGTGTGGGTATGCTCAGACGTGAGTCCCATGCTCTCCACACCACTGGAGTCAAGCTATCCAGGCTGATGAAGGCTGATAGCCAGAAACCGGTCCTTGGATGCTTGATTCCGGTCCAGGAAAGACATGGCTTGGCAGTTCGGGCTGGACTGTTCCCATGAGGCACAGGGTCAAGGCTGATTTGCATATGGTCATGTCTGACCTGGGGTGGTGTGGAGTGCAAAAAAACAATGGATTTAGGCCCAGATCTCTGTACTGGGGTGAATGTATGACATTGATCTGCATTCTGTCCATCAATTGTTGTTTTTGCATTTGTCACCCCGAGTGGAATGGGTATGCTCAGACGTGAGTCCCATGCTCTCCACACCACTGGAGTCAAGCTATCCAGGCTGATGAAGGCTGATAGCCAGAGACCGGTCCTTGGATGCTTGATTCCGGTCCAGGAAAGACATGGCTTGGCAGTTCGGGCTGGACTGTTCCCATGAGGCACAGGGTCAAGGCTGATTTGCATATGGTCATATCTAACCTGGGGTGGTGTGGAGTGCAAAAAAACGATGGATTTAGGCCTATATCTCTGTACTGGGGTGAATGTATGACATTGATCTGCATTCTGTCCATCAATTGTTGTTTTTGCATTTGTCACCCCGAGTGGAATGGGTATGCTCAGACGTGAGTCCCATGTTCTCCACGCCACTGGAGTCAAGCTATCCAGGCTGATGAAGGTTGATAGCCAGAAACCGGTCCTTGGATGCTTGATTCCGGTCCAGGAAAGACATGGCTTGGCAGTTTGGGCTGAACTGTTCCCATGCGGCACAGGGTCAAGGCTGATTTGCATATGGCCATGTCTGAACTGGGGTGGTGTGGAGTGCAAAAAAACGATGGATTTAGGCCCAGATCTCTGTACTGGGGTGAATGTATGACATTTATCTGCATTCTGTCCATCAATTGTTGTTTTTGCATTTGTCACCCCGAGTGGGATGGGTATGCTCGGACATGAGTCCCATGCTCTCCACTTCACTGGAGTCAAGCTATCCAGGCTGATGAAGGTTGATAGCCAGAAACCGGTCCTTGGATGCTTGATTCCGGTCCAGGAAAGACATGGCTTGGCAGTTCGGGTTGGACTGTTCCCTTGAGGCACAGGGTCAAGGCTGATTTGCATATGGTCATGTCTGACCTGGGGTGGTGTGGAGTGCAAAAAAACGATGGATTTAGGCCCAGATCTCTGTACTGGGGTGAATGTATGACATTGATCTGCATTCTGTCCATCAATTGTTGTTTTTGCATTTGTCACCCCGAGTGGGATGGGTATGCTCGGACATGAGTCCCATGCTCTCCACTTCACTGGAGTCAAGCTATCCAGGCTGATGAAGGTTGATAGCCAGAAACCGGTCCTTGGATGCTTGATTCCGGTCCAGGAAAGACATGGCATGGCAGTTCGGTTTGGACTGTTCCCTTGAGGCACAGGGTCAAGGCTGATTTGCATATGGTCATGTCTGACCTGGGGTGGTGTGGAGTGCAAAAAAACGATGGATTTAGGCCCAGATCTCTGTACTGGGGTGAATGTATGACATTGATCTGCATTCTGTCCATCAATTGTTGTTTTTGCATGTGTGTGTGTCGGGGACAGCAGGCCCACTTGACTGTGGTGACAGAGCCCCAGGTGCTGTGGGGCTAACAGTGGCTTGGCAAGCTGGAGGGCTGTGTGGACCAGGTGGCATAGTGGCACGTGGAGGTGGAGTCATGCAGACCTCTGACACAGTGTGGGTGGGTGAGGTTGGCGGGGTGCCCTTCCACTTTTTGGGAATATGAAATAGCTTCCCTGTCTTGGGGTTGATGGGAAGTGGTGATGACACAACAGGCACACCCTCCATCTGTCCCACATCAGGTGCAAACACTGGCACTACCTCTGGAGATGTGCTGGAACCAGCGGAACGCTTGGTCTGGCTACGTCTCTGGACCACCTTCCCCTCTTTGTCAGGTGTACCCCCTACAGTGCCCTCCTTTTCCTTCTTGCCAGGGGTGGTCTCTACAGTGCCCTCATTTGCCTACTTGCCAGGGGTGGTCTCTACACTGCCCTCCTTTGCCTTCTTGCCAGGAGTGGTCTCCACACTGCCCTCCTCCACCTGCATCAATGGACGTAGAATTGGGGGTAGGTGTTTTTGGTGGATGTGTCCCTGTGCTCCTCTTATGTGTACCCCTGACATGCAAGACCTCCTCAGTGGCCACAGACACTGCATGTGTAGGTTTGTGTGATGTACTACGGACAAGAGAGGCTTGTGCTGGTGATGCCTCTGCAGCATGTGAGGCTGATGTCTGCCTCATTGCTCTTCTGGCCTTGTCCTTCCCTGACTGACTCTTGTCTGTGCATTCTGGAGTGGCCATGTCCTTCAGTAGGGATGGTGTCTGTGGGCGGGAGTGTTTGGGTTGTGTCTGTTGTGTGCTCCTGGTGCTGTACCTTTTAGTTGAGGTAGGCTAAGCATGCACACTGTCATCTGATGTGGCCACTGACTGGGGGGTGGACAAAGGCACCTGAGCTGCAATGGGAGCATGTGCCTGTTGAAGGGTTGACGTGACTGTGGATGACAATGCCTGGACTGTCCGGTGTAGCCCACCCACGTCTGAGTGTATGCCCTCCATGTATGCAACCACCTGGCCTAATTTCTTTTCATGATCACTGAAGGCATTGAGCAGGGTGGTCTGGCCCACACAAAGCTGTCGCAGGAGCTCAACACACTCTCTCTACAGAGGGCAGCAGGATGGACAGGTGCAGGGGCAGTGGTGCCAGGTGTGAATGTGACTCGTCCCCTCTTAGTGACACGGAGACGGGCAGCACCAGAGGAAGTGGATGGGAGGCTGGGCACAGGCCGCTTGGTGGTAGTTGAGGATGCAGACTCCCCATCCCCTGTGCCTGCCAATATGGATGCATCCCCGCTGGCATCTGATGATGTGGTACTCTGTGTCTCTGGCACAGATTCCTCCTGCATACTTCTGTCCCCCTCAGATGCGCTGGTGGGCTATGTGTCACTGGCCTCCGTAGCAGCTGTAGTGCTACTCTCTCCACCACTGGTTTCTGGCTCATGCTCCTCCGTGGTCTCTTGCAAATCTGCATGAGAGAGAGACACAGGGTTGTGTAAGTGTCATCATCTGGTCACACGTATTACAAGCAATGCAGTATAGGAGATGCCCAAATCTACATGCAATCACTGTGCAGCAACACACTACATTGACCACAACAGTGCCTGTAATGCACAAATTATGCCAGGAATTAGCCATGTTCATGCAACACAGACCTAATCCATGCCCGTAGATGGAGTGCCCCACCCCCCAACACTGCCTGCCCTAGGGACATGATGTGGATACAACACTTATTACCAATGTCAGACCGTCAGGGAACAGGAGGGGACAACACACACATCTATTAGGTCATTACAGTCCACAATGCCAAGTAGGCCATAGCAAGCACCATGTGGTAACCTGGGGCACATTGTTGTCTGATGTGTGGGCCTCAACGATCATTGTGCATGCAAAGTAGGCATACATGAAGTCACACTCAGAAAGTTGACACTGCAGTTCACCCCATTATGGATTCCCCACACTATCCCAATGTAGAATGACCATGTGGAGCCTATCCCATCTGGCAATGTGAAAGTACATCAGGGATTATCAGCTCAGTTAGCCCAGGGTGGGCCAATGCCTCATAGAATGACACATCACAGCAGCCACTCACATTACACAGCACATCACAGCACCATACTCACATCACATGGGTCTCCGGTGCCACAGGCCCTGTACACATGCATCCACTCCCAGCAAATGTCACCCTCCACAGATACTCACCACCCCTGCCTTGCTGCCGATGCTCCCTCAGACGTGCATCCAGGTCTGGATGAGTCACTGCCAAGATGCGGCCCATCAGTGGATTCATGCTGCGCTGTGCCAAACGCCCTGTGCATGGTAGCAACCCCAAGGTCATCTCTGCCACTTGCTTTGCCAGCCGGCTGATGTCGTCTCATCTCTTGTGACAGTGGGTGCGTCGTCTGTTTGAAACCCCCAGGGCTCGCACCTTTTCTGCAATGGCCCTCCGCAAGGCCTTACGCTGGTTTACCTTGAGCTGCAGGTTATGAGAGAAAAGAAGGGTAAATGTCCAGTTACACAATGTCAGATACCAACATCTATCAGAACAGTAGCAAGACACAGACTCATGACTAATTGTAACCTCCCTCCCTCCAAAACTGGGGGACCCCTCACAAGGGCACTATGCATGGCCCAGACATTTGTGATTGCATGCACACATTGGGGCGTATATGCTCCATGATATTCCCACAAATGCATGATGCCACAACACAATATGCATCGACAGAAGTGTGTAGGTCTGCAGTAAGCATGAGCACAAAATCCGTTCCGCTCATGGATTTTGCGGATTTTCGGTAAATTCGCGATCCGCGAGCGGCGGATCCGGGGGGCAAAAGTTCAAGCCTTCAAGCTTGTAGTTGTTGTAACTATTTTAGGATGGCACCAGCAAGCTGCCAGCGCCAATCCTAAAATAGTTACTAAGTTAGCTTCAACAGGAAGCACTAATAGATAAAATAAAGCTGGTGCTCGAGCACCTGTTTATTTTATCTATTAGTGCTTCCTGTTGAAGCTAACTTAGTAACTATTTTAGGATGGCGCTGGCAGCTTGCCGGCGCCATCCTAAAATAGTTACAGGGTGATGGACAGCTCACTCAAGGGACCCCTGTGCACATCGGTGCGATTTCATAGTAACACACACATGGTCGCTGGAAGTAGTTGAAGCTCAAATTCAGTGACTCATTCATCAGCCCAAAAACAATCGTGAGCGTCGTCGAGGCTGGGCAGGTGTGCCTTCTTCCCAAATCTACCGTCGAAAATCAACTGTGATGCTGGATAGAGGCCTTTGTATCCTTGACTTTCACGAGCGCAATCCTCGTGCTGTTCCTGTGACCAGGAGCTTCTTTCTCTTCATCTGCTGCTCTGATTGGTCTCTGACAATTTATACACACAAGAGGCACTTGAACTCGCACAGAAGACCCCCCATTTAAAATATTCGCAAATCAGCGAATCCGCAAATTCTTAAATTTTGAGGATCCGCGAATACGCAAATCCGCAAATTCGCGAATCGCGAATTCGCAAAATTCGCCCATGCTTAGTCTTCAGTAATCCAGGGCATATCTACTATTCAGTGTGAAGGAACTGGAGCAAGGAGCATATAAGTTTGGTGATTATTAATCGTTTTGGTGGGCAGGCACTGAATCTACTCTCTGGGTCACACTGACTCAGACTACAGGTGCACACAGAAATATTCACACATGCAAATACTATCCTGGCACCTATATGGCTATCAACCGTTGGCTCTGTATGTCTGACAACGTAACACACAACACACAGACATACAAGTCCAGGCATATAAAAGAGTGACATTGTGACACACACACTCCCTTGCCCTGGAGGCAGCTTGTCTGTCAGTGTTTCACACAACATCACACGACCAGGCATATACTGCAGCTGCGCAACTACACTTCTAACACCCCTCTGCCCTACAGCAACCTTCATGGTGACTTACCACTACATTGGGACCACCAAACAGCCTTGGGTACTGTGCCAGCACTTCGTTCACAAGGACCTCCATCTCCTCACTTGTGAATGGACTGGCACGGATCTTCTCTGTCCTTGCCATCCCTGTGGACATGTAACACCTGTCGTGGTAGTGAGTGGTGAGGGGTCCCAGGCAGCAGGCTCTTCAGGCAGCAGCAGGAGAGGGTCCCAGGCAGCAGGCTCTTCAGGCAGCAGCAGGAGAGGGTCCCTCCGCGGTGGTGGAGCACACCTTCCGCGACTTTCAAATATGCATCATGCCACTGCGATCATCGTTCCCATTGGCTGTAGGCAATGCTCCATGGCGGTGATGCACCGCGGGTGACCGGGGTGCGTTACCGTGATGGTGCATGATTAAAAAGTATCCAATGACCGCCTCCGCGGGGGCGGAGCATGCTGACCACCATGTACACATGCTCATATGCCAATGGCTACCGCACTTGTGAAGGGGGTGGTGCTGGCGTCACACCGCCGGGGACAGGCGGTAGGTACCCCGATGCATGCGGCGGAGCATGCCCCCACCATGTACACATGCCCATATGCCAATGGCTACTGCACTTGTTAAGGGGGTGGTGCTGATGTCACAACGCTGGGGATAGGCGGTAGGTATCGCAATGCATGCGGCGGAGCATGCCCCCCGCCATGTACACATGCCCATATGCCAATGGCTACCGCACTTGTGAAGGGGGTGGTGCTGGCATCACACCGCCGGGGACAGGCGGTAGGTACCACGATGCATGCGGCGGAGCATGCCCCCCGCCATGTACACATGCCCATATGCCGATGGCTACTGCACTTGTGAAAGGGGTGGTGATGGCGTTACACTGCCGGGGACAGGCAGTAGGTACCGCTATTTTCATGACCATTAATGGCTATGTCAATCCTGAAGAGTGTATCAGTACACAGCAGCAACATGGTGAAGGGCACATCATTGTACACACAATGCCATACTTCCATGTCATCCACAGGTGGACGCCCGTTCAGTGTGACACACTTGAGTCTGTGGTCCCTGCCATGTTATTTATGCATTTGATGGCTGATGATGCTTGACACTCTTGAGCTGGTGTTAATGATGTAGTACAAATCAATTTGTTGTGGGTCAGTGATGACCTTGACAAGGCTTGTGTCACTGCATTGTATCGTATCAGACTGGTGCATTCACAACAGCTCATGCACACAACTGAAAGTTTTCCTGATACTGTGATCATTGTGTTGATGGATGTGTGCAGAGTTTACATGATGCATTGAGGTGTGACAGGTACAGCAGATGGGTATGATACAGACATGGTAATTCTCAAAACATTGGCGGATGTTGCACCACCTTGCCTGCACATGTGAATTGTGTTCTCCAGTATGTGCGCATTCACATTCTCGATGTGTTTGTGGCACTTGTGTATTGTCAGTGGAGAGGTGTGCCCTCAGTGTGTATCAAAAGGCCACCCATGAAACCTGGTGTGCCATACATCTCTCAGGCAGTCTTTGTTTTCCCATGACCTCATTGATGGTATGTGCTGTGGCCATCTCATGATGGTTGTCACTGACATTTTCAATTTTACATCTCAACTAGGAGGAGGCCAAATCTCCTACATTACCTGACAGTGCTGGAGGACATGGAGAATGAGGCAATATTATGGAAATTCCACCAGGATAGACCAACACTGAAGATCCTGTGTGATCTATTGGAGCCCCACCTGCAGCCTCGCCATCACTATCCAACGGCATTCACACCCACATACAAGGTGATGGCAGCACTCCACTTTTTTGCGACAGGTTCCTTCCAGGAGACCATGGCTAGCGGTGGAGGGATGTCGCAGCCCATGTTCAGCATGGTGCTGAGGGATGTTCTTGCAGCCATAATGCTGTATCGGAATCGCTACATCCATTTCCCTAGGGGAGGAGAATTGGCTGCCGTGAAGGGGGACTTCTATCCCTTTGGGCGCATCCCACATGTTGTTGGTGCCATCGATTGCACCCATGTAGGTCTGGTGGCACCACAGGCGACGGAGCACATTTATAGGAACCGCAAACATTATCATAGCATCAATGTGCAGGTGGTGTGCCTTGCGGACATGACCATGTCTCATGTGTGTGCAAAGTATCCTGGCTTGGCGCATGATTCTTACATCATGAGGAACAGCATGGTGCCACGGATGATGGAGAATCTGCATCCCGAGCGTGCTTGGATTGTGGGTGAGTATGCCTACTGATATGGCGTGCTGTGTGTTACCTGATGCATTCTGGCTGAACGACATTGCAATGGGTGTTTGTCATTCACAGGTGACTCAGCATATCCCAGTAGGCCATGGCTGTTGAGCCCCCTCAGGAATCCCAGGACCTCGGCTGAAATCCGCTACATTGAGGCCCATGGCAGGACCCGATGGGTAATCAAACAGACTTTTGGCCTGCTGAAGTCAAGATTCCGCTGCCTTGACAGGACCGGAGGTGCACTGGCATACTCGCCTGGGAAGGTATGCAAGATTGTTGTGGCATGCTGTGTGCTGCACAACCTGGCCATCCACGAGGGGGTCCCCCTGCTCCTGGACGATGGTGAGGAAGCAAGGCCATCACCTGCTCAAGGACCTGAGTCCAGTGATGAGAACAGTCGAGAGGAGGAAGGAGTAGACCTGCGCCAGCAGCTCATCGACCGCTACTTTACTTGAAGGTGGGTGACGAGGTAAAATGTGTACATATTCTGGTGTGGTTGCTGTTGTTGTGAAGGGCTATGCGCGGATGTAACCGACAGGCACACGTTCAGACACCTTTGTGTGGTAAATGTGACATTGACGTTCCATATGGGGACGTATGCTGGACCCTATTTGTTCACACCTGCAGCCCATTGTCTGGTATATCTGTTGTGTCTTGTGTATGTTTTGTGTAGTGTTCTGCCTGTGATGCCACAAGACCAGTGACTGTTGTTCTGTTGTGTCTCCCTAGGTGCTACAGAAGAATACTGCCCTACATACTGTACATCATTTGGACACATCATGGACATTGTCAACACTGTAAATATTGCACTAAAAACGATAATGCACAAAATCAGGTGCGTCAGGTATTTTATTTTGAAAGTGGACATGTGAATTGTGTGTGAATATTTACATGAAGGTGGGGAATGAGCAGTGAGTTGACAGTCCTGTTCGATGAGATGCAAGAGTAGACACCACATGGATGTGGTGACCCAGTCCAACAGACAGGTGCCATTGCCAAGGAAATGTGGGGAAAGACAGTCCAAATAGGGAATGCAGTGGGGAAGAGGGTTATCATCACGGCTGGCTCCGTGACTGGTGTGTGGCAGGTGCTTTGCCTACGGAGACTCCCAGGCTCTTCATTTGACACCCTCTAGATCTTTGGGTGGTGGGGGGCCTGCTGAATGGCCAGCGGCATCAGAGGACTCGCCTCTCTCTGTTGGCGCAGGGGAGGATGGTGGACTGTCATCCTGCGGCACAATTAGGAGGGGATGGAGGTGGTGGTTGGGACACAGGACTGTCCCTCTGCAACGCCACTTGCTGGCCCATGAAGTCCACCATCTGTCCAAGGCGGTTGTCAAGGGACCTCATCAGCAGGATGAGCTCCCTTAATAGTTCATCAGACCGGCTACTTTGTCCCTGGACTTCTTGGTATGCCTCCACAACTCTGGTGAAGTGGTTCAGGGATGGTGTCCACTCCTCATGAGGTCTGGTGGTGACCCTGGCCCTCCCACCTGCTCTGCTGCCACGGACCTCTTGCCTCGCCACTGTGGGTCCACGCACTCTCTCCCTGCCCTCCACAGTCGTTGCTGTGGGCTGGTCATCCCATGGGACAGGGAGGGTGCTGTAGGTGGTACTGGTGGTACTAGTGGTAGTGGCAGTGGCGGTGGTGGTGATGGTGGCTGCGGTGGAGGCAGAGGCCATGACAGCAGGGGTCTGCTGCGCTGTTGTTGCAGTAGACGTGGTGATGGGGAGGATGGGGGCCTGGGACCTCTAGGTCTGTGGCACATCAGATGGGCCGGGCCGGAGCTCATCGTCCAAACTGTCCTGGGAATCCACATCTGAGAGTCCATGTGCTGGGGGTGGAGACTGGCTCTGCTGGTCATTGGGGTGGTCCTCAGCAGTGAGTTCTTCATCACCTGTGGAGTAGATGGGGAATGGTCAGTGTTGGGCACTGTGCAAGTATTGTGTCATCTGCATATCATCGACTGTCTGTACACTACACAATTATGAAGTCACCAGTAGTACAATTCATGGCAACACTGTGTTTAATATCATAGTGCAGAGGAACATCATTTACTCATACATGTTGAATGTCAATGCAAAGCATGCAATTGTTGTTGTGTTTAGGGATGCAGGTCTACCACACACACACATACATCAGGAAGAGTTAAGATAGCTACCTACCTGTTAGGTGAGGGTGGAGAGTGCAATGGCTGACACTTTCTCCTGGGTCGGGGAGGCCTCCATGCTGCTGGAGTGTGGGCCAGGGGGCATGCTGGGAGTAGTGATACAGGCCTCCCACCCCAAACAGTGCTCCAATACAAGATGGCTACCTACCTGTAAGTCTGTTTGTTGAACTGTGCAATGGCTGACACTTGCTCCTGGGTGGGGGAGGCCTCCATGCTGCTGGAGTGTGGGCCATTGGGCATGCTGGGCATAGTGATACAGGCTTCCCACCCCCAAACAGTGCTCCAATACAAGATGGATACCTACCTGTAAGTCTGTTTGTTGAACTGTGCAACGGCTGACACTTGCTCCTGGGTGGGGGAGGCCTCCATGCTGCAGGAGTGTGTGCCAGGGGGCATGCTGTGAGTAGTGATACAGGCTTCCCACCCCCAAACAGTGCTCCAATACAAGATGGCTACCTACCTGTAAGTCTGTTTGTTGAACTGTGCAATAGTTGACACTTGCTCCTGGGTGGGGGAGGCATCCATGCTGCTGGAGTGTGGGCCAGGGGGCATGCTTGGAGTAGTGATACAGGCCTCCCACCCCCAAATAGTGCTCCAATACAAGATGGCTACCAACCTGTAAGTCTGTTTGTTGTACTGTGCAATGGCTGACACTTGCTCCTGGGTGGGGGAGGCCCCCATGCTGCTGGAGTGTGGGCCAGGGGGCATGCTGGGAGTAGTGATACAGGCTTCCCACCCCCAAACAGTGCTCCAATACAAGATGGCTACCTACCTGTAAGTCTGTTTGTTGAACTGTGCAATGGCTGACACTTGCTCCTGGGTGGGGGAGGGATCCATGCTGCTGGAGTGTGGGCCAGGGGGCATGCTGGGAGTAGTGATACAGACCTCCCACCCCCAAACAGTGCTCCAATACAAGATGGCTACCTACCTGTAAGTCTGTTTGTTGAACTGTGCAATGGCTGACACTTGCTCCTGGGTGGGGGAGGCCTCCATGCTGCTGTAGTGTGGGCCAGGGGGCATGGTGGGAGTGGTAGTGAAGGCCTCCCTCCTCCATACAGGCATCTTAAGCAAGATGGCTAGCTACCTGTTGGGTGAGGGTGGACAGTGTAATGGTGTTTAGGTATTGCAAGGAAGTACTTCTCAGTGTGTTGTTTGGCATTTGTTTGTACTTTCCAGCCTCCGCTCCCTTGGCTACTCCTGTGAGACTCTCAGGAAGCAGTATGGGAAACACCTTCTCCTCCCATGGTGTGAATGTTTTCGGTGGAGTGGGAGGGCCACTGCCAGTCACGTTCGCCAGCGTCCCGTTCTTGCTCCTCCTCTCCTTGACAACCCTCTTGAGATCATGCCACCGCTTCATGATCTCCTTCGTGGATCTTGGGGTGTCCCGACTGCATTCACCCTTTGGACTATCCTTTCCCACATTTGTGTCCTCGTGGCTAATGTTTTCTGTTCGACAGGCTACCAAATAGTTGTGGCTCTACTCTCACAATCTCATTGACCATGACTGTCAACTCACTCTCGGTGGATTTGGGCTTTTTTTGTGCTGTCATGGTGTGTGGTGGTTGAGGTGTTTGTGGGTGCAGGGGTGTGGGTGCAGGGGTGTGGTATTGAGGTGTGAGGTGTGTTGTGTGCTGGGGGATTGTTTTTGCTGGTGTAATGGTGGTGGTGCTGGTAGTGGTGGATGTGTGTGTGTGCTGTGCTCTTTTGCCTCTCCTGTTGGATGTGGTGTATGGCCTTCTCTTCTGGAGTGTTGCAAAGGATTGTAGTTAGTGAAGGGGTTGGCTTTATACTCAACTGTGTGGGTGTGTCCAAGTGGAATTTGGGTGTCAGGTGAGTTGTGGGAGTTTAATGGCGGTTGATCCTAATGTGGCCGCCGGTGTATCCGTGGTGCAGGCGGGCGGTTTGTTTCCGCCTCATGGCGGTCGGGGTGGTTTTACGCCCGCTATCCTAATGACCCCCTAATTATCTCTATGCAACATTTATTTACTGTTGAAAGAAAAAAGAAAAATCACTGAAGGAGCCAAATTTATAACTTCACAGAAAGGCAAAATGCTTTTATGTTATATGGGCTATACATATACCCAAGAAAAACAGCATGAAATGAAGTGTTCTGGAAATGCAGCAAATATTACAGTAACAAATGTTATGGTCGAGCTATAACACAGGAAACAACTTTAACCAATACCACAGAACATAACCACCCTCCCAACGTGACAGAAATAGAAATTAGACAAATGCTTGACTCACTAAAAGAAGCAAGTACTAGTACAGACCTCCCGTCTACAACTATCCTCAAAGAACACTTAAAAGTTCTCCCCCAACATGCATCAAGCCAACTACCTTCCATCGAATCTCTAAAAAAGGACAATAGCTAGGCAAAAAAGAACAACTGCAGCTACTCCACCTGCCCCAAAAACGTTTGAGCAAGTCCACATTCCCCCCGAACTGAGATTAACTCATAATGACGAACCATTCATCCTTTACGACAATGCATGTAAAGAAACAAGAATTTTAATATTTGCTTCAGCAGACAATATGGTGAAATTACACCAATGCGAAACTTGGATGATGGATGGCACATTCTCTGTATGTCAAAATTCTAACAAAGATAACAGTAGGTCAAGAAAAGTAGTAAACTATCTAAAACTATGTGTTTGATTAGGGAACAGTCACGAGGTCCATATAAAATGATACGTGGTGACCATCAAATGATTCCCATCAGATACCTGTCCTGTGCCGCCCTACATCATTTGGGATCCTTCAGCCGAAGGAAGTGATGTACAACCACTAAAGATTAGGTGAACTGTAACCCAATCAAGTGGAATCAAACTCAAATGTGGTAGCTTGGTTTGTGTGGCATAAGGAGGGTAAACTGACTAGCAGTGCAAAAAGTGTGATCAAATAACGGTGCTTGATCTAAAAAGTGAGTGCTTTAAGATTGGGTTGTGGAAGTGGAAAAAATATATTTTAATAGTATCCTATCCACACCCAACAATAAAAACAGTGCAAGGTAGTGTTATACAAATATCTACTCAGATGGATTAAAGGTCGACATGTTTCTGCGGTGGACATGGAGTCTCGAGATCTCCTCCTGCTTCATCAGGACCTTATAAAAATGCTACTGCGTGATGTGAACAAATAAGGAAAAGTGAAATTGGTATCACCTGAAATTCGCCTGTTCGGAAGAACCCAAGGATCACATTGTGACAAGGGACAAACAAAGAAAAAGAAACAAGAAAACACATAGTTATTGTCGACAGTTTACAAAGCACATATTGTATGTGTAAGTTGCATCTAGCCAATCGTGTTATTGGTCAGAGGGTCCCATTTAGTAGACCATGTATGTAATTGCCGTCTCATAGGAGACCTGTTTGAAGGACATATTAATATCCACTCACCCAATTTGCGGGGAATATACGCCCCACCTCACCTGGCTACAGCGCAGGTAGAAACGGAGCACCGCTCTGAGGGAGGAAAGGAAGAATGAAGTAAAAAAGGAAGGATACAGTAACTGTACTAATAGCATCTACAGTAGTAACAGAATTGCCACGACATCATTAGTAAGTAGCCAAAACTCATGTGTCTATAGGAATGTATAATACGTGATCACATGGTCGATTATCTTCACCTTTATCCACTAATAGTGTCTACAGTGGTAGCAGAGTGGCCACAAATTTGTTAATACAAGGCCAAAATTCATGTATATATACAGTGTAATGCGTGATCAAATGGTCGCCTAGCTTTACCTCTATCAAAAACCAGCCATATTGAATTCGATATTGCTTTGTGTCGTTTATGGTTTCTACACGCTTTGGCAATTTGCAGGGTTTGATCATGATGCCCAGTGATATCGCATTCTTAGCGTGCACACGTCTCATGGGGAGCAAACACTCGAGGTGAACACAAACGGCTGACAGGCATGAAAAGATCAGCCCCGCCACTGCAGGCTATCAGATAAAAGCCTAGCACGCTGTGATGCGTCTACCCCTAAGAGTGCATTTAAAACAGTGCCTTGCTACCCAACCCGCTTACCTGTCCGTCGGTACTCCGGACATCCGTCTAGGCTGTCATGGAGGGAGGTATCGAGATGGACAGGAAGCGGGTATTTATTCATCCTGTTTAGGTGGTGAAAGAATCACGCTATGATGACGGCGTCACGTAGTGATGCGTGGCGACGTCTGGGTATGCCGGGAAATGTAGTTCCCGCATATTATTACGTTGCGTGTCAGAAACCAAACTCCTTGCGCTCGAAAAGAGCGTACATCAATGTCCACCTGTGTTGTGACCTGACGTCAAGAGACATGGGGAGATGTTGTTTTTAATGCGAGAGCCAGGTATTTGCTGTGCATCGACCAGATCATATGTATATTTATACGCGATGTATATTCTGTGTGTATGCGAGCAAAATCTCCCAGGTCCCTGAGTGAAGATGGAACAGATACCGGGAGTTATGGGAGAATCCAATATTCTCATGTGTATGCTCACATAGATAACATTAAAATTGGTTTACCTAGCTCGCTCTCTTCCCTAGGGGAGATTGCTGCAGCCTCTAAAACAGAATGGTGTAGAGGACAGTCAGATGACTTTCGTGTTGTTTGGCATCTGGTTGAAGAACAGATGTATTATTGATCGTCAATATTAATTAAATTTACAGTGACATCCACGGGATGTCTTCATTTAGCCCTGTCTTATGGGTTTGCAATTTATATACCCATCTCTGTTCTCGTTTGAAGAGAAATGTGCTTATATCAGCAATGTGAGCAGGGATTACTGGTTGTTCCAGGACTGTCCACCGCGTGTCCGTAGGAAGGTGTTGCGCCGTAAGAAAATGATTAGTAAGTCTGGTAGCTTGTTTGCTACATCGTATGGAACTCTTGTGTTCTGATATTTGCAACTTAACTTTACGAGTGGTCATGCCCACATGTTTTTTGTTGCATGGGCACTTGATTAAATATATCAGATTTGCACTATTGCAGTTTGTAAATCTGCGTTGTTCCCAGACTTGTTCCATGCCAATATCAATAGTTGTTGATCTTGATGTCTGGGGGCATGCTGCACATTGTCCACACGGATAATGCCCTGTGACTGCTGGCATGTTCTACAAAGTTCCAACTGCTCTAGGTACCTCGCTCCTCGGCCTTGTATGGACTAATTTGACCTTCAAGTTTTGTGCTCTTTTGTAGGCAAAGAGTGGGGGAGGCAGTGTATCTTTGCCAGTGTTAAGAATGCCCCAGTGCCTCTTTACAATCTTAGTAATTTGGTTGGGAAATGTACCAAATGTGCTGACACATGTCATGCATTCGGTCTTCGGCTTGGGAGGCAGGATTTCAAGTAGACTGGCTCTGTTGTTGTTTGCCGCACGTTTTTTAGATGTCTGAATCAATCTTTTAGGATATTCCTTGTGTGTCAGATCTTTGGCTAGACACTGGGCATGTACCTCAAAGGATGTACGATTGGAGCAATTCCTCTGTATGCGCAAGAATTGCCCATAGGGCAAATTGTCACGCAAAGACTTTGGGTGGCAGCTGTTGTAATTTAGCAAGGAGTTGCGCGCCATCGGTTTGCGATAGAGTTCCGACGCAAGGCCTGTAGGTGTACTGTGGATAAGCAGATCCAGAAAAGCCAATTTCTGAGTGTCATATTCCATGGTAAACTTTAAGAATTGGTTCCTAAGATTAAGCCAAACATGGAACTCTTTTAACTGTGTTTCACTCCCACGCCACACGACGAAGATGTCGTCTATGTAACGTTTCCATGTCCGCAGACACCTTAGATGGGGGTTGGTGTCTGCGAACACGTGCTCCTGTTCGAAGTGATGCACGTACAGATTAGCGAGACTAGGAGCAAAAACGCTGCCCATGCTAGTCCCGCTAATCTGCAAGTATAAACAGTCTTCAAAGCTGAAAAAATTCTCTGTCATAGCCAGTGTGGCTAGAGTCATAATCACACTAACTGGTGTTATAGAGTTGAGGTCTTTAGCTGACAGTAGTGTCTCTATAACTTCTAGTGTCTCTGCTTGAGGTATTGACGTATACAGGCTTTCAACGTCAAATGACACCAAGATGTCAGTATATGGATCAAAATCAATATTGGGTAGTAACCTCAATACGTCTTTCGTATCCATGAGAAAAGTTGACATTTCTCGCACCATTGGTTGTAGAAATACATCGACAAAGGTCGAGAGAGGTTCGAGGAGTGAGCCTATCCCAGATATTATGGGGCGCCCCGGGGGAGGGCGTTGAGTTTTATGAATTTTTGGTAATTGGTAAAAATATGGTACAGTTGGGTTAAGTGTGCGAAGGAATTGTCCTTCCTTAGGTGTGATCCACCCTTCACTAAGCGCCTCTTCAACGAAGTGTCCAATTGCATTTGTCATTCTCTGTATGCCCAAAACCTTTCTATAAACTATACACCATCCATGGACACTATCAGAACTGCAATATCCCCTTCATATATAGCCTACTACCCAACAAACAGTAAACAACCTATGTTGAACTACTAAATAAAATAAAAGAACAAACAAATAATTACTTCCCCCAAAAAATTATCATTGACTTTGAGAAAGCAATGATAAATTCAATTCTAAAAACCTACCCTCACACAGCAATCCAATGTTTCTACTATCATTTTCACCAATATATATGGAAACATATACAAAAATCTGCCCTAAGCTCCCAATACTGCAATGACAGCACTTTTGCCTACCAGGTAAAGAAATTGATAGCGCTAGCCTACGTTCCTGTTACAGACGTAGCAGAACATTACAACCTACTGATAGACAGCCCCTATTATAAAAAAATGAAACAAAATTAAGCCCTCTATTAGACTACTTCAAAGACACATGGGTAGGAAGGCTACACAGATCAGGACACAGAAGGCAACTAGAATTTCAAATCCCCTGGTGGAATGTCTACCTAAGTACCCTAAATAAACAGGCTAAAAGTAACAATGCTGTCGAAGGATGGCACACTGCTTTCTAAGCAACTACAGGCCGAGGTACCCCCACATTACATAAACTACTCCAATCATTACAAAAGGAGCAAAGTTACCAAGAATTTCGAATGGAGCAATCTGTAACACTAATTGGCCCTAAGCTAACTAAACAAACTAAAAAAATGTACCATACCTTACAAGACCAAGTAACTCTATACCCAACTACCAGAGGCCTACAATATCTGTCTATGATAGCAAAAACAATTCTTTAAACATATCTAACATACCTATACTGAGCAAATATTAAACATAAAATATATATAATAGATACATGTTAGAAACTGTAACAAAACTGTCAAATATAATATTAAACTTTATTTACATATGTCTGAACAGATTTCTTACAATTTCTAACATGTAACATAAAATATTTAAAGAAATAAAATAATAATCCCACCCAAAAAATAAATAAATAAAACGTACACAATTTGTTGCTGAAGATAATCCTTTGTAACTAAAGAAGTCCTTCCATACTAGTAATCCATCCAAACAATCCAAAGGAACCCATAAAAAAAATTAAAAAATCCAAAAACAGTCTTCTCCAATACCATCCAGTCGATAACCCTTAAAAACCCGAAAATATTTATCAAAAATTTTGAAAACACTCCAAGGAAACCAAATGTAAAAATTTAAAATAAAAACACATTCATAACGAATCTTCTCCAAAATCAATCCAACGATAAACCATTAAAAACCCGAAAATAGGTAAAAAAAATTTAAGAAACGGTCCTTGAAAACGCAAAAATGTAAGAAAGTGTGTTTAAAAAAGAATAAATAATATTAAACACACTTCTTACTAAAAAAACACAATCTTCTCCCAAAAATGACATCCCGCGAAGTACCAGAAAAATAGAAAAAAAACATACCCACCCACACACAATGCACCCCAACATACATTTGCAAACACTTTTAAACATTAAACATATCATTTAATTTACATTTCTAACCCGATTCCTACCTCAACATAGTACGCCAAAAACAAGTAAACTGGAACGAAAACTAAAACCGTAACTACCGCCTAAAACAATCACATCCCACAACTTCCCAACACTAGAAAACCTAAACACACTCCGCAAACACTCAAACTATGGGGCCCATTACGATGTTGGGTTGGCGATCCACCCGACATCCATGCCCGCCCGCCACCCATTTCCCCCCGCCATATTACTATGGCGGGAGGGACCGCGGGAGACGGAAACACCGTCCGCCGCTTTTCCTCCCCGGTCGCCTTGCGGCCGGGGCAGAAAAGGGTTTATATGGTGGCGGTGTCTATCTCACCTTCACTTCGGGGGCCTGTAGGGGGCCCCCAAAGTGAAGACTTTGGGGGCCCCCTACAGGCCCCCGAAGTGAAGGTGAGATGGGGGTGCACCTGGGGGGTACCTGTGGTACCCCCCAGCATTTGCATACACAATGCTGCAGGCACCGCGCAGTGCCTGCCGCTTTGTGTGTGCAAATGCATACATTCATTTTTAGCATTGTGGCGGCTTGTGCTGAGAGCACCGCCCACCACAATGTTAAAAATGCAGGATGAGCCTGCCACTGTGGCGGGCGCATCCTAATACCCCCCACGGGACCCCCGCCCTTATGGCGGGCGGTCCCGAATTCCCATAGGATGGCGGGCGGACTAAGTCCGCCCGTCATCCTAATGACCCCCTTTATATCTAACTTAAATGAAATACTTAAGAGTAAACTGACACTTCCACACGTGAAGCAGCCTCCAACCGCGAGCTCTTCAACGTCGAAATGACCCAAAATAATCTAACGCGGTTCCAAAATAGCCCCTAACAAACAAATAGTCCCATTCATATTAACATTAAATAACATTCTAAATTATTTGATACATGTTTCAATCAATATTATCTAACTGTTGTATTTTTTTAGTTAAAAAAAGTTAAAATGTTATAAAAATTATTTACAATGTCCTATATGTTATTTTCAATTACTTTATATTAATTAAACAAACATTTACTTTAATAAAAAATACTTACATGACTGTAAGAATTTTAAATACTGTAATACATGTTATTATTATTTACTCTTTATATGTACAAATAATGTACCTAAAAACCTTACCTGTTTAATAATTCTTTACCTCTGTAAAAATTGTTATTATTAATATTTTATGTATTAATAATAATAATTTCTTCCAAAAAATTAAATTGTAAATTATATATTAATGTTAACAATACCTACTTTTTTTACTTATGTATATATAAATATTATTGCTTCAAAAAATGTGTAAATATACAAACACTGTATTATAAAATTATAAACAAATTTGTTCTATTTGAATACATCTTTATTTTTACAATAATAAATGTGAAATAAACAAAGGTACTCTGAATAAATGTTACTTTTCTTAAAAATGATTGTATTAAAAATGTGTTTACAATACAATTTTTTTTCACCAATATACAACTGTGACTATAATGTAAATATGTTATTAAACTGTGGGGTCGATTCCGATTCCGAAAATAGCGCTCGGATTAGCTGTACGGAGCGTTTTTCCCATACAAATCGTACACCTACAATGTCGCCGTACGAACGAGCACGTACGATCCTAACCCAAAGCGGCACTCCGTACGACTCGTACCAAACACCGTACAACTAGAAAGTACATACGGATTGTCTCCGGGTGACGCTGTACGCTACGTTCGTACGTAAATAGGCAGCCATTTCCGGACCAGGAAGTGTGATCCATGTTGAAGACACTCCGTACGGCCCTTTTGCTACGAGAGCTGTAAACTGCCGTAAAACCAGAGTCTGGCCCAAACTGCACCCCGATACGCGACATACACGACATGAACACCTTCGAGCGTGTCCTCCCAGCCCTGTATGCCTACGACCTCGTATATAGAAACCGACGACGGCGCAGACGGTGAGTACAACCTACCGCAACAACGGAAGAATACCTGTACGGTGCGCCACACGCTAGCGCATATCACCATTGCTCCCAGCAGTGCCCAGCAGTGCCCAAGAGTATAGGGGTGGGTGCTGAGGACTCCCAACAGTGCCCAGCAGTGTCCAACAGTGCCCAAGAGTATAGGGGGTGGGTGCAGAGGACTGCCAACAGTGCCCAACAGTGCCCAAGAGTACAGGGGTGGGTGCAGAGGACTGCCAGCAGTGCCCAACTGTGCCCAACTGTGCCCAAGAGTATAGGGAGTGGGTTCAGAGGACTCCCAGCAGTGCCCAGCAGTGCCCAAGAGTATAGGGGGGGTGCAGAGGACTCCCAGCAGTGTCCAACAGTGCCCAAGAGTATAGGGGGTAGGTGCAGAGGACTCCCAGCAGTGCCCAACAGTGCCCAAGAGTATAGGGGGTGGGTGCAGAGGACTCCCAGCAGTGCCCAACAGTGCCAAAGAGTATAGGGGGTGGGTGCAGAGGACTCCCAGCAGTGCCCAACAGTGCCCAAGAGTATAGGGGTGGGTGCAGAGGACTCCTAGCAGTGCCCAGCAGTGCCCAACAGTGCCCAAGAGTATAGGGGTGGGTGCAGAGGACTCCCAGCAGTGCCCAGCAGTGTCCAACAGTACCCAAGAGTATAGGGGGTGGGTGCAGAGGACTCCCAGTAGTGCCCAGCAGTGCCCAACAGTGCCCAAGAGTATAGGGGGTGGGTGCAGAGGACTCCCAGCAGTGCCCAGCAGTGCCTAACAGTGCCCAAGAGTATAGAGGTTGGGTGCAGAGGACTCCCAGCAGTGCCCTGCAGTGCCAATAGTATAGGGTGTGGGTGCAGAGGACTCTCAGCAGTGCCCAGCAGTGCCCAGCAGTGCCCAACAGAGCCCAAGAGTATAGGGGGTGGGTGCATAGGACTCCCAGCAGTGCCCAGCAGTGCCCAACAGTGCCCAAGAGTATAGGGGGTGGGTGCAGAGGACTCCCATCAGTGCCCAGCAGTGCCCAAGAGAATAGGGGGTGGGTGCAGAGGACTCCCAACAGTGCCCAACAGTGCCCAAGAGTATAGGGGGTGGGAGCAGAGGACTCCCAGCAGTGCCCAGCAGTGCCCAACAGTGCCCAAGAGTATAGGGGGTGGGTGCAGAGGACTCTGAGCAGTGCTCAGTCATAGGGGTGTGCATGTCCAACATCATACAGCAAGTACATGCCTGTATGTGTACATCATTAACTGGGAACACTCATGATAGTTGCATATCAACACATCACACACAGCAGTGACCTACTCCACGGAGAATGGTATCCTGTCACACACTGAGTGACACACGACATGTGGGTGTATTGTCAGATCCCACATGTATGTCCACCCGTCTAGTCCGCTGGCACACACCCCTCCATCATGACTCAATAGTGTGTAGTCATGTAACAGACCACCAAACAAATGAAGCACAAATGGACTAATAAAGTGTCATGTACATCCCGGACATGATGTGAATGTCCAGGTGGTGCAACATGTACTCCCTCATGGATGTAACAGGGTAGTAATCCCCTAGATACAAAGAACCAACATGTATTTTGTGTGTCCAAATGTAAAAAATGTATAATCTGAATCATAACGTCAAGGCTGATAACATTGTCATGCATAGTGTGATAAAGTATGATGGTCTCCCTAAAGACATTACTACATACTACAACCCCAAGCACAGTGAGTAGCATGGATGGCACTGAACAATTATCTGAATTGATTTGTGAGCAGGCATGGCCATTGCCGGATGGAAGCTACAAATCTATAGGGAAGCAACACAAACGTCATCACAACAATTGTGTAACTGTCCATAGTGAAGATCACATGTGTCACTGAGGAAGGGACACTCTTTGGGACAATGTCTGCATGCAAACTGCACACACACCAATCTAGATATTTTGCTGCAACATTGGGATAGCACAAACATACCATGGTCCACCTCATTACCATCAGGAAATAGACATATGTTACAATACCCAAAAATGAACATTACACCAACTCGTAGGCACACAGCAGCTAAAGAAATTTCCTGAAAAGCAAAAGTTCTGAATGAAAAATTAAAAGCTTTATTCAGCGCAACAATCAAAAATACGAAAGTAATGAGTCCAGGCTCACAGAAGGCCAATGGCCAGTCCAAATAAGTGTCCTCAACAGTGGTGGCGTTGTGGATGTTGTCACACCCAAACTTGCCTGCACATGGAGTTCAGATGTCTGTGGACACATGGGGGCATCATCGGGGTAATTTTCCCGCACCGCAGGGACAGGAGAGGGAAGGGCAGGTGTAGTGGGAGCAGGTGGGGTGGATTCCTCCACAGTGGCCGGTGCAGCGCAAAAGGATGACAAATATTCTGTGCTGCACACTGCTGCCAGTTCTGACAAACCACTACCTGAACTCGGGGACACAATAGGGGTGGAGGTAAAGGGCTGTGAGTCAGGTGTCGTGTGCTGTGGATGCATGTGTGACGTCTGTCTCCTCTCCCTGTGGGTGTGCCTACATCCCCTTGAGATTGGGTGCGTGGAGAATTGCGTTTCGACTGCTGTGTGGGTGTGCTGGGTGTGTCTGTTGTGGTGTCTGACCTGTGGCGTCTGCATGTACGTTGGACAGGTATGGGAGAGGGTGAGGTGGATGGGTCTGAAGGAGGGGGGGCTAACGCTGCAGGATGGACAGTGCTGCCGTCAGTGAAGACTCTATGGCTGCCAAACTTCGACTTTGGCCAGACGTGGCTGCTGACATGCCCTCCATGTATGACAACAACTGTGTCATGATGTGTGTTTGCCACACACAGAGAAGGTCCCAGGGGTAAGTTTATAGACCCTACTGTTACGCCCCCTGTACATAAGTGACACCAACCTAAAAGTAACAGAGAGTCAAGAAACAGACAAACAATGTACCCAAATAAAGTAGCAAAGGAAACAGTTATTAAACTATGCGAGTTCCCATCAGTCTACCATCGAGACCGCCCTTCATCATCTGGGATCTCTTGTGCATGAATTCTGTCACATTAAAGGGTAAAAAAACCTATGCTGGCAGATGACTACACCAGGCATAGGAAAAACCACAATGTTGTTAACAGATGTGAAACAGAATGGCGTGTCTAGATGGGAACTGAGTAGCAGTGCGTGAAAAAAAGGTGTGTATTGTGAAAAGAAAGAGAAAAGGCTCTAAAATTAGGTAGTGGTCGGGAAAACAATTTTAATAAACACCCTCACACTCCTAAATCAATAAAAACAGTGCAATAGTGGTTTAACAAATAGCCACTAGAGATGTAAGGTCGACATGTTTCTGCAGACGCATGGAGTCTAGCGATCTCCTGCTGCTTCTTCGGGACCAATAATGCTACTGCTAGTGAAAAATAACATAAACCATATCACCTGAAAGTGTATGTATAAGCATCTTCTCATCCTATAAATAGGGGAGAAAAATATAATATAAGGGTACAGAGTCATATGATTTAAACGTGCACATATTGTGCCATCATTATTATGTGCTAGTTATAAGCTATTTTTATCCAGCACTTAGACTGTCAAACTCAGTCACAAATCACCAATTCAGCAAATTTGTAAATTTGGGTTCACTCACCCACTTGATGAAAAGGAACCACTCCACCTCACCTGGCACGAGCTCAGGTAAATGGATGCACCGCACTAAAAAAAGACAACAGATCAAAAGATGTATCCACATCTAAATGTATTCCTAAAACTGACCGGTCTGAACACACGCCGCACCAAGCATCACATTCCTGCCAGTGCCACGTAACATCACCTAGTCAATTAGCTGTACGTATGAATAAGTAGTCACAGGTCGGTACCAAAGCTAAAAAGAGTCACCATTCCCTGTTACCTACAACTGTAAACATACGTATGGGCTTAGTTTGAATGAGGGAGTACAAGTCGATCGACTTTAGTGTTCGAAAAACTCACGATCCCTCTCACTCACACACGCATGTACATGTACACCGCCTTACCTCTCCGTCGGTGCACCGGTCGTCCCTCTAAGCTCTATCGTAGGGAGGTACCGACCCGGTGCACCGGCGAGGTAAATAAACCTCTCTCGCTTCCGCATTCGGAGCGCGACCTTGCCCGACGCCCCCTTTGCGTAGTGACGTCATGCGCATTCACGCTGGTAAACACGCTACTCCTGATGGGAAATGTGGTTCCCGGACACAATGTGTCCCGTGATACTGGCTCCCTGGTGCCCCCACCCAGTGCTTGCTCGGAGCATAGTGTCACAAACAATATATAATAATGGACACCACATATTATATTGGGAGATGTATTCAGTTGTTATCTGATGTGAAAAAAGGGGTGACGTCAGTGAGCGCGGTCTTGGTATTAAATACGCCGCGAACACTCATTTCTCCACCCTTATTAATTTATAATCATTGCTGATATATTTGCCCTATTTAAAACAAAAGTTTCCACAGTTTCCCTCTCTTTAGTTCTTTAAACAAGAGGCAGATCGAATTGGAAAAAGGCGATTGATTAATATGGAAAACGCCATACAGGCTGATCATCCTGCTGAATGGACAACTAGACGAATGGCGACCAGCCAGTCCTCTGCACCAAACCCTAGTACAACACCATAGTGCGTTCACTAGGTATGTCAACCTCTCATGTGTACTAAGACGGGTTAGGGTGTCACACAAACAATGATCTAACTCTTCTGCAGTGACCCCAGTACCCGTTTAACTGTCACAAAAGCTGTGTAGTGTCAATGAAATATGGGTCTATTAATGCGACACAAATTAGAATAAAAGGGACATCCACCTTCCAATTATAGGGACATCCACGGGATTTTGTCATTTAGCCCACATTCGTCACTACGAAGGCGGTAGACCCATTTTTGTTCACATTTGAACAAAAATTTGGCAATATCAGTTACAGACGGTGGGATCCACGGTTGGTCTAATACTGTCCACATGATGTCAGTAGGTAGATGACCCACCTGCAGAAAATGGTTAGTCAGTTTGGTGGCTTGTTTGCAGCACCGAATTGAACTTTTATGTTCAGAAATTCTGAGCTTTACCTTTCTGGTGGTCATCCCCACGTAGTTCAATTTACAGGGACATGTTATTAAGTAAATCAGGTTTGAGCTGTTACAGTTGGTAAACCGTTTAAGTTGCCAAGGTCTGTCTGTGCCTATATCTATGGTGAGTGTTTTAGTCGTTTGTGGACATGCCGCACAGCCACCGCAAGGGTGGTGTCCGGTGACTGCGGGCATGTCCCAAAGGGTTCCGACAGCTCGAGGAATCATGGTTTTGGGCCTAGTATGGACCAGCTGGTCTCTCAGATTTTGGCCTCTCCGGAAGGCAAACAACGGAGGAGGTATGGGGTCACTCCCTGTCCTAAGAATTTTCCAATTCTTCTTGACGATTTTTTGGACTTGATTGGAAAGTGTACTAAATGTATTTACACAAGTAATTCTTTCTTGTTGATTCTTTGGGGGTGTTGGTTCCAACAAACATTGCCTGTTATTGTTTGCTGCACGCTTTTTGGAGTTTTTTATGAGATGTTTAGGATATTTTGTATCTTGTAGATTTCTTTCTAGAGCTTTGGAGTGTGTAGCGAAAGCCATTTTAGTGGAACAATTCCTCTGAATGCGGAGGAATTGCCCAAAGGGCAGATTATCCCTCAACGCTTTCGGATGAAAGCTGTCATAACTTAATAGGGAATTCCTCGCCATTGGCTTTCGGTATAGCTCAGACTGTAAACCCCCTCCTGATGCAGAAATCAACAGATCCAGGAACGCTAGTTGGTGTCTGTCAAACTCCATGGTGAACTTCAAAAATTGATTTCTTTCGTTCAACCAAGTGTGGAATTGACGGAGTTCATCTTCCGTGCCTCGCCAAACGACCAAAATGTCATCTATATACCTTCTCCATACTCGCAGACACTGAAGATGGGGATTAGTGTCTGCGAGTACGTGTGTTTGTTCGAAGGTATGTACATACAGGTTAGCGAGACTAGGAGCAAAAACACTTCCCATGCTCGTCCCGCTAACCTGTAAGTAGATCGATTCTTCATGTTCGAAGAAGTTCTCAGTCATGGCGATGGTCGCCAAAGTCATGATGAAACTGACTGGGGTGATCGAATTCAAATCTCTAGTTGTTAAAAGGGCTTCAATAGCTTCTAGTGTCTCAGTCTGTGGGATAGAGGTATATAAGCTCTCCACATCAAAGGACACTAGGAAATCAAGGTCCACATTAAACTCAATTCCAGGCAGAATCCTGAGGACATCCTTCGTGTCCTTCAGGAAAGTAGGCATCTCCCGCACTATTGGTTGAAGGAAGAAATCTACAAATGTAGATAAAGGTTCCAATAGTGAACCAATTCCCGATATGATGGGTCTACCAGGAGGGGGGCGTTGTGGCTTGTGAACCTTTGGAAGGATGTAGAAATAAGGCATTCTAGGGTGGACAGTACGTAGATACTGAGATTCTTTGTCAGTAATCCAACCCTCTGCAAGGCCTTCCTCGACAATGTGGCCAATGGCCACGGTCAACCTATCGGTCGGGTCATTGTCGAGTTTACGATATGACCTGATGTCATTTAACTGGCGCATGCATTCTTCATGATACATATCTGCATCCATTAGTACAGTAGCCCCTCCCTTATCGGCTGGTTTAATTATCACTGATTCCAAGTTAGCCAAAGTCGTGACTGCATCTTGTTCGCCCTTAGTCAGATTGACAAAACAATTATTAGGTTGGAGGTACAGTTGTCTAAGATCGTGATCCACAGCGTCTTCGAATGCCTGAACCTTAGCAGGTAACCCTACCAGACTGGGGTTAAAAGTGGAAGGTCTCTTGAGGCCTGTGTTGGATGTGTCCTCGCCTACTGTTGCCGTTGTTTTATTGGCAAACAGGTAATGAAGCCTAATTTTTCGGAAAAACTTGCCCATTTCCGTATGTATAAGGAACGGGTCCCCTTTGTTGGTTTTGACAAAACCTAGTCCTTTATTAAGGACCAGTTCTTCAGTGTCAGTAAGAACATGCTTACTTAGATTGATTACAAGGCTGATGTTCCTGCCTGTTCCCTCGGGATCTTCTTGCCATCTCTCAGGTCCATGGTTGATGGAGTCAAGTTCCAACGCACTTGGCCTTGTTGTTGACTTCTCCGCCTGCCTCTCGGGCGCCCAAAACCCTGTCCTAAAAAAGGCTGCTGGTTGTAGTCTGGGTATTGTTGTTGTGGTCCAAAGGGACCAGGCGGGGGAAAAGATGGTGCACCCCAAGGTGATGGTTGCCACCATGGTGGGATTGGAGGTTGGGCATAATAGGGATTATAACCTCTACGGTTCCTCCTATTATTGCCTCGCCCCCTCAAAGCCGCTTTGGTATTTCCTTGATTGGAGGAATCAGAGTCAGTGGATGCCTCGTCAGAATTAGACGTACCATATGTTGATCCTAATCGGCTGTTGGTGGTAGATACCACCGGAACATAGTTGTCTGCCGTATACGGATATATGGTCTCAGCAGAGAACTTGGCTAAATCCTTTTTGAATTTTTCAAGTTTTTTTACTAGGATAGAGTCCCTCAGTTCTTTACTGACTTTATTCCCTTCATCCTGTCCTTTACCAAAGATTTTGCTCGTAAGAGTTGTCCTGATCTGGCCCTCTAGAGTTTGGATCTCGACCATTATTTCGTCGGCTTTCTTTTTGGCAGTTTTGATGATCAATACTAGCCAATCGCGCGTACATTTCCACGCGATGAGGTACCAGTCTCTGCAACAATCCTACTAATCCTGGTTTAGCATTTGACGATGCTGAAATTGACTCTATCTTGGCAGAGAATGCTAGTATATTGGACACGATACAATTGGTTCCAGTAACCAGCGATGATGGATGGGCCAAAGTCCTTGTACTGAAAAAGAACCAGGCAAGGGTCTGTGTCCATGGCATCATCATGGCCGAATACCTCAGGGGTAATTGTGCCCCTAGTGGGTTAATTGTCAACAATGCCCCCCGCCTGTTCCTGGACAATAAGGATTTTTGCAGAGACTGGTACCTCATCGCGTGGAAATGTACGCGCGATTGGCTAGTATTGATCATCAAAACTGCCAAAAAGAAAGCCGACGAAATAATGGTCGAGATCCAAACTCTAGAGGGCCAGATCAGGACAACTCTTACGAGCAAAATCTTTGGTAAAGGACAGGATGAAGGGAATAAAGTCAGTAAAGAACTGAGGGACTCTATCCTAGTAAAAAAACTTGAAAAATTCAAAAAGGATTTAGCCAAGTTCTCTGCTGAGATCATATATCCGTATACGGCAGACAACTATGTTCCGGTGGTATCTACCACCAACAGCCGATTAGGATCAACATATGGTACGTCTAATTCTGACGAGGCATCCACTGACTCTGATTCCTCCAATCAAGGAAATACCAAAGCGGCTTTGAGGGGGCGAGGCAATAATAGGAGGAACCGTAGAGGTTATAATCCCTATTATGCCCAACCTCCAATCCCACCATGGTGGCAACCATCACCTTGGGGTGCACCATCTTTTCCCCCGCCTGGTCCCTTTGGACCACAACAACAATACCCAGACTACAACCAGCAGCCTTTTTTAGGACAGGGTTTTGGGCGCCCGAGAGGCAGGCGGAGAAGTCAACAACAAGGCCAAGTGCGTTGGAACTTGACTCCATCAACCATGGACCTGAGAGATGGCAAGAAGATCCCGAGGGAACAGGCAGGAACATCAGCCTCGTAATCAATCTAAGTAAGCATGTTCTTACTGACACTGAAGAACTGGTCCTTAATAAAGGACTAGGTTTTGTCAAAACCAACAAAGGGGACCCGTTCCTTATACATACGGAAATGGGCAAGTTTTTCCGAAAAATTAGGCTTCATTACCTGTTTGCCAATAAAACAACGGCAACAGTAGGCGAGGACACATCCAACACAGGCCTCAAGAGACCTTCCACTTTTAACCCCAGTCTGGTAGGGTTACCTGCTAAGGTTCAGGCATTCGAAGACGCTGTGGATCACGATCTTAGACAACTGTACCTCCAACCTAATAATTGTTTTGTCAATCTGACTAAGGGCGAACAAGATGCAGTCACGACTTTGGCTAACTTGGAATCGGTGATAATTAAACCAGCCGATAAGGGAGGGGCTACTGTACTAATGGATGCAGATATGTATCATGAAGAATGCATGCGCCAGTTAAATGACATCAGGTCATATCGTAAACTCGACAATGACCCGACCGATAGGTTGACCGTGGCCATTGGCCACATTGTCGAGGAAGGCCTTGCAGAGGGTTGGATTACTGACAAAGAATCTCAGTATCTACGTACTGTCCACCCTAGAATGCCTTATTTCTACATCCTTCCAAAGGTTCACAAGCCACAACGCCCCCCTCCTGGTAGACCCATCATATCGGGAATTGGTTCACTATTGGAACCTTTATCTACATTTGTAGATTTCTTCCTTCAACCAATAGTGCGGGAGATGCCTACTTTCCTGAAGGACACGAAGGATGTCCTCAGGATTCTGCCTGGAATTGAGTTTAATGTGGACCTTGATTTCCTAGTGTCCTTTGATGTGGAGAGCTTATATACCTCTATCCCACAGACTGAGACACTAGAAGCTATTGAAGCCCTTTTAACAACTAGAGATTTGAATTCGATCACCCCAGTCAGTTTCATCATGACTTTGGCGACCATCACCATGACTGAGAACTTCTTCGAACATGAAGAATCGATCTACTTACAGGTTAGCGGGACGAGCATGGGAAGTGTTTTTGCTCCTAGTCTCGCTAACCTGTATGTACATACCTTCGAACAAACACACGTACTCGCAGACACTAATCCCCATCTTCAGTGTCTGCGAGTATGGAGAAGGTATATAGATGACATTTTGGTCGTTTGGCGAGGCACGGAAGATGAACTCTGTCAATTCCACACTTGGTTGAACGAAAGAAATCAATTTTTGAAGTTCACCATGGAGTTTGACAGACACCAACTAGCGTTCCTGGATCTGTTGATTTCTGCATCAGGAGGGGGTTTACAGTCTGAGCTATACCGAAAGCCAATGGCGAGGAATTCCCTATTAAGTTATGACAGCTTTCATCCGAAAGCGTTGAGGGATAATCTGGCCTTTGGGCAATTCCTCCGCATTCAGAGGAATTGTTCCACTAAAATGGCTTTCGCTACACACTCCAAAGCTCTAGAAAGAAATCTACAAAATATCCTAAACATCTCATAAAAAACTCCAAAAAGCGTGCAGCAAACAATAACAGGCAATGTTTGTTGGAACCAACACCCCCAAAGAATCAACAAGAAAGAATTACTTGTGTAAATTCATTTAGTACACTTTCCAATCAAGTCCAAAAAATCGTCAAGAAGAATTGGAAAATTCTTAGGACAGGGAGTGACCCCATACCTCCTCCGTTGTTTGCCTTCCGGAGAGGCCAAAATCTGAGAGACCAGCTGGTCCATACTAGGCCCAAAACCATGATTCCTCGAGCTGTCGGAACCCTTTGGGACATGCCCGCAGTCACCGGACACCACCCTTGCGGTGGCTGTGCGGCATGTCCACAAACGACTTAAACACTCACCATAGATATAGGCACAGACAGACCTTGGCAACTTAAACGGTTTACCAACTGTAACAGCTCAAACCTGATTTACTTAATAACATGTCCCTGTAAATTGAACTACGTGGGGATGACCACCAGAAAGGTAAAGCTCAGAATTTCTGAACATAAAAGTTCAATTCGGTGCTGCAAACAAGCCACCAAACTGACTAACCATTTTCTGCAGGTGGGTCATCTACCTACTGACATCATGTGGACAGTATTAGACCAACCGTGGATCCCACCGTCTGTAACTGATATTGCCAAATTTTTGTTCAAATGTGAACAAAAATGGGTCTACCGCCTTCGTAGTGACGAATGTGGGCTAAATGACGAAATCCCGTGGATGTCCCTATAATTGGAAGGTGGATGTCCCTTTTATTCTAATTTGTGTCGCATTAATAGACCCATTGTAGTGAAGAATGTCCACACGTGGATATATTTCTGGTGTGTTTATTCAGTAACAATAACCATAAGGTGCTCCCAGCTTGACAGGACTGAAAGCCACAACATTCTAATGCTGCCTTCAGGGACAGCTACAGGTCATACCAAGTGGGCATGAGAAGGGAGGGGGGAACCGGGGAGTGTGGAAGATACCAAGTGCCAAGTTACAACACATCATCCTCCCTAAGGAGACAAAGGGGGAAACGGGGAGAACATAGGGCAGATGAAAGAGCGAGGAGGTAACGAGGAGAGAAGGGTGAAGAGTGAGACTAAGATGAAACAGAGGAAGAAGTGAGAGAGAGAGAGAGAGAGTCAGAGTGGGTGAGAAAGGATAGTGAGACCAGAGGGAGCGAGGGAACAGAAGTGGAGAGGGAAAGAGCTCGATAAGAGGAACAGCAAAAGAGAAGAAGCAGAGACAAGAGAAAGAAGGAAAGAGGTAGCACCCCAAACCCCCAAGGCCTGCGGAGGCTGTACCAACGGGGTGGATTTGTATGAAGGTAACTGTAAAGGAAAAATTATAACCCTCCTCAATGAGGAACTAACAGAGGTGGGGGAGGGCAAGGCAGGAGCAGGGGGTACTGTTCCGCTGGGTCCCACACTATATACTGGCTTGTGTCGCAAAGGGATAAGCAGCTTAGTGTCACAGTGGGAGTTACAGGAACTTCCCATCCCCAAAGCGCGACCTCAGCCACCCCACCTACTCTTCTGCAGTCTAAATGATGGACATCATGAACTGGAGTACTGCAAATCTCCTACTAGTCCTTCCATCCCCCTCTGGAGGGATGGTCCTGGAGGTAGCGCTCATATTTACTTCTTTTTGCAGAAACTTGGGCCAGGGCAAAGCCCGGCAGCTCCTTCTGGCACACTATGTCTCTATTTCAGTGTCACCAACGGTGACTGGTCTGGGCCATCTTTTGTCCTTCCTCCCTTGGCCATTACCAGCACCCAATACTTTCTTGACTTCCTTATCAAATAGCTCTCGCTTAACGACCTGATCCACTACTGTCTTAATTCCGTTCTCCTGTTTCATCCCGCATGTTCCCTTGGAGGACTCAGAGGTGTTTTCTGGATCCTGAAACTTATGCTTGCTCCCATAATCATAGCGTGAACTCTTCAGACCTGACTGGACATTTGGAACTCTTTTAGTATTATTTTTTGCGTTTCCTTGCTCTCTATCTCCACCTTCCCACTGTGGGGCCTTTGAAGACATTTTGTAGGGCATTTGGAACTCTTTTAGTATTATTCTTTGCGTTTCCTTGCTCTCTATCTCCACCTTCCCACTGTAGGGCCTTTGAAGATATTTGCCTTTCTTCTCACTCTTCAAATTTGAGTTCACTTCCCTTTCCTTTTGACTATTGACCTCATACTCCTCCCTCACTTTAGTCTTGAACTCCGACGGCGTGGTCATTTGCCCCGTCTCTTTGCAACTGAATAGATTGCCCTTACATGTTATCTTTTTCCGCTCATTTGCTGTTGCACTTATGCGTTCTCCCTTCCTTTCGAATTCTTCTTCTTCTCCAATTAAACCTTCTCCGTTTTCATTCTCTTGTTTCTTGCGTATTTCTCTCTCATCCACCAAACATAGGTAAGATTCTAGTTTTTCTTTCATGTTGCCTTTGGCTGTGATTTCCCCTTGTTCTTTAATACTGGTAGCCCCATTAAAAACTTCTGCGTCCTTGGAGGGAGGCGTGAGGATCCTCGATGCACCACCCTTTGTCACACTCATGCTATGTTTCAGTGCCTGTTCCCTCATTTGTTCTCTTCTTCTTCCATTGAGTGATATTCTCAGTTTCATTTGATCAATCCACCCTAGCATGGTGGGTCCACTTTCTGTTACATATATGGTACTCCTACTATGATTTCCCTTGTACGTTAAATCCATGACTTGGTATCCTATTACTCTAATGTCCTCCCCTGTATACGACTTCGGGGATATGTTTGCCTCTTGCAAAACGTTTCCATATTTTTTTTTTTACCAACATACAGATCCATTCACTCTTGCTTATCATACTATGACGTGAGCCTGAATCTGTTATCATATCTGTCATCACTCCGCCAATACAGATAGTACATCCCGGGTTTATTTTACTTAGATTGACTTCCTCGTGGCCACCCATCCTTTCCTTTTTCACTTCATCCCTTTGTACTTCTTCCAACGAGACCTGTACATAATATTCATCCAACACCCACAAGATGTCCTCATAAATATTCCTGATCGTTCCATTCATAAATGCCTTTTCCATTTCATGGTACTTTTTCCGTCCCCCAGTTCCCAAACTGTATAGTAGTATTTCCGCTTTTTCTTTAGGTACAAAGGGCACAGCTTCTTCCTCCACAACTGACAAGTAGTTCTCAAAATATTCTTTCCATACCCTCCATTCTGCGACGTTTTGATCATCCCCCTCCATAAACGGCACTGGCGGCGGAAAATTATACTTCTGGCCCCACTCCATGTTGAACACGCTGTTGTCTAAAGGGGTAACCGTGAAAATGTAAAGTTCGCCTCCTACCTCAAAATAGTTGTACAGAATCTGAAGCTCTGGTCTAGGAGGGTGGGTCTGATTCCAAAATACGGAGTGAAAAGATGTATGGGTGTATTCACAGCTGCAGCATATGCTCTACACTCGTTACATTTGCATCTTAAGGCCTGCGAGTGTAGGGGATTCCTCCTCGTCAAATGCTCCCAATGACCCTGAAACAGGAACAAGGTCTACCCTGACCCGTGCAACTGACACTTCCAGTCCCACCAATTTCCTCAGAGGCTAATATTCTTCCTTAACGAGCCAATATACTTATTTGTACACCTATATCATTTTTTTTTTTTTTTTTTTTTTTTATATACCCCACACGTCTTCACCGTCCTTATATATAAACATATATATGTATTTTTTTTTTTTAAATCAGGGATTGTGACGAGAGTGCGATGGAAAGAATGGCCCACAGGGTGGCAGTGCAATCTGGCGCTTGTTCGACTACGAGCTGTAGGGGGCGACTCGGGTGCCTGTCACACTTCAAAACTTTGCTCTGCTGTGTAGGAGGACTGTAGATCTACAACCCACTTTCCTCTTCTCCTCACGATCAAAATCTAGGTGTGCCTTTGGGAATTCAGGGACTGGTCACATTACTATCGATTGGGTTGTACCCTTATACAATACTTCACTTGCGCGCACCCTCCACGTTGCGCAGGAAACCCTTGAATACTTTAACTCATTCTAAATCAAGGAAGTTCGTCAATGACTCACTCAGATTTTTTCTTTAAGGATCGGAAAAGCCCATTTACTTATTTCATAGTCTCCTCATGAACCAGCTAGACCCCCTCCTCCTCCGCCCGATGTCGTACCTCGACTCCTTAAGGGGAGAGTAGTCAGCCGACCGGATCTAAACTTGGGACGTTTGCTGTCCTAGTGTACCTCTGAGTGAAACGCTGCACCCTCGGTCTCCTCAGTGCAGCTCCCGGCAGGAGCCGTGTGACAACTTGCCTTTAGCACCTCTCCGCCTATAGTCTCTCTCCACCTCTCGGTGCTTTATCCCGCGAAGGCGAACCTCCCTATCCTTTTGTTCTGCTCACACACTCGGAATGCCCCGCTCCTTCACCAGGTCCGACTGCGCCTGGGTCCCCTCAGGGATGTTTTCCGTCGTCACTTCTTCCTCATCGACTCAACTGTCATGCGCTGAACAAGGATTATAATCACTCTTTATTGCTTAAAGTGTCCACACGGTGGCAGTGTCTTTCCTGTGTTGGTTATTATCGGCGGTATTGAAAGAGAATAATAATGGACGTGACTGAACCTCGGCTGCACACAGAAAGGCTGAGGAGGATTTATTTTCACACGTTAATATTTCTGATTCCTCTCAGTGTCACCTTCGGAATAAGAGTATGCAGGGCACTCCAGCCTCGATCACTTTCTCACACGTCCCTTTTCACACTGACTTTTGCTCCTTTTCCAACTTCATTGCCAAGGCTTTTATTCTTAACTTCAAGACGCGGCAAGAACGATTAACACCAATGTCGTCCCCCGCTCAGCCCAGCTCTTCTCAAGCGCTTCCGCAGCTCACCTCACGAACTATCTCCATTTGCTTGGGTCTCACTCCTTCCCATTACACTCGATTTTTCACCTTATCCTGAGCTCCGCTCAGCTCTTAACATTAGTTTAAACTGCTCTCCTCACGATATTTCATCAATTTAAATGCTCATCAACTCGGGTCTTACTCCTCTTCACCAACTCAATTTCATTAGAACGCCCGACATAGATTATCACTTCACACGCCTCAGTTGCTCATTTCATGGACTTTCTCCTACAGAGCTCTTTTCCCGACTTCATCACCAAGGCTCATAATATCACTTCAAAACGCGGTGGGAACGATTAACAGCAATTTCGTCTCCCGCTCCGCTCAGCTTTCCTCATCAGCTTCTGCTGCTCACCTGACGAACTTTTATCCGTTCAAAGTTCCTCCACTCGGGTCTTACTCCTCTTCAGCTTCTCAATCTACTTGGAACGCCCGACGCAGCTTATCAACTTATTTCTTCATTTTATTTTCCTTGTCCAAGCTCAACTCATTCCAGGGGAGAGCACCCCACTGACCCTGGCTCAGCTCCGTTTCCTTCGTCGCCACAAATGTAGTGAAGAATGTCCACACGTGGATATATTTCTGGTGTGTTTATTCAGTAACAATAACCATAAGGTGCTCCCAGCTTGACAGGACTGAAAGCCACAACATTCTAATGCTGCCTTCAGGGACAGCTACAGGTCATACCAAGTGGGCATGAGAAGGGAGGGGGGAACCGGGGAGTGTGGAAGATACCAAGTGCCAAGTTACAACACCCATATTTCATTGACACTACACAGCTTTTGTGACAGTTAAACGGGTACTGGGGTCACTGCAGAAGATTTAGATCATTGTTTGTGTGACACCCTAACCCGTCTTAGTACACATGAGAGGTTGACATACCTAGTGAACGCACTATGGTGTTGTACTAGGGTTTGGTGCAGAGGACTGGCTGGTCGCCATTCGTCTAGTTGTCCATTCAGCAGGATGATCAGCCTGTATGGCGTTTTCCATATTGATCAATCGCCTTTTTCCAATTCGATCTGCCTCTTGTTTAAAGAACTAAAGAGAGGGAAACTGTGGAAACTTTTGTCTTAAATAGGGCAAATATATCAGCAATGATTATAAATTAATAAGGGTGGAGAAATGAGTGTTCGCGGCGTATTTAATACCAAGACCGCGCTCACTGACGTCACCCCTTTTTTCACATCAGATAACAACTGAATTCATCTCCCAATATAATATGTGGTGTCCATTATTATATATTGTTTGTGACACTATGCTCCGAGCAAGCACTGGGTGGGGGCACCAGGGAGCCAGTATCACGGGACACATTGTGTCCGGGAACCACATTTCCCATCAGGAGTAGCGCGTTTACCAGCGTGAATGCGCATGACGTCACTACGCAAAGGGGGCGTCGGGCAAGGTCGCGCTCCGAATGCGGAAGCGAGAGAGGTTTATTTACCTCGCCGGTGCACCGGGTCGGTTCCTCCCTACGATAGAGCTTAGAGGGACGACCGGTGCACCGACGGAGAGGTAAGGCGGTGTACATGTACATGCGTGTGTGAGTGAGAGGGATCGTGAGTTTTTCGAACACTAAAGTCGATCGACTTGTACTCCCTCATTCAAACTAAGCCCATACGTATGTTTACAGTTGTAGGTAACAGGGAATGGTGACTCTTTTTAGCTTTGGTACCGACCTGTGACTACTTATTCATACGTACAGCTAATTGACTAGGTGATGTTACGTGGCACTGGCAGGAATGTGATGCTTGGTGCGGCGTGTGTTCAGACCGGTCAGTTTTAGGAATACATTTAGATGTGGATACATCTTTTGATCTGTTGTCTTTTTTTAGTGCGGTGCATCCATTTACCTGAGCTCGTGCCAGGTGAGGTGGAGTGGTTCCTTTTCATCAAGTGGGTGAGTGAACCCAAATTTACAAATTTGCTGAATTGGTGATTTGTGACTGAGCTTGACAGTCTAAGTGCTGGATAAAAATAGCTTATAACTAGCACATAATAATGATGGCACAATATGTGCACGTTTAAATCATATGACTCTGTACCCTTATATTATATTTTTCTCCCCTATTTATACGATGAGAAGATGCTTATACATACACTTTCAGGTGATATGGTTTATGTTATTTTTCACTAGCAGTAACATTATTGGTCCCGAAGAAGCAGCAGGAGATCGCTAGACTCCATGCGTCTGCAGAAACATGTCGACCTTACATCTCTAGTGGCTATTTGTTAAACCACTATTGCACTGTTTTTATTGATTTAGGAGTGTGAGGGTGTTTATTAAAATTGTTTTCCCGACCACTACCTAATTTTAGAGCCTTTTCTCTTTCTTTTCACAATACACACCTTTTTTTCACGCACTGCTACTCAGTTCCCATCTAGACACGCCATTCTGTTTCACATCTGTTAACAACATTGTGGTTTTTCCTATGCCTGGTGTAGTCATCTGCCAGCATAGGTTTTTTTACCCTTTAATGTGACAGAATTCATGCACAAGAGATCCCAGATGATGAAGGGCGGTCTCGATGGTAGACTGATGGGAACTCGCATAGTTTAATAACTGTTTCCTTTGCTACTTTATTTGGGTACATTGTTTGTCTGTTTCTTGACTCTCTGTTACTTTTAGGATGATGTGTGTTTGGCCATGGAGGACAGTCAGCATTGACGTCTGACCAACTTGGATCTGCCGGAGCAGGTCCACAGACTCAGCACTGAAGGCAGCAGGGGAGACGGGGGCTGCGGTGCTGGGGACACGGGGGTAGCACGGACCCAGGGGACCCTAACAACTGCGAGGGTGGAGATGGGTCTGGAGGAGGAGGGGACAGGCATAGTTGTTGTAGATGGCGTAGCTGCATATTCCCCCTCCTCCTGGGAGTCAGAATCCGAGCTGTCCGCATGGTATGAGGTATCGTGCTCATGAGGTCCGGCCGCCTGACTCCCCTCACCCTCTGTGCCACTGCCTCCCTCTGACTCCTCAAAGCTGGTGGCACTGTTGCTGGGTCCCTCTGTCTGGTCCGTGCCTGTGTCTCTTCCAGGTTGTGGTGATGATGCTGTTGGCAATGAGAAAATGATAAATATATCAGTCACCTGTACACATCAGACATATCAGCAACAAATCATTTGGGGAAATTTCTAATCATGGCATGCATCATGAGTCACATGCCACATAACTCTGCACATATATAAGTCTAGTAATGCACAATTGTAATAGACACAACGCTCATTGTATACAAAGATACAAGTAACAGACCAGGCCACAACTTGGATGACAGTCACAATGATGAGCCACTGCCTGTCAACAGGATAGGTGTTGATCAATCACCGTTCAGTTGCCCACTCTGCTACCCAAGTCCAGACATGGTCATGTTCAAATCTGTTTGACCCTGTGCCACATGTGAACAGTCCTGCCCGAACTGCCATCTGATGCAATTCCTGGACCTGAAACAAGTTTTCCATCACCTCTCACTGGCATCACAGCTGTCTACAGCCAGGCTTGTGTGAAACACAGATGTATATACAAACAAGCATGGCTGAAGACGTCTGTAATGCCAAAAAGTGGTACCAGGAACCTTGTTACTAATCCAGGGAAGGCATGGGTTGACAATTATGGCTAGACTGTTCTCATGAGGCACATGGACAGACAGATTTGCACATGACCATGTTTGAACTTGGGGGCAGAGTGTGCAGCAGAGAGGTGATGGATAAAACCCTGACCTGTTGACTGGGTGTGAGTATATGATTGGTACAGAGGCTCCCTCCATCACCACACACTTTAGTGACACTCCTCACAGGGGCATCTATCCCCAGACCATACAGTTGCTAGCACATAACACACACTGGCTGTCAAGTGAAGTGGCACACATTTACAAAATCCAGAAAAAGACAAAGCTTATGTGCCTACAATTGTGAATGTGAAAAACATTGATGTATTCTTGACACATCCGCATCCACATGGGAAATGTGAATACAGTAGTGTGGACACCAAGACAAAACTGTGTTGCACCACCAACCCATACATGTAGCATAAAACGATGTGGAACAATCATCTCTGTGAGCCAATAACATCACCTGTAAATCCTACAATGACTGCATTGTCCAGCAGCACAGGCTAAGTGCATAGTGACAAGTTCACATCAGAAATAACATACACAGCACACCACTGATAAGCCTAAACAGGCAGGCCCATCACACCTCCCATGCACAACACCCCAATCACTCCGTCAATGTGAGTGATACAGCTCAAGTAGTGAAAACTCAGAATCTGGGTCTCAATAACTGGGCAGCTATATTAAGTAAGCCAAGGTCACATTTTGTGGCTGCCCATCAATATTAGTCCCAAACAACCTGCATAATTTCTTGTGAATATGCACACACGCACTGCCCAGTGTGAGTATGCACAAGCCAAATTTTGTATACATGGACAGTGTGCACATGTAGCTAACACATGAGAAATACAAAGTATACCAGGGACAAATGCCACTGAGGCGGACTCATGCAGAACTCCATGTTGAGACTCATGATCAGTGCCAAAATATCATAAAGGGCAACCACAGTGCACAGGTCGTGGAACAGTTAAGGTACCAACATGTATCACAGACACCCTTCCAACATGATGATGTCCTAAGCAATATGCATACTAATACATTGCACCCTAGGAGGACATGCTCAAAAATGAAATACCCAAAGCAGGGGACAAATGTGGAGGAGGGCAAGGGATGTAAAAGAGCATCTGCTGAATATGGGGCATTGAAATGACAATGCATAAAGTGCATGTCTGACCAGACCACCCCAACTGTGGGAGTGTTACCAGGCTTCGGAACACAGCAGGTAGCATGTGACACACATGAAAACAACCAGACATGTATCTACCCCCTCCTTGCTGCTGTCCCTCCTGCAACTGCCTATGGAGGTCCGAAAAAACCACAGCCAGAACCCGGAGCAGGGTGGGGGTGAGGTGACGTGTGCCGCCATGCCGGCGTGGAGCTTCAAGCTTCAGCTGCACCCGGGCAATACGGCGGCTCCAGCACCGGATGTCCTGCCACCTCTTGCGGATGTTCCGGATCTTGCAGTGAGGGCCCCCCCTCAGACCTGACATCCCTGACAGCCGTGGCTATGTCCAGCCAGATCTCCCCCTTCTCATAGGTAGATACCTGTGAGGAAGACAAAGTGAAACAACCTCAGTACACCTGCTCCATGTCCCAAAGACACACACTTGCATCACATTGACGATGATAACAGGGCAGAGGATGCTGACAGGACCTGCATCATTGTCCATGTGAATGTGGCCTGTGAGCAAACCCCAATGCACTACATGCCTTTGAAAGGCAACAGATGCCCTAAGGGGTGCAACCACTCACTGAGCATGGCTAACACTGAACAAGATATGCTACTGCAGGGTGGTGGACAGCACGTGACATGCTGTCACATATCCCACTACACCTAAGAAGTCTCAGAAGACCACACATGCTCTAGTGAATCCACTTAGCACAATACCGGTAAGCAGAAAACACTATTTAGCTACATCATTCACCGCATGGTAGATACCTTAATGTACACTCCAAGCTCTCACTCCAAACTACATTGCATCTCTCTGTCCCATAAATACACAATGGCTGTAGTGACACTCACACATTCATAACTCACCTGATCCCCTGTTTTCCCATACAGCTTGCTGTAGTTAGGTAGGAGGGCATCCAGCAGGGCCTGGTTCTCCTCCTCACTGAATGCAGGTGCCCTCCACATGCTCAGCAAAATCAGGGACCAGGGAATGCAGAGACAGCAGCAGTGTTGTCCACTCCAATGTTGTGCAGGCAAGTGCCCTCTCACAGCCCCATGCAGCCTTAAATTTGTGCTGCTGAGGGGCTGTCAGTCTCAGGAAGACAGTGTGATAGGGCAGATTACTTTGCATCCTATGTTTCATCCAATCCCATTCCACATAAGGCCCTGACACCCATTTGCATGGTTTAACATTTGAGCTCTAGCTACAAAACAAACATTGCAACATTGTCTAGTTTTGGCAAACTGAATTTTGCAGAACACCTGTAGCACACTCAAATCTCTGTTTCCTTGACAACTAGCCTGCATTCTGGGCATTCTACTCATCCCCTAGGTGTTCCCTATGTATTTTCAGGGATCCACACACAAGTACGGTGCGTGATTCGTTGCAAACGCCAGTTTTTGATAGTGAGATGACCCGTACACACGCACGCACCAGTGGGGTACTCTCCGCACGCATATGGCTACAATGCAATAGTGAGACGACCCGTACACACGCATGCACCAGTGGGGTAGGCTGGCCACACGTATAGTTACAATGCAATAGTGAGACGACCCGTACACACACACGCACCAGTGGGGTATGCTCTGCACGCGTATGGCTATAGTGCAATAGTGAGACGACCCGTACACACGCACGCACCAGTGGGGTACGCTCCGCACACGTATGACTACAATGCAATAGTGAGATGACCCGTACACACGCATGCACCAGTGGGGTATGCTCCACACGCGTATGGCTACAATACAATAGTGAGACGACCCATACACACGCATGCACCAGTGGGGTACGCTCCGCACGCGTATGGCTACAATGCAATAGTGAGACGACCCGTACACATGCACGCCCCAGTGGGGTACGCTCCGCACGTGTATGGCTACAATGCAATAGTGAGACGACCCGTACACACGCACGCACCAGTGGGGTACGCTCCACACGCGTATGGCTACAATGCAATAGTGAGACGACCCATACACATGCACGCACCAGTGGGGTATGCTCCGCACGCGTATGGCTACAATGCAAAAGTGAGACGACCCGTACACACGCACGCGCCAGTGGGGTACGCTCCACGCACGTATGGCTACAATGCAATAGTGAGATGACCCGTACACACGCACGCATCAGTGGGGTACTGGGCGTCTCACACGCTCTAGTGAATGCATGTGTACAGTGCGTTCCACAAGCTCACGCATGGCACCATTACTATAGTGATAGCAGGAAACCACATGGCAGAGATGTGGGTGTGAGGTCATTATGAGGATGTGCATGTATGTGTTGGCATGGCATACTTACATGAGCAGGCCCTAGGTGTGGCACACAGTTATATAGCAGAGGGCATGTGATCTAGTGGCACAGTTGATGTGTGATGGGCTGTGGAGACATGACATTTGTGATGTGCCACTATGTGGTTCACATTACCTTGACACTTGTCACATGAGTAACATCATGGACATGTTCTTATTCATATGAACACTGGGATGGCACACTCTTCAGTACGGGCATCTGTCACATGATGCCAGGGACAGGGGCACTGTCTCACTTTACCAATTGACGCTCTGCATGACCCTGTGTGACAATGTAATGTGTGTGCCATGTAATAGATTGGACATGCTGTTTGTATCGGGTAAACGTAATCCTCTTTAGGTGCATCTATGATGGGTCTGTGTCGTGATTTCAAGTGTCTTACATGTACGCACACCATGCCACAGGGGCATTTCCAGAGCTCATGTGTGTGATGGCATCATAGAGCATTTGGCCACAGACATACAGATCTGCATTCAGAGGTTGGCTATGCTGTAGTTATGTCTAATGCACTGCTCATGCACAATATCACTGAAATGTAAAATATATAGCACATGTGACGTAGGTGTGTTCCTTGCAGTCAGCTGTCTGGATGTGTTGACAACCTTCTCATGCAGGTCACGTGACGTGTGTCACTGACGTGATACATTGGTCTGCTAACTCAGACATGCCCTGATGATCATTTGTGTGCATGTCATGCCCATTTCACAGCCAACAGGTGAATCAGTTTTGTTGTAGGAGTGCCAACTAGCTGGCATAAGTGTCCAAGATGTATAGCCCACGGCAGATTCATAAGTGATTTCATGTGTTGAAGCAGTGTTGATTGTGCTATGTACATTGTAATTGTTGTTTGCTGATAGTTGTACACCTTTTTACCCAAACATGTCGTGCAGGGCACCCCCTCTGCCAAGGCCGTTGCCTGACTTGGATGCCATGAGGGAACGTGATTGCATCTGCCGCTACAGATTCCCTCAAGAGTTGATTCAGAAGTTGACGGACAGGCTGGAACCACATCTCCAACCGCGACACAGGTATCCAACTGCGCTGACACCCAAGGTAAAGGTGATGGCATCCCTACATTTCTTTGCCACAGGTACGTTCCAATTCACCATAGGTGCTGTGGGGGGGATGTCGCAGACCATGTTCAGCCGTGTACTACGTGATGTCTTAGCTGCTATGTTGCAGCATATTGATGAATTCATTAAGTTCCCTACTCAACAAGAGTTGAACAATGTCAAGGGTGCATTCTATGCCCTGGGACACATGCCACATGTAATTGGGTCCATTGATGGGACACATGTTTGACTGGTGCCACTACAGGCTCAGGAGCAGGCCTTCCGCAACAGGAAACATTACCACTCCATAAATGCCCTGGTGGTGTGTCTTACTAACATGATGATTTCCCATGTTTGTGCACGTTTTCCAGGATCATGCCACGATGCATTCATCATGAGGCGGAGCAGGGTACCACAGATGATGCCGCAGATGCGCAACCATCGGGCATGTCTTGTTGGTGGATAAACACTGTTTCTCATGTATGTCTCAATGTAATTTATCTCTCTCACGGCTTCTCATTACACACTCATTGCCATGATGTATTGTTGTAGGAGACGCCGGTTATCCGAACAAGCCATGGCTCAAGACTCCACTACGCAACCCCAGAACTGCTGCAGACCAGCGGTACAATAATGCACACGGGCAGACCAGGCGTGTGATAGAGCGTACGTTTGGACTCCTGATGAGCTGGTTCAGGTGTCTCGACCAGACAGATGGATCCCTACCATACGCCCTGCTCAAGGTGTGTGACATCTTCACCATGGGTTGCATGCTGCACAACATGGCAGTGGAGAAGGAGGTGCCACTCATCCTGGATCCTGATGATGAGGAACATCCACCTGTTGAGGATGAAGGACTTGGCCAGGATGCTAGCAATGAGGAGGAGGAGGATGATATCCGGAGTCAGCTCATACGCACCTTGTTCTCATAACGGTGAGTACCTGTAAAATAGTGTGCAAGCTACTACCATAGAGTGACATGTGTAGCATACTGTGTGTCCAGCAGACTGTATACAATGTCACTTTGATGTTTATGGTGCAGTGTCACACAAGTGCCAATGTCATGCCACACACATGAGCGCAATGAGTGAACTTTGAATGTACAAGTGTACTACATTGTTAGTGTATTGTACATGACCATGTCTGAATGAATATATTCAGTACGTGACCCCTTGTGTGCCTGTCCTTTCCAGGTCGCCCTGCCTGTTGTCTGTTTGTGTCATCTTGGTCCTCCTGCAATTCCTCTTGATGATAGCAAAGTCGGATGAATCTGCGTACCCTGCATGGACATGTGGAAATGTCACTTTGGGTAAGGATTCCAAACAGGCAGTTTATTGTTGGTATGGTTTTTAAATGTGTGGAAACTGTTCATGCGCATGTTGTAGGCCCATACATACATGTCACATTACCATGTATCAAAATTCATGTAGCGCCACTCCCATGACAAGACAGTCACCTTTCTTGACAGTCATCTGTAGTTGAGTTTTGACTTTGGTGAATGCATCAATGTATGTTAACATTGACCCTGACACATTGCGGATACCACAGGTTGCCATTGTGTGTGACATCACAAACACAGGCTCCGTGGAGAATTGCAGCCTCACTGTGTGCAGCAGGATGTGTCTGAATCATCCACTCAACCTTGTGGGCCAGTACAGTTTGATTTCCAGAAAACCATGTTGTGCCGGTGTGGGCCAGTGTATGTCCCACATGTTCTGTCAACTGTCCTGTGAGTCTGTTTGCATGGATGCATTGCCCCTTGTGGCAGTATGTCATGTCACTGTCATGTCGCTACCTCAGTGCCGGTGAAGAACACTGCTTCGCTAGCCTTCTCAGTAAGTTGATGTTAACTTTCTATTCTCATAATGCCAGGTATGTTGCGCTGATTACATCACAACATTGGGCTGTAGCAAATGTTCACACTTACGTGGCACCAGTCGGGTGAGGTCATTGCCCGAAATCTCTTGTGCCATGCAGCATATCCTGGTCACTGTAGGGTTGTTTGTGTTGCTTTGTTCCTATTTACTCGCTGTTGAGTTTGGTTACACATGCTTGTCCTGTCTAGTATAGTAAGGCACAGTTGCAAGAGGTAATGACTGGCCCCTATGGGGCTTCCTGGTGTTTAGGTTATTTCCTTTCTCATTTGAGGTGCTGCTTACGGCTCTTGCGGGTGATGTCTACTTTCCCTTCATGACCCTTCCTGATTCACAGGGCTGACTACGGATTGTTGGCTTTGTGTCATTTGCACTGCTATACGTCATAATTACTGAGATAGCAAGCATCAATCATACACTGTGACGTCATTGATGACTGCATGGATCTAATTGCATTGTAGCAGCCTAGTGAGCGTCAAACATGCACCATTTTGGTGACAACCTCTACTAACTCTCATGTGTCCTTGTTGAAGTATCTGATCTTGTCTCATTGCAAGATCTGTGATCAGTAATAGGACACAGTGGCAGTGGTTACACTACACAGGTGTGAGTGGTACAGTCTAGGTGCCAAGGTAATCTGTGAATCAGTAACAAAAAGTATGGAATCCTTATGCTTGTTTTGCTTTGTTTCAGATCTCCCTCCCTGCAGTTCCCATCCCCACCTTCCCTCGCCTGATCGCCCTAATGTGTCTGTCATTTGTAGTCAGACCAAGGGGATAGTGGGAGATGGAACCCTTCCAGCATCACACCACTCTGATGATCACAGGTACGGACAGTCCCTGGCAGTCGTGTGGAGAGTGCTTCACCAGCATTATAGGTAACATCATTGCACAAGTGTTATTGTCGTCAGAGCAATGCCACTGGGCATGTAAATTGGCTGATGCAGCATAACCTTGCAACTTACTTCATCCTATTGTGTTGCAACTGTGTTTCACACAGTACATTGTGCCTCATTGCTGTCACTGCCGTTATCTTTCCAGTCTGCATGCGTTCAATATGGCATTGTTTACAATGATTGTTCATATGTGCTTATGTGTACAGTGACAACAAGCATGCTGTTCGTAATGGCTAATGGACCATATTGTGCATGATGTACATGGTTGGGTATGTGTTGTGTAGCTTGCTACACACAACGTGCAGGCTACAGCTGCTGACGCAGTGTGTCCTGTGCTCCACTTGGCATTATGGTGACTCGTCCCATGGCCGTTTTCTTTGGTGAATGTTCACACATTTTCACGCAGTGACCCATGGGTAACCAGCCACTCCTGCCTCACATACACATGTCACTTATTGCCTAGCAAGAATCCTTGGGTTATGTGCTTGTTTAGCATGTTCTATTGCCCCATCTGCCGTCATGTGTTCACTCATCCCGGCTGCTGCATCCCCAGCCACAACGCTGCACCGCGTGGCCCAATCCAGCAACACACACACCTATGAGATACTCCTCCATCCATTATTGAAGCATGCCGCAGCTTGTCTGTGCCACTGTTGCACAACCGCCATGACAAAGGCAGGTCCATCAGCACCTGCAACATGCACACTGCAAGACACTCAGCTCATTTGATGACACATGTGACACAACAGACTCATGCCCCAGCCAACCTCCACACAGTGAACACCAGACAATCATTCACCTGGTAACACGCTACCACAAACACACCCATGACAGCTTCTCAGGCTGTGTGTGCAACTCATACTGACAACACGACCCAGCCACACTTAACAGTGCGTGTACATACAACCAGGTCATGTGCCTCGTACTGCACACACACTACTTCCAGCAGCACCACATTGTAGTGTATTACCTCGTTGACACAACACCAAAACACATCGCCTCCAATGCTGTAACGTGGTAGTACGCAACCTCAGCATACCACTTCTGCCTAGCCATCACAGACGGATTGTCAAAATCCCACAGGGATCACACACCCAATTCAGGATTATGATTGGTCAAACTTAACGGGGTACACCCTCAGAGTCACATCCAACACCATGGACACACTCTGCATTGTCAAACATCTGCACATCCAGTTTCACACCAGCATCCTGACCAGCCTCATTGTAACTATCATCTGCAGCTCTCCTATCCTACACACAAACTTTGGCTAAGTCATCTATCAATCAATCGATTCATTAGTTAAACGCACTACCTACCCGTGACGGTCTCAATGCCCTGGTGGGGGCTGCTACTGATCAAAATACCCTGGGCTTGAGAAGTATTGTGAAGGGCAGCAGGGCCTGGGTCTGTCGTTGACTCGTAGGGAGGGTGTTCCAGGTCTTTGAGTCAAGGTAGGAGAAGGATCTGTCACTGGCGGTGTTTTTCAGGATATGAGGGACAGTGGCGAGAGCAAGGTTGGTAGAGCAGAGGCTGCGGGTGGGTGTGTAGGAGCTGAGTCTGTCATTGTGGTATGCTGGTCCTGCGTGGTGTAGAGCTTTGTGTGCGTGGATGTGGTGTTTGAAGCTGATCCTGTTGTTGACAGGGAGCCAGTGCAGGCCTCTCGGGTGTCGTGTGATGTGGCCATGTTGTGGCAATTGAGGATCAGACGTGCCGAGGTGTTCTGGATGCGTTGCAGCCGTCTCAGGAGTTTGGTTGTTTAGCTGCGTAGATGGCATTCCCTTACTTAAGTCAGCTGGTGGAGAGGGCCAGGGTGACTGTTTTTTTTGTATTCGAGGTGATCCATTATAAGATCCTGCGGGGCATTCAGAGAGTGTCGAAGCAGAAAGCAGAGATGGCGTTGTCCTGCTTGTTCATGGGGATTGAGGAGTCAAAGATGCCCCCCAGGTTGTGTGCGTGTTTGGTGGGTTCTGGGGCTGTTCCTAGCGATGTTGGCCACCAGGAGTCGTCACAGGCTGAGCTGGTGGGGCTGAGGATGTGTACCTCCGATTTGTGGAGGTTGATTTTGGCAGTGTGTGGGTCTTTGGTGAGGGATATGATCAGCTGGGTGTAATCGGCGTAGGAGATGATGTTGAGGCTATGTTGTTGTGTCACATGGGTGAGTTGTGCCATGTGGATATTTAAGACCGTTGGGCTGTGGGATGATCCCTGTGGGACGCTGCGGATGGTGTCAGTGGTCTTGGAACAGAACTGTGGGAGGCAGACGCTCTGGGTTCTGCCGGTGGCAAAAGATGTTGCCCAGACAGGGCATTCTCTTTGATTCCTGCGTCATGGATGCGTACTGTTAGGGTGCCGTGGGAGACCGTGTGGAAGTCTGCTGATAGGTCCAGAAGGATGTGGGCGTCTATTTCTCCTTTGTCCATGAGGATGTTGATGTTGTTGGTGCCGGCAATGAGGGCGGTGTCCGTGCTGTGGTTGATGCAGATTCCAGACTGGGTTTGTTCTATGATGTTGTTGTCTTTGAGGTAGTGGGTCAGCTGTCTGTTGATAATCTTCTACGTGACTTGTTCTGGGAAGGGAAGCAGGAAGATGGGCCGGAAGTCCGAGAGGTATTTGTGGCTCCCTTTTGGTTTATTCAGTAAGGCATTGATCACAACATTCTCCCAGCTCCCAGTGAATGTTGCTGTCTCAAAGGAGATGTAGGATTTTTTTTACGGAAAAGGGGTGAGATGACTTACCTGGCTTGGTTGGAAATGTGGATATGCCATGGGTCAGATGGGGATCCAGAGTGAATGTAGTCCATGGTCATGATGGTGTCTTCATTGCTGACGTTGTAGCAGGCAATCAGGTGATTTGTGTGGGTGTTGGTCGTAGGGGGGGTGGTCTCGTTTGTGGATGTGGGGCTAGTGGACTAGAAGTTGTTGTGGATGTCGATGATCTTACGGTGGAAGAAGATGGCCAGTGAGTCACACAGGTGTTGTGATGGTGGAATGTCGTTGGTGCTGTATTAGGATTTTGAGAGTTGAATAGCGTTGTTGATGTGCTATTTGCTGTTGTGTGCGTTGCTGTCTAGGCGATCCTTGATGGCTGTCCTGTTGTCGGTCCTGATGAGTTGGTGGTGTCTGCGGGTGGCACTCTTGTGTGGGTTGTAGCTTTCTGGTGATTGTTTGCAGAGCCTGCTCCTCTACAGCTTCCGACAGGTGCACTTGGAGGTCCTGGGGTCTTTGGTGAACCATGCGGCAATGTTGTTGTTGTGATAGGTGCCGGAGGTCTTGAGTGGGGCGAAGGTGTCTGCGCAGTCATTGATCCACTATTTGAGGCAGATGGCAGCGGTGTGGGGGTAGGTGGTGTAGGCTTGTATTCCCAGGGCAAGGGTGGCTGTCAGTTAGTCCTCGGTGAGCTTGCACCAGCAGCGGCGTGGCATGGTCTGTGTGCCGGGGGTGTGGTGGTTTTCCTGAAGGTGAAGTGGACACTTCTGTGGTCTGTCCAGTGGTGTAAGGTGGTGTGGTTGATTGAGACGTGTGGAGTTTCTGAGAAGATGGGGTCCTGTGTGTGTCTAGCGGTGTGGGTGTGGGTTGTCACGAGTTGTTGTAATCCAAAGGTTGGCAAGGTTGTCCATCAGGGCGGTGGAGTTTGCATCATTGTTATTATGACGGTGGAAGTAAATTTCCCCAAGGAGGATGTAATCCGTGTAGGCGAGGGCGTGCGTGCTGAGGAGGTGAGCGATGGAGTTGATGAATAGTGGTAGGACTCCAGGTGGCCTGTAGATGAGTGTTCCTCTGAGGGTGGTGTTGGTGTCGGTGTGGATCTGTAGCTGCATGTGCTAGGCGGTGGGGAGGGTGTCGTTGGTGTTGGTAGTGACTCTGGGAGTGTTAATGTGGATGATGACTCTGTAGGTACGGTGTTTGCAGGAATTGTCATTGCCTTCTAGTATGGCTCTGGTGATGTCTGTTGGAAGGTGGTGTTCAGCCTGGTTGCCGTCCACAACACCAGCCAGCCCAACTACAGCAACAACCTCTACACAGGAACAAGAACCTGACTCCCGGAGTACTTATGGAAATCCAGGGTGCATGCACACACCTCAACCTCAACATCCGCTGCTACTGCCACATGACCATCCGCCTGAGATACTTGCAGTGGTCCCACAGTCAAATGCAGGTTCACCTTCATACTCCTCAGCCACACTCAGTCGGCACTCCACAGACCCAGGCAAAATAAATTATATGGACGTCTACCATCCAACACCCCGTTGCCCTCAGTCCGTCTTGCCACCCTTAGCCAGGCCAACAATCTTCACATCCACAGTACAACAGCATGTGGCTTCTAGTCCTCATACCTCATTAAACAGATCCTGGTGCTCCCTCCGTGGACACCTACATATTAGCCATGCTCTTGACACCTCACACACTCTTCTATGACTGTCTGTCATTGCAGTATTTCAAGCAAACCCCATCTTCTGCAGTTAGTAACCATCACGGGTGAGTATTGCCATCCATGTATGTAGTTTTGGCTATCTTGTGTCCTATGTGTGTCCACAGCCGGACTCAGATACCAGTGTGTGGATGGCTAGAGTTTGCAGGAGACTGTGGCATTTGAAGACATATCACCTCACGAATGTATTTGAATCTGGGTGCATACAAATACATCAATGCATATTGTGCTAGTTAGATTTATTTTGGACTCTTGTGCATGTAACGTGAGTAGGTGCTGTACAACAAGGGGGAATCCAAAGTTCACAGCGGGAGATGTGATGCCTTACAGTATGAGTCAACAGAGTCCAGGCCACAGTGCTTGGCATCATTGGGCACACTGCGACCAGCAAGTCCATGTGGGAGAGTCTGAAAGTTAATAGGGTGATGCTGTTGCCCACGAAGGCAAGATGCAGACCAGGTGACCTGGGAGTTGTGCATGTCGCTATGCCTCTCAACGTCTGGACCGTGGATGACCCACCTTCCTTGGGGGACCCTCACTTTCAGGCCTTGACGATGCCTGGGATGCTCCGTCTGACAATTCCTCCTCCTCCTCCCTCCCTGTGCCTGTTGTTGGTCTTTGCCTAGATGTTTCTGGCTTTGTGACACAGGGAGGGTGCTGCATGTTGACAGCGATCAGACAGAGTGGATAGTTAATTTCCCTATGCACCATCATGAGCTCATCCAGTCTTGCCTCCATCCGTCCCTGGTGTTGTTCTTGACTGGCATGTAGCTGGGCCTGCTGATTTGTCATTTTGTTGAGGGCCTCCACTACCAGGCTGAACTCACTGGTGTCCCGCCGGTATACATCCATGATGTCCCTGAGTTCTGCCATACCGGTCCCTGCAGCTGGCTGGTCAGGTTCTCACCTCTGCCTTGCACCACTCCCACCACCCCTGTCCACATGAGCCGGTCCTGCGTTTGTGGGCACATCATGTCGACAGGACCCATGAGTGCTGGCAGTGAAGGTGTCGTCTGCCACCTCCTGGTTGCCGGGCGAACCATGTCCCACATTGTCTGACTGGCTCTGTTGTGGATTATGGGCGGGGCTCCCAGCTGTCTGCTGGGATGTGGCGATAATGGGTGTGGTGGTTGGCACAGATGTATCTATTCCAGCTGCTGCACGGGTTTGGGATCCAGAGGGGCCTGGTTGGTTGGGGTCAACCACAGTGTGTTGAGAGGCCTCGCTGTCGGTGGGGTAAGGGCCGTGCTGAGCCTGGGACTGGGATCCATCTCCCCCCTGGTTGGGGATAGTATCCACACATTCCCCTGTGGGTGTGAGAGACAAACACTGTTAATGCACTATCATGCAACATCCAAATTTTATATCCATTGTCGTTAGCACTGTTCCACCTGCTTTGGATTGTTGAAATTGTTCACTTGTGTATGGGTATGTTGTGGTATGAGATTGACATGTGCTCAGGGGTGCTTGACATGTTGGGTACTGTTTACGATGACTGGCACAGCCATTGCTGTGTCTTGTGTCGCCTGCAAACACAACAATGATGGACAGAATGTGGATCAATGTCACACATTCACCCCAGTCAAAAGATCTGGGCCCAAATCCATTGTTTTTCCACTCCACACCACCCTGGGTTAGACAATGGCGATATGCAAATCAGCGCTGACCCTGTTGCCCCATGGGAACAGTCCAGTCCGAACTACAAAAGCCATGTCCTTCCCAGAACGGAAACAAGCATCCGAGGACCGGCCCGGTTTCGAGGTAACACCTCTCATCAGCCCGGCTAGCTTGATTCCAGTGGTGTGGAGTGTCTGGGACTCACGTCTGAGCATCCCCAGTACACTTAGAGCGGTAACTGCAAACACAACAATGATGGACAGAATGTGGATCAATGTCACACATTCACCCCAGTCAAAAGATCTGGGCCCAAATCCATCGTTTTTCCACTCCACACCACCCTGGGTTAGACAATGGTGATATGCAAATCAGCGCTGACCCTGTTGCCCCATGGGAACAGTCCAGTCCGAACTACAAAAGCCATGTCCTTCCCAGAATGGAAACAAGCATCCGAGGACCGGCCCGGTTTCGAGGTAACACCTCTCATCAGCCCGGCTAGCTTGATTCCAGTGGTGTGGAGTGTCTGGGACTCACGTCTGAGCATCCCCAGTACACTTAGAATGGTAACTGCAAACACAACAATGATGGACAGAATGTGGATCAATGTCACACATTCACCCCAGTCAAAAGATCTGGGCCCAAATCCATCGTTTTTCCACTCCACACCACCCTGGGTTAGACAATGGCGATATGCAAATCAGCGCTGACCCTGTTGCCCCATGGGTACAGTCCAGTCCGAACTACAAAAGCCATGTCCTTCCCAGAACGGAAACAAGCATCCGAGGACCGGCCCGGTTTCGAGGTAACACCTCTCATCAGCCCGGCTAGCTTGATTCCAGTGGTGTGGAGTGTCTGGGACTCACGTCTGAGCATCCCCAGTACACTTAGAGCGGTAACTGCAAACACAACAATGATGGACAGAATGTGGATCAATGTCACACATTCACCCCAGTCAAAAGATCTGGGCCCAAATCCATCGTTTTTCCACTCCACACCACCCTGGGTTAGACAATGGCGATATGCAAATCAGCGCTGACCCTGTTGCCCCATGGGAACAGTCCAGTCCGAGCTACAAAAGCCATGTCCTTCCCAGAACGGAAACAAGCATCCGAGGACCGGCCCGGTTTCGAGGTAACACCTCTCATCAGCCCGGCTAGCTTGATTCCAGTGGTGTGGAGTGTCTGGGACTCACGTCTGAGCATCCCCAGTACACTTAGAGCGGTAACTGCAAACACAACAATGATGGACAGAATGTGGATCAATGTCACACATTCACCCCAGTCAAAAGATCTGGGCCCAAATCCATCGTTTTTCCACTCCACACCACCCTGGGTTAGACAATGGCGATATGCAAATCAGCGCTGACCCTGTTGCCCCATGGGAACAGTCCAGTCCGAACTACAAAAGCCATGTCCTTCCCAGAACGGAAACAAGCATCCGAGGACCGGCCCGGTTTCGAGGTAACACCTCTCATCAGCCCGGCTAGCTTGATTCCAGTGGTGTGGAGTGTCTGGACTCACGTCTGAGCATCCCCAGTACACTTAGAGCGGTAACTGCAAACACAACAATGATGGACAGAATGTGGATCAATGTCACACATTCACCCAAGTCAAAAGATCTGGGCCCAAATCCATCGTTTTTCCACTCCACGCCACCCTGGGTTAGACAATGGCGATATGCAAATCAGCGCTGACCCTGTTGCCCCATGGGAACAGTCCAGTCCGAACTACAAAAGCCATGTCCTTCCCAGAACGGAAACAAGCATCCGAGGACCGGCCCGGTTTCGAGGTAACACCTCTCATCAGCCCGGCTAGCTTGATTCCAGTGGTGTGGAGTGTCTGGGACTCACGTCTGAGCATCCGGAAAAGGGGTGAGATGACTTACCTGGCTTGGTTGGAAATGTGGATATGCCATGGGTCAGATGGGGATCCAGAGTGAATGTAGTCCATGGTCATGATGGTGTCTTCATTGCTGACGTTGTAGCAGGCAATCAGGTGATTTGTGTGGGTGTTGGTCGTAGGGGGGGTGGTCTCGTTTGTGGATGTGGGGCTAGTGGACTAGAAGTTGTTGTGGATGTCGATGATCTTACGGTGGAAGAAGATGGCCAGTGAGTCACACAGGTGTTGTGATGGTGGAATGTCGTTGGTGCTGTATTAGGATTTTGAGAGTTGAATAGCGTTGTTGATGTGCTATTTGCTGTTGTGTGCGTTGCTGTCTAGGCGATCCTTGATTGCTGTCCTGTTGTCGGTCCTGATGAGTTGGTGGTGTCTGCGGGTGGCACTCTTGTGTGGGTTGTAGCTTTCTGGTGATTGTTTGCAGAGCCTGCTCCTCTACAGCTTCCGACAGGTGCACTTGGAGGTCCTGGGGTCTTTGGTGAACCATGCGGCAATGTTGTTGTTGTGATAGGTGCCGGAGGTCTTGAGTGGGGCGAAGGTGTCTGCGCAGTCATTGATCCACTATTTGAGGCAGATGGCAGCGGTGTGGGGGTAGGTGGTGTAGGCTTGTATTCCCAGGGCAAGGGTGGCTGTCAGTTAGTCCTCGGTGAGCTTGCACCAGCAGCGGCGTGGCATGGTCTGTGTGCCGGGGGTGTGGTGGTTTTCCTGAAGGTGAAGTGGACACTTCTGTGGTCTGTCCAGTGGTGTAAGGTGGTGTGGTTGATTGAGACGTGTGGAGTTTCTGAGAAGATGGGGTCCTGTGTGTGTCTAGCGGTGTGGGTGTGGGTTGTCACGAGTTGTTGTAATCCAAAGGTTGGCAAGGTTGTCCATCAGGGCGGTGGAGTTTGCATCATTGTTATTATGACGGTGGAAGTAAATTTCCCCAAGGAGGATGTAATCCGTGTAGGCGAGGGCGTGCGTGCTGAGGAGGTGAGCGATGGAGTTGATGAATAGTGGTAGGACTCCAGGTGGCCTGTAGATGAGTGTTCCTCTGAGGGTGGTGTTGGTGTCGGTGTGGATCTGTAGCTGCATGTGCTAGGCGGTGGGGAGGGTGTCGTTGGTGTTGGTAGTGACTCTGGGAGTGTTAATGTGGATGATGACTCTGTAGGTACGGTGTTTGCAGGAATTGTCATTGCCTTCTAGTATGGCTCTGGTGATGTCTGTTGGAAGGTGGTGTTCAGCCTGGTTGCCGTCCACAACACCAGCCAGCCCAACTACAGCAACAACCTCTACACAGGAACAAGAACCTGACTCCCGGAGTATTTATGGAAATCCAGGGTGCATGCACACACCTCATCCTCAACATCCGCTGCTACTGCCACATGACCATCCGCCTGAGATACTTACAGTGGTCCCACAGTCAAATGCAGGTTCACCTTCATACTCCTCAGCCACACTCAGTCGGCACTCCACAGACCCAGGCAAAATAAATTATATGGACGTCTACCATCCAACACCCCGTTGCCCTCAGTCCGTCTTGCCACCCTTAGCCAGGCCAACAATCTTCACATCCACAGTACAACAGCATGTGGCTTCTAGTCCTCATACCTCATTAAACAGATCCTGGTGCTCCCTCCGTGGACACCTACATATTAGCCATGCTCTTGACACCTCACACACTCTTCTATGACTGTCTGTCATTGCAGTATTTCAAGCAAACCCCATCTTCTGCAGTTAGTAACCATCACGGGTGAGTATTGCCATCCATGTATGTAGTTTTGGCTATCTTGTGTCCTATGTGTGTCCACAGCCGGACTCAGATACCAGTGTGTGGATGGCTAGAGTTTGCAGGAGACTGTGGCATTTGAAGACATATCACCTCACGAATGTATTTGAATCTGGGTGCATACAAATACATCAATGCATATTGTGCTAGTTAGATTTATTTTGGACTCTTGTGCATGTAACGTGAGTAGGTGCTGTACAACAAGGGGGAATCCAAAGTTCACAGCGGGAGATGTGATGCCTTACAGTATGAGTCAACAGAGTCCAGGCCACAGTGCTTGGCATCATTGGGCACACTGCGACCAGCAAGTCCATGTGGGAGAGTCTGAAAGTTAATAGGGTGATGCTGTTGCCCACAAAGGCAAGATGCCAGACCAGGTGACCTGGGAGTTGTGCATGTCGCTATGCCTCTCAACGTCTGGACCGTGGATGACCCACCTTCCTTGGGGGACCCTCACTTTCAGGCCTTGACGATGCCTGGGATGCTCCGTCTGACAATTCCTCCTCCTCCTCCCTCCCTGTGCCTGTTGTTGGTCTTTGCCTAGATGTTTCTGGCTTTGTGACACAGGGAGGGTGCTGCATGTTGACAGCGATCAGACAGAGTGGATAGTTAATTTCCCTATGCACCATCATGAGCTCATCCAGTCTTGCCTCCATCCGTCCCTGGTGTTGTTCTTGACTGGCATGTAGCTGGGCCTGCTGATTTGTCATTTTGTTGAGGGCCTCCACTACCAGGCTGAACTCACTGGTGTCCCGCCGGTATACATCCATGATGTCCCTGAGTTCTGCCATACCGGTCCCTGCAGCTGGCTGGTCAGGTTCTCACCTCTGCCTTGCACCACTCCCACCACCCCTGTCCACACGAGCCGGTCCTGCGTTTGTGGGCACATCATGTCGACAGGACCCATGAGTGCTGGCAGTGAAGGTGTCGTCTGCCACCTCCTGGTTGCCGGGCGAACCATGTCCCACATTGTCTGACTGGCTCTGTTGTGGATTATGGGCGGGGCTCCCAGCTGTCTGCTGGGATGTGGCGATAATGGGTGTGGTGGTTGGCACAGATGTATCTATTCCAGCTGCTGCACGGGTTTGGGATCCAGAGGGGCCTGGTTGGTTGGGGTCAACCACAGTGTGTTGAGAGGCCTCGCTGTCGGTGGGGTAAGGGCCGTGCTGAGCCTGGGACTGGGATCCATCTCCCCGCTGGTTGGGGGTAGTATCCACACATTCCCCTGTGGGTGTGAGAGACAAACACTGTTAATGCACTATCATGCAACATCCAAATTTTATATCCATTGTCGTTAGCACTGTTCCACCTGCTTTGGATTGTTGAAATTGTTCACTTGTGTATGGGTATGTTGTGGTATGAGATTGACATGTGCTCAGGGGTGCTTGACATGTTGGGTACTGTTTACGATGACTGGCACAGCCATTGCTGTGTCTTGTGTCGCCTGCAAACACAACAATGATGGACAGAATGTGGATCAATGTCACACATTCACCCCAGTCAAAAGATCTGGGCCCAAATCCATCGTTTTTCCACTCCACACCACCCTGGGTTAGACAATGGCGATATGCAAATCAGCGCTGACCCTGTTGCCCCATGGGAACAGTCCAGTCCGAACTACAAAAGCCATGTCCTTCCCAGAACGGAAACAAGCATCCGAGGACCGGCCCGGTTTCGAGGTAACACCTCTCATCAGCCCGGCTAGCTTGATTCCAGTGGTGTGGAGTGTCTGGGACTCACGTCTGAGCATCCCCAGTACACTTAGAGCGGTAACTGCAAACACAACAATGATGGACAGAATGTGGATCAATGTCACACATTCACCCCAGTCAAAAGATCTGGGCCCAAATCCATCGTTTTTCCACTCCACACCACCCTGGGTTAGACAATGGCGATATGCAAATCAGCGCTGACCCTGTTGCCCCATGGGAACAGTCCAGTCCGAACTACAAAAGCCATGTCCTTCCCAGAATGGAAACAAGCATCCGAGGACCGGACCGGTTTCGAGGTAACACCTCTCATCAGCCCGGCTAGCTTGATTCCAGTGGTGTGGAGTGTCTGGGACTCACGTCTGAGCATCCCCAGTACACTTAGAATGGTAACTGCAAACACAACAATGATGGACAGAATGTGGATCAATGTCACACATTCACCCCAGTCAAAAGATCTGGGCCCAAATCCATCGTTTTTCCACTCCACACCACCCTGGGTTAGACAATGGCGATATGCAAATCAGCGCTGACCCTGTTGCCCCATGGGAACAGTCCAGTCCGAACTACAAAAGCCATGTCCTTCCCAGAACGGAAACAAGCATCCGAGGACCGGCCCGGTTTCGAGGTAACACCTCTCATCAGCCCGGCTAGCTTGATTCCAGTGGTGTGGAGTGTCTGGGACTCACGTCTGAGCATCCCCAGTACACTTAGAGCGGTAACTGCAAACACAACAATGATGGACAGAATGTGGATCAATGTCACACATTCACCCCAGTCAAAAGATCTGGGCCCAAATCCATCGTTTTTCCACTCCACACCACCCTGGGTTAGACAATGGCGATATGCAAATCAGCGCTGACCCTGTTGCCCCATGGGAACAGTCCAGTCCGAGCTACAAAAGCCATGTCCTTCCCAGAACGGAAACAAGCATCCGAGGACCGGCCCGGTTTCGAGGTAACACCTCTCATCAGCCCGGCTAGCTTGATTCCAGTGGTGTGGAGTGTCTGGGACTCACGTCTGAGCATCCCCAGTACACTTAGAGCGGTAACTGCAAACACAACAATGATGGACAGAATGTGGATCAATGTCACACATTCACCCCAGTCAAAAGATCTGGGCCCAAATCCATCGTTTTTCCACTCCACACCACCCTGGGTAAGACAATGGCGATATGCAAATCAGCGCTGACCCTGTTGCCCCATGGGAACAGTCCAGTCCGAACTACAAAAGCCATGTCCTTCCCAGAACGGAAACAAGCATCCGAGGACCGGCCCGGTTTCGAGGTAACACCTCTCATCAGCCCTGCTAGCTTAATTCCAGTGGTGTGGAGTGTCTGGGACTCACGTCTGAGCATCCCCAGTACACTTAGAGCGGTAACTGCAAACACAACAATGATGGACAGAATGTGGATCAATGTCACACATTCACCCCAGTCAAAAGATCTGGGCCCAAATCCATCGTTTTTCCACTCCACGCCACCCTGGGTTAGACAATGGCGATATGCAAATCAGCGCTGACCCTGTTGCCCCATGGGAACAGTCCAGTCCGAACTACAAAAGCCATGTCCTTCCCAGAACGGAAACAAGCATCCGAGGACCGGCCCGGTTTCGAGGTAACACCTCTCATCAGCCCGGCTAGCTTGATTCCAGTGGTGTGGAGTGTCTGGGACTCACGTCTGAGCATCCCCAGTACACTTAGAGCGGTAACTGCAAACACAACAATGATGGACAGAATGTGGATCAATGTCACACATTCACCCCAGTCAAAAGATCTGGGCCCAAATCCATCGTTTTTCCACTCCACACCACCCTGGGTTAGACAATGGCGATATGCAAATCAGCGCTGACCCTGTTGCCCCATGGGAACAGTCCAGTCCGAACTACAAAAGCCATGTCCTTCCCAGAACGGAAACAAGCATCCGAGGACCGGCCCGGTTTCGAGGTAACACCTCTCATCAGCCCGGCTAGCTTGATTCCAGTGGTGTGGAGTGTCTGGGACTCACGTCTGAGCATCCCCAGTACACTTAGAGCGGTAACTGCAAACAAAACAATGATGGACAGAATGTGGATCAATGTCACACATTCACCCCAGTCAAAAGATCTGGGCCCAAATCCATCGTTTTTCCACTCCACACCACCCTGGGTTAGACAATGGCGATATGCAAATCAGCGCTGACCCTGTTGCCCCATGTGAACAGTCCAGTCCGAACTACAAAAGCCATGTCCTTCCCAGAACGGAAACAAGCATCCGAGGACCGGCCCGGTTTCGAGGTAACACCTCTCATCAGCCCGGCTAGCTTGATTCCAGTGGTGTGGAGTGTCTGGGACTCACGTCTGAGCATCCCCAGTACACTTAGAGCGGTAACTGCAAACACAACAATGATGGACAGAATGTGGATCAATGTCACACATTCACCCCAGTCAAAAGATCTGGGCCCAAATCCATCGTTTTTCCACTCCACACCACCCTGGGTTAGACAATGGCGATATGCAAATCAGCGCTGACCCTGTTGCCCCATGGGAACAGTCCAGTCCGAACTACAAAAGCCATGTCCTTCCCAGAACGGAAACAAGCATCCGAGGACCGGCCCGGTTTCGAGGTAACACCTCTCATCTGCCCGGCTAGCTTGATTCCAGTGGTGTGGAGTGTCTGGGACTCACGTCTGAGCATCCCCAGTACACTTAGAGCGGTAACTGCAAACACAACAATGATGGACAGAATGTGGATCAATGTCACACATTCACCCCAGTCAAAAGATCTGGGCCCAAATCCATCGTTTTTCCACTCCACACCACCCTGGGTTAGACAATGGCGACATGCAAATCAGCGCTGACCCTGTTGCCCCATGGGAACAGTCCAGTCCGAACTACAAAAGCCATGTCCTTCCCAGAACGGAAACAAGCATCCGAGGACCGGCCCGGTTTCGAGGTAACACCTCTCATCAGCCCGGCTAGCTTGATTCCAGTGGTGTGGAGTGTCTGGGACTCACGTCTGAGCATCCCCAGTACACTTAGAGCGGTAACTGCAAACACAACAATGATGGACAGAATGTGGATCAATGTCACACATTCACCCCAGTCAAAAGATCTGGGCCCAAATCCATTGTTTTTCCACTCCACACCACCCTGGGTTAGACAATGACGATATGCAAATCAGCGCTGACCCTGTTGCCCCATGGGAACAGTCCAGTCCGAACTACAAAAGCCATGTCCTTCCCAGAACGGAAACAAGCATCCGAGGACCGGCCCGGTTTCGAGGTAACACCTCTCATCAGCCCGGCTAGCTTGATTCCAGTGGTGTGGAGTGTCTGGGACTCACGTCTGAGCATCCCCAGTACACTTAGAGCGGTAACTGCAAACACAACAATGATGGACAGAATGTGGATCAATGTCACACATTCACCCCAGTCAAAAGATCTGGGCCCAAATCCATCGTTTTTCCACTCCACACCACCCTGGGTTAGACAATGGCGATATGCAAATCAGCGCTGACCCTGTTGCCCCATGGGAACAGTCCAGTCCGAACTACAAAAGCCATGTCCTTCCCAGAACGGAAACAAGCATCCGAGGACCGGCCCGGTTTCGAGGTAACACCTCTCATCAGCCCGGCTAGCTTGATTCCAGTGGTGTGGCTGTCCCGTGACGGCCACCCACTGCCAACCCCCCAGGACCAGTACACCCACTTCAGGCACAGGGCTTTAGGACGTGGCACTTCTCCAAGATGCATTACCTTGTCACTACCTAGGTCCATGGTGCTACTAGAGTGCATCCACAGCATCACAAAGCTGTGGCAACAGCATTGTGTGAGAGGCACAATGGACTTGTGATTCAGCACTGTGCTTTATTTGCTTGGATGCGTCATCAGATCAGTATTTGACGATTGTGATAGTGGTGCACTCCATTGTCTGTCCCCAGGGGCTCAGTTTCTGTAAGGGGTGTGTGAGACAGGCCATGCTAGTAGTTTGAGTGTGATTTGCAAGTGGGCGTCCCTCGTGGTGTGTCTGTCCCCCATGAGGCATGCTGCCATGATAGTGGTTGTGAGTTCCTGTGCAGGATATCTGACCTTGTCCTGGTGTTAGTGTTTGCACTGGTCACAGGAGGTCCTTGTGCTGCCTACACCAGGGCCCAGTGTCAGCTATCTTGTCAGTACTTTCACACTCCCTGTGCATTGAGCATGGTGCATGGATGTGTACCTGGGCCATATGGGTTGAGTGCAGTCACCTACCCTACACCTTGCACCTTTACCCTCCCCCTTGCAGCCTTCTGGCACTCCCCTTACACCAAACCACATACTGTTAGGTACTGCTGGGAGTCATGGCCACCCCCCAATACTGTTGGGCACTGCTGGGAGTCATAGCCACACACCCCCACACCAACCCCATACTGTTAGGCACTGCTGGGAGTCATGGCCACCCACACCATACTGTTGGGCATTGCTGGGAGTCATGGCTACCCACTCCATACTGTTGGGCACTGCTGGCAGTCATAGCCACACACCCCCACACTGTTAGGCACTGCTGGGAGTCATGGCCACCCAACCTATACTGTTAGGTACTGCTGGGAGTCATAGCCACACACCCCCGGGACCGCCACCTCCAGTGTGATCAGCGTTGGCATAGTCCTCATCCATCTTGCGCTTGACCATCCTCCGCAGATCATACATCCTGTTCTGGCAATCCCTCCTGGTGCACCTAAAAGCTGCAACAGCATTGACCTTCTCGACGATCCTGTCCCACAGGCGTGTATTTTCAGCTATGCTGCTCTGTCTCACCAATGCACCAAACAGCTGTTGCTCAACTCTGATGACTTCATCTGTAAAGATCTCCATCTCCGGGTTAGTGAACTTTGGATTCTTTGGTGTGGTCATGGTGTGGAGTGTATATGATTGGGGGGGTGATGGCGTGTATGGATGAGGGTGTGTGGGTCTGATTTTGAAGGGGTGGTGTGTGTGTGAATGAGATAGGGTGTATGTGTGAAGGTGTATGGCTGCAGTTGTTGGTGTGCTATCAGTGTCTTTGCGCAAATAGGTATCTTGCAAAGGATGATGGGTTGTATGTGCGGGCCCTTTTATTGGTCCATTTGTGGGTGTGGCTTATTTTGAATTTTTGGTGGGTGTGTTATAAGGGGTGGGTGTGACTTGGGCCCTCTGTTTGCCTGTTTGGATGTGGCCAGGACATTGTTTTCCTATGGTGTGTACACAGTAGACTGGTTTTGTGGGGTTGTGCGTAGTGGAGAAGTGTGGCTCACCGATTAGAGTGGCAGACCCTGAGGCAGAGGTCTGGCCCGGGGCCAGGGTTCAATTCCCGTCACGGCAGGGTCTTGGGCTCAATGTCCACGGACTCGATAATTCTCGCCTAGGTGCCTACTCTAATCATGGGTCCCACTCTGAAACTCTGGGCAATAGCTTGCTTAATCTCCACAATGGCCCCGAAAGCGCTAGGATGCCTGGCCTCACCTTGGAGGTGCCCAGTAAGGGGGCATCTCACAGGGAAAGCCAGGAAGGGTTCCACAGCGGTATACAGCGCCAAGATAACTTTCAGGTGATAGTGCGCTTTACAAGTATACACACATTTACATTTACATTTGTGCGACTCGTTTGCACCCTCCTTGTGCTGGATTCGGGGTTTGTGTGCACTTTATTAGTGGGGGGTGTGCAGTTCGTTGTTGTTGTTGCTGGCTCATACAGGACGTTTTTGGGGTGTTCGCGTATGCTTGATTGAGGGGTGTGCGGTTCATATTTGTTGGTGCGGCTGGCTGTAACGGTCCGTTTTCAGGACCGGGGTTCGTGTACGCTTGATTGAGGGGTGTGCGGTTCGTATTTGTTGGTGCGGCTGGCTGTTACGGTCCATTTTCGGGACCGGGGTTCGTGTACGTTTGATTGAGGGGTGTGCGGTTCATATCTGTTGGTACCGCTGACTGTTACGGTCCGTTTTCGAGGTGGGGGTTCGTGTACGCTTGATTGAGGGGTGTGCGGTTCGTATTTGTTGGTGCGGTTGGCTGTTACGGTACGTTTTTGGGACCGGGGTTCGTGTACGATTGATTGAGGGGTGTGCGGTTCGTATTTGTTGGTGCGACTGGCTGTTACGGTCCGTTTTCAGGACCGGGGTTCATGTATGCTTGATTGAGGGGTGTGCGGTTCATATTAGTTGGTGCGGCTGGCTGTAACGGTCCGTTTTTGGGGCGGGGGTTCGTGTACGCTTGATTGAGGGGTGTGCGGTTTGTATTTGTTGGTGGGGCTGGATGTTACGGTCTATTTTCGGGACCGGGGTTCATGTACGCTTGATTGAGGGGTGTGCGGTTCGTATTTGTTGGTGCGGCTGGCTGTAACAGTCCGTTTTCGGGGCGGTGGTTCGTGTAAGCTTAACTGAGGGGTGTGCGATTCGTATTTGTTGGTGAGGCTGGCTGTAACGGTCTGTTTTCGGGACCGGGGTTCGTGTATGCTTGATTGAGCGGTGTGCGGTTCGTATTTGTTGGTGCGGCTGGTTGTTACGGTCCGTTTTCGGGACCGGGGTTCGTGTACGCTTGATTGAGCGGTGTGCGGTTTGTATTTGTTGGTGCGGTTGGCTGTTACGGTCCATTTTCGGGACCTGGGTTCGTGTACACTTGATTGAGGATTGTGCGGTTCGTATTTGTTGGTGCGGCTGGCTGTTACGGTCTGTTTCCGGGACAGGGGTTGGTGTACGCTTGATTGAGGGGTGTGCGGTTCGTATTTGTTGGTGCAGCTCGCTCATACGCGATGTTTTCCGTAAGAATCATGGTTCATGCGCGACTACGTTTGCCCGTACAAATTGCGTACTTGGTCCCTGGTCTGGATCGTACTTGTTAGTTCGTACAGCATGTTTACAAATCGTACGGTTAGAGTTCCGACGACATTTCGTACGGGTCTTCGATTGTGGTTCGTACGGTTCGCTGATATTCGGACGTATTTTCGGGAATCGGATCGTACTACGCTATTCGGACGGACTTTTTTCATTCATACGGAGATGACTACGAATACGAATCGTACGATGGTTTTTTATCCCGAATCGGAATCGACCCCACAATGTCATCAAAATAAAAATGTGTACTTAACATTGAAAAATGTCAATAACATTTTTTTCTCATTTTATTACCATCTTTTGAACATAATACAATCTTTAAAACATGCTTTGAGTCTGATTTATTTAATTTCACTTACTGTCAATTATAATAATTATTTAATAATTTTACATACATTTTACTGTATAATATGTATTTAAATACTGAAAATTATTTATATATATACTCTTACAAAATGCTGGACAGACAACCAATATAAATTACTATTCCCACTCCACCTAGTATAAAGTCAGGGAAGGTGCTGGACACTAAACCCATATAATTTACTATTCCCACTCCACCAAGTATAAATTCAGGGAAGGTGCTGGACACTAAACCCGTATCATTTACTATTCCCACTCCACCAAGTATAAATTCAGGGAAGGTGCTGGACACTAAACCCATATAATTTACTATTCCCACTCCACCAAGTATAAATTCAGGGAAGGTGCTGGACACTAAACCCATATAATTTACTATTTCCACTCCACCAAGTATAAATTCAGGGAAGGTGCTGGACACTAAACCCATATAATTTACTATTCCCACTCCACCAAGTATAAATTCAGGGAAGGTGCTGGACACTAAACCCATATCATGTACTATTCCCACTCCACCAAGTATAAAGTCAGGGAATGTGCTGGACACTAAACCCATATAATACACTATTCCCACTCCACCAAGTATAAAGTCAGGGCAGGTGCTGGACACTAAACCCATATAATTTACTATTCCCACTCCACCAAGTATAAATTCAGGGAAGGTGCTGGACACTAAACCCATATCATTTACTATTCCCACTCCACCAAGTATAAAGTCAGAGGAAGGTGCTGGACACTAAACCCATATACTTTACTATTCCCACTCCACCAAGTATACAGTCAGGTAAGGTGCTGGACAGTCAACCCATATAATTTACTATTCCCACTCCACCAAGGATACAGTCAGGGAAGGTGCTGGAAACTAAACCCATATAATATACTATTCCCAATCCAATAAGTATAAACTCTGTAAAGGTATTACATAGTAAACACATATAAATTAATATTTCCACTCCAAAAACTATATGCTTTAGAAAGCTGCTAAACAAAAAAAACATTGAATTTACTATTCCAAACTCCACCAAGAATATACTCTGAGAATGCGCAGAACAATAAACACATATAATAAAACTTCATAAATAATACATACCTCTTACATCACAATTCTTTTAAAAATATTAAACATAATCAAAATTCTCAGTTAAAAATAAATATTAACAATATTTTTCTAATTTTTTATCATTATTACATTTTTTGTATTATTTTTAAATATATTTCTAAACATTTAAAATAATGTTTAAATACTTTGTACCTATTTACATAATTTCTAACAATTCTGTAAAAAATAATTAAATTTTAAATACATAGTATTATTATTTCTCTCCAAAAAATTTTTCATTTTAAAATTTTAAAAAAATGCACACCCTACACACCTAAAAACATAAATGACATACTAAATTCAAAAACAAATTTCATTTTTTTTTATAAATACATTTTTTTAAATTTACACAAAAAAATATTTAACATACTCACCACCCATTTCCTCCAAAAACACACATCCCACTCCTAAAATTCATTAAAATTCATTATACATTTTATTAAAATATTAAAAAAATTAAAATATTGATAAATATTAAAATAAAAAAAATCAAATTCACATTTTTAAAACACTCCCCACCCTATTCCCCTAAAAACCCACATCCCACTCCTAAAATGTATAATACATTTTTTAAAATATTTAAAAACAAAAATTTTAAATTTAAAATAAAAAAATTAAAAATTACAATTCACATTATTTAAACACTCCCCACCCACCCTATTCACCCAAAAAACTAAAACCCACCCCTAAAACGTAAAATGTATTAAAAAAAAATAAAATTAAAAAAATATTCAAATATATATATATTTTAAAACACTCCCCACCCTTATCCCCTAAAAACCCACATCCCGCTCCTAAAATGTATTATACATTTATTTTAATAATTAAAAATGTTAATACATTTATAAAAATCTCAATTAAAAATGTGTCTATATTTAATTTTTATAAATTAACAAACATATATATATATTTTTTACAAATACCTAACTTTTTCGACATTTTTAACAGTCTATATTTCAAACTTCGATATTATTACACTCTATATTTTGACTTTCGATATTCTAACACTCTATATTTTAAGTTTCGATATTTTTAACTAACAAAAATTAATGATATTTTAAACAGTCGATATTAACTACTCGATATTTCTAACTTCGATTTTTTTTTTTTAAATCGATAAAACATACCTCGATATTACTTACTTCAATATTACTGCAATCTCGATTTTTCTCATTCGATATTCTGTCCAATCGATAAAAATGACTAGATATTTAGACTGCACACCGGGTATGCGGCCCTACCCCGTGTGTGTCACTCATTATCGTCGCAAAGAAATCGAATTAGCCAGAAGTGGTCCCCATCTGTGTGGATATGAGGATCCCCAACCTGGCCATCAAACGCGACTGCCACCTGACTCCGACTATAGATGATATCATCGGGGAACTAGCCAGCTCCAAATGGTTCTCAAAAATGGACCTTCGTTCAGGCTATCACCAGATTCCCCTCCATCTGGATGCTCGCCCCATCATCACGTTCTCCACCCATGCAGGACTCTGGTGCTACACCCGCCTCAACTTTGGAATATAGAGCTCCGCCTAAGTTTTCTAAAACATAGTCAAAATTGTCCTCCAGGGACTGAATGGAGGGCTCAATGTGAGCAATGACATTCTGGTGCATGCCCCCACACTGGAAGAGCACATCCAGCGGCTCCAGGCCGTATTCTTCGGTATCCTTGACAGTGGGCTCACCTCACCCTCCACCGAAACAAGTGTGAGTTCCTGAGGAGAGACATCAGTTTCTTTGGCTATCGATTCTCCGACAAAGTCATTGGCCCTGACCCTCACAAAGTAAAAGACATACAAATTGCCCCTGACCCGACATCAGTGTCCGGTGTCCGTAGCTTCCTGGGCATGGTCACGTATTGCGGGCGTTTCATCAAAAACCTCTCCGACCTGACCGGACCCGACGTGACCTCACCAAAGCCACCAGCCACTGGGTGTGGGATGCAGAACAAGAGAAGCATTCTGCCACACGAAAGCTGCCCTCTCGGCTGACATGACGCTGGTGTACTTTGACCCCCGAAATGAGTCACAGCTGGTAGTGGATGCCAGCCCCATAGGTTTGGGAGCGGTCCTGGCCCAACAGCAGGACTGCGGAGAATGGGCCCCGGTTTCCTAGGCCAGCAGGATACTCACACCCACGGAACAACGCTATTCTCAAATCTAGAAAGAGGCGATTGCGATCCTGTGGGGTTACCGCCATTTCCACATTTACCTGTACGGACACCCTTTCACAGTGGTGACCGACCACTAGCCTCTCATCCCGCTGTTTCAAGGGTCGTCATCGCGTCCTACCCCGAGGATAGAGAAGTGGGTGTTTGCAGCTACAAGAATTCCAGTTTACCGTTGAATACAGACCAGGCACCCGGAATCCAGCGGACGATAATCGAACGGTCCAGACCGCTTCCGATCTCACTGGAAGAAGTAATACAAGCCACAAGAGAGGATGACTACCTACAGATCGCCATCTAGGCAATCACCTTGGGAGACTGGAAGCCGTTACAAAACCCAACACCATTCTGCACGGCCGAAGCCCAAAACATTCTGAAGGCTCTGCACCAAGTGCGCCACGAGTTGTCTGTATCTACAGATGGTTGCCTCCTGAGAGGCCCTCACCTTGTCTTGCCAGGACGCTTGACGCACCAGGCTGCCCTCCTTGCACGTGGGGCGCACTAAGAAATTGTGAAGTCAAAGAACCGCCTTAGGAGTAAGATATGGTTCCCCTGCCTTGATTAACAGGTCAAGTTGATCATCCAACGCTGCCCAGTTTTCCTCACAACCAGCATGCCCAGCAGGCCCGCACCTATAATCACCGAAGCAGACTTCGGCAGCCTACTAGGAGGAAGATACAATCAAAATTGTCTCCTCTACATCAGCAGGAGAAATCATTCCCAAACTAGAAAAGATTATGGCCACCGATGGCCTGATTGGAGAGTTCCGGACAACGGCCCGCCGTTCGCCAGCTCTGAACTACTCGAGTACCTGTCATCCCACCGGATCAACACCGACGGATGAAACCAAGGTTGCCCCAGGCAAATGGAGAAGTTGAATGTCTGATGCGGACCTTAAATAAAATGATCCAAATGGCCCTCTCTGACGCCCGCATCCAGGAACAAGCACTATACCAGTTTCTTGGAGAATACGCCTTACCCCCCACTGTACTACCGGCATCTCCCTGAGCCGCTTGTGTTATGGTCGAGCAGTGACCAACTCCATCTCACACCATTGTTGTGGGCCAAGTCCCCAAACCCCCCAAACCAGTCACTAGCAAGACGGATGAAGACCAACCAGGAAGTGTCCCAGGGGAGGCATGCAGCTGAAAGCCCGATCAGCGTAGGTTACCGGGTACTTGTGCGAGATCGCCATCCCGGAGGAAAGTTCAGACTACCATTTGAGATAAGACCATGGACCGTCACAGAGATCAAAGGTACAATGGTGACGACATCACGGGGGCATGAAAGTGTGACCCACAATGCATCATTTTTCAAAAAGGTACCAGTTGACAATGCGGAGGAGTTTCTACCACTCGACGAGCCAAGGATGGCTGAACACGACAGTCCCCGCAGTTCCGTAGGAGAAGAGAGCAGTCCCCCAGTTGTCACCACGGATGTGGGCCAAAGCATCCCTGCTCCGGAGCAGGCCCATGACTAGAACCCCCAAAGCAGTCAGCCGCCACGAGACAATAACAACCCAGCAGAGCCTCCGTCAACTCCAGCAGCCAGAAATAGCCAGAGACGATACTGCCTGCGGTCCTACCCCAAGCCGCCCCAGAAGTTTCAGGACTTTGTGTCCTGCTGTCGACCTCTGGGCAGACAATACAAGGGGCAACTGTTGACCAAGTGAGACTGTTTCTTTGATATCCATTTTGTCATGGACTGATGGCTATACTGTTTAAGTGGTATTACTGTTTTGTGTTTTGGTTCGTTCATTGGGTAAATGAGGAATGTAATGTTGTCCCGGTGGGAAGACCCACATGACTCAGAGTGTTAGGGGTGTTCCCTTGAGTCGACCCTGATACGCCAAGCAATGGGCTGACCCAGCGTATGCGTGGCCAGCACACAGAAATGGTAATAAATAGCCCTGACCTGCCAGGCGTGGTTTAGTATGTTTCTGGCCACCATCTAAAACTTGTAGTACGGCTCCACACAGAAACACCACAGGTGCCTGTCGATTCAAGCCACGACTCTATGTCTCTACACAGCCAACGCCACCTGCCTTCAGCGCTGGTTGCTTCCCTGGCAGCACCCAGTTCTCCCAACTGTTCGCGACCCAGCGCTCCAGGTTGTCGCCTGGCCTAACACCATTTTCCCCTCCCTGTTCAGCACCCAGCAATTCAATCCCACGAGTGGGCAATGTATGCCGAGGCCCCCAGAGAGCACAGCCCAACTCACCGCTTTCACAAAGGAATGAACAACCGAATGATAACACCAGTCACAGAACCAGACCGACCCCGTCCACAGCTGCGCAAAGTCCACAAACAAAGCGCAGAAACACAGACAGGTGTAGAAATCCCACGGTGAACTCTAAGAAAAGAGCAATGTTGGATTGGAAAGCCTTTTAAGCAATAATTATATATGTGTTTGTGATCGAAGATTGATGTACATTTGATAAATGCTTTATATGGAGAACCTGTTTGTAGAATGTCTCTAAATTCTAGTCAACATTGTATAAGTACATTCTCCACTTGCTTAGAAGCAGTCTACGAGACAGACCGGCACCCCTAGCTGTCTAGTTTTACATACAGTGACATGTTCATATGGATATTTATGAAGCTACAGACATTTTCACCTTCTTAAAACTAATTTTGTTTTATACAATACTTTCAATTATGTGTCTTCTGAAACCGTGGCTAGCAGCGCCAAGAGGCCTTTGGTATTGTATAGTGCACACTGTATGCTGCGCCCTCTAACTTTCGAATGTGAATCCAGCAGTGTAGATGTCAGTGTGCAGACGGTGCAGTGGCACCGAGGCGAAGGGGTTTGAAAGGTCCTATAGTGCATTGCAGCCGCTGCAGTTAGAAACAAGCATTTGAAATGCAATAGGTCTCGCATTTACGCAAGTTTAAGCTATTGGCATTGTAGATGAAAATATCTTTCATTTATGTTTTAAAAAGCAAAACATGAATAAAAGGCATTGTCATTTACCCCTTCCATGCGTCGGACAGCCCCCGGCTGTCTGACATCACGGTGGGCATGTGCAGAGGACGGCAGGGGGCAGTTCGAAACGCACACGTGTGGAATTCTTCCGCACCGCGGGGGAATTCCGGCCGTAGCGAAGCGGTTATAATGCCAACTGCTCAATCTCGCTTAAATGCGAGACCTATTGCATGCAAATGCTTGTTATTTTCTGCCTTCACTGACTTTCTTCATAATCAGATCACTGCCTGTCTTTCTACAGTTGAAAACAGGATGTTGCTGCGTATTTTAAAACCTAATCCCAAGGACACTGATTTTTATTCTTTCCTATTTCTTCAGCCATAAATAGTTCTATTCATTTCCCTTTGATTCCAATTCTGTTTTTCCTCTTCAACCAGGAATATTGGAATCACCTTTGTCAAGAGTAGGGGAGTGTACTGGTGAGTATTATCAGTCTGTGCAGCAAACGCATTGAGGAGCAGGGGGGACCTTGCTGTTGCCACCCCGAGATGCCAGGTAATAACAGGGGAGGCTGCCATCCCTAAAACCCACCCCCCCGTCCACCCCTAGCTTCGCCACTGCCATGTGCTTCTTCACACCTTCTTTCCTTCTTGCTCCTTGCTTTTTTTTCTCAACAACGTTCCTCTTTTTTTCATTTGGCTCCTATATGATCTGTCTTCAGGCACCTAGTAAATGAATATCTGCTGATCATAGCAGGTTGAAAGTAGCTTGTTGTGCCTTTAGAGACTTTTTAACATAATGTTATGATCTCTTGCAACTTGCTTGAAAAGTGCCATGAATAAAGTGCAATGTGTTATGTTATGTCGATTTGTAGAGTGTGCTAATCACACTTGTGGGTTTCTAATCACTTGGGCAGAAGTGAAAGGTGAGAGACCCCACATGGTTATTCGAATAGCCAGTCCCTCAGCTTCTTGTGCAACTCAGAGGTGAGGAGGTGAATCTGATGCATTGATGGAGTTTGTTCCAAGTTTTGGGTGCAATGTAGGGGAACAGGCACCTTCCTGCTGTGTTTTTGCAAATGCTGGGAGTGTGTGTTAGTGAGAGGGATGATCAGCATAGTTCTCTGACTGGCTGGTGGCAGTGAATACGTCTGTTCAGGTATGCTGCTCTCGTGTTCAAGGCATTGTATTTATCAGTGAGGAGTTTGAATTGTCTGTACTTAAGATTGGGGATCCAGTGGAACTCAGTGAGTGAGATGTGGGTGCATCATGGGAGGTTGATGACAAGTTTTGCAGCAGCATATTGAAGTGTCTGGAGTCTGGGTGTGACTTGCTTGGAGATTCTGGCATATAATGTTCTTCCTTACTCCAGTCTGTTTGTAATGAGTACTTGTGTGAAGGTTAGTCTGGCATAAAGTATTAAGGACCTTATTTATGAGGCATTGCAACAGTTTTGCGCTTCCGTTGCATCACTTTTTGTGACGCATCAGCGGAATAAAACATGCCTCCTGTTGTGCCCTATTTACAAAGTGACGCATCTAAGCTTCCGTTGCATCGCTTTATAAACCCTTGCGCTACATTATACCTGCGTCAGGTATAATGTATGCAGTGTGGGCGTTCCCACGTAAGCAAGCCTCGCAGAAGTGACACAGTAAAATCTACGAGATTTCACTGCGCCACTTCTAGGGTGCAAATGTGTCAATATCTTATGCCTGCCTCACAGCAGGCGTAAGACTGATGCAGGCCCTTTCACATGGGGCTTGCCCAATATAAAAGAACACATTGTGACACACTCTAGCAATGCATCACTTTTAGGCCTACAGATACGTCAGAAATACTGACGTATCTGTAGCTCCTTGCCACATGATGCGTCATACAGTAAATATGACGCATCCATCATGTCAGAAGGAGGGCGCACTGAGAAGTGACGCATTGCTGCTTTCACGCAGCAATGTGTCACTTCTCATGAATGAGGCCCTCAGAGTTTAACAGCACACTTGTGTGCATATTGTGTCTGTGAAGAAAATGTAACCGTCCTGTAATAGTTATTGCCTGTATGTAACTTGTTAATTCTCTTTGTGTGCAAGTCTCTTTGACTTCTTCAAGGTGATCGTCAGAGGTAGGGCATCAAACGCCATAATTTATTATTTGTAACAGATTGATATATTTATGTAGTTTTATATATGGCATGTGGAGAGGTGTGGCTCACTGGTTAGAGGCGGCAGACCTGTAAGCAGAGAACGACCCGGGACCAGGGTTCAATTCCCGACACGGCAGGGTCTTGGACCAGGGTCAACGGACTCGATAATTCTCGCTTCAGTGCCTACTCTAACCAGGGAACACACTCGGTAACTCTGGGCATTAAGCTTGCCTCATCTCTACAATGGCCCCCCACAGACGCCGGGGATGCCTGGTATCTCCCTGGAGATACCCAGAAAAGGACCATCTCACAGGGAAAACCAGGACGGGTTCCCCAGCGGTCTACAGCACCTGGACACTCGGGTAGAGTAACAGTGCGCTTTACAAGTATTCCACATTTATATTTACATTTTACATGGTCCAACAGCATTAGAGCGCTTTGAATAAAAAGATTACCAGAGAAAATGAACAGGCATAAGGAAGTGATATTCTGGAATATAAAACTTCACAATAAATATCAGAACAGAACACAAAGTTGAATTTATACAACTAGGACCAAAAACCTGCAAGTAAAACAGGAAGAAAGGTGATACATCTATGGGAAATAAGACATGAAAGTAGATCACAGATAGTAGTGAGGTTTAGGCAAAAGATAATTCAGAAGAATCAGCTCTTGTTCTTGTGAGAAGAAAGGAGGCAAAAACAGAAGCCAACAACTTATCTGCAACAGACTTCAAGATGCATGAAACATTAAGAGATGAAAAGGAAAGAAAGGAAGCCTTCAATCAAGCAAGGCTATATGTAAATATAAAGGCCCAGGTTTGCATAAAACTAACACACTGCAGTGCAATAAGTATAGCTGTTGCACTTCGTTGTGACAAGAAGAGAGAGCAGAAAAGAGATGTGGCACTATAAAACTATCGCTCTGAGCTGGCGCACTTTTGGCTGCCGTGTACCGTAGTGGAATGGTCCCTGCATTGAGGGGAGCATATGTTTTGTGCTAGAAGTGGTCACTTCCAGTCCAAAAACCATGCTTCAAGGTGTTTTGCAATTTGATTGATTGCTGTACAAGGTAGCACACATGCAAAGTAGGAGAAACACAGATTAATTAAAATATTTCTCCTTGTTAAGTCTGTTTCAAGGATGGAGGATTTTGCTTCAAATCCCTGTCTACCATTCTTTATAGATAGGAATTTGCAACAAAACACATGGTGGTTGCATAATAACGTCCATGCACCCCCCATGGAAAGCAGCCTTGATGCAAAGTAATGCAAAGCAGTGCATTGTGCAGCTTTGGGCCATTTTAGGTTATTTTTACCCTTCAACTCAAATCATGATTTGCGCTCGACTGTAAACCCCTCCATAAAACTGTGGGTCTGGTTTGCATTAAAAAAGTAATGCGAACACGACAAACTTTGGGGCATATTATCAAGAACGGCGATAACATTATCACCGTTTTAGCTCAGGAAACTGCCTCTAAAACGGCGATAATGGGCTTGATAATATGCCCTTGTTAACACCAGAACCTGGGCTGCTATGGGAATTCACAAGGACATATTTTCAAGCCCATTATCGCCGTTCTTGATAATATCCCCCTTTGTTTGTATAGTTGGGCTGAAATTTTAGGAAGCACGAGAAGAAACTGTATGAATGGTGCACCACAGATGCGTAGCATTGTGGTGATTGAATTTATTTTTGTAAGCATCAGATTGGACCACGAGATGTTTGAGATTCATTGTAATTAGTCACAAAGAAAAATGCTTATAAAATGATTCCTACTGTGATGTATTCCTATAGGTTCTGAATCGATCCCCCTATTCCTGACCCTATTCTGGTTAACAAACCAACAAGTTAACTAGCAGTCGGCCCATGAGGCAGCAAACCCCCATGATGCAGATACCGTTATCTGACGAAGCCACACTACGGCACAGGAACGTGTTATCTGATTAGGTCATAACGCTTGCGATCTAATTAGACAAGCGATATTCCTCCAGCCCCTGATAAGGCATACGGAGTTCTCATAACAAATCAAACCTATGACAACCTGGGAAAAACCCTGCGGCCATTGTTTTGATTTCACCGAGAACTTCAGCAAAAGAATGTGCTAACGACCTGGTCGTATGACATCCTTATTGACGTATCTATGTCCATCCTTACGTCAATCTCGGCACCTTAAAGGTATAAATATTACCGATATTGCCCTATGCAAACACACGCGGTGGTGACGAGACGGAGCAGCCATACTTGCCGAAGCCCAGAGCAGAGCAGACCCCGCTGGCGCAGCCCCGCCTTCCTGACGCGCTGAGAACGAGACGCGCTGCTTTCTCCTGCCAAGAAATCCAGCACTGGCGTTTCCGGGTAGCCCTCGCAGGCAGCCTGGAATATCGAGAGCAGAGAAGAGAGATACCATCCCTCATTCATCCTAACTTCCAGGTACAGAACTGAATAACCCCTCACAGAGAATTCTTTAGTCAGTCACTTGGCAAAAACAAACGTAACTTAAACTGTAACTTTCTATTCCCACCCACGTATTAGACTTAGGTCAGGTACACGGGGTAGGCATATTTAGAAACACCAGTTGAGTACGTTTAGTCAAATGTATATGTGTATGTAATATATTTTATTCATTTTAAACCTTCATATGGCTTAGAAACCATATCAATGTTTTTACAGTATTATTTTATACTTCTGCTTCTAATGTATGCACTTTACTTAACCATAAGTATTGCAATAATATCGATCCATTTCTCTTGTACGAGAAAAGAGACTGATCAATAAATAACACCTTTTTATTGAACACGCCCGTCTCTTCCTTTTCTCTACATTCTGATGAGACTAAGAATGCACGTACTGACTGAGTAAAATAAATTGCCTTTTGTTCACACGACTCTCGAGATACACTCTTGATTAGGGGAGAGCAAAGTTGTCATGTTCTATGGTTGTCAGAAACTAAATCCCTTCTTGTCTAATCAGGGAAGTTAATTCCTTCCTGAACATTCGAGAAAGTTTCTAGTGAACTCTGAGCTAGCTGGCAAACCCAAAACTTTAAGTCTAATATCGACAGTAGTAGACCTAGTTAACGTCTGTCTAGGCCTATACTATTGAAGGTATTATTCCAATGCGCAGAGCCTATTGGGATAATAGGAACTACACTACATGGCGCCCAACGCGTTTGGAAAGGGCGATAAAACTAACGTAAGACATTTAGAGTAACTCAGTCGTGCTTTCTCACTCAGACCCCTTTTTTCCCATTATACTCCAAAGACGTCTGGAGTGGGTGAAAGGTCATATCCGCCAGACCTCGCAGGAGGGAACTCCTATGTATGGTTCTTGGTATAGTCAACGTTGAAGGATACACTGTTCCAAAATATTGTGCATCTAATCTTTGTTTCCATAAGAAACCTGATCTGCAAACAAAAGAAATAACCATCCTGTCGGTAAAATGGTAGACAGTGATGAGGAAAGAGAGGCAGTTAGATTAACAACTGAACTCGCAGAAGCTGATACTGCACTACAAAATGCAGACCCGGAGATAATACTCATCCCGGTCATCAAAAGGAAATCTATAACCTTAAAAGTTATAGAAAACGGACTGACACCTAGAGGTGGCACAGTTATATTCGTAATTGAGGCACACGAATATCGGCAGACAGAGGTATACTATTCATGGATAAATTTTCCAGCAGCAAATGCTGTAACAAAGTACTTCCACTATTACAAAATAGAGGAACCTCCTGAAACGTACACTCCTTTCGAGGAGGTGGAAGTACCACTCAAATTTCAAGAGCACCTGCTCTTATTTGATGGCGCCCTAAAACATAATAATCACATCACCAGGCTCGGTCCTTTAGGTAGACCAGGAGCAACGTGGCCGGTCCTAGCCGGATACACACCACATCCAGACATCGATGGGATGTCTGCAGCAAACCTTTTAACACAGCTAAAACAACTAATAAAAATACACAGACAATTAGTCCAGTATGTGATGCGGACTTCAACAATTCAGCCAGCGATTAAAATTCCACAGCTGACCCCTCACCAGGGGAACACAAATAAAATTACACCACAGAACATACAATCCTGCCTAGGTAAAGTACCGGCTAAACGGGAACAAATACCATTCTGGTTGGCACAGAAAATCACCCAAATAGAGGCGGTGTTTCCTGACACCACCCCATTAGAAAAACACAGGATTCTGACTATCTGTCTTCCAATGGGAATCGCAACACACATTGAGGACTGTGACACTTGGGGTACAGTCTTCGCTTCCATCTACACAAAAACGCACGGTGTTCCATCCATTTCGGTAATACCAGATGTGCTAAAACAAATTCAAGACGAATACGGTCCAGAACCCGCTTTAACTCTTGGTATGAAATTACTAAAAGACTTCAAGCAGGTCTCGGCTATATTATTAGCCAACATAAAAGGTGAAGCAGCAAACGTGGCGATCCGCCAGAGGTTAAAGGAGACAGATATAGCAGACCAACCAGCTGAAATTGCCAGAATCATAGAAAAATCCTATGAGGAACTAGGTAGAGATAGTTTAGGTGGAATACCAGTAAAACCACAACTGATTGAAAGTCCTGAAAACATATTTTTTAATAATAACTCAACATCACAGAAAAAGAGCTGGGATGGAAACAAACAATCCAATCCTAAAGAAAAGAAATTCCAGTCCAGAGGAAGGTCTCCTAGGCGAAGAGAAAAATCTCCGAACCAAAGACACAGGTCACCGCAGAGTGACCCCTCTGGGAAAAGATATAACCTTAGAAATAGGGATAATATAAAAAGCCTGATAGATATCAAGACATTGATACACGTCCCTCTCAATCTTTTCAGACTTCCTCGCAGAAATCGGAAAGAAGAGGACGATCAGAACAAAGAGAAGAGCACGCCAAGTCCAAAGACAAGGAACCTGCTCAGCTAAAAAAGAAATTACAATTTCCAAAAAAAGAAGGTAGCCAGTATCAAGGTAGTTAACAATGCCGAGAATACTGAGGACACAACTGAAAAACTGAGAATGGGCTCAGACAATGCTAGACAGCGCAGCAGAAGTGAGCATAGCTCGCAAAGTCCTTATGAATCATCTGGAGACAGTGGACACGAATGAATATCTTCAAGTGGAAACTGCAGACACCAGAGTTAGCAAACCTCACAAAATATACGAAATAACATTACGTATAGAGGGAGATAAGACTAGAAAAATAAGGGGACTATTTTGGGATAATCTCTCCAAGGGCTATGACATCCTTCTAGCTGAAAAAGACTGGCCACCAGAGTTTGTCAGGGAGTGCCCTCATGGCGAAGAAATAATTAAGTGGAGAAGCGTGGCTCAGTGGTTAGAGGCGGCAGACCCGGAAGCTGAGATCAGCCGTGGACCAGGGTTCGATTCCCCGCCTCGGCGGGTCTCGGGCTCAAAAATTCCACGGACTCGACAATTCTCGCTCCGGTGCCTACTCGTCTCACGGGGTCACACTCTGCGACTCTGGGCAATAGCTTGCTTAATCTCCACTACGGCCCCTCGCGGCGGGATGCCTGGCTTTCACCTTGTGAATACCCTGCCGGGGTATCTCACAGGGGAATACCAGGACGGGTTCCCTAAGCAAGCGCCTTGAGACCCCTGGGTGATTCGTGCGCTATATGAATCGAAATACATTTACATTTACATGCCTGCCTTCTCAAATCACATCCCAATTCATAAAAAATACACACTTGCCAGAAAGTGGGCAGTAGCTCAAGCTCCTGCTTTATATAAAAATCACGTAGGGTGGGATGAGGACTCTCCTCCTCACAAAATCCAGTTAAAATCACAACCTACTGCACAAAGGCAGTACCCAATTAAGCAAGAAGCTAAAAAACAGGTAAAAGAAATTCTAGATCAGCTAGAATACCAGGGGGTGATTGAAACTTGCACCTCACAAATGAACAACCCTTTGTTTCCGGTCTCCAAACCAGACAATTCATATCGTCTAGTTTTGGATTACCGACACCTTAACTCATGTTGCAAAACTTTTGCAGTGCAAAATTCGCATAGTGCTGCACTAATGAATAACATAGTGCGCAAAAAATACAAAACAACATTAGACATTTCTAATGGATTCTTTTGTCAAAACATAGCACCAGAGAGCAGATATTTGTCTGCGTTCTCAATAAATGGCACTCAAAAACAATTCTGTCGGTTAGCCCAGGGGTACAAAAACAGCCCGGGGGTATTCTCAGCGAGAGTAACAGAATTACTGCAAATATATGACGACGAAGCATTATCGTATGTCGACGACATATACTTAACAGATGATGACTTGGAGACTCACTTGAAGAGAGTGAACACCATAATACTTGGGTTCGCAGCAGAGGGTTACAAATTCAACTTTAAAAAATCCAGAATTGCCCATCTGACAGTCCTGTTCTTAGGATATGAATTATCAAGTGAAGGTAAAAGCCTGGCTGACAATTTTCTAGAAAAATGTGCCGTCCTCCAAGCACCTAGAACACTAAAAAATCTACAGTCAATTCTAGGCTTCCTAAATTTCGGAAGAACATATATTGCAAATTACGCAGAAAGGGTCAAACCCCTTTATGATCTGATAAAACCAGATTTTAAAAGATCCAATTGGACTCAAATACACACAGAAATTCTGAGATCCTTACAAACAGACATGCTAGTTAAAACAAAATTAGAAACACGTGATAACACACGCAATCTTGTGATTCGAGTCATCCCAGGGAGATGCGGATTCACATACCTGACCTCTAATGAGGGAGAAAAGGTACCGATTGCATTCAAATCACACTTGTACACAGAAGCTGAACAGAAATTCGGCAACAAAGAAAAAATTGTTCATGCAGTTCAAACCGCAATAGCTAGAGAAAAAGATCAAGCTGACGGTAGACATATCACAGTCAGAACAGCTGAATCAGCCTTTGAGGCACTAACAACACCGTGTAATTTACCAACAACAACATTGAATCCGGAATGGATACAATGGGTGAATTCAATCACAACGGACAAAGTATACTATTACTTTGATCCAGAACTAGAAGAAATGGAACATTTAGAATATGAAAGAACATTCCCTCTGCCAATCGACATTCTGCCTTTACGACATTACGCCTGTGTAATCTATGCAGACGGACATGCTCAACCCCCCGTTTTGGGAGAACAGGCATACAACCCCACATGTGGGATTACAAAAGAAGTGTGGCGCGGAGGTAAACTAAAACCTCTATTAACAAAAACACACTCAGTAGAAACTAATTCAGAACAACAGACTGAAATATTAGCATTGAAAATGGCGCTAGATAATGCGGATCGCGAATTCCCGACACTTATAGTGTCAGATTCATATTACTGCGTCAAATCATATAACAAGGATTTGCAGACATGGATTCAAAACGGTTACAAAGATGACACAGATGCAACAATAAAGCAGAAACTGCTTTGGGAACAAATAGCTCTTTTACAAAAAGAACTACCAAAGACTCACGTGACACACTCACTGAGTCATCAGCGTGATGGCGTTCACGTTGCAGGGAATTCATTGGCTGAAACAGCCACAGCGGCAGCCACTAAATCGGCTCCCGTAGTTCGAAAAAAGCGTACATTAAAATACATTGACGGTGAAACAGTGCTGGCGGTGAAAACGTCATCAAAAGGCGACTGCTCAGCGCTACCGATCAACTATCCACTCAATTATACATACATAATCGATGCAAACTCCGTCCCTTTTGCTCGAATCCCTGGAGTGGGGGATAGAGTGATTCCAAACATGGACAGGAGAAACTTGTTAATCGCAGACGCACATATGGGCGAGGGTCTCAGACACCTCAAACTAAAAGCTTCTCTGGAAGAATTACAATCACGGTACTGGTGGCCAGGCATGAGCCTGCGTCATACCATGTTTGTAAAAAACTGCCCAAACTGCAACAGAGATCGCAGTGGGGAGAGAAACAGTTTAATACCTCGTAGTTTTACTCCAGAAAAAATCAAGAGTAAAAAGCAAGGCTTGCGATTAACATTTACAGGCTAGTTTCCACTTATAGTGTAGATCACCAGCACTCGGCTGACGTCTGGACTGTTATACAAAGATTTGCGAGTCTAAATAGCATATACGCTAAGAGCATGCTACGTTTGACCATTGTTTTCACTCTAGCCCTCCAGCCTGAGGGGAAACATGGCCAAATGAGCATAGCACAGCGGGAATCTTCTCACTTCCTTCCTGAGGGATACGGGATGGTGTAAAGAAAAAACCAAGGCATAAAGCAATCTATAACGGAAAGAATATTAGGTTCGGGAGCTGGGTGGGTCAAACATTTAATAAGTGTCCAACGTAGTCTAAATAACTTGCCAAGAAATTCTCTGAAGGGATTCAGTCCGTACGAATTATTATTTGGAACTAGGATGTTGATCTCTGACCTTGATAGTCAGACTTCAGTGGTGAAAGAAAAAAGCTTTGATATCAAAGACCGTTTGGCTATTTTGCAGGACTTAAACAAAACAAGAAAAGACCTGAGCAACATAAAGTTGAAACAACAGCCAACAACCACTGAAGAACCACCACCTGTCCCAGCAAGACCTGTCTGGATTCCAAAAGTCGGGGATCTAGTCAGAGAAAAGATCGCGGTAAAGAAGGAATTTGGGCCTTCTTACAGAAAAGCAGTTCCTGTCTTGTCTGTCAACGGGACAAGATCAGTTGTACTACCGCCACTTGCTGGTAAAAAGGAGAACCGAGTTGTATCCATCGACCTGGTAAAACCACAATCATGTGGCCGATAACAAATAGTAGGCCAAGTGGACTCCCAATAAGTAGCAGAACACCAAGGTTTGCTACCAGTACAGAGGTCCTAACTAAGAGGCTCATCACATTCGAAACACCTACAAAAGAACAACAAGGACTATGCAACAATGCAATGGAACTTAGACCTCTGAAAACCCAAATAAAAACATTTAGCAGAGACACACCAATCTATAATGAAGTACCAAGTGCAAATGCAAGAAACAGTGATCCTGAACCAATTGGAACAATTGACAGAACTGCATCCGGCTACTTCATAAACTTCGATGATTCCTCCGAAGGCTTCAGTGAATCAAAGACACAGCCATCATCAAAAACCTTTAAAGATAAAGCTAAAGAACTTTTGAAACAACTGAAAGAAACATATCTGGTTTCTCCATGGCACGAATTTTGGGTGGGTTTTGGTGCATTTATCCTCATACTTTGGCTCATCATGATACTAACTTTGGGACGCTTCATTGAGGGAAAATATGCTAAAATGGACACAGCAAGTCAGAAAATCAACTTGATCCTCAAACCACACACATCTTCACACGTCGAGAAAAGAGAACTTTCTTCAGCCAACTTCACAGCCAATCCTATACCGGGTGGGGTAGCATGGGACAACACAGACTATGAAATTTATGGTCCGGTCGAAATCCTGAAATATCCACACCAAATTAAGATCTCATTGAGTGACTTTGTAAAACCAAGCTCATTTGCTGATGATTGGGACTTTGAAAGCATTAATAATATGATGTCTGACTTAGTAATGTCTGCTAAATTTACCAAACATGATTATTTGCAGGGTTCTACAAATTATGATAGTATGTACTGTTATAACCATTATGGTAACCATTTTCTACATAGATCTGCACAACCTAGAAATGTTTTAAATTATAATCAATGGGAACATTGTGCAACACCTCCAAAAGGGAGCTCAAGAACCGTTTACGACTAATATTCATACTTTTCAGGTTTTAACATAAGTAATGCTGAAACATTTTATTTCAAATTGTCAAATAAGATAGGGACAAAGACCATGATAACAAACACAAAATTGATATATTCGGACTCATTCTTTGAACAAATGAATACTTTTGGTTTTGATTATTGGGACAAAAATGTTGAATTGAAAAGTGTTTGGGGCACAAAAGAATGGCAAGTACAGGGTATAGAATCTTTGTTTAGAGCCTGCATGATCCCAGAACAAATTATATTTTTAAATGACACTGTTCAACAAACTACCTGTCTTGGCCAAGCCAAAATTAAAGACTTAAATAAACCGTCTATTCCAAAACCAACAATGTACAGCAATACCTCTACAGATGAGGAGATAGACGTAAATTATGTATTAAACCAAAACAGAACACATCCTGATTGGAAACAGTGGTTGATCTGGCCCACAGATACTAATAACTGTCAAGAGAGATTCCTGAACAAAACACAGGGGTTCAAAATGACCAGGCCAGACCCTAGATATCCGCAAAGACATCACCCAGGGATAATAACCACCTACAGTGTGGGCAAATTATGCCTTCAATGGCTACAAACTTCCACACTGGCAGAAATTAAGCAACACCTAACTTTACTTACTGATGGTGCTGACTTGCGTGATTTCACTATGGGACCACGCAAACAGCGTCAAAAGCGATTCATAGCAGCCTCTGTATATGCAGCATACAATGAGGCCTGGAAGGTTACTCAAATTGAAACAGCAGAGAGAATACGGGAAATTGACCGAATTAATTTGGAAAAATCACTTTCTGTAGTGGACAATGGGTTAATGACTCTGTCCTCCAGAATTTTTTCTTTGGACAGCATTGTGTCTTCAGCAATCGACATATTATCGCAAGACTTACTGTTATTACAACACGGTCAGTCCCAATTGCGTTCTATTGTACAGCTTGGCTGGACGTTACAAAATCTGAGTTCAGGCTATGTGCCTTGGCGTTTAATCAACACAACGTCACTATTCTATATCTTTAACCTTACTGATAGACAAATCAGTATGGCCCAAAAGGGAGCTGATTATACAATCCTGAGCATTGAGAAACTTGAGAGATTACCAGTGACAATGTCAGAACGACCTGTCAGTGAATGGATAATACATGGAATAATAAATATTCCAATTTCAACCTTCAGGTTTCAATACTGCCAAAAATATATACAGGCTGGCATGTACGAGAAATTGGGAAAAGGGTACATAAAAACAACATGGAACCTGCCCTATTCACATGCATGTGTCAGTAATAAAGGACAGAAAGTGTTTCTTAGTGGCAATAATTGTGCAATGTCACTAAGCGGTACACTTCTGTGTAACGGAATTAGTTTGCACGGAGCCTGTGAAGGGAACTCAAATAACCTTTCATGTCACCAGCAAGGCGCACCTGCAACAGAGATAGAACCATTCTTTCAAAGACTCTATAATGGGAGTTACATTCTAATTGTAGACCGCAGATGCTGTAGTCTTATGCCCGGGACTCCTTATCTCGTAACTACGACTGCGAAGGTCAAGTGCTGTGGACACTCATTGTTCCCCAGCTCCTTTCCAGACAGGGAGGCAAGGGCATGGCCCAACTTGAAAATTACTTCTATTCGAATAGATACTTTAAGCAGAATGAAAACAGTGCTTCTTCAGACGCCTACTAGGCTCACGTCATCAAAAGAAACGTATGATCTCCAAGTCGCAAGGACGACTGCAGAGATACATTCATTGTTATCAACTAATTCCCCCATACATTTCGCAGAAATCCTGAATGAAATCTTACATTTTTCTGATACCAGTGGGGTCTCACAAGTATTTAAGACAGTATTTTCGATGGCATTAACACCATTCAAAGCCATACTGGGTATTTTTCCAGATTTCGTCCATTCGATTTTTGGCGGACTTCCCCTCATTCTAGGACTGATTGCAGGAATCCTATTCCTAGTCCTTATTTTTCGTTATGGCAAACCATGTCACAGACAAAACACCTGCGACAAGGGAAGAAACAATCCTAGCCATTGGATACCGGGACCGGATATCAAGAATCCTGGGACTATCCCGGCTTAGAGACCTGAACATGACTTGGTTTCTATCTTTTCGACCTATGTGGCAACGATGTGTTTTACCTGTATTAAGGTGCCTGCTATGCGGAGAAGAATGCGTGTTAGACACCTGTCTGACGCTACAATCGGATGCGCCAATGGATGCAGAAACATTGTTGAGCCCAATCAAGGTTCATGCTTTGTGCTGCCCTCAACGGCTACCAATCCTGATGACGGCATTCGTGGAAGCTTCACCACTACGATTAAGGGGTAGTGAAGTTCAAGATGAAAGCAGCATCGATCAGGTACGACCTTCTGTCAGCAATTCAAAACAGAATGTCAATGGAGACAATCATGCGCATGAATGCATGGTTACACCTATTTCCGAGTTAGTGGAACTCTCCCAGGAAGCTGTTGACAACTTTTTCGAAAGCCTAAATGATATGATGTTCTCACCAGAGCAGAAATAGAGACTTTTGATCAAACTCGTACACGGCGTTCCCTGAATTTGGCCTTCAACTTTAATACTAAAAGCACATGAACACTTTTCCCTCCAGTTCACGGACAGCATTTTTTCAGCAGCCCCAAAATATTTTTGCATATTTCTCGGGACACTATCTTCTGCTTAAAGTAAGAACTATTCTTGGAGAACTAAGATTTCTAAACTTAGATAGCTTATAGACTTATAGCTTATAGACATTAGCTGCCCGCTGGTATGTTCATTGTATTTTATTCTGTGATGAAGTGGTCTCGAACCTTTTTTCTGTATTAAGAGCCATTTCATGTGTAAATCTCATATACCAAATAGCATTAATGTATACGAATGCGTTATTACTTTAGCATTATTCTACAGCTTGAGTGCATACTATACATATGACTGCATTTCTTCCGTATATTTGAAAATTTCAAAATGTATTTATGTATTTTGGGGTGGTAAGGTATACACAATACTTTATAAATATATTGTACTATGTTTTACTATGCATAGATTAGTAAATATGTCCATAGTTAGCGTGGAGTGGGTGTGATGTATTCCTATAGGTTCTGAATCGATCCCCCTATTCCTGACCCTATTCTGGTTAACAAACCAACAAGTTAACTAGCAGTCGGCCCATGAGGCAGCAAACCCCCATGATGCAGATACCGTTATCTGACGAAGCCACACTACGGCACAGGAACGTGTTATCTGATTAGGTCATAACGCTTGCGATCTAATTAGACAAGCGATATTCCTCCAGCCCCTGATAAGGCATACGGAGTTCTCATAACAAATCAAACCTATGACAACCTGGGAAAAACCCTGCGGCCATTGTTTTGATTTCACCGAGAACTTCAGCAAAAGAATGTGCTAACGACCTGGTCGTATGACATCCTTATTGACGTATCTATGTCCATCCTTACGTCAATCTCGGCACCTTAAAGGTATAAATATTACCGATATTGCCCTATGCAAACACACGCGGTGGTGACGAGACGGAGCAGCCATACTTGCCGAAGCCCAGAGCAGAGCAGACCCCGCTGGCGCAGCCCCGCCTTCCTGACGCGCTGAGAACGAGACGCGCTGCTTTCTCCTGCCGAGAAATCCAGCACCGGCGTTTCCGGGTAGCCCTCGCAGGCAGCCTGGAATATCGAGAGCAGAGAAGAGAGATACCATCCCTCATTCATCCTAACTTCCAGGTACAGAACTGAATAACCCCTCACAGAGAATTCTTTAGTCAGTCACTTGGCAAAAACAAACTTAACTTAAACTGTAACTTTCTATTCCCGCCCTCGTATTAGACTTAGGTCAGGTACACGGGGTAGGCGTATTTAGAAACACCAGTTGAGTACGTTTAGTCAAATGTATATGTGTATGTAATATATTTTATTCATTTTAAACCTTCATATGGCTTAGAAACCATATCAATGTTTTTACAGTATTATTTTATACTTCTGCTTCTAATGTATGCACTTTACTTAACCATAAGTATTGCAATAATATCGATCCATTTCTCTTGTACGAGAAAAGAGACTGATCAATAAATAACACCTTTTTATTGAACACGCCCGTCTCTTCCTTTTCTCTACATTCTGATGAGACTAAGAATGCACGTACTGACTGAGTAAAATAAATTGCCTTTTGTTCACACGACTCTCGAGATACACTCTTGATTAGGGGAGAGCAAAGTTGTCATGTTCTATGGTTGTCAGAAACTAAATCCCTTCTTGTCTAATCAGGGAAGTTAATTCCTTCCTGAACATTCGAGAAAGTTTCTAGTGAACTCTGAGCTAGCTGGCAAACCCAAAACTTTAAGTCTAATATCGACAGTAGTAGACCTAGTTAACGTCTGTCTAGGCCTATACTATTGAAGGTATTATTCCAATGCGCAGAGCCTATTGGGATAATAGGAACTACACTACACTACTATTGAATTGTCAGTGGCATGGAAAACTCACTGCCAATGCTTCACTTGTCTCCAGGTGTAGAAAAGTATAAACATCTCCACACAGGCATCCAGGAAAACTATACAGGCGCACAACTTAAGATATATTGTGGTGTGTACAACAATGTGGTGTTCCAAGAGGGAAGGACTGGCTAATTAGTTCTCCAAAAACACACAAAGGTTCCAAATACGGTTGATTACCCCAAGCACAGGTTATATTCTATGGATAAGCGTTACAATTATTTTCCAAAGTTCAGTACTTTGTCCAAATATTCGTCATTTGGTAATCTTCTTCTTAGCAATATAGTTGTTCCAATGTAGCTAATCATGTTCTACCGATACAGTTGTGCAGGTTTTGTTAACATATGTTTTGTTAACGAACTTGATCGGGGCTCGAAACCTTATAAAACATCACAATTACTTCTCTTTTACTTAGCATGACAGAGATCCCTTGCACCTTATGATCAGTACACAGTTTACATACAAAATATAATTGTGCCCAAAACAAATGAGGCAAGTTAGTGTTAAATTATACAGTGCTACGATCACAACCAGAGTACTACATCTCATCCATGTGACCATATTCCAATTATAACATCCATATCCTCTTAGTGCTCCAAAAAGTTCTAAATAAGGCACAGCAAATCCAAAATACTAAACATTTTCAATGATAAACCATGTGTAGTCCTGCATCCTAACATCCCAAAGTGTCCTTAATGGCCATTTCCAATCGCATAGTGGCATCCAGTATGTTAGCCTCAACTCACCAATTTCAAACACACCTATTTCAAACTCAAAGATATTAAAAATATTCATGTATGCAAATATTTTTCTCCACATCAAGGTTCCTAAAAGCAATACATGTCCCCATAAGTGCACCACAGTACATGCAATCACCTATCAAACACTATCACTCTCAAGTCACTAATCAAGTTCACAATGTGTAATCTCCTAAAGACCACAATCATAAATGCAGAGTGCGCTCAAATTGAGCGCCACTCCCAACTTAACCTTCAAAGTGCAATGTAGACATTCAATATTAATTTCAATGAAAGCATACTGACCATAATTTATATATATATACAAACTGCCAACCCCCTAGAAACTGAACTTGCACCTTCTCCAGTCCAAACCTTTCTGGTAAATGCAGGGCCCGCTCAAGGGCAGTGCGACTGGTGTCACCGCACCGGGTGCTGGCTGCCTGGGGGCGGCCTATTTGCAAGTTTATTATGTTTTTAAAGCACCTGCTGCCGCGTTCCTTTCCTCCGGCAATTACCAGCCCTCACAAAAATGTCAAGTTAACTCCTGTGATTAATGTTCTTCCTGGAGAGAGATTTGAGTTTTGTATAGTTGATGTTTTGAATTGTGTGAAGGTAGTGCAGTGGGTTAATATGCCTCCTGCAAAGAATGTGTACCATGTAGATTACAGCGTACATATAATGTCAATAGATCAGCAGGTTACTGCTTTAAAAAGAGACATCCTTTTGTTGCTTGCAATTTATAGTCTAATATAGAACAGTGAGATATTAACTTTCATCATAGACCTGCATACACACTGCATGCATTAGAGCATAGATTAATATTGCAAAAAGGGTTAATTTGGGTAGAAATCGGTTCTTATTATTAATAAAATCTCCCAACTATGCTGTTTCTTTTTCTAATCTGAGTTTGTGCTTCTCCACACCAAGCACTCCTAAAGTAGATGGCCTACCAGTATGAATGACAAGTGACTCCTACACTTTTAATCCTTTGATTTATGTAACATTTTCTATAAGCAGATTTACACACATATGTTTGCCTTGTTCCCCAAATGACTGGAAGCACGCTGAGATCAACCCCTTTCTGAAGAAACCCTCGGCGGACCTCATCGACCTCAAAAAACTACAGACCCATCTCCCTGCTCCCGTTCCCAGCGAAAGTCATCGAGAAAGCCATTAACAGCCAACTCGCCACATTCATCGAAGAGCACAACTTCCTCCACTCCTCCCAATCCGGCTTCAGAAATAAAACACAGTATGGAAACAGCCCTCCTCACCCCAACAGACGACATCTGTGCCTTACTGGACAAAGGAGAAACAGCCGCACTCATCCTCCTCTACCTCTCAGCGGCGTTCGACACAGTCTCTCACCGCACCCTAATACGCAGACTCCACGACGCAGGAATCCAAGACGAGGCCCTCAACTGGATCCACCCCTTCCTGTCTGGCAGAACGCAGCAGGTCAGAGTCCCCCTTTCCTCTCGGACCCTACACCTACCACCTGCGGAGTCCCCCAAGGGTCCCCCCTCAGCCCTACACTCTTCAACATCTACATGGCTCCGCTCGTCCCCATCTTCAGAACTTACGGACTCAACATTGTGTCATACGCAGACAACACCCAACTCCTCCTCACCCTATCCAACGAACCCAACACCGCCAAACACATCTTTCGAGAATCAATCAATCAATCAATCAGAGAATTTGTAGAGCGCGCTACTTACCCATGAGGGTCTCAAGGTGCTGGGGGGGGTTGCTGCTACTGCTCGAAGAGCCTGGTCTTGAGGAGCCTTCTGAAGGTGAGCAGGTCTTGGGTCTGCCATAGATGGGTGAGGAGGGTGTTCCAGGTCTTGGCGGCGAGGAAAGAGAAGGATCTGCCACCGGAGGTTGTTCGTTGGATCCGTGGGACGGCGGCAAGGGCGAGGCTGGCGGAGCGGAGCTGGTGGGCGGGGGTGTAGAAGTTGAGTCTGTCGTTCAGGTAGGCTGGTCCGGTGTTGTGGAGTGCTTTGTGTACGTGAGTGAGGAGTTTGAAGGTGATCCTCATGTTGACGGGGAGCCAATGCAGGTCTCTTAGGTGGTAGGTGATATGGCTGTGGTGGGGGACGTTGAGGATCAGTCGGGCTGAGGCGTTCTGGATGCGTTGTAATCGTCGCAGGTGTTTGGCCAGGGTTCCTGCATAGAGTGGGTTGTCGTAGTCCAGCCTGCTGCTGACGAGGGCTTGGGTCACGGTTCTTCTTGTTTCGGTCGGGATCCATTTGTAGATCCTGCGGAGCATGCGGAGGGTGTTGTAGCAGGAGGATGAGATGGCGTTGACCTGCTTTGACATGGAGAGTGTGGATTTGAGGATGAATCTCAGGTTGTGTGCGTGGTCCGTGGGTGCTGGGGCTGCTCCCAGTGTGGTCCGCCACCAGGAGTCGACCCATGCAGAGGGGGCGGGACTTAGGATGAGGACCTCCATTTTGTCTGAGTTCAGTTTCAGACGGCTGCTCCTCATCTACTCGGCGACTGCCTTCATTCCCTCGTGGAGGTTGGCTTTGGTGGTGTGTGGGTCCTTGGTGAGGGAGCGGATGAGCTGGGTGTCGTCGGCGTAGGAGATGATTTTCAGGTCGTGCTGGTGGGCCACATGTGTGAGGGGGGCTATGTAGACATTGAACAGGGTCGGGCTGAGGGATGAGCCCTGGGGTACACCACAGATTATGTCGGTGGATTCGGATTGGAAGGGCGGGAGGCAGACTCTCTGTGTTCTGCTGGAGAGGAAGGACGTGGTCCAGTCCAGGGCCTTCTTCTGTATTCTGGCTTCTTGGAGGCGTGTTCTTAGTGTGCAGTGGCAGACCGTGTCGAAAGCGGCTGACAGGTCCTGGAGGATGAGGGCTGAGGTTTCGCCGTTGTTTAGCTGGCGCCTGATGTCATCTGTGGCGGCGATAAGGGCAGTCTCGGTGCTGTGGTTGTGTCTGAATCCAGACTGGGATGGGTCTAGGAAGTTGTTGTCCTCGATGTGGTGGGTCAGCTGCATGTTGGGGATTTTCTTCGCTGAGAAGGGGAGCAGGGAGATGGTCCGGAAGTTCTCGAGGTCTTTGGGGTCCGCCCTGGGCTTCTTGAGGAGGGCGTTGATTTCAGCGTGCTTCCTGCTTTCCGGGAATGTCGCTGAGTCGAAGGAGATGTTGATGATCTTTCGTAGCTGGGGTGCGATGGTTGCATCGGCTTTGTTGAAAACGTGGTGTGGGCAGGGGTCTGATGGAGATCCTGAGTGGATGGAGTTCATGACCTTACGAGTCTCTTCGTTGTTGACGTGGGACCAGGAAGTCAGTTGATTGGTGCAGGTGGCGTTCGGGGCGTGGTCTATTGCGGTCGGGGCGGGTGAGGAGTTGAAGCTGTCGTGAATGTCGGCGATCTTGCGATGGAAGAAGGTGGCCAGTGAGTCGCACAGTAGAGTTCCTTCACTATGTTGGAAAGTTCCTTGCTGTCGTGTGCGTTGTTTTCAAGTCGGGCTTTGAAGGATGATCTCTTGGCTGTTCTAATGAGGTGGTGATGTCTGCGGATGGCGTCCTTGAGGGCTGCGTGGCTGTCTGGAGTGCGGTCGCTGAGCCATTTCTTCTCTAGCTACCAGCATGTTCGTTTGGAGATCAGGAGATCTTCGGTGAACCAGCCGGCTTTCTTGCTGGGGTGGTTGATGGAGGGTTTTTTGATTGGGGTGAGGGTGTTGGTGCAGTCGTTAATCCACTGTCTGAAGTTGCGGGCGGCGGTGTCTGTGTCGGAGGGGTCGGTGGGATGGTTCTGGGCGAGGGTTGAGGTCAGCTGGTCTTCGGTGACTTTGCTCCAGCACCGGTGGGGCAGCTGTTGGGTGCGGTGGTGTGTGGTTGGTTTCTTGAAGGTGAAGTGGATGCATCGGTGGTCGGTCCAGTGGAGTTTGGTGGTGTGGTTGAAGGCGACGTGGGTGCTTGTGGAGAAGACGGGGTAGAGCGTGTGGCCGGCGGCGTGGTGATGAGTTGTTGGAGGCCAAAGTTGGCGAGGTTGTCGATCAGGGCGCTGGAGTTGGCGTTGTTGTTGTTCTTGAGGTGGAAGTTCAGGTCCCCGAGGAGGATGTAGTCCGTGGAGGTGAGTGCATGGGTACTGGTCGAGGTCGGCGACGGAGTCGCTGAAGAGGGTCTGGGGTCCGGGGGGTCTGTAGATGAGTGTTCCTCTGAGGGTGGTGTTGGGGTCGGTGTGGATCCGGAAGTGAAGGTGTTCGGCGGAGTTGAGTGAGTCGTCTGCAAGGCTGTGGACCTGGAGGGTGGACTTGCGCATGATGGCTATTCCTCCTCCCATCCCGTTGGTGCGGTCTCTGCGGGAGATTTTGTAGCCATCGGGGGTGGCTATGGCACTGTCGGGAGCCGAGGAGTTGTTCTACCCTTTCAGGAAGGCAATGTCTGGGGCGGAGGTATCAAGCAGGTCCCAGAGCTCGACGGCGTGTTTGCATGTGGAGCGGGTGTTGAGGAGTATGCAGCGGAGGTGGTTGGGTCCGGTCATTGGAGGTTTGGTGGTTCTGTCGCATGTGAAGTTGCAGGTTTGTCAGGAGCAGGGTCCGTGGGTGCGTTTCGCGGCGGCCTGGAAGCAGCGGTGGCCTCGGCCGGTGTTGAGTGTGAGGAGGGTGCAGGCGTCATATCGCCGTCTGGCTGTGTGGAGTACGCGGAGTACAGGGGTTCTGGCACTGGGTACGGTCCAGGTGTGGACGGGCACAGATGGGCTTGCCTTTGGCACACCTTCGGCGTCCGGGCAGCGACCGGCATTTAAGTCGGGGTAGGAGGGAGGAGCAGCTGGGAGGCCGGAGCGGGGCGGCAAAGGGGCGTGACCGCAGGGAAGCATCAGGAACAACGGATCCCAAAAGGCAAAGAAGGGGGGTGGAAGGGGGAGCGGTTTGGACAGAGAACGGTCAACAACAAGAGCAAGCAATACAAATAACAGTAGGCAGAAGCGGGGGAGCGCTAAGAAGAAAATAAGTCACAAAAAACACAGACTGGTTAGGGATCCTGCACACCGGAGGAACGAGCTCACACAGGCGGCAGCAGTGGGGGGAGACCGCAGCAGGTGGCACTGTTCGGCGGTAGGGGAGTGACTTGGCCCTCGAGAGGGTCAGGGGTCACCCCTACTGTCGGGCAGCGGCCATCATTTAGGTCGGGGAGGGAGGGAGGAGCAGCTGGGAGGCGGGAGCGGGGCGGCGAAGGGGCGTGGCCGCAGGGAAGCGGCAGGGACAATGGGTCACAAAAGACAAAGAAGGGGGGGTGGGGGGTACCTTGGCGTAGATTAAAAAAGAAGACATAGCCCCATTAACTCTGATGTTAGCTTTAGGTTGCGCATGTTAGATTTGGGGTCTCTAGTTGGCAATGGTATTCATCTTTGTCCAAATAGGGACCCTTACTTCTAAGTCAGGATAAGGGGATTACACTCCTTAATAACCCCTGCTCACCCCCTTGGTAGCTTGGCACAAGCAGACAGGCTTATCTCAGAGATAGTGTGTTAAGCATTTGTGAATGTACACAGTAATACAGTGAAGACACTCCAGATGGACACAACTCAGGTTTTATAAAAATATGTATTCTTTATATAGACTTAAACACAAGACCACAAATGACAAAAAATCCACAACACTACACTTAAGATTACTTAAAAGATGATTAAAGTCTCTTAGTTCAAGTTGTTGGTAAATGCGACAAAGTTCACAACAAAGTATCTGGATGCGTAACGAAAAGTGAACAAAAGGCTTGCAAAAGGGGAGATGCGTCGGTTCCGTGTTCCGGGGGAACGGTTGCATCCTTCCTCAATGCTTGCGCAGAGTAGGGGACTCGTCGTGAGCCTTACCGGTGCGTAGGTGATGCGTAGATTCCCGGCCTGCGGGCCCGTTGGGGTGCGCAAGATGGCCGCTTGACGCGATTCGATGATCCGGTTGCGATGTGAGAAGATGGCGCCCTTGATGCGGCGATGTGATGGCGATACGATGACGCCCTGGCAGCCTTGCGATGACTCTGTACTTTGGAGCCGCGACAGGTCCTGCAACATGCTTCTCCGGCGATGCGATGGCGACTCTCTCGATGGCGTCACACTTCTCCGGTGATGCGACAGCAAGCAGTTTCGATGAAGACACACTTCCAGGGAGATGTGATGAAGCCACACTTGTCCAGCATTGCGATGATTTCAGCTGCTGCGGCGACACGCTTCTTCTCGATGCGTTGCGCTCCCAGTGGCACGCAAGTGACTGGAGTCAGAATTCCCAGCAAGGAAATTCAGGAGGGAGCTGGAGGTGAAGTCTTTTGTCCCTGAGATTTCAGCAGGAGGCAAGCACAGTTCAAGCCCTTGGAGAATATTCTGTAGATGAAAGTCCTTTCAAAGTTCCTCTCCTTTCCCTTGGCAATGAAGCAACCACTGCAGGCCAACCCAGCAAACAGCACACTGGCAGAGGGGCAGTACAACTCCTGCAGCTTCCTTAGTTCTTAATCTTGGCAGAAAGGTTTCTTGTTCCAGAATTCATCTAATTTCTTGGGATCAGGGTCCCAATATTTATACCCCAAAATTCTTTGTTCTCTGAAGGCAGAGAGGCCTCTACCTAGTCCAAACCAGTTCCTGAGCACTTTGTTTACATGACTCTCTTCTTCCTTTCACTGTGCAGGGCAGAGACATCAACCACCCCACAGGAGGTGGAGCTAACACAGGGGAGGGAAGATACAGCTCTGGAGCACTTGACATGATTCCTCCTCTCCTTTCGCAGGGCAGAGACAAATCAGACAAGCCACAGGGAGTGGAGCCAGCATTGTAAAGGAAAGGCTCAGCCCTATTCAGGTCCCAGGTGCAACTCCTCCCTCCCATCTATATACAGATCTCTCTATTCACCACTGGGCTGCCCCAGCCTGTCTCCTAGAATCCCCCAGCCCTGTCACTCACAAACCCAGACAAGGAATACTACCCAGCAGAGGCAGGCTCAAATGGTTAGGCAAGCAAATACCTACTTTCTAAAAGGGATATTTGCAAACACAAAATATTAAATACTAAATTCGACTTTCTACCGTATTCCCTGTGTCAGTTAGGATTATAAGAATGTAATAATCTAGCTGCTCATTCTGGCCTATGGAGAACAGGTAGCCTTCAATAGTGAAAAACGAAAATGGCTGTAATTAACTATTAGAAACTGCTACACACATAAGAGCATGTCCTACCTTATACTTACAATGCACCCTGCCCTTGGGCCTACCATAGGGATATCTAATATGAAGCAAAGGGAAGGTTTAGGGACTGGCAAGTGGGTGCACTTAGTCAAGTCGACATGCCAGTGCTAGACTGCACACTGGCCTTGCAATGGCAGGCCTGAAACACACTTTACAAGCTGCTTCTGTGGGTGGCACAACCAGTGATGCAAGAGCACCAGCAGCATCTGATTTACAAGCCCTGTGCACACATGGTGCACTGTACTAGGGGCTGACAGATAAATCAAATAACCCAATCATGGAATAACCAATCAGTACACTCATTTAACATAGGGAGCACTTGCACTGTGGCACTGATTAGGAGTGTCACAGTGCCAAAGCATACATTCAGCAAAAACATATCAAAACAGAGGAGGAAATCCATCAAAATGGAAGGGAGACTCACACCAATGATACCAGGCCTAACAGAGCATATAAGGACATTAGCATATTGATAAAGGAATCACCTAAGTTATGAGATTGGAGTACTACTTGTAAAAAGGGCCATGACACTTTATCAGAAGCCTTTTCGGCATCAAGAGCAATCGCTGCCGAAAGGAAAGCAGAAATCTTTGCTTTCTCTAATATGTGACAAAAGGTTTGAATATTATCTCTAGAAAGTCTCCCATTTACAAAGCCAGTCGGAGACCCATGGAAAAGAATAGGGATAAGGCCTTCTAAATGTTTAGCTAGGATTTTAGCAAAAATCTTAGCTTCCATATTTAAAAGGTAGATTAGACAGAAATTTTTAGGGTCAGAATGATCTTTTCATTCTTTCGGAATTACGACAATGGTAGCCTCAGCGGCTGACCCAGAAACTTTGCCTGATAATACAAAATGGTCAAAAACTTCCTTAAGATATTTTATTATTGAAGATGAGAAAGTCTTGTAAAAAGCAATAGGATTACCATCAGGCCCTGGAGCCTACCCGACCGAGTCATCCGAATGGCTTGAATTATTTAATCAGAATCAATAGGTCGCCCCAGAGCAGCCATCTCTGACTGCGAAAAAGTGTGTGTAGAGATCGAAGACAAAAATTGCGGACACACAGATAAGTGAACTTTGATCTTTGGGAGTATAGAGTCTTTCATAAAATTCACGAAAGACTTGTAAAATTTCTTGAGTATGAAATTTCCTGGAACCATTACTGTCATTAATACAGGACATCTGAGCAGTATTGTCTTTAGTATTTTGATACTTTAAAGTGGCAGCCAACATCTTACCTGTTCTATTTTGAAACAAGCGTTTAGATTTTTGAGCCTGTACCCCAATATGTGCTCTCTTAGTGACAATAGAGTTGAAAGAGTATTTCAATTTTTTTATATCTTGCAAGATGGACTTATTGTTAGAGCTTCTATACAATCTCTCTTTGCATTTGATCTCATCCCCCAAAGATTGCAGTGAGTTTCTGATATCACTATTCCTTTTTGACATTTTCTTGATAATATGACCACTAATAGTGCATTTAAATGCATCCCAAAGAACAACTGGGGAGCACACTGAGGACTCATTGTCATTGAAAAAAGTGTCAATCTCCACCAAGAGTTTTTGAACTTCATCTTTGCCATCCAAAATCTCTGTGTTAAGACGCCAAGTATGAGGTGGTTGCTTATCCGCCAGAGAGAGGAGAGTAAATGAGATAGCAGTGTGATCAGGAATAACTATTGGGTGAATTATAGCATTACTTGTGTGTTTTGAAAGAGCAGCATCAACTAGAAGATAATCAATGCGCGAAAAACTAGAATGTGGGGAGGAGAAAAACGTGAAGTCGCTACCCATAGGATTATGTAACCTCCAAAAGTCAGAAAGCTGATGAGAGGAGCACATATTAAGCATTTGTTTATGCGACTAAGGAGTATGAAATTTAAAAGCAGAATGTTTTGAAAGAGCAGCGTCAAATAGAAGGTAATCAATGCGCAAAAAACTAGAATGTGGGGAGGAGAAAAACGTGAAGTCGCTACCCATAGGATTATGTAACCTCCAAACGTCAGAAAGCTGATGAGAGGAGCACATATTAAGCATTTGTTTATACGACTAAGGAGGACGAAATTTAAAAGCGGAATGCCTATCCAAGATAGAATCCAAAGGTAAATTAAAATCACCTCCAACAATTGTTCTAGCATTTTGAGGGATATCAGAGAGTTTTTTTATATATTGAACGCCAAAAGAGTTGATCATCAATGTTGGGAGCATAAATATTTGTAACATATAAATCATCGGAGCCAATTGGACAAGCAGGAGAGCAGCCCTCTGCCATCTATATCGTGCTCAGCAGAAACAATAGACAAGCCAGAATCCTTGGAAATCATGGTTAAAACCCCATTCTTTTTACCAGCTGCTTCAGAACAAACAACATCCAAGACCCACTCTTTCCGTAGAAGTAAAGCTTCCTCAAAAGCAATCTTAGCCTCCTGAAGAAGAACAATATCAACATATAGGCTTTTACAGTAATCTAGGACCTTGAATCTCTTAACAGGATGATTCAATCCACAAACTGTAAGAGAGATTACGTTTAGACCAGACATAAATAGACCTGACACAAAATATATAAAATCATCTGATACCAGGGAGGAGGAAGACTATGCAACCTGATAACAGGTACATGAGTAAATGACCAACAGAAAAAGCATAAAAAATGAACCAAAGCAGGAGTCCCCAAAGAAGAAAAGAGAAAAATAGGAAAAGAAGGTGCGAGAAAAAAAAGAAGAAAGAGAAAAGATGTTTCAAAGAAAAAAGGAGCATATAAAAAAGAAAACCACCAGGGGATGTCTGTAAAATACACATTGCATGGGGAAAAAAACGTGGAGGCACAACCACAGAGGCCAACACTACCAGTGCAGACCGCTCCTAAATAAATAAATATGTCATTAAGCAACAGAACATTAAAAAAACACATAAATCCTATATTGACAACATTCTAAGAGAATCAGAGGATAGATAATCCAGAAACTGCTAAATCTAAGAATAGAAAATAGCATATGCAGGTAACCTGAATATTAATAAGAAATATATAAATATTACTGATGAAAAAATTCGAATAAGGCATCAATAATAACAATAAAAGGCATTATACATAACAAGCTAAGATAACAGTCAATTAATGCATCATAAGTAACCATAATAAATATTATACATTACAGGCTAAGGTAATATTCGATTAAAGCATCCTAAGTAACAATAATAAATATTAGAGATAACAGACTAAGACAATATTAAGCTAATGCTGCATAAAGAGCAATATTAGATATTATAAAAACAGCCTAAGATAATATTAAGGTGAGACATCATAAATAGCAATATTAGACCTATTAAATAACCGTCTAAGGCAGTATTAAATTAATGTGTCATCAATAACAATCTATAAATTATGAAAAGCAGCCTAAGATAACACTAAGTTATGGCAGTAAAACATAACAATCATACATATTATAAGTAACAGCCTAGAGCATGGGAATTGATCACAAGTGATGCAATGAGTTTCAACACGAGGTATTAGGCATTAAAAAATGACAATAGAACACTTTATAATTTATAACCCACTAAAGTACCCAACACTATAGAAATAGATGGTAAATGTGAACCTGTACTCAAATATATAGGAGGCTAATTAATTAAAAACAATGGGCAATAAATAAATCACAATCAGTAGAATATAAGAAATGCTCTGACTAACATTGTAACACTTAGGAAACAATAATAAATATATAATATACAGGAAATAAATAGTAAAGTCTACTTAAAAAACCAAACATGTCATAAGTACACTGTGAGAGGAAGTTCTCAAGGCTCTAGCATATAAATAAGATAACCCATAAAACTAATGGTAAGGCACAGGACATATGAAACCAACCCATCCGGCACTGAAAGAGGTTCAATCAATCAATCAATCAGGTCATTTGTAGAGCGCACTACTCACCCGTAGGGTCTCAAGGCGCTGGGGAGGGGGGGGGTGCTGCTACTGCTCGAACAGCCAGGTCTTGAGCTTCTTCCTGAAGGAGAGGTGGTCTTGGGTCAGGCGCAGATTGGTCGGAAGTGAGTTCCAGGTCTTGGCGGCCAGGTAGGAGAAGGATCTTCCTCCTGTTGTCGCTCTTCGGATGCGGGGGACGGCGGCGAGGGCGTGGTTGGTTGATCTGAGGAGGCGCTTGGGAGTGTAGAAGTTGATCCGGTTGTTGAGGTAGCTCGGGCCTTGGTCGTGTAGGGCTTTGTGCGCGTGGGTGAGGAGCCGGAAGGTGATTCTCTTGTTGACCGGGAGCCAGTGCAGGTCTCTCAGGTGTCCGGAGATGTGGCTGCGTCGGGGGATGTCGAGGATGAGTCTCGCCGAGGCGTTCTGGATCCGCTGGAGTCTCTTCTGGAGTTTTGGAGGTTGAGAATGAGAGGCACCAGGAAGAGACTCGGACTCCATCCGAGATTCCGATTGATTATCCAAAAAGGTAGAGAGATCTGCAGGTTCATAAAAAATCTGTGAACGACCTCTGAATGTATTCGAAATCTTGAGGGACCTGCAAAGGAAAATGGAATATTCATATCAACGAGTCTTCGGCGGAGATTTAAAAAACTTTTCGACGAATGACAGTGTCTCTGGCAAAATCCTGCAAGATAGAAATCCTATGGCCTTCCCATTGTAATGTTTTAATCTTTCTCATTTGTGCTAGAATTTGCTCAGTGTGTTGGTGACGTAGAGACTTAAAAATCACTGGTCTCGGTCAAGATAATAATTTAGGCTTAAAGGTGGGTACTCTATGAGCACGTTCTATTTCCAAGTCTTTCTGAAATGGAATGTTCAGAACCGAAGGAATCCAAGTAAGAATAAAATCCAATACTGAAGGGGCAGATTTCTCACAGTCCTCCAGTAAGCCAAACATTTGAAGGTTACTGCTGCGATTTTTGTCCTCCTGTTCAGTTAGATCCCTCCTCAATGAAGCTAAGGAGCGTTCCATACCTTGAACATGTTTAGCTTCCTTGTTTGTGAAGTCCTCAACAGTGCTTATTCGAGTTTCCGCATTAGAAACACGTAAAGAGAGATTTTTTAGATCATTACGAATTGCCGCAACCTCAATTTGAAGCAAATCAGTGTTCGTTTTGGTACTTTGAGCAATGTCGTGGACTGAATTAAGTTTGATCAAAATAGTGTCTAATGTTAATGCAGAATCCAAATTACCGTTCGTTGACTTCTCAGTGGTAGGCCACTTCAGATTCCCCTTAGAATCTCTTTCCTTGGCGGAGACACCATTGGAATAACACAAAAACAATACTCAAAATGGCTGGAAAGTAAAAATATTTTTATCACTGAGTATAATAGAGTAGTGGTTGGGGTATTGAAGAAAACCGCAGGTGAGGATAACAGCCAAACAGGTTAAGCACTGTAAGGATCATCGTATTCTTTTCATACCCCCTGAGGAATGATTACATCTGAACCAAAACAGCTGACCACCTAGAAAAACACAAGCATCCACTCATTCGCAAGAATGGAGGCAGACAGATCCTGTGTAACCAACCAAAGACAATATACACTTCAGAGGCTTGAAATTGCAGATGGCCTAATGAGTGTCAGATCAAACACCCCACAAAAATAAAGCTGACTATCAGACCGCCATTAAGGCATTAGGTTCCCCAAGAAGAATTCTGTCAGCGTCGGCCAGTTTGTAAAGGCGCTTAACACCTCAGATGAATGTCCCACATACACCAAGAAAATGCACTCAGGGAGGCATCAGCAGGACCATTAATTACTTGCTCTGTCTTGGTATTGGCAAAGTTTCTAACCCTGTCGTCATTTTGATGGTACAGCTCATGGAGGAGATAATTTTGGAGAAAACAGCAAAATGCTGCACCACCAACAAAAATCAGTATGCTCACAAAAGACTACTATTAAAGTCAATACTGATAAGATCTAGAGAATCATCCCACTCAGGCAGAGATAGCTGGGTATTATGCTGCAAATAAGGCGCTAAACATTCCCAATGAGAAATCTGTCAGCAGCCGCAATTTTGTAGCAGAACTCATACCACAGACAAATGCCTTGTGAAGAAGAATCAGTGCAAAAGAAACGGAGGTATATAAACACAAGAGTTAACAGCACAATACCTCCTCCGGAAAAGTTACTTAGAGAGCCAATTTGCAGGTGGAAAAATACTTGCTCAGTTACAGCATCCAGAAAGCTTCATTCCTGCCGCCATTTTGTTGTGTCTGCCCGACGTGAAAAGTCGGCGTGGATAAATCTTCAAAAGGACCCAACCAAAATACTTGAGAATTAGCCACAGGACTCTCAAGTTGTTCCGCCACCTAATGCTGCTACGTGGTGAGTAAAAATCACCCGTACAGCATGCTTTGAGAAGTGTCTGCGCTGAAGGTCCGATGGAGCTCAGAGACGTGTAGCCATCTTGGTTGCACGTCAAACCATGCCCCTAGGTGTTATAGCTTTGACTTGAAAAACCTATTATGACTCACATGTCTCGTGCATGAGGCAAAACATTATGTATGGATAAAAACTTCCATCATCTTTAATCACTCAATCATTTTACACATTGGATCTCATACATTTCTATTGATATAGTCGGTACTGTAAAAAATCATTTAGGTGTACATACAATAAGATTTATTTTAATTTCCAGCACTCATGTATGAGGCAGAAACATACAAATCGACAAAGTTGATCACCATCTTGTGTCAATCAATAATTTCCTTCATTGGATCCCATGTCTATCTACTCTTAAGGCCAGTGATGAGCGAACACGCCAAATGTCATCTAGAAGTGATCATACCTACCTCAAAATTTGTAAATGTATACAGTACATAAATTGGTTAATCTTTATCCTAATCTCCAACAACCCTCATACACTTAATGAAGTTAATAATCATTCACTATCTCACATCCGGGGCAACCCTCAAACCTTGTCATATTATGTAGTAATCTATAATCAACTCCCATTATCCATTGGTACATATGTCAGCATACCCTATATGTCCTCTTGCTTTGGTTGTTATGTCACATACAAACATAGTGTAAATGAAGTATTTGCAAACTAATTCTAATTATAAAAACTCACATATTGACTACTCTTCAAATCAACAACTCTTCATGCCATCTACTATGTTATACAGATGTAAGTAACATTCTATTCTCCTAAGAAATATTGTAACTCATGATCTATATTCAAGCCCATCTCTATTGCTTTCGATTTAATAATTCAGCGGGTTTCTTACTAACACAGTCTTAGCTCTCTATCTCCCCCTATTGGGCTGTCTTCTATGCTTCCTTAATGCCAAGAAATCGAAATGTGCATACTAGCCTATGTTTTACAATAGGGAACCTATAATCCCTAGTTTTCACAGCTCTTAGATGCTCCATAACTTCCTTCTCTTATTGTAATTCCAATATTGTGCTATATCTAGAATGGGCTGTTCTGTGAATCACAGCACAGAATATGTCTTTTTGCTGCTCAAGAGACATTGGTATTGATAATCAATATGTCTTGACAGAGGCAAAATGAAACATTTTCTCCAGGCATGTGACTACTTTCTGCAGCCTCAAACCACAAGGTGGGATTGAGTTATCTTTGCCCAAAAATGGATTGAATGTGGTACAGCTTGGGGGTCATAAGGTACTGGACTCCACATTCTTGAGCTTGAATGCAACTAATATGATGCACCTCATGTGCATTGTCCTTTAATCATCATTACCATAATTAGTTCTTCTATCTGATGGATAATAATTTGTACAGAAAATCAATCTCTTCTACGGATCTCACTCTCCCCTATGAGCACAGGAACCATACACATGTGACACAAAATCCCTTATTGTTGAAATTACAACATGTGTTCTGATTGCCTGAAAACCATCTAGGATAAACTATGGGCCCCAAGGCTTTTCAGGATCATCAGCTAGCTGAGCAAGAAATGATGGAGCTCTTGAAACTTTCAGTTAGAACTTATTTGCACCTGAAAATATGAGGATTAGAACAACATCTCATTTGGTCAGGGAATTTATATGAAAGGAACCTGCTAACAAAATTAAAATTTGGCCACATGCGGCACTTGTTAGCAAGAGGTATGCAAAATTGCATATTTTTAAGAAAAAGCATCATATCACTTGAACTTACACTTTTAGAAATAAATATACTTTCTGGTATCTCTTGTGACTTTTTCATGTGAGATACAGTGCGAGAACTTGGCCTGGCATATGATGTCCACTAATTAAAGTGGATACTTTGCACCAGTCCAAACAACCCTAATGGTGATTGAAGAGGTCAAAGATAACTTTAGAAAGCTATCCAAGTGGTAGCTTTGGAAAGCCGCCTTTGGGCTTAGTATTGAAGGGATGTTAAGCAGCTTGTTTTAACCAGAATGAAATCTAATTGTATTGGTTAAATGAAAGGAGAACCACACATTAGTTATAAAACTATGTATTTATTATTATAACACACCTTAAATAACTCACAGTATCTATTACTTGCAGATAAACACAAAAGACACCATACTATAGCACAGAAACAAACATAAGTAGCACTAATACACAGTGAGCTCCAGGGGGAGACCAAACCATATACTAAAATAGTGGTATAAGAACCACGACTCAAGTCAAGACAGTGTCTCGAGGGTGAAGAATCGCTGGGACCCCAAGGAACCAACCAGGTTGAGTAGGGAGGGATCCCATGGAGGATGGGTGCAGTGTGGGAACACAACAGCGTGCTACGTACAATTCAATGGGAGAGTCGCGGTTATAGTTTTAGTGTTTAAGGACCCTTCCCAATGGATTACGAGAAAACCATTTGGAAAATAGAAAGTTGGAGAGGTACCACACCCGTGGATACAGAAGTACCAGAGTTACCTATCCCAGGGAAGCCGGGGGCATAGGGCTGAATTGGCATCGGAAACAGTTGTCAATCTCAATGGAAGTCTTCAAAGAAATGCCACTGCTGGAAAGATGAAAAGTGTCCGGTGGATCTCACAGGTGGAGTCTTTAAGCAAGGACCCTGAAAGCAGAGGGGGCAGAGTATGGGTCGAATTCAGAGGGGACAGAGTATGGGTCACCAGGGTCTCGGTGGACGAATGCCCACCGATGTCGGGTGCTTCAGGTGTGAAGATGAAGACCTTGACTCTGCAGCCACGCGGACCAGGAGGTGTTGAGGATGGCCAGGAGCCGGATGCGAGCTGTCCCACAAAGAATGTCGGGTGCTAAGGGGTCAGTGTCCGGCGGGAGCACTAACAAGCCTTGGCAGCGGCAACCCAGAAATAAGGTCGAGGAAGGTCAGGGTTTGGCCCAGCAAAGACCAGAAGACTCACCACAGCAAGAAGAGTCAAGGCAGACAAGGAGCAATCAGGGGAGCCCAAGAAAAGCAGTATTTACCCTCAAATGAACCCACAGGCTGAAGGCACAGGAGCTTGCCGGGCACAGAGAGTGAGGAGGCCAAATTCCTTTGAACAAAATGTGCGCAGAGGGTGGGGCTATCAATAGCCCAACGCACTTAGTTAGGGAACGCCAACAAGCATATGCACTTGGATATGTATGCAATGCACAGGGATTCAGGTTAAGCGGTCCCCAAGAGGGATATTGGCCTCAAACTCTGTAAGCGAGCATCTCAACCTCAGACAATGTAGGAACCCACCTCCTGTCTTGCTGGAGCCTATGGAGTCTGTAAGAGCTCATGGTCAGCAGACCGGTCAGTTGCGTTACAGTGCCTGTGAATGCTGGGGAGTGAGTCCTTCACCCCAAGGGAGATACTTCAGTTGTTCTTGATGCTCCACAGGTTGTGCACAGAGCCTGTATGGTGCACGGGCACAGACAATGCTTCGGACAGAGAGGGAGATGAAGTCAAGCCCATTTGAAGTACAGCGAAATCCAGAGTGTCCAGACGGTTGAAGGTCAGTGATTTCTTGATCAGAATTTTGTCCACATTGAATCTAGGGTCCTACAGACAGGTGAGCCCTTTTGTACCCATGGGAGAGAGTTGGACAGATTCAGGTGACCCTCCCAGTGGAGGATCAGGACAGTGTGGAGGATACTCCCATGCCTTTTGTCCAATTTCATGCCATAGCAGGAGCCAATGGCTCCCAGGACTGGTTTGCACTGGACTATGAACAGGGACACCAAGTGTGCCCCAGATTAAGGCTATCAGGCACTTTGGAAGTGCACCCACCCAGCCCCAATACACTAAATCCTGTCTGGGAGGTGGACACACTTTCCTGTGACAGGATGCCTATTGTCCTGCCTTTCCCTGCACAAACTTGGCTCAGCAGCAGAAGGGCAGTAATGTGTCTCTGGTCGGCAGCAACCATTTTGTGCTGCCCGGCTTGAGAAGGCTGGTACCGGGAAGACCCCATGAAACCTGCATCAGAAGGGTAGAATCATACCTCCCATACCGGTTACCGGTGTGGAGATATGATTCCAAGGTCTGTGATACCACACACAACATTTTTTGCTGCAACCATTTTCGAGATAGCATTTTACGCGAGCATATAATTCACCTCTACCTATAAGTCTGGCTGCGTCACCGACAACCCAGTAGACTGGTCTCTAAAGGCTGCAGAGGGGCTCTGCTCATGCAGGGGCACCCTCTCATGTAAAACCCAGCACTCTGCCTCCAGGATTGTCAAGGCCTGTTAGAGGGGTGACTGATAGGTTTTAAGTGTAGTCAATTATAGATATAGTAAACCTATATCTAAAGTAAGTGGTGCATGCACCATCTTACACAGGCTGCAAGGGCAGGCCTGTAGTTCGATTTTGCATGGTCTCTCATGGGTGGCATAATACATGCTTCAGCCAATGGGAGGCCTCTGGGGTACCTATGTCCTGTGTATATGGGTACCATATACTAGGGACTGACAATGGTACCCCACTATCAAATCTGGAGTGTACCTAAGTACATAAGTTAAGGCATAACATTTTCTAAGGAGAAAGTATATAGACTGAGGTCTTGATTAACAGGATCCCAGTCAGACTATTCAAAACAGTGTAACATCAAGCAAAAAGTGGGGGTAAACATAAGAAGCAGATCCTACTTTCCTACAAACGGTAAAGCATGTAGGCTTTTAAATGAAGAGCCCTCATTTCTTTGTAAACTTGCGAGTTGAGGATTATAACCATCCATGTTTAATTCAAACTGTGGTGTATAAGAGTTTCATTGACTGTGAGAAAATCATTGTTGGCTGCTTGAAATTTCAGTAGGCTTATTACTTTTAGCCTGCTGGCATACAGACCTGCCTGTGCTTCTCCTTGTTCAGGTGTGAAAACTGCTCCCAAACAGAAATAGTGGCTTAAGTCTATTGATGAGAAGACATGGGTGTGAGGTATGTGATACTAAGGAAGGACAGTGGGGGATAATTCAAGAAATTCATTAACATTGTATGTAGTTAGGTAAACATGATGTGCTGCAATAGTGGGAAGAATCACCATGATAACTTTTTCCTTATTAGTTAGAAAGTGTCCAGAAGTCAGGGGTGTAGAGAATGCCCCTGCAGCCCCTATGGTGTAGGGGGGCCCTCAAATTTTCAGAGGAGCTCCATGTAGCGCAAGATCAATGTCATATGGAAGACTAAGGTCCCTCTCTTTACATTCTGCAAAGGAGCCCCATCATTTTGAGTTCTGCCACTGCCAGGAGTCACCCGTACCCAATGGCTATTGAATTTTACAAAAGTAGCACTTCACCTACAGCTAATCAGAACACCATTATCTATGAAAGAACAGAAGAGGAATGGACATGTTGCCTGTGAGTTACCTGTGTGGAGACCTCAGGGGCTGGACCTTCTCCCACTTATACCCATGACAGAAGCGGACTCCAAGAGTCACTTTGTTAACCTCCTCTGTGGCTACAGGGACATGTACAGCTGCAAAAGGCTTTATCTTGAAGTGCCCAGCTGATCAGGAGCACTGGACCTGGACTGGACCCTGCTAGAGGCCTCTGTTGAAGTGAGACCTGACCCCTATGGGCTGTCCCTGAGGTCCTGGGACCTTTGAGGTGGCCAAGAGGAGCTGTTTCAGAAAGTCTGAAAAGTTGGGACAGAGAAATGTTTTTGACTTCCAAGACCTCCTGAGCATTATCAAGACCTTGAAGCAAAGGTGTCTGATTTCAAATGGACTTTATCAGATACAGCTTCAACCTTGCCCCTCTGTAGGATTTTGAGCGCCACAAAAAAAGACTAACAGCCTGATTTAGAGTTTTGTGGGTTGGTACTCCATCACAAATGTGATGGATAACTTGTCAGTCTAATTATGAGTGCATTAGGATACAATGCACCTGTAATTAGGCAGACGGGCTATCCGACTTGTTTGAGACAAAGTACCTGTCCCCCAAACTTTAAATAAGGCCCTTAGCCCAAAGGTACAACCGGGACCTGGCAAAGGATCAAAATGTATTGACCTACGTGAGGACTTTGACAGGCATTACATTTATATTTTCCCGCTCAAAGGTATTCCAATCAACACTTACTGTTTGAAGTGTTGGCAGCCATTTGAGATGTCATCAATGATGTCATCAGTGACATCACTGATCATGTTATGAGTGATGTAATATGTGAGGTCATAAGTAGTGCATTGCAGGTGTAAGTTATAGTTAGCTTAGGTAAGTATATAACGGTTGAAATTTCAATGGTTTTGTATAAGTGAAATCTGAGCCTAACTATAACGTCCCTGTAACCATTGTTTTTTTCAGTATCTATATATACACACACACACACACACACACACATATATATATATATATATATGTATATATATATATATTCACTGAAAAAACCATAGGTTATAGACCATATATAGTTAGGAATTAGCATTTAAAAAACCTTATTTTACTCACACAAAACCATTGAAATTCCATATATAGTTAGTTGCACTAACTATATATCGCGCACCCGCAATCCACTGCTGATCATGTCACATATTACATCATTCATGACATGGTCAGTGACATCACTGATGACATCACTGATGACATCTCAAATGACATCACTGATGACATCACTGATGACAACATCCAGTGACTGTATGTTTCTGTAAAGTTAAAATATGTCTTACATATTGAAGAATGAGTGGATGTATAAGTGTCTGGATGAAGGATTTAGTAGGTGCGTGACTGACTGTATGAGTGAGTGATTAAATATGTCTCACTGAATGCATGGGTTAGTGACTAAACTGTCTTAATTTGTGCATCATTATGTCTGTTGTGATGTAAACTGCTGCATGCGTTGATCATTAGCTATACGAGAGGCTATATGTGTTATTAATTGGTTGCCCAAGTATTTCTATGGGAGATTGAGTTTGTGTGGGGGTGGCTGTAAGGTGTGTGACTCTGTGCATAGATGTGTGAGCAGTTTATTCACTAGGTGTATGAGTTCAAGAGTGCATGTGGAAACAGCTACATGGGCAGTTGACTGTGTGCATGAGTGTATTGATGAGTGAATGGATATCTCAATGCTACATGTCATACTAAATACATATGTAAAACACAGTACATGTGAGAGTTGGCATATATAAATAACTGTGCATGAGAGCCACTGAATGAGTGAGTGGTTGTATCGATCATTGTGAACTTGTATCAGGGATTGTATAAGAGAGTAAATATGTGTTAGTATATGTTTCAATAAGTAAGGTGTGTTTAACTGTATAGTTGAAGAAATGGAGGTGAGATTGTTTCTTTGCATGACTGACTGGGTGTGTGAGTAACTCCATGGATGAGTGGCAGTGTGTGAGTGTCTGTATACACTGAGTGTATCTAAGGTTATATTAGAGTCTGAAGAGGTTTATCGTATTAGCACAAGAATGATGTCAAATGAGATGTCATCAGTGATGTCATCAGTGATGTCATTTGAGATGTCATCAGTGATGTCATCAGTGATGTCACTGACCATGTCATGAATGATGTAATATGTGACATGATCAGCAGTGGATTGCGGGTGCGCGATATATAGTTAGTGCAACTAACTATATATGGAATTTCAATGGTTTTGTGTGAGTAAAATAAGGTTTTTTAAATGCTAATTCCTAACTATATATGGTCTATAACCTATGGTTTTTTCAGTGAATTTCAATGGTTTTTTAATAGCAAATATCATAAGCTGTCGAATGTCAAGTACGTGGTAAGTAAAAACATTTTCGTGTTTATGCACACTGATCTGCTTTGAATGCTGCCCCTCATTTCTATTAGGAGTACTCTCTCTTTGCAGATAGTGAAGGGTAGTTAACGCAGGCCTTTGCCCCCGTTGTAATCCGTCGTGCCTGCTTCTCTCTCCATTTGATTGATTGTTCTCTTTGGTTCATTCTCTATTTACAAACAAGCACAGAGTCGCAATACTCTGTTTAGTCTTTGCAGATAGCGAAAAATCGTGTAAAAAAAGAAAAGGAATCGAGCAAAATCAGTAGGCCACTAATGGGATCTCTTTTTGACCTCCCTAAAATAGAAACATTAGGAACAACCTGTTGATAATACCAATGTGTATGTACATAAGCGGCGTTCATTTGTGTTCACAGTACCCCTTCTTGATTGTTTGAATCGAGCATTGAATTGTTCGAAGTTGGTTCTCTTAAGAATCTTCTCTGCCTGCAAACGAGGAAGAATAGGAATATTCTCTCTCCCTTTGCAGATAGTGAATGGTAGGTAACGCAAACCTTTAACACGTCGTGCCTATTTCGTTCCTCATTGATTGATTGTTTCCCCAAACATTGACTGTTTGGGAATTGGTTCTTTTTGGAGGTATTCCCTGTTTGCAAATATACGTAGGAAAATCTTTGCAAATAGTGAAAGGGTACGTAATGCGGACCTTTCTCCCCCGTTGTAATCTGTCATGCCTATCTACTCCCCACTGATTGATGCACCTGTTTCACCCGGACCATTTACTAGAGATACGTCATCTGGCCCGACCAGAGAGCACCCCTAGTGAAAAGGACATATGCAATAATAACGAAGTGATCACTGTATCCTGTTAACAGAAACTTTAGCATGAAACAACCTGGAAAGAAAAGAATAGGAAAACGAAAATCAGTAAGCCACTGATGAACATAAACTTTTATTAAACAACGAACAAAGAAACGATAACATAACGTAATGATAAAACCTATTAATGTCCTAGAAACAAGAAAACGTTAGAAATATGCCAGTGGTGAGAGACCAGAAAAACAGTAAGAGAAACCAAATCACCCCTCGCTGTCCCACCGCCTGCCACGCCAAAAAAATCGATAGACTAGGGAAAATGCAAGTCAGTAGAACATCCGCCCCCACTCTGGAAACTTCCAAGGTGGGGCAGGGTTGCGGCTACGCCCAGCCGGGAGCAGCCCATATAAGGCGGATCCTGCTGCCACGCCTCGGCCGGGAGATCCTAACGTAGGGTGTAGCCGGAGGAGAGGCCGAGGCCAGCGGGACCCGGCCAGGGGATTGCCTTTACAACGCTGAAGAGTTTCAGGGGGGGGGAATGTCTCCTCGACCCTCCCCTCTCTCTCCCAGTCCGGCCGCGGTGGCCCTTGAGAGTTGCAGGTAGTCCCGCCACATGCTCTTCCGGTCCGGCCACCAACGGTCGGGGGGCCGAGGCCGACGGGATCCGGCTGCAGCCGATAAACCAAGAAACCCGTTCATGGGGCCAGAGCCAGGGGCGTCTGGCCGACATCCACCGGAAGCCCGGCCCGAAGACGGACGGGACACTTCTTCTCTCTTGAATAATGGCTGCGACAACACTGGGGGGGGATGTCTTGCACATGCCTCCGACCCCCCCCCCCCCTCATCCTCATCGCCTGGTCCGGCCATAACAAATCTCAAGCGAGACGCCGTGGGGTGCACTGGGAGGGAGAGACGATGCGAACAGGCCTCTCCCGCCTCCCCAGTGGAGGCTTCCCACCTGCACCCTCAGCGCTCCAAGCGCCCGGAAAAGGGTTCTTCCACTGTGGCGATGCTGCAACGTCTCGCCCGGCAGGGTGGAGCCCGTCCGCTCATTTGACCCCGCGATCGCCAGTAGCTACCGAACTCTCAAAATGGCGGTCGACCTGGCAAGAGCGGGCCCAGCATAAAGAAATGGCCCGGTCACTGGTTGACTCCACCACCGTAGTCCTCCACGACCTTGAAGATTCTACAGGAGCCGCGGGAGTCTCCGACCCCCGCAGACACCCCCGATGGGGAATGACTGCCATGATCGCCCGTGGAGTGACGAAACTGTATCCGCGGGACGTCGGCGCTCCCATGCTGGCGCCAGCCTCACTTTGAATTACTAGAATCCTGCAGACCTCAGTTCCGGTGAAAGCACAGTGTGACCCGGTAGGAAAAATTGTTGCACCCCCTCCCCTTTTTGACTGATAGTTCAAACCACCGATCCTTTCCTTTGCCCTTTTAACGGAACTTTGGACTGCCTCCCCCTCTTTTACATTTTCTAGAGAAAACAAAACATTAACCACTACATTAGCATAGCAATTGACACCAGAACTGTTTTCAAATTGAAAACCAACAACATCTTCAACAGAATCCTTTTTGTTTCTGCTGTGACCCTGCTACAGCACAGGCATTGTCCCCAGCAGTAATTCTGCAATGCCGGTAAGAATAGCTGTGGTGCCTACTGGACTCACTCACCCCCGCGGCGCCCCACGCCGTTATTTGCTGGGCGGCAACTTACTAGACATCACCTTCGTGACATCCAGATTTCAGCGCTTTCTGCTGCCTTGGAACTATTCGCACAAGAGACCGCTACTGACAATCCACCCCCCGCGGCGCCCCACGCCGTTATTTGCTGGGCGGCAACTTACTAGACATCACTTTCGTGCCATCTAGATTTCAGCGCATTCTGCTGCCTTGGAACTATTCGCACAACAGACTGCTACTGACGACCCACCCCCAGGCAACATCTTCTGAATTTTCATAATTTGAAAGAACTAGTAACATGTCCTCATCAGGAATTCAAAAGAAATTGCCACGGTCTCTTCGTTGTTTAAATGTTTTTACTGTTTTTGTTTTGTTGTATATATTTATATGTTATTAAAGTTTTATATTCCTACTACTTTGTTGGAGTGCTATATATTTTTCATGTGACACATAATTGTAAAAACTTTGATGTACAAAGAGTCATTCCTGGAATCTTCCGCTTCAGGCTCGGTCCCCTCCCCAATCACAATACAGGATGGTTTTCAGATAGTAGGAACACGTGTGGTGTGACGGATCTCATCGGGTGTGGGCCTAGATCTACTATAACTCCTTTGAAGAGGGGTGATTCTTTACAGCTGGAGCCATAAACTACATCTGCAGGGCTAGCTGATAGCCTGGACAATCGGACACAGAGGAAGAGGAGTGTCAGAGGGTGCGGTAGTGAATAGGGTGAAAGGGAGGTGTCGGGCGGGCACAGAGTGTGATTCTCAGGGAAGAGCAGCGCAGATGGGGGGAGGTTTATTGCCCATGCATAAGACAGAGAGCGGGGGTGACCAGTGCCTGGGGAAGATGCTTGCGAGGGTGGGGAGCCATGCTACGAATCGACAGCGTGCAGAGAGTGGGTCTGGTCAAGGCATCTAAAATGGCTGGAGTGCACGACAAAAGTGTGGCATTTCAAAAAAGGCAAGATGGCGCAAACAATGTTTTTCAACACTTCCTCATTTCCTTCGAATCGAACGTTAACAGACGTTGGTGCATATTACCAAAGTTAAGCGATATTTATCGCTAACGATGCTTACCAACGAATTTTTTACCGCTAAGCATCGTCAGAAATTATCGAAGATAAACCTTGCTATTATCAAGGTTTATCGCAAATGCGATAAAAAACGGCCGCAATGCATGAATATCGCTAAAAAGTCAGCGATATTCATGCATTACCGAGCTAATGCTCTTAGCCATGTTATCCACCTCCCATTGGATAACATGGCTAAGAACTGCTCAGGGCAGGTATAACTTTTTGGAGATATTCGCGCTTAGCGCGAATATCTCCAAAAGTTGGTAATAGGAGATAGATATCTTGCATGTTGTAATGCAAATTATTGTGGTATATGGAACTCATACCATAATCTCTCAGGAAAGCAGAAACTGATCCTTTTGGGACCGCCTGAAAAGGCCTAGGGGGTGAGGGGTACTCTACTTTGCCCCCTTTTCACGTTCTCTCTTCTGTAATTACACAAAATAGCAGCGATAAGATGCATCGGAGACACACAGTGAGAGAAAGGAGGCCGGAGATGAAGAAGAGATGTCAAATACACATTGGAGATAATATAGTGGCAGAAGGGAAGTAAATATGAGTAAACTTACCATGTAACATAAAAATGTTGCACTCTATACTATAAGTCTCATTTTATACTACAATCACTTCGCTACAACCTCATAAATTAAAAATAAAAATGAATAATGTCTCAAACAATTTTTGATTTCTAAATATAAATTTATTCTTCAGAATTTTCTAAATTTGAAAGAACTAGTAACATGTCCTCATCAGCAATTTCCTCATGAAAAGTCTGCAATGATGATTCTTGTAACTCTATGGTCTCCAAACATTCGATAAATTCGCCATCAACAGATTGATCAAAAAAATCATTCAAGTCATCTCCTCCTTGTGACAATATTTCATTATTGGTGCTGTCAATTTCAATCAATGTAGTGGAATCATTCAAGTCATCTCCTCCTTGTGACAATATTTCATTATTGGTGCTGTCAATTTCAATCAATGTAGTGGAATCATTCAAGTCATCTCCTCGTGACAATATTTCATTATTGGTGCTCTCAATTTCAATCAATGTAGTGGAATCATTCAAGTCATCTCCTCCTTGTGACAATATTTCATTATTGGTGCTGTCCATTTCAATCAATCTAATGGAATCATACAAGTCATCTCCTCCTTGTGACAATATTTCATTATTGGTGCTCTCAATTTCAATCAATGTAGTGGAATCATTCAAGTCATCTCCTCCTTGTGACAATATTTCATTATTGGTGCTGTCCATTTCAATCAATCTAATGGAATCATACAAGTCATCTCCTCCATGTGACAATATTTCATTATTGGTGCTCTCAATTTCAATCAATGTAGTGGACAATTCAAAAGAAATTGCCACGGTCTCTTCATTGTGAGCCATTTTATTTTGAAATTGCTTGCTGTAAATTGCAGAAAAAAATAATCACTTTCATTTATCGTTTTTAGTAATACATAATATAAAACTAACTTTATCAAGTATTTAGTATAACAGAAGGACTGCAAATAAATAACAGAAAACATTTTTCAAATTATCTTCAAGTGTACAACATAGTTCCCCTTACAAATTAACAACTCACCTTTTTAAAAGTAGGAGAAGTGTTAGTACTGTGTAAATCAAACACCAGAAATTCACCACCAAAAATTCCTCACAAATGTACCTCAGACAGTAGTATCACAAAATGGCTGTGGTTTCCTCTCATTTGACATATATACATAACCAACTAACTTTCATCACAGACAAATACAAAACCAAAGTAACATTTTAATTGGTTCTAAATTTCAACACTTTCAAATGTGTTTTCCCCATGCAATTTTCCATAGGACATTTACATACGTCTACAGCCTGAATGGCTGAACGGAATTACACCAAACTTGGCAAAATGGTACATCAAACCTAAGAGGTCAGGAAGGATCTACTATGCCCCCTTATGGTCATTTCCCCCTTCGCTTTGGCCTCCTCTTGTCTCTCGATCCTACCGAGAGACAAGATGGCGGCCGCTACGGACTGTTTGGAATGTTGACAGACGCCGGAGAACCAATCAGCTTCGCTTCACAAAGCTCCGTTGCGCGAAAAGTACGCGAACTGGAGCGCTGCCCGGTCCGCTGTTACAGATATATATCTTTTTTTAAACGTTAATTTCTCAAAATCCACTGGAGCACATATATTGAGACCTACAAAAGGCACATCGGGCTACCAGTCCCTACAATTTTGCCAAGTTTCGTGCAAATCCATTCAGCCGTTCGGGCTAAAAGTGAGGCCAACCGCCCTATGGAAAACTCAATGTTAAAAACACGTTTTGGGACCCCCCTTTTTTCTCGACCCCCCCTGGACGAACCCCCCCCCAATTTTCAGGGGCTGCTCAGAAACAAAATGTGCCATTTTCCTGAAAATTTCAGCCAATTCCGTCCACAAACGCCAAAGTTATTAGACATAGAATTTTCAAAAAACCCATAGAGAAAAAATCCTAACTATATATACCTACTGGCGACCGCCAGTAGGTAATATATATATATATATTCACTGAAAAAACCATAGGTTTCACCCATGTTATAGTTAGCTGGACATTTCTCTCAAACAAAACCATTGAAATTCCTCCGTTATAGCTAGTTCAGCTAACTATAACTCGCGCGCCCGCAATGCACTGCTGATGACGTCACATATTGCATCACTCATGACATGGTCAATGACATCACTGATGACATCGCTGATGAAATCATCCAGTGAATGTGTGTCTTTCTGAAAAATAAATATTTTTTTATTTGTATATCTAAAGGTCGATGGAAGAATAAATGGGTAAATAACTGTCTAAATGGATGGTATTTTTTTGTTAAATTGATTGTATAACTGACTTATTAAGTGTATCTTACTGAATACATGTATTAGCGAGTAATGTTTAAATATATAAATATCTGTATCAGTGTCTCACTTTGTGTATAAGTAGCTGCATGGGTTGGTGAGTAGCTATATGAGTGTCTATATGGACTATTAGTTGATTTTTGAGTATCAGTATGAGTGTCTGTATGGTTTAGTGGGGGGTATTACTTAGCGCATAGATGCATGAAAACTGACTCACTGTATGTATTTTGAAGACAGCATGTGTGCAGGACTGTATCAATGGATGAGTGTGTGTATGGGCGTGTTAGTGAGTGAACAACTGTCTCAATAGTATCTTTGTAAGTAACTACATGGTTTTAAACTAGTATATGTGAGTATTGATGTATATAAGTGAGTATATGTGAGAGTGTGACAGATTGGAAGAGTTCCTATATAAATAAGTATGTGTTTCTATAAGTGATTGTTTAAGAGATTGTTTCTGTAGAAGTAAATGTAGTGGTGTGTGTATCGCTATATATGCAAGTAAATGGATGTTTGATAGTTTATTTGCATGTGTGAGTAACTCTATGGATGAGTATTGTGTGTAACAGGATGTTTAGGTGTATGACTACATATAATGAGTGAGTACATGTATGTCTGACTATATAGAACTGTTGGTGAATGAGTGGATGTGTATGTAGATGTTGGAATTACTGAACAGGTTGTTGTAACTGGTATTGGTATCTCCATTGTTTTGAAATGTTTCGTTTCTATTTTTAAATGTGTGTATCAAAGGTTATATTACGCTGAGAGGAGGTCTCCCACTCTTTCACAAGGATAATGTCATCAGTGATGTTATTTGAGATGTCATCAGTGATGTCATGAGTGATGTCACTGACCATGTCATGAGTGGTGTAATATGTGACGTCATCAGCAGTGCATTGCGGGCGCGCGAGTTATAGTTAGCTGAACTAACTATAACGGAGGAATTTCAATGGTTTTGTATGAGAGAAATGTCCAGCTAACTATAACATGGGTGAAACCTATGGTTTTTTCAGTGAATTTCTAAGGTTTTTTAAATGCTAATTCCTACCTATAACGTGTCTGAAACCTATGGTTTTTTCAGTGAATTTAAAAGGCTTTTTAAATGCTAATTCCTAACTATAACGTACCTGAAACCTATGATTTTTCAGTGAATATATATATATAGATATGCACAGGAAAACTAAACAGGCACTTCCCTTACAAAGAAGTAGAAAGTTTGCAAGTCTGCAGCCTTTCTTATTTTTCACCTTCTTCATCTTCTGCTCAATCAACACATCATCCACACATACACACACCTACTTGCTCCCTTTCTTGGCTGGGGTTATCAATCATTCTTCTTTAATTCAAATTCAAAGTACAGGCCCTTTATCGACACATTTTATTATAACAACTACCCCGGCCGAAGGCACTATGTAATTTGCACACTTGCTCCCTTTCTTGGCTGCACTTATCAATTATTCTTCAATTTCATATTTTGATTCAAACTCAAGGCACTTTATCAAGCCTTTTTCTTGTAACTACTGTTGCAGTAATTCTGCTCCTACACACAACTGTTCATAAAGACTTACGACCTCAGTGAATTACAGTGTTCCAAACCCCACCTTAGTAACCAAACCCCCTAACAGACTATCAATCAGTGACTCATTGGTTCTTCCTCCTATAGCAAAAACACCAATTATTAGTCAACCCACAACATGCGACTTAGGTCACCTCACGTAAGGTAGATAACAAGCGCACTCTTTCATTACATTCTTACACAAGTCCAAAACAAGCACTTAATAAACACACCTGCAACTTTGAAATGTTTATTTCTAACACCGTAATCTCATGCCCAGTACCTTACATAATACAAGCAAACATGTTATCAGAAACAAAGCTGTCAGCATTGTTACTATTCCATAAAATGCAAAGGGAGAAAGCATCTTATAACGCAAAAGTGAAACAGATTTAAAATATACGTACATTTCACCCTACCTACTTAGCAGGTTAGTTTATAACTACAGAAGATCACATACGACTACATAGGCAGACCCATACCTCTGTTACTCAGCAGTAGTGGATCACATTGAGTTCTACACAAACTGTCAAGATACAAATGTTCTCAAACTGTGTGTAATCATGCCTGCACACTTCACTACTAAACGCGCAAGTATAAGAGATGCCACAGCTGCATATCTCTTATGGCTCAAACGTGCGAACATCATTCCAAATAACACACACAGTATCCAACATAACCTTGATGTTTCATGCTCTCACTATACACACTAAAGTAGCGACAGAGTCTACAAATGTAGTATACCAAATTATTCTCATATGAAGCAAAATACTCAGCCTTCTCTAAACAATATTGAAAGTGCATGTTGTGTACAAACCAGAGCAAGAAAACAAAAATGGTGTTTAAGCTTCTAATAAACCCATGCTAACTTAACACGGTGTGAGTGCAAGGCTCAGCCCACAACACATTTCCTTGACCAAAGCACATAATGTAAACATGGGCAAATTACGAACGCAGACTCCAAGCCTAAAAAGCAGAGTCAAGTTGAATTTTCCCCCAAAAATTATTCGATCTTTGATAAAAAGCAGTAACTAAATAATAAACAATAGGTAGAAAAATCAAACAGTCTTATTCCACCAGCGTATAAGCACAGTATGTAGCAACAGCCTCCAACAGGAAGTCATTGTTTTCATATGAAAACATTTCAGCCATCCAATTTAATACTGGGAATGAACATACATGTTCCTCAAATACCGGAGCCTCTATCACCATCGGAGGAAAACTCGGGTAATCTTCAATGTAACTGCGTGCCAAGAAGTCATGCGCCGCTGCAAAAACATTCCAACGTCCCATTATTCCATGTGTCGTTGCTAAGGCCATAATCCCGCCACCAGAACAGAGCAATTCATGAGCAACTAAGGGGCTCATCAGCTGAGAAACCGTACTGCAGAGACACAAATCCAGGGCCCAGTCGAAATCGCAGCTCAGGCAATGGAAGACAGGTTGAACGCATGTGAAAAAGGAGAATCGAAACGATAATCCATAAGCTGCACTCAACGTTGCAAGAGGCAGAGCTCCATAGTAACTAAGCATTCGGTTGCGGACCAGCAACAACCGAGAAATATTGTCGTCTGCTGCAAAATGTGCATTCATATTTAAGTAAACAAATTAATACAAGCACACCGGCAACTAATGTGAGCATTAGGCACAATTCACCAAAGATGCTGGAAAAAATCGCATGAAAAAACACTGACAAGACACCAAATATAGTTTCTACAGAAGTCACAAGGCCAATGCTTTAAAACAGTAAGCTAACCCCCTACTCGAGGACGCATTAAAGATAGTCTAAATTATCTCTCTAAAATTCCGGGGCACGTCTGTATTTAATAAAGCATACACTTCTGTGCGGGTGTTTACTACATGAAGGATAAATGTTTCTCTAGCAGATGTAAGAGCGACCTCTTTTTGAGACAATAGCGCTCTTATACGGCTGATTTGGTTGACTCTTCTTTCAAGGTCGGAATCGACGGCCAGATGCAAACATCCAGCTTCCCATACAAAGGACTAAACACAACTTTTTTATAGCAAACCACACGCTCAGTTACCGTAATCATGTAAGCGATGCCTGCTAACATCGCACAATGAGCCACACAGCTGAATCGGATCTCCAATAAGTGACCACTTCTAACTATTCTCATAGCGCGCCCTCTGCTCTGATTTGACAGAGAGAGAGTGATCGCACCATAGTTTCTACTGGTAATCATTCTCAGCATACGCTACGAATACGATAAAACGGCGATAATTTGAACACCGGTCCTTGATAATATGCCCAGAATTTTGTAGCGCGCCCTGCATCGCAAAATGCGATGCAGGGCACGGAACGAAGAGTCATATTATCAACAACATAAGACGATACATTATCGCCGGTTTTATCAGCAGGAAACTGACGATAAAGCGGCGATAATGGCTTGATAATAGGCCCTTGTAAATTCCCATAGCAGCCCAGGTTCTGGAGTTAACCTGGGCTGCTATGGGAATTCACAAGGGCATATTATCAAGGCCATTATCGCCGCTTTATCGGCAGTTTCCTGCCGATAAAACCGCCGATAATGTATCGCCTTATCTTGTTGCTAACATGGCCTGAAATTCGTTTTATTAATTTAATTGTTTACTTACCTAAAATCATCCAGATTGCGTTGTTTATCACCCCCCACCCTGCCCCTCCCCCGCCCCGCCTGTCCCACCGCAGCTCCCTCCACGGGCCGCGTCTGGCCTTGATAATACGCCCTTGTTAATTCCCAAAGAAGTCCATGTCAACACCAGAACATGAGCTTCTATGGGAATTAACAAGGGTGTATTATCAAGACCATTTTCGACGTTTTATCGGCAGTTTCCTGCCCAAAAAAGGTCGATAATTTTAACAACGGTCCTTGATAATATGCCCATCAGTGCCATATCAACAGTAAAGGGCGATACATTATCGCCGTTTTTATCGACAGGAAACTGCCGCTAAAGCGGCGATAATGGGCTTGATAATAGCCCCTTGTAAATTCTCATAGCAGCCTAGGTTCTAGTGTTAACCTGGGCTTCTATGGCAATTCACAAGCACATATTATCAAGACCATTATCACCGCTTTACCGGCAGTTTCCTGCCGATAAAAGCGGCGATAATGTATCGCCCTTTATTGATAATATGGCCCATAATCCCTTAATGTACAAAGACGCACAAACTGATATTAAACAAAAAAATATAACAGCATGCATTATAGTAAAACACATTTACTACTATAAAACGTTTAACAACGGACGAATATAGGGGCATATTATCAACACAGGCGATAACATTATCGCCACTTTATCGGCAGTTTTCTACCCATAAAGCGACAATAATATTATCGCCTATCTTGATATACCCCATAATTCCTGTACAAAGATGCACCGCACACACTCCCATACAACTTATCAACTCACCTTTCAAATTGATTTGTAGTTAAGAAGAATACCACTCACATAGTGGATAATCTTGTACAGAATCTCTCTAGTTCCGTGTTTGCAGCAGAACCGTCAAATGGAACAGTTTCCCCTCTCATTTTACACATACATACATATAAATAACTAATTAAAATCCTGCACACATTAATTCAAAACAAAATACACTTTTCTATTGATTTAACATTCCAAACCTTTCCAACTGACATAACTTTCCACCCTACCCCCAACAGATCATGCAAAAGTCAACTGTCAACAGAGGTCAAAAGTTCAGCACTGTATAAAACACTGCTCCTGAACAAATTTAGACTATGGATAAGCATTTACTTATAAGTACCAATAAAGCAAAAACGTCTCATTACAAGCAACAAAGATATACACACATAAACTTCATAAATATCTGTAAAACATTTATTTTTAATAAGGAAAATGAAGCCGGGTGGTGGTTGATATGGGACTGGGTACCAAGATGAGATAAGGTGCACTGTAGAAGGATGGTAGAACATTGATAATCAGCCCTTGAAGGAAGTGTGCTGCAGAGTGTGGGTCAGGTGGATGTATTAATGAAGAGAGATTCTCTCTGAAGGCTGGCAACGAGGGAGGCTGAGTAGTGTTACTTGCCTGATACTGCCCCCTCAGAAACCTCCTCTTCCCATGAAAGAGATCTTACATGGGGAACAAAACACTTTTTCAGAGTGTTAACGATTAGAAAGATTTGCAAAATAATGCATTTTACTGGGCCTTGTAAGACTAAGGAAAGATAAAGAAGGGCCCTGAAGAAGGCCTTGCTAGATATATAGGCCCATCTCTAGGGATGGGTGGGACAACAAATTAACAGGAAGAGCCGATGCAGTTGAGCTATCTGTTTGGCTTGGTTCAAAGACCCTAGCAACAAGCCGAGAACTGAAAGTTTGCATGGTAAATTGTACAGCATACCACCTGTGAAATCTCTTCAATATTAAAAAAAGTCCTTTCTTAAAAGTTGAAGAGATTTTCCAGAGGGATAACATCACTTCTCTGAAGGAAATAGATTCTCTGCATAGAGAGTACCAGCACTTCTAAGGGGCAAATAGGTTCTCCGGGAAGAGATTACTGCATGTTCTCAGGAGCAAATAGTTACTCTGAATAGAGAGTACTACACTTCTCTGGACCAAATAAGTACTCAGAAAATACAGCTCCTGCACTTCTGGATTCTTGAGCTCTTACAATGCATCTTAGTCCTGATTTGCAGCCCTGCTATTTCTGCACTAATAATCACTAAAGTCCTTTACATTACATTTAAATGGTGACTTGTAGTACTCCTGCTTTGCCGTCTTGAAAACTGCCTCCAGGCTGATTATTGCCCTACTGTTTTTGAACTTTTAAATACTCACATGTTAAACCTAACTCACAATTCACTTGCTGTACATCAACTAGGATTCTTGCCTCCAGTGCCATTTCTGTATTAATCAAATCTGAACTAAAAGGCCAGCTGTTATGTGTGACCTACTTGTGGCTTAGATTCTTAGTGCAGAAGAAGCATTATTATACTATACTAAATTAAACAGAAAAGGTGTTTTCTATGGTGCACAGCTACAACACATCTATTTGAAGGTGCACTCTTATGTGATGATGAATAAAGGAGGCTGTTGGAAATAAAAATTTGGCTCGGATCACACAATTGGGTCAAGCATGGAGGCCAAGATTGATCCCTGGTTTTGTAGTTTCACATTGTGCAATTCACTCAATAGATAGGCGTCTCACTCTCCTGTTTGGCATTACCGATTAATGCTTTACCTTTCATACTTGGCATATGACATCACAGCCTGGGCAGCAGGCAGGAGCCAAATAAAAGCTTTTGGAGCACGAGGATCAAAGAGGACCTTCAGCTGAACCACACATCTGGCTAAAACCTTAAGCAGAACTAACTGTTTCAAAAGCATTGTTACAAAAGAAAGTCCCAGATGGTGCAGATGTTGCCACCATTTGTGAACTGGTACGTGATTATGCTGAAGCTTTCCCAGCACTTCAGGAAATGTATGTATCTGCGCTGGTTATACTGCTTTCAACCACACCCTGTGAGAACTCCTTTTCAAACCTATCCCGCGTCCTCACACCTTTCCGACGCACAATGAATCGTGATTGGAAACAGAATTTGACTATTTTACGACATGAGAAACAGCTCACGGCAAACCTATGTATGTATGAGTTTGTAAGGGAGTTTTCAAAGAACAATAGAAGATTACCTCTGACTGGAACTGGGAGTTTTGAAATGGTTGGTGTGAATACTGCTGGCAGTTTTCAAAAATACTCCTTTCTCTTTTTTCAAATGTGTTACTTTTTTTTCAAGAATTTTTATCTGTAAAAGTACTTTGCTAAAAAATGACAAAAATATAAAATGTATAAAGTTACATTTGTGCAGAGAAATAAGTGTTGGGCAAATTGCAACGAGTAATTTGCCAGCCTTTCTAGTGCAATGGTGTCAAGGCTTTCGTGTACTAATAGGGACTTCCTTAATCTTCAATGCTTCATAATATGCTTAGCATTCAAGAACTTGTGTTGAAGCCAGGGAGCTGGAATTCGAGGGTTTGCAGTTAGATCCAGACATTGCTCTTACTGCCTTGCCAGCTGGAATTTGAGGGTTTGCAGTTAGGTCCACACATTGGTCTTACTTTCAAATACCTCTCGACATGCTCTGGGTACACACAGGTGTATTCCTTGGACTATACGCTATGTCGATTCCTCAGGACGCGGAGTTACAACGTGGACAGGAGTAAATTTAAAAATGTGGTCATTTGTTGTGGCGCCATTGACTGCAGTACTTCGAGAGGACTCGCATTTTATATTGAAGGCGAGTGAAGAGTCATACTCCGGGCAGCCAACACAGTGTTGGGTCTTGATTTTTGAAAAGTGGAACAGCTATTTAGAAATCCTCAGAAGATTTACAGATTGATACGTGTTGCTGACGGAACCACGGACGCCCTAGTCCTGAGGATGCCTGAAAATTGAAAAGACTGAAACGCGTCGACACCTTCTGTTTCAAAGGCACCACTTAAAAAGTTTTGGAACATTTAAAAGAAATTTATAGGGAGTATCTATAGAAAATAGAGATTTATTTTGATATCTCTCACTTTCCCGTGAGAATGGTGATCTTTGGAGGAATGCTTCTTTGTTTAACAATAGGTATATAAGCATCCTTCTGCTGAAAATTACTAAGGGCGAATATATTTGTAGGTTCAAGATACTATATGAGAAAAATATATGTATGTTATTATTCTTTAAGTGGATTTGTATATGTTGTATGTCTGTATATGTTATGTGTATAATGTGTCTATATATGTATATGTGTAATATATTTGTATAGAGGTATGTATGTGTTTTCAAAGTAATGGCAAAAGACACTCCATTTTTTAGTTGAAAAAAAAAGAAGGTAAAACAAATACCACAAATAATTTCTATTTCTGTATAATTCTTTTTCTGGTTGTCATTAGTTAAGGATTGGGATTTATAGATGTATTTCTCGAGTGTAATTACACATTTGAAAGGGATAATTAATGGTATGTATTTTCCGCATTTGTTCAGACTATTGATCCCTAGGCATCATTTTTTTGTACTTATCATTGATCACCCAGATGCCGTAGGGTCACTCGGGTTACCCCAATGTTCTTATCACTGGGTACACACAGAAGCAATCCGTTGTCTCATGCTGCCTGTTTGCAAGTACATATTTTGTAATCTAGGGCTTGTAGGCTACCTCCAGAAGCGACAAATTGGGCCCACAGAGGCCCACCCGAATGCGCCCTTGGCCCACCCAAATAAAAATTCCTGGAGCCAGGCCTGCTGCTCTCTCAGACGAAAAAGAGAACTCTCGCCCAACCATAGCAAACAGCAGACTCCCACGAATAGGCACCCTATAACACTACAAGACCCGACCCTCGGAGATGGTGCTCCCCTGGGCCATCAAAGGCTCAACAAAGGCCATCAAAGATTTTGAACTTGGACAGCATTGTAAATCCCCCTAAGCAGTCCTACGGGATCAAGAAGTCCTATAGCAAAAAAGAGCAGCTAAAACCCAGCCGAGCCCACTCGAAAAACACTAGGACACCCCTGTTTAGGGGTAGAAGACGTGAAAGGGAGGCATTACCTGAGAGATATCATCAATCAGGGAAGAAGAGGAGGAAGGAGAATTCCCTTCAACCCTCGGTAAGGCAGGCTGGCGGAGTGGCACAACAGAGGTAAGTGAGCAGGAGTGTATGTACAAAGTTGGAGCATATTAGCAATATCTGTTTATTATATCTGATTTCACTGGAAAGTAAGAAGAAATCAGGGAGTCCCGCAGGGATAAGTCAAGAATTCCCCCAGTATAATATTAAAGAAAGGACATGGGCCCAAAACTCAGGCAAAAATCACGGAAGGAAGCTCAAGATAATAGCCCGGAGACGAGTGAGGTATTGGCAGGATCCAGGTCATGGGAAGAGAGCCAAGAAAGTCAGATATCCCATGAGGACATTATCGAGGGGCGACCCAAGAAAGGGAAATGTAAAAAAGGATCAAAAAAGGCCCGCAAGCAAAAAAGGGGTGTACTTCAATATCTACCAAACAAAATCACTGCACCCTCTAATCCCGTAAAGGACTTTCAGCTAGATTCATCAAAGACCAGTTTTGCGAGTCTATAATAGCAATTCATAAGGAATCGCTATTACAGACTCGCAAAACGGGATTCATGTAGGAATTGCAATATTTATTGCAATTTCTACAGCTTCCTTATTTGCGATTAGTTAATTGCTAATCGCAAATAAGGAATAACTTCCCATTCATTCTTATGGGCCTACAAAGACAGACTTCGGAGTAAATAGCGACCAAAAATTGCTAATTCGCAATATAAAAATGGTTAATGAATTGCATTTAAGGAATCTCAAATAGAGATTCCTTAAATGCAATTCCTCGCAAATATGCGATTTCGCTAATAGCGATTTTTGCATTTGGGATGATGAATCCCAAATGCAAAAATGGCGCTCGCAAAGGGCCAGATTAGCATAATCTGGCCCTTTGCGAGCCGAATTTTCTTTCATGAATCTGGCCGTTTGTAGGCAAACATTACAAAGTCCAAAACCTAACAGCAATAATGTGGAATCTGAAGAGGAGCCCCGCCTCGAGAGCACAATAAATACAGAAACAGAAGATATGCCCCAGGTGGATAAAACAAGAGGGGAGCGCCAGAAAAAGAATTGGAGGATGAGATAGAGGACCCTTTGTTAATAAATCTATCACTCCACAGTCAAAGCTCAAAATTGATGGCACCGCGGCTCTTTTCATCCCCAAAACTGTTTTCCCTACAAACGTCGGGGAATGAAGGGCAATTGAGAAGGGAAAGCCTTGAACCTTGCTTCATCTGGGGGGGACCCTCTAACCAAGCATTACATAGCCACGAGGGGAGAAACAACTCAAATCAGCAGGACCCAGGAAGGACTGGAAGTCAAGCAAACCTAGAGAGAAACAGCCCACAGGACTCGGATCTATCAGCAGCACCTACTTCTTCAATTATGGACTTATTACTAATGTTACAGAAAACTCTACAGGGAATCCTAGAAGTATCATTGCTGAACAATGGTGTATTAAATGCCCAAAAGCTATTCCTAAAAAAGATAGAAGAGGAGCTGACCGGAATTACAGGACAAATGACTACCTTGCTAAGACCAGTAGGGCCTTCTCAAACTATTGATCAAAGTACAGGAAGTGAATTGAAAGAGCCTTTAGATAATGTGTATATATCTAGGCGCCCAATGCTGGTAAGAAGGAGGTGTGAACATGTAAGAGCTCGCACCAAAGTCAGGGTAGGCAAAAAGCAGGTCCCACAGCTAGCGACAAAGGAAAAGAAGAAGAAAAAGGAAGTTGGGGGTACACTAAATGTCTCGGCCCGGTCCTTTGTACCTACCGGACCCCCGGCAATGGAAGCCATAAGAAATGCGCAAAATACACAAAAGAAGAGTCAGAGTAGCAAGGACCCAAAAGAGAAAGTTCTAAAAACCAAACCTATAAAGCAGAGAATAATTCCATCACTAAAAAGCCAAATGCAGACCCCCTGAGGCATTGTATTCGGGAGGTAACACCACAGCCACATGAGCTAGAAGCGGGGCCCATAGGGAGGGAAGAGTTTAGACAGATAAAATTAGAGTCCCCAGAGAAAGGATATGAGTGGGGGAACAATAAATGGGTCTATCTAGAACCAGCTGAAGAAGGCCAGAGTGGCAAGAAATCAAGGAAAATAAAGCCCTTAAATAGAGCACAAGTTCTGTCAGTCTTCTCCAAATGTAATAGCCTGAGTGGGATTGGCACAAAAGATTTGAGACAGGTGGGCTTTATAGAAAGTACAACAGGTAGGGAAGTAACAAAAGTACTACTATACTCGGACCTGGTAAAATTGCCATTATGAAAGCAGCCAGTGAGATATTCCAAGGGGGAGTAAGGGTGATCACAGAAAAAGATCTAAGGGGCGAATTACTACCTGGAAGGAATTTCCTTAAGTGCCATGCAGGTCTGGGGAAGAGACAGGTAAGGCTACAAAAGGTTAATGAAGAAGTGGGTAGCCGCCTGAAGGTAGTGATAAACAACACTGTAAAAGAGGATTTGTGGGGTAACTGGAGTCAAGGTACTTATCTAGGAGACCCCTCGGAGAGTTATTTGGATGGAATTGGGGAAGCTGGTGGCTTAAGTGAGATAGAATAGGATGGAGGGGTGCCGCATACCCTAAGTCGCTTATCGTGGAATGTAAATGGGTTAGGCAATGAATTAAAAAAAGAACACATAAAGAACCAAGTAAACGAAGTAGCAATTGCCTGCCTACAAGAGACATGGGCATGCGGCGAAACCCCTAACTTCGAGGGCTACTACCAGTTAAATCGACCTGCCATGAGGCAAAGTTTTGGCCGCCCTTCGGGGGGGAATTATGACACTTATCTCGACAAAAATACTAAGTAACGTAGTATTGTTAAAAGTAAAGTGTAAACAGTTACTGGCTTGCAGGATAAATCATCTGACCCTGGATAAGACATGCGAAATGATAATTGTCATAAATGTATATATGCAGTGGGACAATGTGGGTGAATATGTAATTGAGATGGGGAATTTTAAACAGGATATAGATGCTATTTTTGAAATGTATGCCTCAGATATAATGTTAATTTTAGGGGATTTTAATCATAAGTTACATCCAATGAAGGCAGATCGCTGGTACACAGAATTACTGGATACCTATGGAATCAATTACGCTAGCTTCCCAGCATGTGTTCCCTCGAAACAGGATTGGGATTTGGTCAACTATCTAGGGGAAAAGGGCCTTTTTTGCTTAAATGGCATGTTTAAAACACACTGCCCGGCAAAGAAGACCTTCAAAAAAGGATTACAAAACTCCCCAATTGACTATGTCTTTATGCTCGCTTGGAACTTCCCCTTAGTGTGGGAATTTAAGGTACATCATAGTTAGAGTAGTGATCATAATCCGCTCCTACTGATGTTAAAAGGGGGAAGGTTGGAACCAAGAGAAAAAGTGATCCCACAATAGATGGATTACCCAAAACGGGCGACGACAAGATTAACAGACGAGTACCAGGAAAAGCTAAAATCATTTCAACAAAAGCTAGAATTAGTAAACCACGAGAGGGAAAACCTGGAATGGTATGAGGAGAAAATAGCCCAAGTAGTCCAGTGCCTTAGGATAGAATTAAAAAAGGATAAAAGAAAAGGTACAATAAACCGGGTCAGCCACCTGAAATGGTTTTCAATGGACTGCCAAAGTAAAAAAAGGGAGATAAGGGCAGAAGCTAGAAAGCAAAGGAAAGAATTCAAGTAAGAGAGGAAAAACCATATTATTAATTTGAAAGCTGAGCTCAAAAAGATGGCCTCCGACGCAAAAAGGGACTATAAAGAAAAATGCTGGGGTAAGCTGCTAGAATCAATCGAGGATAAGAACTTGAGACAATTTTGGAAATTGATAAAATCAGCATCGTCCCCAGCAGCTAGAGAAATGATATGTGTCGTAAGTGAGGCAGCCTGGGATAAATATCTAAGGGAACTGTTTGGAGCCCGACTACTTTCAGGAGATACAGTACCCCCTGGTTGGCAGAAAATCTCAGAAGAATTCAAATTAGATTTTACTGAAGAGCGCGTGGAAGAAACAATCAAGAAGCTGAACCTAACCCGGGCCGCAGGGCCGGACAATCTCCCAGCGATAATACTAAAATCCCAAACAAACTGGTGGGCAAGATTCCTTTCTCAACTTTTCCAAGTAATTTTAACAGAAGGTAAAATGCCATAAAATTGGAAGGGCGCAATAATTAGACCTATCCACAAAAAGGGCAGTATGGGGAAACCTCAAAACTATAGACTGATAAACCTCCTGGACATAGGGGAAAAGGTATTCTCAAAACTAGTCTTAAATAGATTAAATGACTGGGTTGAGGAGAACTCAATAGTACCCATTGAACAGGGAGGGTTCAGAGAGGGACACTCCACAATAAACCACTGCTTTTCTCTATGGGCGATGGCAAGGAAGTCAACAGAGCAGAACGGAAAACTCTGCTGCTGCTTCGTTGACTTCCGAGCCGCATTCGACTCTGTGGATAGGGGCTGCCTCTGGGAAACATTAATCAATAAAAATATCCCAAGAGACCTGTTGACAATATTAAAAGAATTGCATCGAGCCAACTGGGCCCAAGTAATTAGGGATACAGAGGGGTCATTGACGCCAAAAATACCTATCGAAAACGGTCTGAGACAAGGCTGCGTACTGGCCCCCCAGTTATTCTCCATATTTTTATCGGAATTACCAGGTTGACCTGAAGTGAAGGGCAGTGCCAGCCCAAGAATGAATGGCAAAAAGGTGGCGTGTCTGTTATATGCGGACGACCTCGTAATAGTGGACCAAACAGAAATAGGCCTTCAAAGGAAGCTGAACTCTTTTAATAAATATTGTACAAAGCAATTTTTTATGGTACATTTAGACAAGACAAAAATCCTGTGCTTTGGGAAAAAAGCGATTAAGTGTAATTGGTTTTTAGGGGATCTTAAATTAAAATCTGTTAATGAATACCGCTACCTAGGCGTGTGGTTCGACAAAAGATTAAACTGGCAAACACACCTAGAAGACCAAAAAGCGAAGGCACAAACATCAATCGCTGGTTTAAAAATGTTCAATCGTGATTATGGGGATAAGTCACATCGACCATTGTTAAAAGCTTTCAATGCAATGATTCCACCGCAAGTACTCTATGGAGCAGAAATCCTTTATTTGAGCGGTAAGGGAGACTGGGACCTAGAGGAAGGAAAATGCTTTAAAAAATCTATTATCCCTGCCCCCATCAGCAATGGTGCAAGCAATAAGAACAGAACTGGGGACAACAGCTTGGGGGGTACAATCACAAGTTGCAGTGATTAGATTTTAAAAACGCCTTGAAAATGAAAAAGGACAAAAAGTTGCACAATGGTGTCGGAAAGAGATACAACTAAGTAACTTAAAATGGGCAAAAATGTGCAGGAAGAGAATGGTACAGGCCTGCGAAAATATGAAAGTGGATGGGAGACAACCTTTACAATGCAACTTTTACTACGCAGTGCCATTACGACGCAACTTTTACAACGCAAACCATTACAACGCATTTCTCTGGGGGGCGCTCTAGGATAGGGAATAGGTTTAATTTACTATCCAACACCTTTCCTTCTATCCACGGGGACTGGAGTTGGAATAGTAAATTAAACTATTCACTATCCAGCGCCCCAAAGCACTATGCGTTGTAATGGTATGCGTTGTAAAAGTTGCGTCGTAATGGCATGCGTTGTGAAAGCATGCGTTGTGATGTCATACATCCAAAGTGGATATATGCAGAGATTCCCTAATAGTAGAGTGTTCAAAAAATGAGCTAAAGTTCAATGGACAAGTTGCTACTAGAAGCGTGGATAGGGAATATCTCAGTAAGAAAATATTGGTAGAATTCATGATGAATGCATGGGCAAAGGAAAACTGGTCCCCCTACCTGGATTTCCTGCCAAACACGTGGTTTAGGCAAGAGATCCTAAGGTTACGCATTGGGATTAACCCATGGCTAATAAATAAAGAAACTAAAACCAAAATGTTGGACTCCAATGGGTGTTGCAAATGTAGGCTGGGTACAAAAGGGGACTCTGTGCACTTTTTGCTGGACTGTATAAACATTTTAGATCAGCGTAAACTCTGGCTGCGCCCAATATTTGTAAAATATGATATAAGAACTAGGGGGCAAGCAATTGAGCAGATCACAGAATTACCTAGTATCGACATCGCAATTGCCCTAGGGAAATTCATAAAGGTAGTATAGAGTTTTGTAATAAATCAGAAATAGATTTTAGAATTTTATAATGAGGAAACTGAATCTTGTCTAGAGATAGCCGGTTTTATTAATTTTAATAGGATAGGAATCAAATGGAGGAATCAATTGTATGAGCACCCAATTTTCAATGTCATATGTCTAGGGGAAGATCATTTTACAATCAAAGGAACAAGATTTTAATTATACATCTGCATGAGTGACTGTTGGGGAATATTTTAATTCAATAATTAATTGTTATGTATTTGTTTAAAGATTAGGATCTAAATAAACATACTTTTTGACTTGACTTGACTATAGCAAATAGCAAATTTTTGCGATCAAACTACACACTCAATCTACACACATATACAAATAAATAAAAAATCACATTTATTCCCAGATTAAATTCAAAACGAAACACATATATATTGCTTAAACTTTTGCACCCTTTCCAACTGACAAAACTTGTAACCCTTCCTCCATTCCACAATCTGCCAGTTACCAAAGAAACACTTCAGGGAACACCTAACTCAGCAAAGAGGTGAAATGTTCATCATACATTGTTGCAAATTAAAACAGCAAGTATGCTTCAATTGAGAATATACCAGCTTATTTTATGTAACGTTCTTTGCTAACACTTATTCTTAACCAATAAAAATCAGCCTTTTAAAACACAGAAACATTCATCGTAGTTTAGTGCAGAATGTTCTCGAACTACTAATCAATCCTTTTCTTTTTCCAAAACTGCATGTTATCCACCATTTTAGAAAAAATCTCACTTTTCAAACTGCCACTTCATTTACAGAGACCTTCATAGTGCATCCAGACGTCTCTTCAAGATGCTTACAGTGTGGATTCCTGAGGACCACATCCCCCTGGGCTCAAATCTAACATTGCAGATCGTGGGAACAGCCGCAAGGCCTCCACGATCCCAGCCGGCTCCCTACTTCCTGCGGAAGCCGACATTGCTATTCCTCACAGAGAGCAGCTTACATGCTACCATTCTAATTTCAAATATGATTTCAACAGTTTGTTATAAATTTTATAAAATAATATACTACTGCACGCTAAAGCAGAAAAGTCAGCACAATTATGATAGAATACAAAATAGAAAAAAAATATATATACTTCTACACTCAACAAACTCGTAACCAGAGTACACAGTTTAATTTAAAAAACACCCTACCGCAACTGATTTTTCAAACGCATTGTACAATACAATGCGTCACAAAGTAGGTCACATACATGGTGACTCTATAACGTCACATGGCTCATGGCTGGTATATACCAACACCACACCCACTCAGCGCATCACTCACTACACACGTGACCCTATCTATAAAAAAGACGGAGCGCACGTGCTGTACGCCATTTTACAGTTGTTCCCAAAGCATGCACCGACTAAAGGGCCTACTACTACATACGTGGCCTTTTTCGTCACTGAGTTAGTAGTGCCCGAAGCACTGAGCAGGTGATGAACCTGCGATGATGATGATGATGGGAGCACGAGTATGTTGTGAGCCATAGAGGTATCAAGACTCGTATCTGTTTGTCAGACTGTTGTAACCTATCTGTTGTCACTGCTTGGAGGTAATTATAGATTTTACAGAGAAGCTGCTGTCTACTACGCACTCTGGGTCATAATATCAAGCCTTGCGACAAAATTATCGCCACTTTATCGGTAGGAAAGTGCTGCTAAAGTATAATGGGTTTGATAATATGCTCTATGGAATTCCAATCGAAGCTCATGTTAGATGTCCTTCACATCTAACATGAGCATCGATTGGAATTTCATAGAGCATATTATCAAACCCATTATCGCCACTTTAGCGGCACTTTCCTACCGATAAAGTGGCGATAATTTTATCGCCCAGGCCTGATATTATGACCCAGAGTGCGTAGTGTACAGCAGCTTCTCTGAAAAATCTATAATTACCTCCGAGCCGTGACAACAGATAGGTTACAATAGTCTGACAAACAGATCGACAACCTTATTACGCCACTTTCGAGTCACTTTTAACATGGGTAAAGTGACGCAAATAGCTTGTAAATCTACGTCTGACTTTTCAAGAAAAAATCTCAACTCCAGACTCTGCGACACAGTTTTAATGTTCTTTTCTCTCTCTCTCTCTCACTCTCTGTGACATCATTTCTCTTTCTCTCTTAAACTTATAGACACTGCTGTCCGCTTCGACATGTAGAAGAACAGCCCAAGTGAAGTTGTGGAATAAACTGTCTGTAATGTTTGGCCGCAAGATTTATACAACGGTAAGCACAGAGGCCTAGATCTACAAAGCCTTCATAGCAATACATAAGAAATAAGTCGGCATAACGGGCGTCAGTAACGCAGTAGCCACTTCCATAGAGACACCACTTGAACGCGGCAGTATAACAGAACTGAAATGTACGTGGCACACTGCACACGTAAAACTGTAGAGTAACCAAAACTTGTAATGCTTATTAAGCTTATTTACTCACATCTACATAATTCTAAACTCTAATTTTCTTTTTTGTTTTGCAGATTACCAATCGAACATCTTCTGGAGTCCAATTATTAATTTGTTTATAATATTGTTTGCTAAAGTTATTTTTCTAGTTGCTTCTATTATAGTTATAATACAGTTTTGTTTACATTTATTTATTTAATAAAAGTTAATAAGAGGTATGACGGTCCACTACAAAAATAATGTTGAAATACTATAGTAAGATATTCAAGACTAGGATTGAAAACTACTGAGTTCTAAGTAACAGATATAATAAAAATAAAAGTGAAGAACTACTAAAATGGCGGTGGACGGAGTACGTAATCAACGTATGGCGTCTCAACACTACCTTTCAAATAAATTTAGAAAAAATATGATTATTAATATATTACAAAAGTACAGCAGCGGATGACACCCACGACTCGGAAATAGAAAGCGACAAATTTACTACCTGAAATAAAGAAACATTTGCTTGTTCATCTTCAAGAGAAAGAAAAAAACGTGGACTTGGAAACGAGGCTGCGCATGCGTAGAGAGTACAACTGCTACACAAAAAAAGGAAAGTTTTACATACTATAATAGAAATGAAGGGGCATATTATCAACAAAAAGCGAAACTGCCGATAAAGCGGCGGTAATAAGCTTCATAATAGGCCCTTGTAAATTCTCATAGCAGCCCATGGTTCTGATGTTAACCTGGGCTGCTATGGTTATTCACAAGGGCATATTATCAAGCCCATTATCGCTGCTTTATCGGCAGTTTCCTGCCGATAAAAGCGGCGATAATATGTCGCCTTTTGCTGATAATGTGAACCATTGCTCCTTTTTTCTGACCAGTAAACTTAGGTGCATATTATCAAGGACCGGTGTTAAAATTATCGCTGTTTTATTGGCAGGAAACTGCAGGTAAAACGGCGATAATGAGCTTGATAATACGGCCTTGTTATTTGCCATAGAAGCCCATGTTAACACCAGAACATGCGCTTCTATGGGAATTAACAAGGACGTATTATGAAGCCCACCCTCCCAACATTAATAAAAACCTTCAGACAATGCAGGTACCCGGAGCTGGAAGGTCATTTTACATATTACTGCCCTAGAAAGGTGGCTTTCCCCGCGACGTGTACAGGGAGAGAGAAACAGAGAGCTCAAAACATATATATATTTTTTTAAAATCGAGGGGTGCCGCTCCCCGAGACTGCGGGGAGTAGGACCATAACCTCCCCCGCATACTTCAAAATAAAACCAGAGGAGTGCCGTTCCCCAGTGCTCGGGGCACCTTACAAACCCCCATTATGCAAAAATAATTACCCCCGTAATTTGCCCCCCCAGTACCTAATGAATAAATAAGACTTCTAGTTTTTTTTTACCTTTTCCACCGCGTACAAGTACTGCACGAGTACCCCACCATTTTTTATTTAAGAAACAAATAAAAATTAAACCTAAACATCCATGTACGACCCCCTGAGCAAGACTATAGGATCAAAATGTTTCTAGCCTGCCCCTTCCCTTATTTCTCAACTTTGTTTTACTGTTTTCTTGTGACTCGATTCTACCGAGGCACAAGATGGCCGCCAACACTTCCTGGTTTCGAGTGTTGACAGACAGTTGACAGCCAATCAGCATGCAGCTCGCGCTCGTAATTTAACGGATCTCCGTACGCGTGCTGAACTCCGTCTCTAGATATCGCTATGATTTTACTTGCAATTTTCTCAGAAACTACAGAATGGATTTACACCGTTTAACAAAAAGCACAATCTGCGAACAGAACTCTACCTTTCTGCCAAATTTTGTGTAATTCCGTTCAGCCGTTCAGGCTGTAGCCCTGACTAAATGTCCCTATGAAAAATTGCATGTGGAAAACACGTTTTGGGGCCCCCCTTTTTTCTCGGCCCCCGTTTGACGATTCACCCCCAAACTTTCAGGGAAGAAGCGGAACCGAGCAGGCCATTTTATTGGAGAAATTCGCAAAGATTCGTCCACTGGCGCCAAAGTTATTCCAAATAGAATGTTGTGAATTTCCTATGGAAACTAGGTCCTAACTATAACTACCTACTGGCGACCGCCAGTAGGTAATAAACACACATATATATATATATATATATATACACTCACCATATGTATATATATATATTTATATATTAAACACTAAGGAGTTAACCCCACACAATGTGCACTATTCAAGTCAGATATTTATTCCAACTGAGCAGCTTCGGTGAGTTGTACAATACAGCAAAACATTACATCACCTTTCGAAAAAACTTTCTTTTTCAAAGGCTGCACACATGAAACTTTGCACACTTTACCACCAATAGATACCCTTCTAAACATCATTGTCCTCAGATGAGTGTTAAGCCAGTGCAATGTTTTAGGAGATTGGTAGTTCTTAGTAATGCCCAGACAAGTAAACGCCGTCTCCTCGTCATGTTTCAACATCCTGCGCATGCTACGGAAGATCTTCCGGTGGATCCCCACCGAGACAAGGAAGACGGTCACCCAGGCCCTCGTCACCAGCCGACTGGACTACGGCAACGCACTCTACGCCGGAACCACCGCCAAGCTCCAGAAGAGACTCCAGCGGATCCAGAACGCCTCAGCCAGACTCATCCTCGACATCCCACGACACAGCCACATCTCCGGACATCTGAGAGTCCTGCATTGGCTCCCCGTCAACAAAAGAATCACCTTCCGCCTCCTCACCCACGCACACAAAGCCCTACACGACCAAGGCCCCAGCTACCTCAACAACCGCATCAACTTCCACGTTCCCAAACGACAGCTCCGTTCAGCCAGCCACGCCCTCGCCGCCGTCCCCCGCATCCGGAGAACGACAGCAGGAGGAAGGTCCTTCTCCTACCTGGCCGCCAAGACCTGGAACTCCCTTCCGACCGACCTGCGCCTGACCCAAGACCACCTCTCCTTCAGGAAAAAGCTCAAGACCTGGCTGTTCGAGCAGTAGCAGCACTCCCCCCTAGCGCCTTGGGACCCTCCGGGTAAGTAGTGCGCTATATAAATGTCATTGATTGATTGATTGATTGATGTGGGTTGCCATTCCATTACATGTCCAAAGTGTTTCTCTTTGCGTATGCAAATCTCACCCAAAAGCACTCTCCTTTACTGGTAGACTGCCAATTCACAATGCTTCCCCAAAAAGCAAGCTGCAGTCTTCTGTGATCAAGCGGTGGTACACTCCACTGAAGGGCCAGCAGTAATAATAAAACACCAAGGAGTTGCCTCCAGATGAAGTGCACTCTTCGAGTCAGATATTAATTCCAAATGAGCAGCTTCAGCGAGTTGGACAGTACAGCAAAAATTACATCGTCTGTCTCATTTTGAAAATCTTCCTTTTTCAAAGGCTACTCACATGAAACTGTGCACAATTAACCACCAATATATACCCTCCCAAACATCATCATCCTCAGATGAGTATTAAGCCAGTGCAAGGTTTTATGGGATTGGTAGTTCTTAGTAAAGTCCATGTGGGCTGCCATTTCATTACGTGTCCAAGTGCTTCTCTTTGCATATGCAAATCTAATGTTTACAAAGGTATTTATTGGTGGTTAAATGTGCACATTTCATGTGTGCAGCCTTTGAAAAAGGAAGTTTTTTTCAAACACTTCAGGCAATGTAATGCTTTTTCTGTATTGTGCAACGCACCAAAGATAGCAATATATATTTAATTACAATCCTAATTTAGAATCAAATAAGGAAATTGCACTCCAAACAGTGTATTCACTACATTTAATCCTTACAGCAAAGATGAAGCATCAGATGCATTTTGGCTATTAAACTATTGTTGTGTCCACACATTTAGGGCCAGATATATGACCGATTTTTGCAGTCACAAAGGGTATTTCAGCCCCTTTGCGGCCGCAAATTAGGTCAGGCCAATGTACTAACCCTATTTTGGGAGTTGCTAATCAATTAGCGAATCGTAAAATAGGGTTAGCGACTCGCTATTAGGAAGGGGCATGCCAAGGGTGTCCCGTCCTAATAGCAACTCAAAAACCCATGTATGAATGTTTTGCAACCGCAATTGCACTCGCAAAACAGTCGCAGTTTACTACCCTTCTCGTAAATGGGAAGAGGTCCCCAGGGGACCCCTTTCCCTTTGTGAATGGATGTGCAAATATTTTTTAAGGGCAGGCAGTGGTCCAGGCGACCACTGCCTGCCCTTAAAAAATAAAACTGACAAGTTTAATTTTCGTTTTTTAAATGCATCCCGTTTTTCTTAAAGGATTGGATGCTCAAATATTTTTTAAGGGTAGGCAGGCGGAACCACTGCCTGCCCTTAAAAAATAAAACTGAAAAGTTTAATTTTTATTTTTTAATGGCATCCTGTTTTTCTTTAAGGATTGGATGCACAAATATTTTTTAAGGGAAGGCAGTAGTCCAAGGGGCCATTGCCTGCCCTTAAAAAATGAAACTGAAAAGTTTAATTTTTATTTTTTAAATGCATCCCATTTTCCTTTAAGGAGAATGGGCTGCATTTAAAAAACAATAAACTGCTTTAATTAAAAGCAGTACCAGACATGATGATCTGCTGGCCCCAACAGGCCACCATCCCTGGAAGTGCTAGCCATTCCCAATGAGGTCGCAAATTGCGACAGTCTCATTAATATTCATGAGGCATGCAATTTGGGACCCCATTGGGAATCACAGACAATGTCTCAGACACTGATGTACATTGAATTTTGCAACTCACAAGTTGTCGTAATTTGAAAGTGGCAATTTGGGCATTTTACAAAATATAACCAGCAAATACAATATTATTGGTTTCTAAGCTTAACTCTATGGCATCAGAGCATCATATTGTTAGATATTGATTGTATGTGTGGCGTTCATGCAGATTATACATGCCTGATGTAACATTTCTGGGCAGTGTAAATCTGCTCACTGTAGGTACACAGTATTGTGATTAACATAAGTGAGATTATGCCCCAGTGGGCCTTTTAACTCCTCCGCAATTGACAATAGCAATAACAGGTGGCCACACTATCATGTGCAAGTTCATTTGGACCAAATCATCAGCAAATGTTTTACATCATGTGGAATGAATTCCTAGTGGGTAAAACTTGATACATTGTATGACTGTGCATGACCACAATACTCTAACTTTCTTGGATTGGAAATTGTATCATTGTCCCAATGCATCTATGCCCTTAATACATATTGTGCCCCAGTGGGCCAATTTGTTAGTTTCAAAAGTTGGAACGTCAATGGTGTACGGCACACTCAGATCGGGTCACTTTGTGAATTTCCACATGAGTTCAGCTCCATCACAAAAGTAATTACTCTATCTGCCTCTCCTCTTATCAGCACACTTGTTGACCTCGCATATTACATCACTGATGACATAGTCAGTGGCATCACTGATAACATCAGTGATGACTTCTCAAATGACATCACTGATGACAGCATCTAGTTGTAAAGGTTTTTGAGACTTAAAGATACATGCTAAGTTACAGCAAAAGTTAAACTAGAATTATTTATGTACTACTAATTAGTGATACTATTAAATAGTTGTAATATCTAATTATTTGTTCAATATAGTTCGGATCTGCAAATGCTCTGTTATTCCTCTGTTCTTCTGCAGAGACATCAGAATAAATGGAGAGGTAATATTTGCTGCAGGAGGGTTAGGCAGCCTCTGGAGACATTCAAAGAAGTTGCTCACTTGCACCTCTTCTCTCAAATGAAATATAAATAACGTGTATTTTTAAATAACATAACATGTGTATTTGTAAAGCGCACGTTCACCCAAGGGTATGTTGGTGCTGAATAACAGATGTTTATTGCTCCCCAACTCCATGGTATTCATTTTATCAACCTGAGAAGGATAAAAGGCTGAGTAGACCCATTGGGATTTGAACCTGAGACCATACCTTTTAACACAGGTTTTTATAGTGGGCACATTAGTCTACTAAGCCACCAGACACACCATAACAACATTGACATATTCATTTATCTTATTGCTTATTACCCACCCTTACACTATGCCTGTGTCACTGAATCCCAGGCTGCGTCTGCGTCTGCTGAAATCAGGTCTTCAAATATATAACGAAGATGAAATGATGCCTGTAAGCAGCTTTTCTGAAATCTCCACCAAATAGAGGGTACTTATTCTGTTGAAATTGTTTGACATGGTTTCATGTGTTTTTTCCTAATTTCACCTTTCGTGTCATTGTAACCTCTGTAACCCCGTGTCATTTTAATCTCCAAACCATCAGTTATCTTTTTCCACATCTGTCAACCTACCTTAGAAATTGTCAAATTTACCAATAAGATCAGCTAAGAAAGCCTTCATGTCCCCCACGTCCATTGAAAATGCCTCGCCAGGGATACATTTTAAAGGTAAGATTGCATCAAGCTTTTACCTGCTACTACACAGAAATGTAATTGTGGGTGCATGGTTCTGCTTCTGTGGGAGTGGGTTGGGAGGGGTAACCTCTAATTAATTTTGTTAGGATAACTATTTTACCAGTTAAGAAAAATATTACAATTTTTTTTATGTTTTGGTTTGTTGTGGGTAAGGACAAGAGCCTTCAGAATAAGCTTCCTTTCTTTCTTCTATAAGAACAATAATTGTACCCATTGATATTTTTGCTGTTGATATTCTGACATACTACGGCAACAATGTATTTCTCAAAGCTCTTTTCTTCTGGATATAACAGTTTTTAAAAAGCTGAAAAAGCCATATAGCCCTGGAATCACAGATCATCGCTTCCCCTTTTGAGGATTTATGTTACTCTAGTTATATATAAAAAAAAACACAGCTCAAGCATGTTAAGAAACTAGAAAATGCTAGGATAAAAATGAGCATGATAAAAAAAAATGGCTGAGCAACTGAAAATTCATATTATACATACCATTCACCCGATTAATATGCAATAGTGCAGTGACAGCTCTCCTGCTGAGCCGCCAAACTGGGTTGCAGCAGTCAAGGAAAGGGAGAATACAATGAAAATAATGTGGTTATGTTGGAAATGGTTTTTTTTGCCGGGTTAACCCAAAACTTTTAGCTTTTTCCTCCTATGTTTCCTGACCTGTTTGTGTTGGTTTTAGGACTCTGGGCACTTTACCACTGCTATTCAGTGCTAAAGTGTATATGCTCGCTGTGTAAACTTTGTTATGGATTGGTGTTTCCATGATTTGCCTATTTGATTTATGTGTTAGTCCCTAGTAAAGTGCACTGCGCGGGCCAGGGCCCATAAATCAAATGCTGTTGGTGGGCTGTAGCACTGGATTGTGCCACCCATGCAAACAGCCCGTAAAGAGTAACTCTGGCTTGCCATTGCAGAGCCTGTGTGCAGCCTGGGGCTGCCATGTCGACTTGGCAAGTGCACACACTTGCCAGTCCCTAAATCTTCCCTTTTCTACATGTGAGTCACCCTTAAGGTAGGCCCAAGATACCCCCATGGGCAGGGTGCATTGTATGTCAAAGGTAGGACATGCCCTTGTGTGTGTGGCATGTCCTGATAGTGATTTGCTGCCTGTTAGAAATGGAATCTCTGTTTGGCTGAGGCTTGCACCAAAGCCAGGCAGTGACCACCAGTCTAGACAGGGCAAGGGAGTTACACGCCAAGATAACCCCTGCTCACCCCCTTGCTAGCATGGCATGAGCAGTAAGGCTTATCACGGAGGCAATGTGTAAAGCATTTACGCACGCACCTACCAGCAACAACATCCCAGGCCCCCCACAAAAGAAACTCCACACAAGGTTATATCAAAAATAGCCTTTGTATTCTTAAAACACATTAGAAAAATAATCACATTATGTACACTGTGCCAACTGGCACAGGGCAATATTTACAAGGGATTATGTACACCTGACAGGGCCACATGGACCACTATCAGAATCATCACAGAGTGAACTTGGTAAAGAAATAGTAAAAGAATATATGAACTTAGAACACAGCCAGTAATCACTGGTAGACACTATACTCAGCGTCAACCTGTAATATAAGTCATAATAGGCACAGTATCCCACAAGTCTAAATACATTAGACCCTAACCACCTAAGTAAAACTTACACTAGGGGCGTAAATCACACAAGGAAGTATAATTTCCCTAACACAAACCAAAATAGGTAAAACAACCTCATAAGGACCCCAGGACACCCCCCACGCCGCTCGGCTCGCCAGCTGAAGCGCGTCTCTACCCCGGCGCCACAGGCTCGCTCCTGACCTCGGCGCCCCTCGCTGCTGCTCGTTCCCTCTCTCCCTGCTGTTGCCCTTATTTCGTAATTGTCGCAACTGTACTTATTTTAGTCGCTGTGAACTGTTATGTGTCTCGTTAGTTGTACTGTTGCCCTCATTCTGTGCTTGTAATTAATTTTATCTTAATTTCTGTCCAATTGATTGTGCCCCTGGTGTGCCCCCTCGCTTCCCGCCGCTGCTCCCTCGCGGCCCACCCCTTTTCTTTTCTGTTAACCCCATTGGCCCCCCAGTAACTAGTCAAAATATCGATTTTTTAATTTCGACTAGACATAATATCGACTCAAAAATATAGAATAGACATAATATCGACTAGACATAATATAGACTACCAAAATATCGACTAGAACATTTTAATATCGAATAGAATGGACATAATATCGAATCAAAAATATAGAATGGACATAATATCGACTAGACATAATTGACAACAAAAATATCGAAATTTAGGTAAGTTAATATTAATTTTTATTTTTTGAGTAATATAATTCTGTAGCGGGTTGTGGGTTTATAGGGGAATAGGGTGGGAAGTAATTTAATTATAATTAATTAAATTTGTTAATTTATTTATTGTTATTTATTTAGAATTTATTGTTAATTAATTATTAATTGGTAATTAATTAAAATATAATTGGTAATTAATTTTAATTGATTAATTGATAAATATTTTAATTATAGAAATTTATTTTCTGTAGCGGGTTGTGGACTTATAGGGGAATAGGGTGGGAAGTAACTTAATTATAATTAATTAAATATGTTAATTAATTGGTAATTATTTTGAAATAATTGGTAATTAATTTTTTATTGATAATTGATTAATTGTTAATTGATAATTCATTTTAAATAATTGTTTAATTGACAATTATGTGAATAATATGTTTTTTTCTGTAGCGGGTTGTGGGTTTATAGGGGAATAGGGTGGGAAGTAATTTAATTATAAATAATTAAATATGTTAATTAATTAATTGATTGATATTTATTTTGAATACAATGTCAATTAATTGTTAATTGGTAATTAATTAATTGTTAATTGATATTTTATTTTTAGTAGCAGGTTGTTGGTTTATAGGGGAATAGGGCGGGAAGTAATTTAATATAATTAATTAAACATGATAATTAATTAATTGGTATTTATTTAAAATAAATTGTTAATTAATTTTTTATTGGCAATTAATTAATTCTTAATTGGTTAATAAAATGTATTAATTGAGTAATTTATAAATATGTGATTTATATTAATTTATTTTCACTAGAGTGGGGATATTAAAATGTACCCTTACGCTATCCAACGGTTTCCCTACTGTTGCATTCGCTGGAGTGGGAATATTAATTTTTACCCCTACGCTATCCAACGCTTTCCCTACTGTTGCACTCGCTGGAGTTGGAATAGTAATTTTTACCCCTACGCCATCCAACGCTTTCCCTACTGTTGCACTCGCTGGAGTGGGAATAGTAATTTTTACCACTACACTATCCAACGCTTTCCCTACTGTTGCACTCGCTGGAGTTGGAATAGTGATTATTACCCCTACGCTATCCAAAGCTTTCCCTACTGTTGCACTCTTTGGAGTGGGAATAGTAATTTTTACCCCTACGCTATCCAACGTTTTCCCTACTGTTGCACTTGCTGGAGTTGGAATAGTAATTTTTACCCCTACGCTATCCAACGCTTTCCCTACTGTTGCACTCGCTGGAGTGGGAATAGTAATTTTTACCCCTACCGTATCCAACACTTTCCCTTCTGTTGCACTTGTTGGAGTGGGAATAGTAATTTTTACCCATACGCTATCTAACGGTTTCCCTACTGTTGCACTCTTTGGAGTGGGAAAAGTAATTTTTACCCCTACGGTATCCAACGCTTTCCCTACTGTTGCACTCGCTGGAGTGGGAATAGTAATTTTTACACCTACGCTATCCAACGCTTTCTCTACTGTTGCACTCGCTGGAGTTGAAATAGTAATTTTTACCCCTACGCTATCCAACGCTTTCCCTACTGTTGCACTCTTTGGAGTGGGAATAGTCATTTTTACCCCTACGCTATCCAACGCTTTCCCTACTGTTGCACTCTTTGGAGTGGGAATAGTAATTTTTACCCCTATGCTATCCAACGCTTTCCCGACTGTTACACTTCATGGAGTGGGAATAGTAATTTTTACCCCTACGCTATCCAACGCTTTCCCTACTATTGCACTCTGTGGAGTGGGAATAGTAATTTTTACCCCTACGCTATCCAAAGCTTTCCCTACTGTTGCACTCTCTGGAGTAGGAATAATCATTTTTAACCCCTACGCTATCCAACGCTTTCCCTACTGTTGCACTCACTAGAGTGGGAATAGTAAATTTAAACCTCTCGCTATCCAACGGAAAAAATATTGTATATGTTTTGTTAATAATATGTAGATATAGATATGTATATATATTTAAAAATATATATATATATTTTAATTACAATAATTATTTATTAATTTTAAGTTTATTTAAGTATTTTAAGTATGTTCAAAATTAATTATAATTATTATGATAGTACTTTAAAATTACTTTTAAGATATTTTAAAAAATGGATATTTTGACTGTCTATATTTTTTCCTATCGATATTTTGGAGTCGATATTTTTGTACTTACCTGTTTGTAGACAGGAAGTCGATATTTTGGCATTCTACATTTTTACCTCGATATTTTGGTAAGTCGATATTTTGAATGTCGATATTATGTCAGTGATCCTAGCCCTCTCCCGCCTCCCAGCTGCTCCTCCCTCCCACATGGCCTCAAATGGAGCCCGCGCAGCGCAGGTGAGTGTGACCTGACCCCAGGACACCCCCCACACCGCTCGGCTCGCCAGCTGAAGCGCGTCTCTACCCCGGCACCACAGGCTCGCTCCTGACCTCGGCGCCCCTCACTGCTGCTCGTTCCCTCTCTCCCTGCTGTTGCCCCTATTTCGTATATGTTGTAACTGTACTCATTTTAGTCGCTGTGAACTGTTCTGTGCCTCGTTAGTTGTACTGTTGCCCTCATTCTGTGCTTGTAATTAATTTTATCTTAATTTTTGTCCAATTGATTGTGCCTCTGGTGTGCCCCCCCGCTTCCCGCCCCTTTTCTTTTCTGTTAACCCCATTGGCCTACCAGCTGCTCCTCCCTCCCACTTCGCCTCATATGGAGCCCACGCGTACGTGCAGCGTTCACGCGCAGCGGGCACGCCGATTGTGCGCCGAAGGCGCACCAAAGGCAAGACCGTCTGCGCCCGTCTGCGCATGGACCGCGCCCAGCACCAGGACCCCTGGTCCTCGACGATGCCAGCGCACCCGACGGACCTACGACGCCACCACCCTCCACGCACTCAACACCGGCCGGAACCTCGCCCGCTATTGAGCCATCCCGAAACGCACCCTCGGACCCTTCATCTGCCAAGCCTGCAAATTCACCTGCCTCCGAACTTGCACCGCACCCGCCAAGCCGAGCACCTGCAACAACCACCTCAAGTGCATCCTGCTCAACACCCGCTCCGTCCACAGGCACGCCGTGGAACTCTGGAACCTCCTCGACACAACCTCACCAGACGTCGCCTTCCTCAAGGAAACCTGGGTGAACGCCTCCTCAGCCCCCGACATCTCCATAGCCATCCCTGACTGCTACAAGATCACTCAGAGGGACCGTGTCAACCAAACCGGAGGAGGCATCGCCATCGTCCACAGAAACACCATCCGCATCACGACCAACTCTGACGACACCCTCAACGCCGCCGAACACCTTCACTTCCAGATCCACACCGACCCCAAGACCACTCTCAGAGGCACTCTCATCTACAGACCCCCGGGACCACGCACCCAATTCAGCCCTCACACCCTCACCTCCTCAGACTACATCCTCCGAGGGGACCTCAACTTCCACATGGAGAACGAAAAGGACTGCAACACCGCCGCCCTGCTGGACAACCTCTCCAACCTCGGGCTCAAGCAACTGGTGAACACCCGAACCCACTACACTGGCCACACGCTTGACCCCGTCTTCTCCTCCAGCAAGCACATCTCCTTCAGCCACTCCACCGCACTACACTGGACAGACCACAGCTGCGTCCATTTCAACTTCTGGAGAACCACGACCCACCACCACCCGCAACAGGTTCCCCGCAGAAGCTGGAGCAAAATCACCGCTGACCAGCTCACCACCTCCCTCAACCAGAACCCTCCTACCAACACAACGCACTCCAACGAAGCAGCCCTCAACCTCACACAGTGGCTCACCAACTGCGCCGACGAACTCGCACCACTGAAGAATCCTCCCAGCAGACCCGGCAGCAGGAAAGCCTCGTGGTTTACCACCGACCTCAAAAACTCCGAGAAAACCTGCCGCACCGTCGAGAAAGTCTGACGCCACGACCAGACAGCAGAACACATGACCGCCCTCAAGAACCCCACCCGCAAGCATCACCAGCTGATCCGCATCACCAAGAAGACAGCTTTCAAAGAAAGACTGGACAACAACACCCACAACAGCAAGGAGCTCTTCATCATCGTCAAAGAGCTCTCAAATCCCAGTGCCTGCAACACTAACATCACTCCCTCACAAGACCTCTGCGACTCCCTCGCCTCCTTCTTCCACCGCAAGATCGCTGACATTCACAACAGCTTCGGCGCACAAAACACGCACCCAACCACAGAACCAGCGCCCCCAACCACCACCCTCTGCAACTGGACCCCAGTCAGCACCAAAGACACCACCTGCATGATGAACACCATCTACTCCGGCTCCCCTACCGACCCATGCCCACACCACATCTTCAACAAAGCCGACTCCATCATCGCACCCCAACTCTGGAACATCATCAACAGCTCCTTCACATCCGCCCCCTTCCCGGAGAGCTGAAAACATGCCGAGCTGAGCGCCCTCCTCAAGAAACTCACCGCGGACCCCACGGACCTGAAGAACTTCCGCCCCATCTCGCTCCTTCCCTTTCCAGCCAAAGTCATCGAGAAGACCGTCAACAGACAACTCTCTGCCTTCCTCGAGACCAACGGATCCCTCGACCCCTCACAGTCCGGCTTCCAAGCAAACCACAGCACCGAGACCGCCCTAATCGCAGCCACCGACGACATCAGGTCCCTGCTCGACAACAGGGAAATGGCAGCCTCATCCTCCTGGACCTCTCAGCAGCCTTCGACACCGTCTGCCATCGCACCCTGGTACAGCGCCTCAGCAACACCAGAATCGAAGGAGCAGCCCTGAAGTGGATCATCTCATTCTTCGCCGGAAGAACCCAGAGAGTCCGCCTCCCCCGTTCCGATCCACGGCCACCGAAGTCATCTGCGGCGTCCTGCAAGGATCCTCACTCAGCCCAACCCTCTTCAACGTCTACATGAGCCCTCTCGCAGCCATCGCCCGCCGACACAACCTCAACCTCATCTCCTACGCCAACGACACCCAGCTGATCCTCTCCCTCACCAACGACCCCAACACCACCAAACCCAACCTCCAGGAAGGAATGAGAGACGTCGCAGAATGGATGAAGATCAGCCATCTGAAACTGAACTCAGACAGGACGGAAGTCCTCATCCTCGGACCATCTCCCTCCACGTGGGACGACTCCTTGTGGCCCCCTGCCCTGGGCAGCGCACCCAAACCAACGGACCACACACGCAACCTGGGCTTCATCATGGACTCCTCCCTCACGATGACCAAGCAAGTGAACGCAGTCTCTTCATCCTGCTTCAACACCCTGAGCATGCTCCGAAAGATCTTCCGATGGATCCCCACAGAAACCAGGAAGACGGTCACCCAGGCCCTCATCACCAGCCGTCTGGACTACAGAAACACCCTCTACGCTGGAACCACAGCCAAACTCCAGAAAAGACTCCAGCGCATTCAGAACGCCTCAGAACGACTCATCCTGGACATCCCTCGCCGCAGCCACATCTCTGCCCACCTGAAAGACCTGCACTGGCTCCCCGTCAACAAGAGGATCACGTTCAGACTTCTCACCCACGCACACAAGGCTCTCCACGACACAGGCCCGAAGTACCTCAACAGACGCCTCACATTCTACACACTCACCCGCCAGCTCCGATCCGCCAGCCTCCCCCTCGCCTCCGTCCCACGAATTCGAAAATCCACCGTCAGAGGAAGATCCTTCTCCTACCTGGCAGCCAAGACTTGGAACTCCCTCCCCACTCACCTACGGCTGACCCTGGATCACCTCTCCTTCAGGAATCAACTCAAGACCTGGCTGTTCGAGCAATAGCGACTCCCCCCTCCCCCCTCAGAGCCTTGAGACCCTTACGGGTGAGTAGCGCGCTATACAAATTCTTGAGATTGATTGATTGATTGATTGAATCATAAACCATATCTAGAGGTATTAAACAGGGTGCGCAAAAAAAACCAACACACAATACATTTCCTAGCACCCAAAAGCATTAGCACATGAATCACTTTGGGGCCTGGCGCCCTATAAAAGTAACCATCCCCCTGGCCAACTGGCCATCTACAAAGGGGCTCAAACGCCCTATGTCCAGAGAGTCAGGGCTGCTGCCTAAGCAGCGAATCTCAATGTTGCGCCACTGCACCAAAACCTAAACGTTGCAGCTGCCCACTACTTGCTGGGCAGCTGAGAACAACAACATGGGGCCTAAATGTAGCAGCTGGCACTAAGTGCTGCACAGCTGTGCAGGCCAAGGTAGGGCAAAGGAGTGCGACTCACTCCTAGGTTCAAAAGAACATGTCCCCTGATAGAAATGACTAAACGGTGCAGCTGCCCACTACTTGCTGGGCAGCTGTGAAAGTAAAAATGCGGCATGGACTCTCACTGGCCCTTAGTAATAAAACTGCGCCCAAACGTTGGAGCCACCTAGGCTCTGAAAGGGCTCTGAAAGACACACATGGCCCCTGGAGCACTCTGGCTCCTTAACTAATTATGCACCCAAAAGAGAAGAACTTGCCCCAAGCACTGAGGCTCCCATGGGGAAGACACAGGCCTCTCGGGCCCCTCACGGGGCTCTCTGAAACAATCACTGCCCCTTTAATGGAGCCTCCTAGGCTCTGAAACAAATAGGCCCCCAGGGCGAGCTATGGCGATAAACATAAACATGCCCACAAGGGGCAGCTGCCCTGTGATAGGGGGGGCAACGGGAAGAAATGTGGCCAAGCTGGAGCCCTCGCGGCTCTAAAACAACGGAGGCCGAACGTTGGAGCGGCCCACTGACAGACGGGGCCACTCAGACATGGTACCTTACACTGGTACCCCAAAAGAGAACCTGCTCCCTCAGAGAGCGGGAGCGCACTGTGACTAGGTCCCCCACCCAGCCCTTTCTCACCGGGCTCCGGCGCGGGAGTCTCTTCTCTTCAGGATGCGGCAGCACTTCTCCTGCGGGGCTTCCTGGGACTCCTGGGAGCCCCGCACTGCCGTTGGCTGCCACGGCCACCATTCCGGATTCACCTGGGCCCCCTCCTGGGGCCCCGGGCTCTCTTCTCTCGGCCGCAACTGCGGGGCTCTCCCTTCCGCATGGGAGCCCCGCGTCAGCACGCCGTGTCATCACTACCACTTCCGTCCGGCAGCCCCGCCCACAACCAGGTGGGCCGCGGACGCCGCAGCGATGTCGGCTCTCAACCGTATTCGACGGGTGTGCTACCTCTAAAGGAAGAATAACTCTGGAATGTGGGGTGGGCACCCGCTAAAGAGATTCAAATAGGCAGTCATGCAGGGTGGGCACCTGCGTTTAGGAACTTCATATAAGCAGGGTGGGCACCCGCAAAAGCGCACAAGGAGGAGGAATCCCTACGAGGGGGATTCCCTCGGTGATGACTGCAGCGCCGCGCTGCTCAGCCCCAAGGTTCTTCCTCGCTGGGGGAAGCAACTCAAAGGGCACGCTCAGTCTGCCAATAGAGCGCAGGAGGCTGTTGCAAGCCTTGGTAACATCAAGACAAAGGAAGCAATAGGTCCCAGAAGTCCTGGGCAGCAAAGATGGAGCAAAACAGTTCCCAACAAGAAAATTCCTCCAGGGATCCAGGGGCTGGGCAGGGCCTAGGGAGGCAAGCCTTCCCTTGGGCCCCAGCAGCAGCACGCCCCTGGTAGATTTGAGTACAGAACAAGAACATTTTACATGGGGTCACAGCCCCTCAAATTCCTTTCTCTCCAAAGGTGCAGGCAAGGGGCAAACCAGATGCAACTGGTTCTGGAGCACTTTGTTTTGCTCAACCGCTCTCCCTATTCACCGGACAGGCCAGGGACATCAGACACACCACAGGGGGTGGAGCCAGCATTGTGGAGGGAAGGCCCAGCCCTATTCAGGTCTCAGGTGCAACTCCTCCCTCCTGTCTAGATGCCTATCTCCCTATTCACCACCGGGCAGACCCATCCTGACACCTGGAGCCAAGCACACCAACCAGCTCCTGTCAATCACAAGCCAAACAGTCACATTCACTGCACATAGAAAAGCCAACTTCTAAAAGTGGCACTTCTACACTAGACACATTAAATCTGCGCACACCGTCTCGCAGCATTTAATCTCACGAGTTCGCACATACCAAACTCGACCCCACACTCCCCACACATCAGGAATTACCATGGACACTCATATCCCCCATGCATTCCTATGGGAGGGCAGGCCAATCTCACCACACATGATCAGAGAGCACATGCACTTTACACTGGCCCACAGTGCTAAAGTGTGCAGAGACCGGAAATCAACCAACATCATGTCAGAGTTCAAGGCAAAACGATCAGGGGTGAACCTGCCAAAAGGGCCAAGTTCAACACTACCTACTTCGTTTTTCACTATTGCAAGGCTACCTGTACCCTAAAGGCCAGAGTAGACAGTTTGATTATGACATCCTATAATCCTAAATGACTCAGGGAACATGGTAGAAATTCGAGTTTGGTATGCTTGAACTCAGAATGATAAAATGCATCTTTTAGTGAAGTTGGTTTTCACATTCTGTGTTTGAAAATACCACTTTTCGAAAGTGGGTATTTTCTGACCTAACCATCCAGCCTGCCTCTGCTAGCTTTTGTATTGTCTGTCTGGTTTGTGAGTGACAGGGGCTGGGGGAGACTCCAGGAGACAGGGTGAGTCAGCACAGGGCTGAATAGACAAATCTACACATAGATGAATGGGAGGAGTAGCACCTTAGCACCTGGGTCTGAATAGGGCTGGGCTTGCCTTCCATAGTGCTGGCTCGACCTCCTGTGGTGCGTCTGATGACCCAGGCCCACACTGACAAAGGAAGAAGGTGCACACTGGCAGAATGCACTCAGAACTGGTTTGAACTAGGCACAGGACCCTCTGCCTTCAGAGGACAAATGATTTGCTGGTATAAATATTGGGGCCCAGACCCCAGAGTTTAGATTACTTCTGAACTAAGGAACCTGCCAGGAAGAAGGACCGGCAAAGATGGAGGAGGAGTACTTCCCCTATGCTATGTGTTGAGGGTTTGGCCTGCAGTGGTTGAGTCTGTCTTAAGTAGGGAAATGATTGGCCACAATGTAAAGTACAAAGTTCCCCAGATTGGGTAGAGAGGAGGTAGAGTATGTCGATATGTAGTGTGTACAGAGAGAAAGAGAAAAAGCCAAAGAAGGGGAAATTCCCTTGTTGGGACTAAAACCCTCACACACCTAGCAAGCTAGATGTCATGCTTCATCATATGGGTTTGCTCCTCGCTGAACTGGCGCTGCAATGTTCAGCGGGCACCCTCAAGGGGGCTCTTTAACGGAGATCTTTAATCCCTGCCATATGGTGCATGCGGGTGTGTGGGGAAGAAAAAGGGGTGTAGTCGTAGGAGGTGAGGTGAAGATAAAAAAGGTGGGTCAGTCCACAAGAGAATTTATTGGAGTGGCTGGCGCCCTTGGTAAAAAGGTGGGAGGGGAGATAGTTGCTACTGGTTTAGGTTGGGCAAGATATCTACAACCCCCTGGTGTGGTCAACATGTTTCATGCCTGAAAACATGTTGACCACACCAGGGGGTTGTAGATATCTTGCCCAACCTAAACCAGTAGCAACTATCTCCCCTCCCACCTTTTTACCAAGGGCGCCAGCCACTCCAATAAATTCTCTTGTGGACTGACCCACCTTTTTTATCTTCACCTCACCTCCTACGACTACACCCCTTTTTCTTCCCCACACACCCGCATGCACCATATGGCAGGGATTAAAGATCTCCGTTAAAGAGCCCCCTTGAGGGTGCCCGCTGAACATTGCAGCGCCAGTTCAGCGAGGAGCAAACCCATATGATGAAGCATGACATCTAGCTTGCTAGGTGTGTGAGGGTTTTAGTCCCAACAAGGGAATTTCCCCTTCTTTGGCTTTTTCTCTTTCTCTCTGTACACACTACATATCGACATACTCTACCTCCTCTCTACCCAATCTGGGGAACTTTGTACTTTACATTGTGGCTAATCTTTCGGACTTGTACACTGGACCCCTTTAAATATTGTCCGCCCTGGTTCCCCCCCTTTTGTTATATAGGGAAATGATTGGACAGTGCTTTCATCATCCTGCTGTTAAAACTTTCTCCAAGGGCTTGAAGTAGAGCTTGCCTCCTGTTGGAAGTCTCAGGGATAGAAAAGACTTCAGAGAACTCTTTTGGGATCAAGAAGACTGCCAAGAAGAAGAGCTGTGAGAAGGGACTGCCACTTTGCTGCATGCTTTGCTGTGTTGGCCTGCAGTGGCTGCTTCTTGCTTGGGCAGGGAAAGGACTGAACTTTCTTCATACTACTTTTGTGAGTGTCTCCAAGGGCTTGAGCTAGAGCTTGCCCCCTGTTCAAGAAGTCTCAGGAACAGCAAAGACTTCAACCTCGACGCCGTCTAAGACGCTGCTGCTGACTCCGTGTCCTGAAGGCACCGCAGAGGGCACCACCACAACGCTGCACTGCAACCCTGGTCTCACTGACGACCCTGCTGATGCCACCACCGAGCCGTTCCTTGCACTGTGACCTGTGGGCATTGCACTCTGCATCGCCTTGCTTCACGCTGAAGCTTTGGTACTGTAGAAAGCACCGCCGCAACGCCACACCGCGGCCCTGGTCTTACCGACGATGCCTGCTGCCGCTGCAACCGAGCCACTGCTCACACTGCAACCTGTGAGAACCTCACTCCGCACCACCTTGCTTCACGACGACGCCTTGGTATCCCCGACAATGACGCTCCACGCTGGACTCGACACCGATGTTTGCAAAGTGGCTCAAGGGCACTGCTCATAAGGTTACACAACACACTGTTTTCATCCTGCACCCCAGCCTTGGCCTACCGATGCTGGTGCCATTGACTCCAGTTCGTCAGCAGACGACAGCGCTTCAGCAACGATTACGCCGCTGCTGCACCGTGACCGGCCAGCACCGTGATGAGCACTGCCTTGATCTCACACTGCGACCCTGGTCTCGCCGATGATGCCATCTGACCCCGCCACCGAGCAGCTGCTGGCACCGCGACCTGCGTACATCGCGCGCCGCACCGCTGCCCTTCGCACCGCAGCAACGGACGCCTGCCGACGCCAGCGCTCCCGACTCCATCAGAGAGGAGATTGATCTGTAACGCGTGTGACTTTGAGGGCCCCGATGACTCATGCATCGATCTCCGGAACCGACACCTGCGGACGCTGTGTTTTTGGAAGCTCAACGAGAGGACATTGACGCCCTGCATTTCTGAAAGGTACTGTTTGCACATCTTCCCGACACCGTAGCTGGCCCGCCACGGTCAGCCAAAATTGTTTGGAATTGTTTGCTCACGACGCTGTGATAGCCTGGGACGGAGCTATCGACATCAAGAAACTGTTTTTCAAGGTTATTTTGATAACTGAAGATTTTTAAGTACTGTATTGTGGATCTTTATCGTATTTGGTCTTGTTTTAAGTATATTAAAATATTGGATATTTTTCTAAACTGGGGTGGTGTCCTTTTGTAGTGCTTACACTGTATTACTGTTGGTTTTGTGCGAATGCTTTACACACTGCCTCTAAGATAAGCCTGACTTCTCATGCCAAGCTACCAAGGGGGTGAACAGTGGTTATTTTAGGAGTGTAACTCCCTTATCCTGACTAGGAAGAAGGGTCCCTACTTGGACAAATGTGCAAGCCCTTGCCAACTAGAGACCCCTATTTTGAACTGGTTATTATCATCTTATTTGTTCCTGCTGAAGCAGCATGGATATGTTCAAAAATTGTGCCAGCAAGGGATTTTGCTTAGAAAATGGAATTTTGAGCCAGGGTAGGAACAAATAAATTAGTTACCCACACTAATGTTAATTAAAGGCTGAGTCTGAGTTGAATTTATAGAACAGCAAACAGTATTGTTACCACACTAACAATACACATGAATGCAAACAACAAATGTAACAAATACACGAAAACCAGGGTTTATAGTCAAAAAATTATTATTTTTGTTTACAGTGAATAAAAAGGGTACTAGAAAATGCATAGGAGACAAACAAGAAGCATACTATATACTCCTACTGTAAATCACCAGAAATAAGTCAAGACTGCTGAACAATAGTTGTACAATGATTTCAAATCATCAGAATAACTGAAAATCAAAATAGATAAATGAATATCTGGCAGAATTAGACTTAAAAGTCGACGTTTCGGTCTTTGGGAGTGATTTCATAAGACCATCATCAGGACTTCATTGATGTGCATTGAGAGTGATGACCCTAAAAAGAAATGCAAAGTACACTGCCTGATGGTCACACCACTGACCATCAGGCAGTGTACTTTGCATTTCTTTTTTTTAAGTCTAATTCTGCCAGATATTCATTTATCTATTTTGATTTTCAGTTATTCTGATGATTTGAAATCATTGTACAACTATTGTTCAGCAGTCTTGACCTATTTCTGGTGATTTACAGTAGGAGTATATAGTATGCTTCTCGTTTGTCTCCTATGTATTTTCTAGTACCCTTTTTATTCACTGTAAACAAAAATAATAATTTTTTGACTATAAACCCTGGTTTTCGTGTATTTGTTCCATTTGTTGTTTGCATTCATGTGTATTGTTAGTGTGGTAACAATACTGTTTGCTGTTCTATAAATTCAACTCAGACTCAGCCTTCAATTAACATTAGTGTGGGTAACTAATTTATTTGTTCCTACCCTGGCTCAAAATTCCATTTTCTAAGCAAAATCCCTTGCTGGCACAATTTTTGAACATATTTCTGACCCAAGCCCGCAAGGGTTTATTGGGTTGCTCACCTCTTCTAGATATAGAAGCAGCATGGAAGCAGGCTGCTCTGGTCATAGAGTAGGGCAGGGGATGAGTGGTGGTCACACTGAAGTGCAGCATGAGGCTTTACCAAGCCCTCTGGGGCTGGCCAAGCAGTCATGGGCACTTGGCTTGTTCTCCACCCAATTGCATTACAACCAAGGTGGAGAATATGCCCAGGCCTCCGGTCCCCATCTGAGCACCGAATGACGGTGCTCAGACCAATCACAGCGCTACATGAAGCTTACAGGAGCCAATCACAACGCTCTATTGAAGCATTGTGATTGGCTCACAGGGATCTAACTGCTTCCTGTTCAGTCAAGGGAGGAGGGGCAACATGGGTCAGAGCGGGGAGGAGGTAATTGTATATTTTTTTACAATACCTTACCCCCCGCACCTGCCCTCTCACCCCAGATCCGTGCTGGGAGCTACTAGAAAAGTATAGCTATAGATTGGATATATTCCCGAACACCATCTTCAGCATATTTATGCTCCACTGAGATATCTAAAAAAAAATTTGTTCACAAAATCAACCATAATAATAATGATTTTATTTGCAATCAACACGCTCACATACCTTTGAAGGAAAGAATATACGCAAGCATAAAGACTCGGACACACTGAAAAAAAAATACCTTATAAGAAGTCGGATTTTATAGGATAAACTTTTTTGTGCTGCCAATATTGCATATATTTTCTCTAAAATACTAAATGTAAGAATAGGAACATTATGTTGCAATTTAGAACTTTGCAAAACTGTAATGGAGATGCCGCAGCCAACTTGTGTGTTTCAGAAAATCATCCATGATATCCTGCTATTTTAAGAATTACTTCTGGTCCTCAGGATCCATAAGGATAGATTACTTCTAGTCATAAGTGTCTTAAGTGTCTTTGGAGGGGCCCAGATGGAAGTAGACATATCAGCCTTGAAGCTCTTTGATGATAGCACTGAGGGCAAATAAGGTTTCTCCTTTTAGCTATTGACCAAGTATAGGGCTTCGCTGTCCTTTAATCTAGGTTTGCACTATGGAAATACCACCTACATAAATACAGACATATATTCTCAAAACCCAATTGAACTGTGTATTTGTAGGAATAACATGATTAAACCTCTCAATTTGTGTTTTTGGTTGTGAAAAGATGAACAATGGGGACTAAATTTTCCCAGAATACACACCAAGTCCACCAAGAACGAATGACTGAAGCCCTTAATTATGTCAGCATTTTTATCCCCTCCCTGTGAGATAGGTGCATGAAGTTGATATGTGTAGACTGATCAAAACCAAACTCTTCAGCGTATCAACCTTTTTCAAGTCATTCAAGCCCAAGGGTGGAATGCTCTTAATCAGTAACTTGACTTTAAACACTATTTTCCATTGAACACTCTATTTTATTTTATAGTTATAGCATGGTGGGATTTTCTCATTAAACAGTGAAAAAGTTTCCTCAGTGATTGTATGAAGGCCTGTTCAGAAGCTGCACATCAAAGAAAGGGGTGAATCATGATTGTACATTTGAAAGTAATCTTGATAGTCAATCAAATGTTTTCCTCAGCAGGCTTTTCATTATAGACTGCTGTCTCTCATCCTCAATTATGTCCTTACTTTGTTTCACCCACGTCTGGAATGAAGGAGAGGGTATCATTCACCAGAAGCCACCTGGACCACAGCAACACTCTCAACGCAGGAATAGCAAATAACTTCCCTGATCACCACAGACCATACAGATCACTGCAGCAACAATTGTCCTATATCTCCCTAGACAAACCCACATCACCCCTTCCACAGAAAACCCCACTTGCTCCCTTCAGAGAAAAGATGCCATTTCAAACTTGTGACCCATTCATATAAGGCCCTACACAGTTTCGGACTTGCCTTCATGAACTACCACCTGAACTTCCATCACTCCACCAGACACCTCCACTCCGCATCCCTTTCTCTAGTTCTCACCCCCCACATCCAACATAGCAGATGCAGAGGTCTCTCCTTCTCCCACCTAGCAGTGAAGACATGGAACGAGCTACCCTTTTGTCTATGGACTTCTCCATCTCTTTCAGAGTTTCAAAAGTTCCTGAAGACCTGGCTGTTTGGCTATCAACTTGATGCAAGATAGGCGTTCCAGTACAAAAACGCACGCTAACCACACTTCGTGACATTTACAATGATCGCCCAGGCCCGCGATATGTTTAGAAAACAGCTGCTAAAGCCCGTTAGCGGCTGGGACTTATGACCTGAAAAAAGGTGGTCTTAAAAATGGTGATAAAGAACAGTACATGAGGGAGACTAGCCCAGAGCTTCACTTGAAGCCCCACTGATGCCATGGAGGTACTACTCATGCAGTTTGGAGCAACAAGAATGCCACAATAAACACAGCCACTGCCACTGCCACCGCTCCCAGGACCACCACGGGGGCAGCGCCAAAGAAAACAGTGGGTACATCGCCCATGCCTCACCTTCACAGACCTAACACCAGAGGATGTGAACCCCCACTACAGGCTCAAAAGGTCATCCATCCTCCGCATCATGACCCAGATAGCCCCCAGGCTGCAGGCACCAACAGAGCGGAGAACCAACATCCCTCCACAGACAAAGCTGCTGGCAGTGCTGTACATGTTGGCCTCTGGTACCTTCCAACCAACAGCTTCCAGAGTTGGGGGCATCTCACAGTTATCCCTATCAAGGTTACTCCCAACTGTCTTGGATGGCATCATCAGCCTGAAACCCCAGCTTTGCTTCCCCAACACTGCGCAGGAACAGCTTGAGACCAAGCAAGGCTTTTATGACATTGCTGGCTTCCCGCAGGTGTTGGGGCAATTGATTGTACACATGTCCCACTTGTGCCCCCTGCAGACACTGCTGACATATATCTCAACAGGAAGCACACACATTCCATCAATGTGCAGGCAATTGTGGACAATTGTGGACCACGGGGCCTGTTCACCAATGTTTCAGCCAAGTTCCCAGGGAGTTTGCATGATTCTTACATCTTCCGGAAGTCCAACATCAACTACCGGTTTCAGGATGGCACATATGGAAATGCACTGCTTGTTGGTAAGTACTAACTGAACACACCACAACACCTCAAGTACACACTCATGGAACTCACAAATGTGAGAATGCACATGTTGGTTTTTTTATAAATCTTTTTATTGTTTTAAAGCAAAAAAATAAACGGACATATCGGTGTCATGTATACATCCAATGATAACAGGGTGAATTGGTACAAAAACAGGATAGACGTAGAACAGTAAAAAATTCTTCGAGAGGTCCGTACTATTAAGTACAAAATTTAAATTGGCATCAGTATAATCGCTATACTATTTAGAAGCGGATCCTCAAAACCCTTCCACCCATAAATCAAAACAGCAGGAGAATCATGGCAACCTGACACTAGAAGTTAAGGATCAGAGTCCGGATATTTCGACAATATTACGAGTAAAGGAAAGACTAAGAAAAAATTGAAAAAAGAGAAAAATTATATGGGCGATAACAAAAAGAAAACAATAAACCCATCCCCCCACCCTGCACCCCTGCAAATGGCTATCGCCTAACCCCCAGTAGCAGCGTGCCTGTCGCCCCAACTAACTAGGTTCTAAAAGAAGAAATCTACCAAAGTAGAGAAGAGAAGTGGAGGAGGGCATATTCGTACGGGCGCCCGGTCGCCCCTCCCCCCGCCAGAACCATGAATCCCCAGATTGAAGTCAAGAAATCTATCGGACAACAAATATGTGTCTCTACAAGGGAAACTTCAAACACCGCCCAGTTTTCCTAAAGCATAAGTTTAACAGATCCTGTGTCCATCATGCTTAAGTCAAACCCAGTCTTTCAAACTCATCCTTGCCCCTTCCGATCAGATGCATGAGTCCCCTCCGGACAGACCATCGCTTCCACAGGACAGTCCGAGTACGAAGAAAATGTAATAAAACTCAATGCAAGACAAAGCAGAAGAACGAAAGTGCTGTGAACACCGTCAGGTCCAGACGCTCCCTTCCCCGTTATGAACTCCCAGCGCTGATTCATCCGCCATCTTAGCGGCTCCGATGTATAGGGGAGTGACACAGTTTCATTCCGATAAGAGTTCTCATCAAAAGTCTCTGGAGTGGGAACATCAATTAGTCTTTCCATAGTCGGCAACGATCATAGGCTTAACAATCCATTGGTAGCATCGAGTCCAAAACACTGGTCAAGGGCTCCGACACCTCACACAGTACGGGTTCTACTTCCTCCATCAGAGTGGCCATCATGGGTGTCTCGATTGTCACCGTTTCTTGTAGTGGAGTAGGGTCCGGTCCAATTCGTATCATCTCAGAGAAGCGCGACACCATCGTCTGAATGCGGCCTTCAACGTACATATGAATTGACTCAATGGCTGCAAGTACAGTTCGTAACGACGGGTCACTCTCGGTCCGTTCCACTACTCTTTGATCGGTGACAGTCATGATTGCTTCCCCCATCGAGTTTGATCTCTCAGAGGGGGACGGGCGAGTCGGGAACGGACGACTGCAGAGGGAGACTTATCAGTTGTACCGATAATATCCTAGGTCCGCCACCGCAGGCGGAGACCCCGACCCAGTGAACACCAGCGGGCCCTTTACCGGGTCACCGGGCAGGACCCCCGCCCACAGCTGCAACCGTTGGGCTGTCACCCCTCCTCCGACTTTCACCAAGGCAGCCAAACGTCATCCACATCAATCCGAGAAAGCGAAAAAAAAGAAATTCCCACTCCGGTAGACCGGACCCAATCACACCACCACAGACGATGTTGTTGAACTGAAACCCAGATGGGCCAGCACTCGAGACCCCGGCTTCTGGGCAGATCTAGGCCGCAAACTTCCACTCGACATATCTTCGTCAGCCCAACAGGTAGAAGACTCAGGATAGCACCATTAATCTCATGGCAGGTTCATACACACTGTGGCTGGGCGCAAGAACAGGATAAATGACAGGATATTCTGGCGGGAGTCAGAGGTCGGCGGAGCCGGGAGCCTACGCGGCCATCTTGGTTGCTAGCGTGGCTCCTCCTGTTCAATGCACATGTTGTTAATTTCATACCACATGCCTAGTAACAACCCAAGTCACCACATCACTCAGGGACACCACCACATCACTCAGGAACACCACCACATCACTCAGGGACACCACCACATCACTCAGGGACACCACCACATCACTCAGGGATACCACCACATCACTCAGGGGCACCAGCACATGCACATTTGTAGATCCATGTGTGGAAATCCCTGGTGTCGGTGTTGGCTGCAGCGGTGTGGGTGTTGTGTTGATGGTGGAGTGGAGCAGCACCTAGTGACTCAGCTTCAGTTCCTTTGTGTGGCGCTGTCTGTGGGTTTTGCTGGCTTGGGTTTTTTCCACGAGGTAGTGTACGCAGTGGTGGTCACTCATTGTAGGTTGAGTGGTGTGGATGAAATGGATGCTGTTCCCACATGCAAAGATGGGTTTTAGGGTGTGTCCTGCCTTGTGGGTCAGTGTGGTGAAGAGTTGGGTCAGTCTGATGTTTGCAAGCTTTCGCCAGAGGGTACTGTATTTGGAGTTGTTTGTGAGGTGGAAGCTCAGGTCGGAAATGAGTACATAATCCATGGAGTAGATGACGTGGTGTGTGAGGATGTTGATGGCGTAGGCAAAGCGGTTCTAGCCTCTTGGGGCTCTGCAGGTGAGGGTGCCACAGAGTGTTGCTTTGTGGCTGGTCTGGACCAGGAAGTGCTGGTGTTGGGCGGTGGTGAAGGTCTTGCGGCAACAGGAAAACTGGACATGAGTTGTGTCTGATGTGGCCTATTGTCAGTTGTTTGTTATCCTTGCATTTACTTTGAGGAGGGCGAGGTAGTTGTAGCGCTAGACGATAGGAGATCCTGGGTCCCTGCTGCTGTTTGCGTTTGGCTTGCGGATGGGCACAGACTGGATTGGCTTTTGCACGCCATTGGAGTGTCAGTGATGCAAACGCACAGCCCCCACAATAAAATAGGCTAGGAGGGAGCGACAAGCAGTTGTGAGGCAATGTAATTTGGATTGATGCTGGTCAATTGTCTAAAGCTACACATGGCTAACCTGTATTCCAAAGTAGCATAAATCACACATCACAAAATATAAACACTGCATACACAGCATCCACATCAACTAATGGACATATCTCTCCATTACATGATTCAGGTCATCAAGGATATGCACTCTCCCCATGGCTAACAACACTCCCTCCGAGCCACAAACACCCAGGCAGAGAAGCAGTATAATTTGGCCCTTGGACGCCACAGGGCCATTGAGGAGTGCACTTTTGGCGTGCTAAAGTCAACAGTGTGCAAGATAATCATAGCTGTTGTGTGCTGCATAATATATGTGTTCGCACCAATGCCCCATGGATCCAAAGCCAGATGCACCAGACAATGCTAAGGATGATGAAGAAGATGAGGCTGGTGCTGCACACCCCACAGTTTCTGCTGCAGGAACTGCCAGAAGGAACTGAATCATAAACAATTTCTTCACCTGAGCACTTCACAATGTGACATTCCTTTGTGATATTTATGTGCAAAATGCACCTTAGCACATTTTGTTCAATAAAACAACACAACACACATACCTTATTTGCATGTTTATCCTCTGCATAAGTACATCTCCCTGACAAGTGAAAGTCAAACATTTTGAGTGAAGTATTGTACAATTGTAATTTTGAGTGTGGTATGTCTTTTGTGGTCAGTTATGCCTTTTAGAGTGTCATTTGTGGTCAGATATGCTTTTAGGGTGTCATTTAGGGTCAAATATGCTTTTTGGGGTGTCATTTTGGGTGTCATTTGGGGTCAGATATGCTTTTTAGAGTGTCATTTGTGGTTAAATACGCTTTTTAGGGTATCCTTTGGGGTCAGATATGCTTTTCAGGGTGACATTTGATATTTTTTTTCCATAATCGCGATGGAAAATCTATTGCTACACACATTGAACAACACAAAATATTACCTCTAATCCAATTACCGTGCAGTTTCTCACCGCGTAGTCAAAAAATGGGCCACAAACACACAGGAAGTGATGTCTGCATGCTTCCTGCTTCCTGGAGGAGTGTTCAGCACTTTCACTTTCTCTTTGCTGCTGATTGTGGAGAGTATTGGAAGTGTTTGGCGTTGTGTGCTGCAGATTTTTGATTGAGAGAGTGTTTCTGTGTCCTGTGTACGTTCGATAGTGTCTCTGTGAAGTGTTGTGTACTCGTTTTCATGTGTTTTTGAGTCTTGTCCTCAAACTTGTCAAGTGTCTATGGGGTAGTGTAACCCCTTCGCTGCAGCGGCGATTCCGCCGCAGCGCTAGGGGGGAGGGGGGGCCGCACGGCGCTACCATGCTCGTGAGGGAACCGCTCCGTCACGAGCCTCGGGCGCGCTGTGCTTGTGACCGATCGGTTCCGTCACGGCCCCGCCTGCTCAATAGAACACGCCGCGCAGGCGCAAAATCATCACCGCGCTGGCGCGCCGAGCGGGCCGTGACGGAACTGCTCCGTCCCCAGCACAGAGCGACCGAGACTGGTGACGGAGCAGTTCCGTCACCAGCATGGGAGGGGTTAAATGATTAATAGTTTTGGGGCATATATTTGGGTATTATTTTCTTTGGGGTGGGTTTAGGTGTGTGCTGGGAGATGGTGGGTGTGGGTAGGGAGGGCAGGATATCAGAGGGGCCATTGGGGGGCTTCCTCTGGCTGCTCAAATTTTACCTGCCATTGATGGTGGATAGTGGTGGTTGTATCCTTTCTGGTTATGTCGTCTGTTCACGGAAGATCAGGCGGGAGCGCGTGAGAGCTTCGTGTGTTTGATGTGGACAGGACTGTCTGCCAATGGAAGCGCCAATGGCAGGATTGCGTCGGAATGAGGGTGACCTGTTGGACCACCTTGGAATCATCATTGGCCTACAGTCTGGTAAGTTCAACCTCAAAATTGATATATGAAGACTCATATGAAAAGGCAAATATGTGGTGTGTGACACAATGGTTTATATGTGCACAACTGTGATGGAGTGAGGAGTTAGACATCATGCTTTCACGCCTAACGTTGCTACATAAGAAACACAATGCTGCACCATATGTACAAGCATAGGATGCAGGCTTGCATTTTCCCCTACGCTGGCGCAACACTTAGCACTGTAGTTCCAACGATGGCACCCTTGCACCATAGTGCGTGCAGGGCAAATATTGTTCATGTACTGGAAGGGTGACTGTACAGAAAAAATCCAAGTCATTGATTTGTTGACGTGTGATGCACAAAAGGAAGAGTTAATGATTAATTCCGCCTTTAGGTATGCTGCCCTTGCACATAGGCTTTGTGTTACAATGGATGATATAGTACCAATTATTCTATTGAAATAGGACATCTCCAGAGTGTTATACACCACCAACAGTTGTGACATAACCTTGTGCAATCTGCAGCGATTCTATCGCCCATAGAGCATGTATTACATTGTTTTGGGTGAAGAAATGGGGCTTTGGAAATGTGTCACACAAGTAGTATGTGCACATTTGACAGCATCATTATCTATTTGGCCTGACTCAGCATTCTCCAGTCTTGTGGGAATGACAGGCAAAGTAGACACAATCATGTAGTCAACAAGGACTGCAACAGTACAGTCACAGAGCATTGTCAGTGATGGTGATGAATTGTATGATGAATAGGACATGTGTGATTTTATGTCTGATACCAACACACTTTTTTTTTCATGTCTCACAGCTGGAATACAACTCATCACAAAGGGGAATATCGACACCTTCAAGGACCCCCACGCCACTGGTGAGTTCAGCAATTAAATATAGGCATTGTGAGATATGATGAATGTGAAATCATTATCCTTGTAGTATGCAGTATGGCTGTGCATCACATGCACCTTGCCTCCACTGTGATGATGTTTTGGGGAAGTGTGAAGTGTGTACAATTCAGTAAGTGAAGATGGAGGATTGCATGTGTCTTCCAGATGTAACTTTGCACATCCCCAGTCAGTGATACCCATGCAAGTGATATATATGGGTACCGTCACAACAGCACATGCATGTTGATTACAGAGCATACAGATAGGAGAGAAGACATGTGAGTGGTGTTGCTGATGAGTATAACCAGACATGGAATGCATGTACATCCATGACTGAGATGACTGTGCAAGTGGTCCCGATCATGCTCAAGGAGGTATTTGTTTTCAGGCCGCGCGTGGTCAGAGACAGGTCTGCACAGTCATATTGAAGGTATGCTGCATACCAGCTTCACAGAAGTAGCAGGGTGTAGCTTTAAGCCAAGGATATCAATAGCAAGTTCCACAAACACCTAGCAAAGATGGCCCTATGTATCTCATTGGAATGTTCTGCCCATGCAATGGTGTTGCCAAGCTTTCTCCTCTGGGTAATTTCCCTGGTAGACTTAGTGGCAAATGTACAAACCCCTCTCGCCAAATTTGTGACATTACTCCACAAGCATTTACACTGCATGCTTTTTCTATGCAGTTGTTTCTGCCCAATATATTTTACAATGCAGGCCTCAACAGCAGTATCCATTAAAACGCAATCCGCATTCTAATACAATTACCATTATGACTCCAAGGGGCCGTTACTTTGGGGAATGCAATGTAACAGTTTGCGTTGTGAAGCCCTGCGTTGTAAAATTGGTCAGCGGAGAAAAAATGTGGATTAAAGACATGCAGATTTATAAAATTTGAGTAAACTAGGTTTCCCCCTCTTGACAGCACCGCGTCACCTATTGTGAAGTTGTGGTGTAGAGAGGGACTGCACCTCATGTACAAGTCAGTGTATAGACACCTAACGTGTTTCCATATGTGCTGCTTGATGCAGCACAAATGTAAGTATAAGTAGGGCTGTTCCAGGATTGCTCATGTGCAGGTTCATTGTCCAGGTCACTTTCTAACTTCACAATGTTACTTTAGAGTATAGGCTTCCATGTTTCACTGACCTTGTGTTTCTGAGTTAAATGGAGAAAATGTACATAGTCATCAGGACTCACATTTTGTCATTGCTCTTATTTGACAGACAACATGTCGCCAGAGTTGTCCCACGTCTTCAAGGTGAGGAAGGACTGTTACTTCCATATCTGCAAGATTTCCAAGGGATATCGCAACGGAGGTACCAAGAAGACCGGTCAGCTGGGATTTGGAAGTCGGTGCCCGAGGTAATGACCCCCGGTAGGCAGAGTGTCACACGCCATCCCTGGCCCCTCTTGCGACAGGTGCGGCTCCCGGCGTGGACAGGCAGCAACACATCCCCCTTCAACACCACACACACAAGGGACAATGCCACCTGCACCAGCAGATCAGGTGGTGCCGTTCACTGTGCAGGACCGGCAAACAGTCATGGACAACAATGTTTTGCTTGCTGAAATTCAGTGGGAAATAGCGGAGCATACCAGGCACCTGCAGGATATTAAGGCAAACCTGGATCTCGCATATTGTTTAGACATTTTGAGCCCCATCCCCCTCTTCACCCTTCCCCCAATGTTATTTATTGTTCTTAGTTAGTGTTAGGTAAGTATTTACAGTGTTAGGTAGTGTAGTTGTAAAGTAGGTAAAGTTAGTGTTAGATGTTAAGGTAGTTTTAGATATTTATTCTTCTATAGTATTTGGGGATAAGTTTCCTTTTCCTTTGGGTGGGGGGTTGATGTCTTTGTTGTTATATTAAAAATAAAGCCCCCAAAAATATATATTTGTGTAGGATAACGGTGTAGTTAGTTTATGTCTAGCTTAGATGTCTTTGTCCAGTCTCATGATGTGCTTTAAGGGTGGAAGGGGGGTTGATGTCTTAGATATGTTGTTGAGTGTTTAGGATTAGTTATGGTAGATAGTTCCAGTTAGTTTAGATTAGGTTATTTGTAGTAGTGATTAGTGTAAGTTTAAGGTAGGTTTTTTATACTTTCATAATAAATTGTTACTACTTTACAATTCTGCTTGCACTTATTTTAGGGCTGATTTGGTGGAGTGTTGCTTTTTACCTTGTATGCAAATTATTCTATCAGACGATAATCTTTTGAATGTGTATGTGTGGTCATGACATGTAACGTAGCTTGACGGATAGTGTCATGATACTTTAGTTATGAGCACAGTAACCTTGCATGGATTTAATGGTGGCAAGTAGGAGTTATGGCCTGGTCTAGGGACACTCTTTTGTGAAGTTTCACATCTTAAGTGTGACTCACGGAGTTGGACAGCACATTGTTGGCCATTTACAACACAACTTAGTGACATGGGTTTGAGCAGGTATTGACATTGCAACTCTTATCCATCTTGAAGATGGATGTATGCGCAGGGTACCACAGATTCCGTCTACCCCCTGCATATCACGTAACCCTGGTTCAGAGTCCATCTACCATGCACAGACATGTGCACACTTGCTGTGTACTGCAAGTGTGTCATCATCATTTGAATTGGATGTTCATGTGCATGGAGGTTCATCCTCCTGCCCATGCATAATGTTATCATTTTGCGGATCAAATGTGAATGGGATATGGCAGAACTGTGGGCCCGATTCACAAAACTGATCTGAGATAAAATCATATCTTTACGACTTTAGGTAGTCACAAAAATGCATTTTGGAGTGGAAAACGTAAGAAACCTTACTTCACCACTCCTAAATGCCTTTTATGAATACCGAAATTTGTAAAGTTAGGATTTTGTCTCAGATCACTTTTGTGAATTGGGCCCACAGTTCTGCTGCACACAGGAGGGGAAATGTAGCATTGCTCCCTGTAGTGCCAGAGTCATATCCACTTCTCCCAGATGCTACTTTTGGCATTGGCTTATAGTGATGCCACCCTTGGAATGGTGGTACAGCATCTGACTATGTGATAATGCAGTGCACTACACATCCCTAGACACATTGCCCTATCCGCTCACAGTGGTCACAGCATGAGAGGGTTCCTTTTTTTATAAGGCATTGTTAGGCCACAGGAAGGGGCTGGCTGTGGGCTTGCACTTTGGGATCAGTCCCTGTTGCAAACACCACTTCACTGAAGCAGACATTGTGGTTCCAATAGCGGCTGGTAGACATGTGCCCTAACAATTCTTCAGCTATGTGAATATGGTGTGCTCCATCTTTGAATCTGACATGCAATGAGCCCCATCACAAAAAGCTTTGTCCACCCCACAGAGTGTAAGTAGATCTGCCAAGTGATACTTTGTAGCAATGGTAAAGGGACACACTACTTGTGGTATGCGACTGACTTGGACATATTTGCACACATGCCTATTTCCATCATGTAGGTAGGGCTAAGTTGGGATCTTGCTAGAATGTTGTATTTGAGCAATGAGGACACGGCTAGTTCACACATACCCGTTCATCTCACTACCTATCTGGGACACAGTTTAACATGGACACTTCTCATATGTCCCTTGGTGTAACTTTTGATGGATGCACTGGCCCAACATTTTTACAGACTTCTATACTTGAATGGCCATAAACAACATACACCTGTGTGCTTTAGAGGTCGGTGGTGGGAGTGCTTCTGCGTGTTGATGTGGGGCGGGAAGGAGCAGGGTGGGGGTAGTAAACTACGGAATATGGCCAAATACAGGTAAGTAAACATATAAATAAATAAAATGAATTTTGTTGCGCGCACTGCATCTCATTTGGCGATGCAGTGTCCGCAACGAAATTCATTTAAATTATTTATACGTTTACTCACCTGTATTTGGCCGTATTCTGAAGTTTACTACCGTCCGACCGACGTCACCGCCCGGCAGCACTCCCACAACCGACCGCTACTGCCTGTGTGACTTTAACTTTTTTATTTTAATGCGCATTTTCTCGGTGGAGGGACAGAGTACTTCAAGGGTGACATGTCCAGAGAAGAGGTTGAATTCAGTCGGCAGCCTGATTGCAGTGTCATTGGGAACAACACAAATCATGGCAGTCCATACTGAGGTCCAAGGTGATGTGTCGAAGAGTGGATCTGGGGAAAGTGGATGCTGATGTTCCATGGCATGATGGTAAACACTGATCCAAGGCGAAAGAGTACATTTGGCACAGCTGAATGCTACCGCTTTATTCTTCACAATAATGCAGATTCATCCACTTCTTTGTCCTCTGATGTGTCATGTGCCTCACATTGCATGGTGGTAGTTTGGCTGCAGCAATGTGAGGCACTGACACGTCAGGGGGCGGAGATGTGGATGTAGAAGCAGCAGCATTCTTCTGTGCCAAACCTTGATGCAGCAATGCAGTGATGATCAGCTTCAGGGCATGAAAGATTCCAGCTAAGTCTCATTGGTGTGCAGCCGTGGCAGCCATTGGTCCGCTTGCATCCGTTCCATGTTCTCCATTATCATTCGCATGCGGTCCAACTCTTGGCTGACATTGCTGGAGTCATTCTGACTGGACAGTTGTTCTTGTCTCTGAGTCATGACTCCAGCGATGTCAGCCATGGAATATCAGAGAGCATGAAGGGTACTGCGGGTGTCTGTGATGTTCTGTAGTTGGTTCCAAATGGGACTCAGACACCCACGTACAGCTTTGAGTTTGCCCGCCAGGCTGTCAAACCCCACCCGCACATTATCAGCCATCTCCTGCTTGACCTATGCTGCACAGCGTTGAAATGTCAGAAGTGGGTCCTCAAGGCCCTGGGAGACAGCTGTTGTGGTAGGTGCTTGCTGGTGGGTTGTTTGTGCAAGGGGGAGTTTCCATGACGCAGCTGGATGGCCCTGCTACCAGAGATGGGGTGCTAAATGAGTCTAGCAGCTGTTGGAGGGTGTCCTGGTTGATGGTGGTGAATTCCTCCTTTTCATCAGTGAAGAGTGGGACAGGCTGCTATACAGGAGTGGCTGATTCTCCCTCTGCAATGTAAAGGGGAGATGTAGTTAAATGTGTGTTTCAGGTATGATCATGCATTGGATGAGTTTACGAGCAGACTGCATGACAATGTCCATTCTGACTGTTTAGGAGGAGATACCTATTATATGCTGGATAGTGAATTTTGTACAACATCACTGATGCCTAGTGCCAATGCAGGCACCCTTGCAGCATAGTGCAAGGGTGTCTGCATTGTGGGAATGATTGTTTATGTGCAGGAACGTGTCCCTTCCTGCACATAAAAAATCTTAAATGGCTAATTGCAACTTCTATGTGTGCTGCTTTGTGCATCACACATAGAAGTTGCAACTCGTCATTTTTAAAAATATTGTTTATGCGCACGAAGGGACACCTTCCTGCACAGAAACAATCTTGCATGGCATTTCGCTGTTTTTATGTGTGCTACACAATGCAGCACACATAGAAACAGCAAAAACAAGGAGAACTAAAGCATCTCTCCTCGTTGCATCATGTTAAGACCATGTTTTGGTGCTGCCCCATAATTACGTAACCCTTCTAATTATGGGGCAGGGTCAACATAAATGAGTGTTGCTGCGGAACGCCCACTGCAACACCCATTGCCCACCCCTGTCACGCTTAGTATAGTGCAAAAGGGGGCCTTATTTACGAGGCAGAGTTAAGCCACGTTAAGTGACATTCCTGTGGCAATAGGTGCTTGTAAATATGCCCCTGAGTTTCACTCCAGATCCGCACATGTGAGGGTAGAAGCTTGTGCAAGAATCCTTCCACTCTTCTAATTGACTCTATATTATTCACAATTCATTGTGAAAGGATCCAGTGCATTGAACATAAATATGAGCGATGGCTGTGTAGATGGAATGAACATTTGGTAGATGTGTTCAGCACACAGGGAAATCAATTGAAGAAGGAATGCCTTGGGAAATGTAAGTGCAGGTCAGTTAAGCTTTAAATTGTAGAAACTCTTGGGTTACATCGAAAATGTTGATAAAAGTTAGGAAATAGTTTTGAAAGTAAGGTTTATTGGGCACTTAAAGGATAGTAGCCAATTGCATTGAGAAACAGGAGTGAAAGAAGAGAGAAATGCTATTATAACACAATCTCATCTGCTTGACAAAATGAGTCAAATATCAAAGTCACGAACATGATTGTAAAGCAGAAAAGCAGCTATGTGCAAGGACAAAGTGATCAATGGGAAGCAAATTGAATGAAAAAGCATTTCTATCAATTTGGTGCCCAGTATAACTAGCCCTCCGATGAAATAAGCCAAAAGGCTAGGCAAGGAGTTCAGAAAAGGAAATTGAGTATAAGTAAAGCAAATTCAATTAATTTGTGTTGCGATTGAGATCAATCATAAAGTCAAAGGAAAATTAGTATGAAAGAGTTGAATTAAGTGATGCACTCAGAGTGGCCTCATTTGTAAATGTATTGTGAGTCATTGGAGTTGTTGAAACCATATAGTTATGAAGGGTTTAACATTGTGCTTCAGTCTTAAGACTGCCACGTTTCCTCTTTGTTTCCTTGTGGCAAGAGTAACTACAAGCATTTGCAATGCACTACATCTCGCATTTACCCAAGTTTAACCTATTGACATTGCAAATGACAATGCCTTTTAATTTTGTTTTTGTTTTTAAAACATAAATAAAAGGCATTGGGGATACTCTCACGAACGTGTGATAAGTGTCGCAAAATTTGCTTAACGCAACTTCCAACACCACAGTCTATCGCGGGAAAAGAACTCTTTGTTAACTAAGTATTCAAAACACGGAGGCACCATGCGATAGGCCCCCCGACAACGTGATAAATGTCCGTGATAAAGTCAGTGCGATGAGGCTAATCGCGATACAAAAAGCAGCGAAAACCAGTGGCAGGCATGCAAATCCCATGCATCTGGCGGGAAAATGCACTATAAAAACAACAAAAAGAACACACCAAAAACAATCCAAAGTGTGTAGCAACATGGATGCACCCGGACCACGTGCAGAGGCTAACGCAAACCCCACAAGCCCCACAGATCACCAGCAAGGCACAACGGGGTCTGGGAAGGCAAAGGAGAAGAGGGAGAGGAAGACGGGGTGCAGTCCGCAGGAAAACCAGATCAACATCACGGAGGTGACAGAGCACTGCCGCGAGGTTACCCATGCGGTCGTACATGGGCTAGTTGCATGCTCGCATTGTGCAATTGCGTGTTCGCAAGTACAGAGGTTACCCAAAATGCAAACATAAGTGTCCGTGAGTTGCAGTGCAATGAGGTTGGGGCACTAGAGCTGAACGTGCACATGTGAATGAATTGTCTAGGATTGTGTCCCTTCATGATATAGCTGATGCAGCTGCAGTGGGGTGTGTTACACCTCCATCATCTTCCTCATCATCGTCACAGGTCTCCCACACTGCCTGAGGTGACATTGCTGCGTAAACTCTCCACAGCACACAACTCAATCAGTAACGGTCCATGGCTTGAAGGTGCACTGAGTTAGTGGCACCTGGAGTGCTGAGCAGGGTATCAGGCAGATGATACAGGTGTGAGCAACTTTGTTAGTCTGTCAGGACCACTGTTTCGACTCTGGCAGTTGGCGATTAGAGGTGACCTGGAGGTAGTGGCGGGTGCCTCCTGTGGTGATGCCTCAGAAACAACATGGAGACACCACCCCTCCCCATCCCATCTTGCCCTCCTTAGAACTGCGAGATTCTTTAAAAAAAACAATTTTTTCAGAGAAAGCGTCATTCTTTTGTCTTCAACTCTCTCGCGCCAAAAATAGACCTAGAGAACTGTTCAACATTATCAAAAACCAAACCAACCCTGTACCCCTTAACCCAGTGGCCTCCATTAGCAAATGTGAAGAAATCACCAGCTATTTCTGTGAAAAAATCGCAAAAATAGACCGCGCTTTCCTTGATGCTCCACCCTCGCTCAGCCCTCAACCACCCCTGATTACCTCACCTCTTCCGCCTCTCTCCTGAACACTTCCCCGACTCACTCTCACCCCTCCATTCTCTCATCCCTCCTGAACGCACACCCCTTCCACTTAAAAATAATGCCTCATGGCTTAATTTCCACCCTGTATCTGAACAGGAGGTCTTCAACATTTTAGCCCAAACCAAACTTTCCTCCCACACCAAAGACCCACTCCCTTCCGCACTCATCCAAGATCTCAAACATGTCATCTTCCCCCACTGGACCAACATAATCAACACCTCACTTTCTACAGGGAGTGTGCTCATGTCCCTTCAACTCGAGCAAATCACTCCCATCCCAAAAATCCTAAAGCTGACTCCAACAACCCCAATAACCTCTGCCCCATCTCCAACCTCCCCCTCCTCTCCAAAGCCCTGGAAAAATGCGCCCTTCTTCAACTGGACAAACATATCGACAATTTCAACCTGCTGGACCCACTCCAATCTGGCTTTCGCAAATGGTGCAGTACGGAAACAGCGCTTCTCAATATAGTTGATGACATTCACCTAGCCCTGGACGAGGGCGAGACCTACCTACTCATCCTTCTTGACCTTTCTGCGGCATTCGATACAGTTTACCACCCAACCCTACTCAACACACTCACAAATCGCTTCGGCCTCAGTGGCACTGTACTTAATTCGTTCACTTCCTACTTCCGACAAAGAACACAACAGATTAAAATTCAAAACTGCCTCTCTAGTCCAACCTCTGTCTCCCTTGGTGTCCCACAAGGATCCTTCCTCTCTCCTGCTCTCTTTAACCTCTTTATGGAACCCCTTTCCTGGATACTCAAACAAGAAAAAATCAACTCCCACCTATATGCTGACGACACCCAACTGTACTATAAAATAAAATCCCATGCAGATATCCTCGACCTCAACACGGCCTTAACCAAGATCCAAACCTGGTTCCACAACAATCATCTGAAACTCAACCTGAACAAAACGGATATCATCCTCTTCTCTCCCAAAAACAATCCACTCCTCATCCAATAATGGATTGCCAATCTTAATGCGTTAAACTGCTCTCTCTCCCTCGCCGATTCGGTTAAATCACTCGGCATCACCATCAACAATACACTCACTGGGGAGGAGCTACGCTCGCGAACAAGATGGGCGCTTAGGCTCCCGGCTCCGCCGATCTCCGTCTCCTGTCGAACTATCCTGTTAAAAATCCTGATCCTACGCCCAACATCCAGATGGATGAATAGTTGCTGACCCTGGTGGTGCAATCCCGGTCATTTTCCGGACTTTGTCCACAAAGTTACACCGTGTCGAAATTTTCGGCCTAGCCTGGCTTGGAGCCGGGGCCTCGAGTACTGGCCCGGCCGGGCTGCAAGTGAACAACATCGGCCGTGGGACCCAGATTGGGTCCGGTCCCTCGCCGCGGAGGTCACTTAGCCTGATTCTTATGGTGTTTGTTCGGTCTGCTTAACACCGAAGAAGAGGTACTGCTACTCTCCTGTGGCCGCGAGGCAGAGTTCCCCCGTCCCGGAGACCGGGTACGCCGCCTCCCCGGATTCGAAGGGCCGGGATCTCCATTCACGGTGGAGGAATATAGACTGCTGTGCGGTATACGATCAACCGTCCACCACGACCCTTTACTCCGTTCTGGCCTGTTTCCCCGGAGAGCCAGAGCTCTGAGGTCCAAGGTCCGGCCAGTAATCAACAGAGCGGAGATGGGTCGGACGGAAAGCGAACCATCGCTGAGGACCGTCCTGATAGCTATCGGGGCTCTGCATTCTCATGTGGAGGTTCTGATCCACAAGATGTCCGCTTGTGCAGCTGGGACTGAGCGCCTGAGACCGGACCATGCTTCATTGCAGGAGCCTAAACGTGCGGAGCCTCCCACGGTAAACGCCTTGCCGATGGAGGATGGCCTTGTGCTTGATGCAGAGTTTGATCCCTTGGTTGGTAACCGAATATCTGGAAATAACTCAGGTGCCGTGACTGTATTACCACAGCTACTGGTCCTTCCAATGAAGATCGAACCACTCGACTCTCCGTTTCTGGAGCTTCCCTTTGACTACTCCCAAACCGCAAAAACAACTCCTTCCCCCCCGGCAGTTTCAACGTGTTTTCGGAGGAAACGATATCGGGACTTGCTGTCGGAGAGGCGGTGCGTATGTGAAACTGGGATCTTTGATGGACTACAACTATTGCTCCTATGCGGACTAAACTTTATTGCCCTTATTTTCCATCTTGTTTATCCTGTCTAGAGAGTGGTTTCACATGTGGGAGTTCGTATCGCAGATCGTAAGGGCCAGGGTTGATACTGACTATAAGGGGTTTGCAACGTTGCTTCTATTGACATGGGTTTTCTACCACTATTCTTGCGGAGGGTTAGGCGGTGTTTGTAACCTCCCCTGTTTGCTTTGATTGACTATCCTGATTGTTTCTTTGGTTACGTACTCAGGGGTCGTAGTTTCTGATGGGGGAGGGGAGTCTGGGAGCCGTATGTCCATCTCCTCCCCCACTTTTTTCTACGTTCAGAATACAGTTATTTGGGGCGACAGACACACTGCTAGTTGGGGTTGGGCGGAAGCCTTATGCAGGGGTGCAGGGTGGGGGGTAGGGGTTTGTTGTGATGTCCCTTTTTTTCCTTTTTGTATAATATCCTGTTCCTCTTCTGTTATTAGATGCCTGCCTGAGGGGTTGTATTGATTGGTGGGTGGACAGCTCCTCGGGGTGGGGATGTGCAAGAGATCCTCATTAAGTATTGCCTTTAAGCGCTGCAAACGTGGAGCGATCGTTGTTTCACTATGGTGCAAATCTTTGAGCCTGCCTGCCACTCGGACTTTGTGATTCTTTTTCCCTCAAAATTCTGCTCCTTAGGGTGGCGGCCCAACGAAAGTGTTGAACTGTTCGCTATGATATATCCTGTGTTCTAATAATCGCATGCCATGGTAGCTAACAATATTTTGCTTTCGCCTTGTGGATTTCCGTGCACTACCCACTGTTGGTCTATATAAATGTTGCTTATCCTGTAATGTAAGGCATCTGCCAACTGTTTTATTTTTTTGTATTTCTATAATAAAAAGAATTATAAAAAAAAAAATACACTCACTCTTAATTCTCATGAATTAATTTGGCGGGGGACAGTGGAAGGTGTCCCCAGGGCATAATGCAGAAGGCAGAAGTCATCTGGAAGCTACAAATGGAAGAGTGTATTGCTACAGCCTCATTTTCCCCACCAATTCGGTATCAGCTACTTGAGGAAGAAGACAACCCGCTGGTCCATAGACACAGACGCCACCAAAGTTCAACCAGAGAGTGTCCATGAATGTCGGGGAACAGACTAAGTGGCACCGGGGTAGAGAGGAGATGCAGTCTTCGATGATACCGGTACAATGATATGAACTCGGTCAATGCAAATCAAGACTCAGTTCCAAATGTGTGACCTGGGTATGCCAATGAGAAAAGAGTACGGTGGACCTATGTAGTGGAGGCTGCCTGGGTCGCGGCCCTCAGACTTGGAGCTTGCACTGGCACGTGGTGGGACCTCTCGGACACATGCCGGTGTTTGCAGGTGGGCATTGAGGCCTGGGTGCTCAGAGGCGGGCAAGACTGGTTCAGGGACCAGCATCCCAGGATGCAGCAGGCGCACAGGTTCACAGGCAACACCGCTCACGGCTATGGCATCGGCCTCGTGGTGGGGTGAGAGGCGCTGCCCTGGCAGACACATCGGACATTCTGGAAGAGGACCACGCCCAGAGTTGTGTGCATTTTATTCACACCCCTACACCGGCCTGGTGTACAACGGGCCAGCCCACTCTGCTCACGCTTACTGGGGGGAAGTGAATTGGGCAGGCTATGTGACACCTCCGACTCAGGCGGTCGTTGGTGGGAGGGTGGGACACATGCAGCACGGCGAGCAGTTTTGTCTGAGGTGGGATGTTGGTTGTCTGCTGTGTTGGTACCATTAGCCTGTGGACGATGGTGGTCAGGATGCGGTTGATGGTTGTCCCTTTGAGCCTGTAGTGGGTGATAACATTCTCTGGTGTTGGGTCTGTGAGGTTGGTGGGTTTTCTGTGGGTCGCTGTCTATGTCTGCGCTGCCTCAGTGTTGGTCCGGGGGGGTTCCGGGGGTGGTGACAGTGGGTGTAGTGACCCTGTTGGGGCTCCAAGAGGCATGATCAGTGACTCCATGGCATCTGTTGTTCTTCAGTTGTGGCTCTGGGTTGGGCTCCCTTTTGTGGTGCAGGCTGTCGTCTGACTTAACACCAGGTCAGAGCAGGTGTTGATTTCCTGCTGCTACTGCGCCTTATTGCGTGTTTCTGTGATCTTATCGCCGTTCTGGCTGGTCATTGAGAATGTTGCGTAGCGCCATCAGATCTGCACTCGAGGTCAAAGATTCACGGGCCTTCTGGAATCTAGTACATACGGGGAAACCAGAAGGCAGGACCTCGATTGATCCAAACATTCCCGAAGAACCTTGGTCTCTACATTTTAAAGAGCTCTACTCTATTCCCCCAAACTCAAAAAGTTCAGCCCCCACCACACTGACGGTCTTGGATTCTAATTGGCCCACACCGCACTTCACCCTGGATGAGGTTCATATTGCAGTGCATAGCCTGCAATCAAACAAAGCACCTGGGCTAGACAGGATTCCAGGCGACCTCTTTAAAGAGGAACCTGTAGTTTGGGCCCCTTATCTTTTACTATTTTATAATGCAATTTTGAAGGGTCTACCTCTCCCAGGTACATGGTTGGGGCGGAGATAATACCCATTTATAAGAAGGGTTCTCCGCTCAAACCATCTAATTATAGGCCAATTAGCCTTATCGATGTAAGCCAGAAAATCTATGCAAGACTACTCTTACAACGCTTATTGGATTGGGTAAATGATAACAATATTCTGACCCCCCTCCAGGCAGGATTTAGGGCCAAAACGTCCACAATCGATCAATTGTTTTGGCTCCAGGTCCTTTACTGGAAGCACGTTGTCCTGGACCAGGGAAGTTTTTATCTAACGTTTGTGGACCTTAAGTCAGCATTCGATGTGGTGCATCAAAATCAACTTTGGACTATTCTACTATCAATGGGGGTACCACCATATCTATGCTACCAATTTAAATACCTCCACGATGGCACCTTTGCCAGAGTATGCTTTGGAAAGAACGGTCAACTAACTGGGCCCTTTCCGGTTGAAAGGGGGTCAGGCAGGGCTGTGTTCTTGCCCCAACCCTCTTCCCCCTTTTTTTTAAATGGGCTCATAGAAGATCTACTATCCACAAAAGATATTGACTCCCCGAAACTAGCTTTGCAGAGATTCCCTGCATTAATGTTTGCAGACGATACTCTGCTGCTCTTAAAATCCCCCATGGGCATGCAGAGGGTCCTAAACCAGTTCACCAAATTTTGTAACAATAGAAACCTGGTAGTCAACATTGATAAGACTAAGTACATGGTATTTAATTCCAACACCACTAATTGTCCCCATCCCATGATGGAAGGTAGACCACTAGAAAGAGTCCCAACATTCGACTACTTAGGTCTGACCCTAATTGACAGAATGGGGTGGGTTCCACAAATGGCTAAGGCCAACTTAAAACTTATACAGACAACTGGGGGAATTTTAAATGTTCAAAAAAACTGTGCCCACAAAATTGTTAGTGCCCCACTGGAAATCTTTAAAGTCCAAGCAAGATCATCCTCCCTTTACGGGGCGGAACTTTGGGGGCACATCTCTCCTACTGACTTAACCACTACGGAAAACAACTTTATTAGGCGAATCCTAAACCTGCCTAGAAATACTCCACTAGTCCCACTTAGGCTGGATTTGAATATTAGTCCCATCGCTGATGCCATCACCTCACGCCCTCTCCTCTATTGGAGGAGGCTGTGGAGCACCCCCGAACTGGAAAGTTACAAAAAGGAATTAATGGTGGTACTAGCCTCCCCAGGAGCAGGTAGAATCCCATGGCTAGGTTTTGTTAGACAGTCCCTTGCCCAAATTGGATACGAAAACTTATGGATAAATCCTGAGGCAACATCCTCAACTATTTCTAAGAAAGCATTGTCCAGTACTGTGAAGGACTTTAACCTCGGGAAGACATTTCATTCAGTCTCACCAACGAGCCTGACTGGTGTCTTCCTGAATCATAAGTCCATTTACCGGTTTGAACAAGAAATAGATGTAATCCAACCCACTTTGGCGAAGAAGCTGTATTAACAGTTTAGATTTGGAACACTGCCCCTTTACTCTATGACTGATAGGTGAACGGGGGGTCCTGTACATCTATGCCCTGGCTGCAGAACCGAAAATGAAACCATTCTCCATGTTACTCTTTTCTGTCCAGCCTACTCACTTATACGGAGAAAGTCGATAATACAGCTATGCAATAACCTGGGCATTAAGCACTATCTAGCTTTTTTCAGGATCTTGAAGTCCGACACAAATCCAGTGATAGTGTCCGCCATAACTAAGTTTTTGTTTTCTATGTGGTCTACTCAAAGGAAATTCCTTACCTAAGGAGGACACTTATGTATTCATTTGTAGTGACTCGAGAATTAATTGGATCAACAATCGCTATCTTAAATTTTTAAACTTTTAAAATTATTTAAAGTTTTTATTGTCTTAATATATTGTCTTCTCCCTTCTGAATTTTATACAATGTATTTTAGTAATTCAATTAACAATGAATTGTTGAAAATTGAAAATGTACTTTTATGTGCTTTGATGGTTAAAACTAACCGAATTAAAGTTTATTGAATTGAATTGAATTGTTGTCACTGCTTTTTGCGCGGGAATGCCTACTCTGCATCTCATTTGCGATAGTTGTCGGGGTCATCAGTGGCGATGTTTTTGCAGCTGCTTCTGCAGGTAAACTGGTGATATGGGCTGTTAGCCCCAGCCTGTGAATGGGGCGATATTTATATTGTGAATTTGGCTGCGATAAAGTGCCGATAACTCGGCGATAGTTCCTTGAGAACATGCCCCATTGTCTTTTACAATGCCGATAGCTTTATCTTGCATAAATCCGCATATCAGTAGTGTGCACAATCATTTCACCTAATGCGCCTCACGCGAACATTTCCTCTTCCTGGCGCATCCTAAACTATCTCTATTTTACAGATACAAGTTGGCCAAAAAGCAAACAAAAGTCTCACTCTTGGTGTTACAACATGTTGCGTTTTCTCTGATGAAGTGAAGCTTGCAACATCCTGGTCTTGCCAGACCATGTGATTGTTTTGCCTTGTGATCTTTTTTTTGCCAAATGCATTAGGGAGTGATACAATCCTACATTATTTTGTTTAGTTAAAGCTTAATGTGCGCAGAGCTGGAACTGGAGGTGCTGCCCTCAACATGGATAGGGCGGGGCAGGCAGGGTTATACAGAGGCACAGTTCTCATGAGTCATCTCGGTGCCCCGGAGCAAGAGGAGGAGAACCCGCAAGAAGCTTAGCAAACAAGATAAATAGTAACAGCACTGCGTGAGCCATACAAGTGTAGACCAACAAACACGCCTCCTCCCTGCATTCCACACAGTATGTTAAGCACCCCCAAAAAGCACACAGGACCCTGCAGTACAGATCGCCTTTTCACAGTGGGCAATGTGACCATCAAGTTAATAGTCGATGGGCCCTTGATCCGGTTTTGGTAATTGCTCCGTGACCCCTTCACACTTCGAAGAATTTTACATATTTTATTTTTTGCTCTTTTTCTACTCAGACAACAAAGGCAATTTGAGGAAAGATGGAGCCTGCCCCCGACAAACGGCCAGTCATTCTGAGCACCGCAGGGCTGCACAGCCAATGCAGTGACCACCAGAGAGAGGTGAGCTCGCCACTGAGCCCCTTTCCGAACTTAGGGCCTCATTTATGAGGCTGTGCGTCACTTTTACGCCGCCGGTGTGTCACTTTTTGTGACGCACCAGTGGCGTAAACAATGTGCCTTGTTGCGCCATATTTACAAAGTGACGCATCTAGGTAGATGCGTCACTTTGTAAACCCCTGCACCACATTATACCTGCGCCAGGTATAATGTATGCAAGGGGGGCGTTTTGACGCAAGAAAGGGTCACGGAAGTGACGCAGTGAAATCTATAAGATTTCACTGCGTCATTTCTTGGCCGCTAATGCGTCAAAATCTTACGCCTGCTTCATGGCAGGTGTAAGACTGACGCAGGCACTAACAACATGGGACTTGCCCATGTGAAAGTACACATTGCTGGAGTTGCGTCACTTTTGTGACACACTCCAGCAATGCGTCACTTTTGCGCCTACAGATACGTCAGAAATACTGACGTATCTCTAACTCCTTGCGACATGATGCGTCATATTATACATATGACGCATAAGTCATGTCGCAAGGAGTGCACACTGAGAAGTGACGCATCGCTGCTTTCACGCAGCGATGCATCATTTCTCATAAATGTGGCCTTTACTTCATGAAGAGCAGCGCAGGAATTTCTGCAAAAATATGAAAAGAAAAAAATTTGCATTTCCGAATTTCGTGGGTGTCCATAGGCATGGATCTTGTCGCTTGGATGGCATTACTTGTAACAACATTAAGAAGACAGACAAAGTAAGGCGCGTACATGCACACACTTTTATGGTGCAGAGGGAGCCACGAGCAAAAGTGCAGGTTTTATCCCGAGCCTTTCCTGAAGCTGAAAAAGAGGGGTTGGCATTGTAAATATAAAGCGGGCTCTGCGATATATATTTTAGCACGGCACATACTTTCATATTTACAAAGCCAATGTGTTGTAATTATGAAAGTGGGCGCCGGGCTAAACTTAAAGGGGCAGATTTACAATCCCCTTGCGCCCCCATGCATCACTTTTTCCCATGTTAAAAGTGTCACACCAGTGGCGCAAGGGGCTTGTAAATATGGCCCAAAGTGCGGCGCGCATGTTATAATTATGAATGTGGGCTCAGGGCTATACAAAATGCGCAGCAATCATGTATGTCAAAGCTATGAAGCATCTGTTGTGCCTAAACTGTTACCATGAAATAAAATAAGTAGTCCTCAAAGGAACTAATAAACAAGTACAGCGTAAGTAAAGTGCACTTAGTCGGTGCTGCCTCAGCAGAAAACGGAAATGACGTATCAGAAAGCCAGCCAACAATAAGCCAGATAAGAAAAGCAATGCCAGAATTAACCAATGGCAAGCAGCAGGAGAAATTACGCTCCATATTCTGTTTACTATAGGCCTTGCGACAGCGCATGCACTGTCTAGGCGTGACCTAAAAAATTACGCACCACAAAAAGAAGTACGAGAGAAACATCCTAGATTGAAAGGAAAAGAGATTACCGTATATGAACAAATAAAACGTATTTAAAGTGTGCAGTAAATGAAAGTAGTCAAAAATCGGCAGTGCAATGTCCAACCACTCTTTCTTCCCTCAACATGTTGTAGCGCCTGGTATTTTTTGGGTGACATACCATGAAAGGATCAGCCGCCGGTAATATTATTGAGCAGAGCTGCCACTAGTGGAATTAATGACAGAGTCCACTCTATTTAGATTTCTCCTCTGATTCAATGTCTGCCAGATTCTTTCCAGTCGGAGTCCATCATGTGAACCATGGTAACCATACAAAAAATATGTCACCGTAACGGCAAAAGGGACCGCCCACCATATGTGCGGTGGTCCTGTGATGCAGATTAGGATGAGCCCGCCACACAGGTGGACGCATCCAGCATTTTTTACATTGCGGGTTGCGGTGCTTTCAGCAGCACCCGCCATAATGTAAGAAAGGCATGTTGTGCATGCAAATGCAGGGAGTTACCATAGGTACCCCCCATTTGCACCCCCAACACCCTGGGGGCCTGCAACGGACCCCCACATGCAGACACCGCATGCCTTTCCATGGCGGAAAGGCACATCCCGCCTGCATTATTATATTGATGGCGGTGTCTTGCAGACACCCCCACCATATTATACCCCTTTTCTGCCCGGGCGACTCGTCGACGAGTGAAAAAACGGCAGAAGGTCTTCCGTCCGCCGGGGTCCCCCCGCCATCGTAATATGCCGAGGGGAAATTGTAGGCAGGCAGGGAGGAATGGCGGGCCGATTGCAACTGCCATACGGGCTCTGGCTATCTGCCAGCTAGAGTAATAGACCCCAAAGTACTGCGCTGCTCCCAGGGGCCTATTGAAATCGAGTCCCGGGCATTGCCTGCTGCGGCATTGCGGTAGGGCACTGATGGGTGAGTCCAGCTTGGCCAAATTGGACATTTACCCTGATCTCTGCTGCCCTATCGGGTGACGGGGGCTGAGCTGTGTGGGCTGCATCAGCACTTGGCAGCCCTTAAGACCTCCAGTGGGTGCTGTGGGGCATACGAGACCAGTGCTGCATCCATTTAAAAACATGCACAGGGATCTCCACAAACAGCTTTAAATGCATGTCTTGTTGGATCACTTGCTTTTTGACTGCCTTACTGGTATAAAATTGGTCCAACCTGCAATTTGAGGGTGGAAATTGCTCTGTAGCTCCCTGAGATGCTGCTGTGTTCCTGTGACTGTGTTCCAGCACTGCTTATGCTGATCCTGGCAACCATTAGGATCAGCCTCAAATACTGTTTTGTCTTGCTGGGTAGGGTTTGTCCTTGACTAGTAGGCCAGCTTTCGTAGAGTGGAAAGCTGGTCTGTTGGCCCTGCCCAAAGGGGACTTCCCCTGTTCATTATGGGGAGTGCTGACCCAAAGCAGAAAAAACTTCCCTTTGAGAGAGCCAGGCAGTCAGACGGGCTTGAGTCAGTGTCTCACATAGAGGAGAGGCGGACTGATCCTACCCTTGGTGGACATCCTGTTGGTGCTGGTGCCATCACGGAGGAGCTGCGTGACGGATTCTGCGCCATTGACACCAGATTTGATACCTTAATATCACGCCTAGAATGCATAGGAGACGGATTGAGCGACATGGTAATCGTCTAGATCTTAAAGAAGAACATATCTCAAATTTGGAGTATGGTTCGCCCTTCCTTGTGAAGCACCTGGAGAAAATTGAACATCTCCTTAAAACTGTAGCCATTAAAAATGAAGATCTCAAAGCCAGATTGTGCAGGAAGATTATTCGCATTTCGGGGATAGCCGAGACCACTAACATGGGCCGGACTGATCTTTTTGTAGAACAACTACTTACTGAACTGTTCAAACATCAGAGTTTTTCCGACACCTTTGTGCTTGAGCGTGCTCAATGATGGCTTGGCCCCAGACCTCTGCCAGGGATGCCTCCTTGTCCCATTATTACACATTTGTTGGATTTTAGAGACAGGCACACTGGCCAGGTGTCAGGAACCTTAGCATTGCCACGATTGGAGTTCCCAAACCAAGCAAGAGGACCTGTACTACCTTTAAAACCAATCAGGTAAATGTTTGGTTTCCTTGTCACATTTAAATTGACTTTAGCAATCTTGTAAATAGCGCCCATTGTACACTGTGTTTCATTCCCTTCCTAAGATGGCCGCCGCGGTGGCCCTTGTTTCTCATTAGTGTAGTGTAGGCTAGTGAATCTGGGAAGTGCGCGAGTTAGTAACTGCGCACTTCAACGAAGGATTTTCAAGAAGTCACAGCGGAATTCTGTAATTCCGCGTTATCTTTCCAGACGGAAGTTACAGAGTCTTGTCCCAGTTATTGAGTATTTCCACGAAGGCTTTATAGTCTTCGAGTTTTGAGCAGCATTCTGCTTTTTCCGAATTCTCCATTTTGGGGTTCGAGTTCGTGCCTGGAGTCTCGAATAGTATCTTCTGAAGAGTCTTCATAACGGCAGTAAGAGAACTCTCAAGAAGGTGTTTAGGGCTCCGTGCAGCAGTTCTGGAAGCGGAGTGAGAACTTAATTGAAGCTACAGCAGCAATAGCGCTTCAGTCAGTAAGTGAATTTATTTCTGAGCAGCGTTCAGAGGAAGAAGCGTTTCCTGTCAGGAGCTGAACCATTGTTTAAAGGCAGCAGCAAGAGTAAACGTGAATTAAACTGCAGTGTAGTCCTTCCCAACAGCGAACCATCCTTTGGTATTCCTTTGCGCTTTACCTATTCTTACCTCCTTCCCCCTGTTCCTTCCCTGTACCTTTTGCGCGCCATAAGGATTCCAGGACTAGAGACTCTTGACTACATTGCGAACTTTTGGATAACAATAAAGAACCCCTTTCAAGACAGCTGCAGGAAGTTTTTCAGGTATATAATGAATAGATAAATAGATACCAGGAGTCCATAGAAAGATAAATATAAGTATGTTAATGTAGTTCTCCTTACCTTACAGATAGAAAGCTTCCTGCTCAACATTAATACCTATACACGAAGAGTAGCAATTGCCTTGAGCACCACTGGTAGGATAAGCTTAATTATTTCACATAGAGTGATGTAAGAAGAAGTGAGTTGTTGTTTATTCTCTTTCCCATTCTGTGCATTAGGCTTTTTCACTGGGCAGAGGAACGAAGCTAATAGCGTCCAGCAGCCAGTGTGTGTAGCAGAGGATTCAAGGTGTCTCTTCTTTTCTTCCACTTCCCCTTTTCCCTTTGGCTGGCGGACTTTGCTCTTGAAGCCGAGACGCTGGTTGGAGGGCGATTGGGATTAGCATCAGTACTGCCTCTGCGAAGTGATTGGAGCAACTTGACACCAGGGAGTATGGGCCACTGCATTACCATGGCTCAGTCATTTCCTTGTACCTCGACTACACATTCCTGTTGCAGGAGGCCAGATGCAAGTTTCAAGATGTCAAAGCCCTTCTTTGAAAGAAAGGCATAAAATACGGAATGCTTTACCCTGCCGAATTTAATGTTGAAATCAACAGCAAGGCAAGCTTCTACGATACACTGGCAGAGTTGTTATCCTTTTGTAAAACTTTAAACCCTGACAAGGAGCATTCACTGCAATCCTCCTCAGACCGCTAGCATGCTGCCCTGCAGCCCTCCAGGGTTCGTACCTTTCTCTCCCCCATTAATCCTTCTCCTCTGGACTTATCAAATCATTTATCTGCCTGTGCTATTGTACATCTCTTCGAATCCCCGTCCCCCCACCTTTCGCTGTGCAGAAAGTTTTGATGTATGCATGTAACGAAGAACATTCCAATCTGTTTTCTTTAGTTCCTATTGGCTTCATGTTCCAAAGTGTTGCCAGCCCTCATGGTTTATACCAATCTGTTTTCTGGGGTTTCGGTTTCTTTTTTGGCCATGTAGGTGGTTACTTCACTTGGGTGTTGTTGTTATTGTCTAATTTTTTTTCTTCTTCATATGCAGAGAGAGCAGCAACCAGATTCACATTTCCGAAGCAGAAATACAGTTTACTCACTTAGCTGATACACAAAAAGGGCGGACAACATCAGCGGAGCTCACATGTCGAACTTGGAACGTCCGGGGTTTGAATAACCCCAGGAAGGTTAAACACGTGCTTGCATGCCTTATCAGTCATGGACCTAAGACAGTTTTCCTACAGGAAACACACCTCCTGCTGCAAGACTCCCCCATTTTTGCAAAATCCTTGGGGACACATAGATGCTTTTCTAGTTATAACACTTATTCATGAGGTCTGTGTACCCTTATTCATCAAAGTGTACCCATCAGACTTACTGCTAGTCGCATTGATAAGGAAGGTCGATACATTGTACTGTTTGATCGCCTGGTGGACAACAATGTGCTCCTTGTAAATGTCTATGCCCTAATGTAGACAACCCATATTTTGTCCTTGAATTCTTCTTGACTATGGGCAGTGATACTGACACTGTACTATTGGGGGGAGATTTTAATTTGCCACAAGAGCCACTCCTGGATTCCACTGGTAAACAAGTTATTAGTAAACCCCAGGCCACACTCATTTTAATTGACAATAAAGATACCAATTCCCAGGGAGGTGCATGGCGACATATACACTCCACCGCACAGCAAACACTTTCTACTCAGCACCACATGCTGTATGAACACGTATTGACTATTGGCTGTTATCAGACAACACCCTCTCCTGGTTGAGCCATGTCCAACACCTCCCACGAACATTGTCAGACCACTCACTAGTCTTGGTGCCCCTCAAGGTCCCATTTGGTGGAGGAATTGAGAGGAGATGGTTCTTCCGGGGTACGGCCCTCATGGACTCAGTGTTCCATTCTAAAATCCATTAATCTATCTTGGAGTACTTTGGCCTAAATAGTGGCTCGGTGTCACACCAGCCAACTCTGTGTGATGCCTTTAAGGCATATATGAGAGGTACATGTATTTTTAAACATTCTGAGTTCCTTAGGGATATAAGAAACAACATAGCATGCATAGAAGTGGACTTTGCGAGATTGGATTCCCTTAACATGTGAGACCCTGGCAACTCTCTCTTGCTAAAATGCACACAACTGACAAATTCCAATCCTAACGGACTAAATAGTTTATTTTATAAAACATACCAGCCCATTCTTTCCCCCATCTGCTAGACACGTAGGCAGAGGCCCAGAAGGATGAGATGTTGCTGCCCTCCCTGTGAGAGGTGGTGATCACTCTGCTGCTCAAGCCCAGCATGCACCCTCTTCGCTGCACTTCATATAGGCCTCTCTTATTCTTAAACTTTGCTAACAAAATTATGGCTCAAATAAATCCTACCAGACTGGCTTTACTGTAGAGCCAAATCATTTCCCCAGTCCAATCAGGGTTTGTCCCCCCTAAATCACATCTCACAATTTACGTACGGTGTTTGCTGTATTACATCTAGTGTCTGTGAACTGGGGTGGTGTGGTGAGCAAACAAATGATGGATTTAGGCCCAGATCTCTGTACTGGGGTGAATGTATGACATTGTTCTGCATTCTGTCCATCAACTGTTGTTTTTGCATTTGTCACCCCGAATGGGACAGGTATGCACAGACGTGAGCCCCGTACTCTCCACGCCACTGGAGTCAAGCAGAGCTATCCTGGCTGAAGACGGATGATAGCCAGAAACCAGTCCTAGGATGCTAGATTCCGGTCCAGGAAAGACATGGCTTGGCAGTTCAGGCTGGACTGTTCCCATGAGGCACAGGGTCAAGGCTGATTTGCATATGGCCATGTCTGAAATGGGGTGGTGTGGTGAGCAAAGAAATGATGGATTTAGGCCCAGATCTCTGTACTGGGGCGAATGTATGACATTGTTCTGCATTCTGTCCATCAACTGTTGTTTTTGCACCTTACATCTAGTATCCCCAGAGATCCCAGCGGTGGCCACACTCCTGGATGCCGAGAAGGTCTTAGACTCCCTGGAGTGACCTTTCTTCTGGGTAGTGTTGGAGAAGCTCAACTGGCTAAAGGCTTTAGTGAACTAATTGCTCTCCTTCATTCCCAACCTGTAGCTCGATTGCGGGTAAATGGATCTATATCTGGCCAATTCAGTGTTGTTAGGGGTATGCGACAGGGATGCCCCCAGTCACATCAAATTTTTATTATTACAATGGACGCTCTGGTTCATCACCATCAGGACAAACACATGCATCTGGGTCTTCGTTTCAGACCAGGACCACTACTCATTTCATTGTATGCCACAAACTGTTTATTCCTGCCCATGCACTATACCAGATGGTGGTCAACCACTCGACATACCAGATCCACTGACTGCTCTCTATATGCTATCAGATCAAGGCGAGGAGTTTGTAAATGAAGTGAATGACCAATCTCGGCCTAACCTTTGTAAAATGCAATTCTATTTCCTATTTTACTTGCTAAATATAACCTCTGATGATTGCTTTTCAACCTCTATCCTATTGAGAACAAATGTTTTTATGTACATTAAAATTAATCTTGGACATATGTACAACATATACATTTTTAACTCTTTTTTTCAGTTTGCAGAATGTTACATAAATCAGCAGCAAATTGCTGAGGTTGAAAAAAAGTACATCCTCCTCTTCCAGCTGTTTACACCGATGTCTCAAATATGGCATTTACTAGTTGTCTGAACCATGCAGATTCACAATTTTTTTACGGATAACCTTAAGGTAAATACTCTCAATATGAGTAGTTAACGAAGTTAAAAAGTAACAGATATAAGTACTTGAGGGTTTTTTGGTATCAGATAATGTCCAATTCACACTTGTACGGATGAGTCTGATACAGGGTGGATCTCTGCATAACTAATGGATGATTAGGTATTAGGATGGAATATAAAGCTCCCAACCTTCTTACTTTTTCTCTTAAAGGGTTCCAGATTGGGGACAAATATTAGGCTGTGTAGTAGAAGTTGACGGTGTTGCTCAACTGGTAGTTGGGCCTTCTCATGAAGCAGAAGGAGCCTCTCTCAATATCCTTAACTCTTACCTTCCAAAGTTGACCGGATTCTTAGTCTGTAAGTTCTTCCGCATACTTGCAGTTCCACTCCGGTACTCTTTATTGGGGTCTCCTCTTGAAAGCAGTCTTGCATATCCAGCAAGTAACAAACCAAAGCTGAGTTCTAAGTTGTGAACTCTGTTGGCCACAGTGTTTACACAAGGTAAGCAGAGCGGCCTAGATATTCAATACTTCCAATTAAATGCATTAGAAATAAAAGATCTTATTTACAAACTTCTTGTGCCACTTTTGCGTCACTTTCAACATGAGAAATGTAACACAAAAGTGGAACAAGAGTTTTGTAAATAAGCCCTAAAAAATATTTTCCTGCATAATGACTTCATCTCTCACCTAATTCTGTCTCATCTGTGAATCATTTTAAAGACCTGTTCATCTGCAATATAAATATGACACACTAGGCACTTCTATACAGACACAGTTTGAATGAAAGCCTATAAGATAAGTGAAATATATCAGGTACACTGCACACATTAAAAAAATAGAAAATATCGTCAAGTGTTACTTTGACTTGTAATGTGTGACCTCATTTAGTCACATCGATCTAATTTTAAATACTAATTTTCTTTTTTGTTTTGCAGATTAACTACACTACTTCTATTGGAGTCCATATTATATGTTGCTTGTTATATTGTTTTGTTAAAGTTATGGTTCTAGTTATTTATTGTATTGTTATCATTTAGTTATACTTCCAGTTATTTATTGTTTTAATAAAAGTTAATTAAAAAAGTACATACGTCTTTTTTTTGGGGGGGGTAGCAGTCCACAATAGAAATGATATTTTTAATTTGAAGTATAATTCTGAGGCTAGCTCTTCGCCCGATCTTTATCAGAGTGTATAGCTACAACTTACGGTTCCAATTCAAAAGAATAAAAAGTACAACGCCATTAGGAACATAGTGTGGTGAACTTATAACCTCTGTGCTCATGAACTGTTACTATAGTAACAGGCAGAAAGCCGTTTGGGGGTACGGTTAAAAGTTACTGGGTGTACAGAAACTGTTATATTTACCCTGGATCCTCTACTTGACAGAAAGGAAATCAAAGTAAAACAAAACACTGTGTACCAGATTTAAAACCCCCTTGCACCACTTTCGCATCCAATCCCCCTACAAAATTACAAGTCTGTGAGCCTCAACAACCCCCCTCAAGCTCTGAGAATCACCACCCCCGGGAATTTGTGTATTACTGGAGGCAGACTGCATGGCCCTCCGCCTGGTGCCCTCAAGGGCCCTGGAAACTACTGTGACCGGCTCCTGCAGTGTCCAGGGGTGCCTACTCTCGCTATACTGCTGTTTGCTTTGACAGAGCGGGACTCTCACGACTCCCGCCCTCCCATAGCAAACATAGTTTGCATTTTGAAAGACAGAGCAGTGAAATCTATTATCACTTTCAAAATCCAAAGCAGATTGCATTTCCATATACAAATTAGCATCTACCCATGCAAAAAAGCAATACTGGCTCCCGAAGAACGCAAAAGTTCATCACACAATGTTGCTAAAAAAACAGCCAGTGTGCTCGACTTCTTAATATACTACCTCATCCTACGTAATGTTATTTTCAATCACGTTGTGATAACCAATAAGAATCATGCTTCTGTAAAACAAAATCATGCACCCTAGTTTTCTGTGTAGAATGTTGTCAAACAAACAATCATTTCTTTTCTGTTTTGATTTCATTTTTCCCCCAAACTCCCTTTGTCTATTCTAACATATGCCAAAGGCAGAAATGAAACTACTCCAATCTATTTTGTCCACAGATTGAGAAAGCTAGGAAAAAATGTGAATAAATCTGTTTCTACTTTTCTCCGAGACTATAGAATAGTGTACATAAAGCACAAAAATCTGTGTTTTCAATATGCATAGCATCTATAGGAGAGATGCTGTACATTTTACAGATCAAGGGAACAGAGTATTTCTCATGAACTTTAGACTCTGCATCAGTACTTACTTATAAGTACTAAAATCTCTCAATAAACACAAGGGCTCTTTTTAGAGCCACCCAACATCTATACACATAATCTTGATGTATATGTCAAAAATACATGCTTCTTTGTTTTCGGCGGCAAAATGCGCGGATCCTACAGACAGCCCATGACATTTTTAAAAAAAGAAAAATACTATCTTACTTTTTTGGCCCTAATGGTCCTTATGTGAGCAGGCCTATGGGGTCAGGGTGTGTCTACCCAGCCCCCTTTTCACACGTTCCACACATATTTCAATGACTTCCTCAGCCTCACTTCTACCGTGGCACAACATGGCTGCCAACAGTTCCTGATTCCGAATGTTTACAACCGCTTGATAGCCAATTAGAATTAAGCGCGTGATCGGGACAGTGCGCTTATCCTACGAGGTAAATCCTCGCACAATCCGTGGATCCTCTGCCCCCATAGATATATAAATGACTTTAACCGTCATTTTCAAAGAAACTTCTGAACAGATTGACACCAGATATGCGAAAGGCAAAAGTCGGAACTGAGGACTACCTATCTGCAAATTTTGGTGTAATTCCGTTCAGGCGTTCGAGCTGTAGCCATGGCTAAAGGTCCAATGGGAAATTGCATGGGGAAATCACGTTTTGGGACCCCCTTTTTTCTTGGCCCCTGCTTTACCAATCACCCCCACACTTTCAGGGAAGGAGCGCACCTGAGCTGGCTAAAAGTTTGGGAAATTTCAAGAAGATTCATTAATCGAAGCCAAAGTTACTGCCAATAGAATGTTGCGGATGTCCTATGGATAATAGGTCCTAACTATAACGATATCAGAGGGTCTAGTGACAAACCTAAAGTGTACGCACAATGTGACCTAACAAGGCAACCAAGATAACCTAAACATGTGTGTATCTATCTAGGGTCATCCCCACAGTGGTCAGGAAAGGATGCCCATCAGTCACCACACGGCACCGCCCTTCATCATTTGGGGTTCCATCAAGACCACCACTGGGAGAGCCACTCAACTTTCACGGTTGAGGGTCCAGATGTAAAAAGAGGACTCCTCCGCCGTTCAGATAGGTCTTACTGTGGTCTTGCTACTCAATTTTGAGGATCTTAGCACACATAACAAGAGGGGGACTGACGCTGCAGTGCACAAAAAATGTGGAAATAAAAAAGTAAGTGATAATAAAATTGGATGGGAGGTACTAACAAATGTATTCGGATGCTACCCACTCTTACAATATTAAAAAGTAGTCAGTGACAGTCACTATAGTATGGACTGCCCAGATGTTTCATAAGGTCGACATGTTTCAGCAATTGGTGACAAGTTTGTCATTGCTTTCTTCAGGACCGTATCTACTGATAGCTACTGCAAAATGGTGATAATGAAAACAGGAATGTGCTCAAAATCAAAAACAGATACAGAAATCACCTGACATTTCTAGGTGTTCATATTGTTTCCTTCACTCTTTCCAAGTTGTGTGAATGTACTGAAAAGAGGAATGAAAATGTGAAGGTCAAAAAAGGGTAACCTTTAGGAAAACACAGCGTACAACATTCATAATTTATACTATTATTAGGTATGATTAATGTATACCAATAGCACTAAACATTAAGTGCATATGTCTTCACATTGGGTCTACTTTAGCGAATACCAATATAGCAAAACAAAGAACCATCTAACCACACTTGTAAGAGGTATGGACCTCACCCCACCTGGCCACGGCTCAGGGAATAGGGGAAGCACCGCTCTACAATAGAAGGAGATAAGTACACAGGATTCTGTTAACTCAGCGCATGTATAACCAGACATTCACTCACTGTCCACTCATAAGAATGAACATAGTCATAGCTATTAGTGGCAAAACATCGTATGCTTTTACCAAGTTTCAAATGATGTGACAATCGCGGCTTAGGTTTAGAGATTACTTGCCGCGCATAAGACTAGAAACAAGCGTGTCATACAAAACCCAGGCATACCGCTAATGAGCAGATGGTCGCGGCAAGTTGGAGGCTGTTTGCCGCGCATACGAATAGAAACAAGCGTGTCACTCAAAGCCCAAGCATACCGCTAGAGAGCAGGCGGTCGCATCATTCTCATCAAGCTGGCTTCACCAGACATACTCTTCGCCTACCTGTCCGTTGGTACTCCTAGAATCGGCATCCGAGCCGATCGGGGAGGTACCGAGGGACGGAAGAACTCGGAATTATAACACCATGCGTGATTGGTCAAAAACGGTCACATGGTACGTTTGTTTTCATGAGAACAGAAAGAGGCTTCTGATTGGTCTAAAGGATCTAACTAACAGCCAATCATTGTCAAGGGAAAACGTGCCGGGTTCTCTCTTACGATAATTTTTTATTTACAAGTTTGGTCTTAAAACATAACTCTATTGACACTGTTGAGCGATCAAATCGTACATGTTTAATCCCACCGCGTCAAAAAAAGGGGATACCAAACGACCAACCACAATGTTAAAAAGACGATGTAATGTTGGTGGCATTTTTTGATAGAAATGTTTGGGTAAAGAGTGACATGTCAATTGAGGGAAACCATACCATATAGATGGCAAAATTATATAGTTCTGCCAGGAACTGTTTCAAGCAAAGCTCCCACTTCTTCAGACAGAATTGAGCCCTTACATATACTTGTAGATGTCAACAGTATTTGACCATTATTGTCTAGATTACAGGGTCAACCATGGTATGTCATCATTCAGACCCACACGATTAGTGCCCAACTTAAACACCCATTTTTGTTCTTTCAATAGAAGGTATTTGGACACATCCGTAACATGCTTGGGGATGTAAGGTTGTTCAATCACCGTCCACTGGAACGCCGTCGAAGGATGGCGTGCTTCTAAAAAGTGATTGGTGAGTTTTGTCACTTGTCTCTTACACCTAATGGTGCTCTTATGTTCAGAGATTCTCACCCTGATTTTACGGGTTGTCATCCCTATGTATTTCAGACGACAGGGACAGGTGATGAGATAAACGAGATTGTCACTGTTACAGTTCGTGAATTTGGACTGAATCCAAGGTCTCGAGGTACCAATGTCAATTTCAGTCATCTTCCTCGTTTGTGGACAGGATTGGCACATGCCACAGGGATGATGACGTGTGACTGGGGGAAGATCCCAGAGAGAACCTAGGGCCCTAGGTCTTTCTTCACGTGGTCGTGTATGAATCAATCGATCCCTGAGGTTGGGTCCCCTTTTAAAAAAGAACAAATGACTTTGAATTGAAACATGGTCAGAATTGAGAATAGACCAGTGTCTCTTGACCGCTTTCTGTATTCTATTGGACAATGTCCCAAAAGTGGTTACAAAAGTGAGCCTTTCTAGAGGAGGTTTCTGGATAGAAGGTTCAAGAAGAGCCAAACGATTGTTGTTGCGGGCACGCTTGAGTGAGCGTTGTACTAGTCTCGATGGGTGTTTTCTTGAGACTAGTTGCTCCTTAAGAGCCAGAGAGTGTGTTTTGAAAGCCGCAGCACTAGAACAGTTCCTCTGGACCCTTAAGAACTGTTCATAGGACAGATTATCCCGTAAGGATTTAGGGTGATGACTGTCGAAACATAGCAGGGAGTTCTTCGCTAGAGGTTTCCTATATAATTCGGATTGCAGTCCCTCGGGGGTTGCTGTAATCAGTAGGTATAGGAACGCTAATTTGTCCCTACCTACTTCAATTGTAAAGCGGAAGAAATTATTCCTGTTGTTCAGCCACATTAGAAACTCATTACATCTTTCTTCAGTACCTCGCCATACCACTAGGACATCATCGATGTACCTTTTCCAAGTTCTAATACAATCGATGAAGGGGTTCGTGGTAACCAGTATGTGCTCCTGTTCAAAAGAGGGAACATATAGATTTGCCAGGCTGGGAGCGTAAACGCTCCCCATATTGGTACCCGATATTTGAAGGTACATCGAATCCTCGAATTGAAAAAAGTTGTGCTTCATGGCCAAGGTGGCACAGGCCATGATAAAGCTAGATGGAGTAATACTATCTAAATCTCTTGACTGAAGTAGAAGCTGGATGACTTCAAGAGTTTCATCCTGAGGTATTGATGTATATAATGCTTCTACATCAAAAGATAAAAGAAGATCAGTAGTAACATCAAATTCAATTTCGGGCAATAGACGTAGTACGTCAGTAGTGTCCTTTAAATAGGTAGGCATTTCTCGGACCATGGGACGCAAAAAATGATCAACAAATGTTGACAAAGGTTCGAGAATAGACCCGATGCCCGAGATGATAGGGCGACCCGGGGGTGGTCTTTGCTTTTTATGCACCTTGGGCAAGGCATAAAAGTATGGGGTAACAGGATGTGTGGTACATAGAAAGGTTGCTTCTTGTGGCGTTTTCCAGCCTTCAGACAATGCTTCTTCAGTCATGGTTTGAATTGTAGCTTTTAGTTCTTGTGTGGGATCAGCATTCAACAGGCGATAAGATCTCACATCGCCCAATTGGCGCAAGCACTCTGCACGGTAGGTGCTAGTGTCCAAAAGGACAATAGCACCACCTTTGTCTGCTGGCTTGATGGTTAATTTGTTATCCATTGATAATGCTTTAAGGGCCAATTGCTCCTCTCTAGGAAAATTATTGGACCTTCATATTTTCATTCCTCTTTTCAGTACATTCACACAACTTGGAAAGAGTGAAGAAAATGATATGAACACCTAGTAATGTCAGGTGATTTCTGTATCTGTTTTTAATTTTGAGCACATTCCTGTTTTCATTATCACCATTGTGCAGTAGCTATCAGTAGATACGGTCCTGAAGAAAGCAATGACAAACTTGTCACCAATTGCTGAAACATGTCGACCTTATGAAACATCTGGGCAGTCCATACTATAGTGACTGGCACTGACTACTTTTTAATATTGTAAGAGTGGGTAGCATCCGAATACATTTGTTAGTGCCCCCCCCATCCAATTTTATTATCACTTATTTTTTTATTTCCACATTTTTGGTGCACTGCAGCGTCAGTCCCCCTCTTGTTATGTGTGCTAAGATCCTCAAAATTGAGTAGCAAGACCACAGTAAGACCTATCTGATCGGCTGAGGAGTCCTCTTTTTACATCTGGACCCTCGACCGTGAAAGTTGAGTGGCTCTCCCAGTGGTGGTCTTGATGGATCCCCAAATGATGAAGGGCGGTTCCGTGTGGTGACTGATGGGCATCCTTTCCTGACCACTGTGGGGATGACCCTAGATAGATACACACATGTTTAGGTTATTTTGGTTGCCTTGTTAGGTCACATTGTGCGTACAATTTAGTTTTGTCACTAGACCCTCTGATATATTTGTTGTTGTATGCTTGTAGGGAACCTATCGGAGCTTGGTCTTATAAATTTCCCCTGGTCCTAACTACCTGTTTTTGCTTGTTTCTAACTATAACTACCTACTGGCGACCGCCAGCAGGTAATATATATATGCATTTTCTAGATAGCCGTGATGTGTCCCTACGTGGACATAACAAAATGCTAACAGAAATGATAAAAATCTGTCTCAATACCAATTTTGTCAGATTTCAGAATGACATCTACCAGCAGTTGCGAGGGGTGCCAATGGGTTTGTGCTTCTCCCCCAACTATTCATGCTTGCATGTTGGCTGGTGGGAGAGGCACGTGCTCAGCGCTACCCACCGACACTGGTGGCAACACATTGTACATTATTGGCGCTATATTGCCGACGTGTGCATAATCTGGAAAGGTTCTAATGATGAGGCTATGACATTTGTTCATGACATTAACAGCAATGAACTTAACCTTAAATTTACGGCCACCATTAATGATAGTTTGGCAGATTTTATGGATGTACAACATTACACTGAAAAAGACACGTTACACACTTGGCTTCATAGGAAATCCACGGCGGGCAACTCCATTCTTCATGCCCAAAGTGCTCATCCTGTTCATACCATCAACAGCATTCCATATGGAGAGTTTATTCGTATCCGTCGGATATGCAGTAGCACGGCAACTGCTGACATTTGTTTAGCAGATTCCGCAATAGGGGCTACAAGAATAAAGTTTTAGCTCAAGCCTTAGAAAAAGCCAAATTACGTACCCGGGATGATCTATTGCTACCTACGTCCAAAGAACCTGCCATACATACAACTGAATGTTCAGTGCTCCTTGTCACCACTTTTTGTGCCCAAGAAAGAGCTATTTGTTGCATTACTTGCGCTGAGTGGCCCATTGTCCTAACTGACAATATCTTGGGTCCTATTATGCCCTGCCAGCCAGCCATTACATTCAGAAGGGCACCTTCTATGCGTGATGCCCTAGATAGACCTATGCCTGAGGATTTAATATAACTGAGGATTTACACAATTTTCTTTAGAGCTTGCCTCATCTCAGGTCTAACTGTATCTTTCTTCTATAATGAGCTTTACTTGTATATAGGTCTCTGTTTTGCATAGCAAAAACTCTCTCTAAAATAACCATTGATTATTAAGTACATACACATACATCGATATGTGCTATTCTATCTGATTTAGTTTAGTCACTGTGTACACACATACATTTTTGTATAAAAGAAACTCTGAATGTACTAGGAAGTTTTTCATACTTTAGCCGCCATTTTGCTGCTAATGATCGATAATTTTTTTGCACTATTTCTGCACTTATTTCATCTACTTTATATCACTTAAGCACTTTTGACTATAATGTTGGCGCCTTTCAATAAATTATGAAGATTTGCATAAATATATCTTGGTTCATCTGTAAAACCACTTTAGTTGACAAACAAACAACTGTTCATGATTGTGACAATTTATTCTATTTTGGCTTACCTAGATATGTTTGATTAATTCCATCATGATATGATTTCAAACATTGTGGGGTTGTCTTTCTGTATAAACCATTCAAGGTGGCATCTGCACTTTTTTGGTGAATCTAGAATGTATTAACTTTTGCAACTATACATGCCACAATTGATATATTCCCTATGTGATTAGACATACCCATGTGGCAAGATAATTCTTTACTTGCTTTTGTTTGGATGTAGCTGAATACTGACACTTGTCGTAATTATCTCACTTGCGTTCATGTTGTATATATCTTCAAGCCTTATTTTTATTTATTTTGAAATAGTTGTTTATTATGACACTGGTCAAAATGCATATTATGCACAATGGTTTGTAATGAATCAAGGATGCATATATAATAAGTTTTGGGTTTTTTACCTATAAAAATATCATGTATACAACTGTAGGCGGCTTTGCACATAGTCTGTTTATTATATTTATCACTGTGGGTGTGGTGCCAACCAAGCTTTTTATGTTTACTATAAAAACGCAATGCTTTCTGGGGCGCATCATGTGACCAAGCTCCTTCGTGGAGCGAAACGTGTCATGGATTGACACTTGTCGTAAGATTTCCTAAATAAAATTTATACTCTGCACCTTGCACCTTGAATTTACCTGCTGCTCCGTAATTTTGAAGAGGTCTTCAAGAGGTCTACACCTGATTCTTTCCATCGCGTATCGACGGCCAGGAACCTACTATGATATATATATTACCTACTGGCGGTCGCCAGTAGGTAGTTATAGTTAGGACCTAGTTTCCATAGGAAATCCGCAACATTCTATTGGGAATAACTTTGGCGCCGGTTGATGAATCTTCGCAAATATCTCAAAGAAGATGGCCCGCTCCGCTCCTTCCCTGAAAGTTTTGGGGAGATTCCTCAAGTGGGGGCTGAGAAAAAAGGGGGGTCCCAAAACGTGTTATCCCCATGTTATTTTCCATAGGACGATTAGACACGGCTACAGCCCGAACGGCTGAACGGAATTACAAGAAATTTGGCAAAATGGTAGAGTCTGATTCGCAGATTACGCTTTTGCTCAAATGGTGTAAATCCCTCCAGAACTTCCTGAGAAAATCATAAGAAAAAAAATATATGTCTCTAAGCGCGCATCGTAAGCGTACAGTACGCGTACGGTACGCGTACGGTGCACGTACCCTCCAGTGCACAAGCTGCATGCTGATTGGCTGTCAACTGTCTGTAAACACTCCGAACCAGAAATTGTTGGCAGCCATCTTGTGCCTCAGTAGACTGAGGCACAAGAAAGCAGAAAAACAAACGTTTAGAACTCAAAAAGGGGGCAGGGTAGAAGCACCCTGACCCCCTAGGCCTGCTCAGGGGGTCCCACAAGGACCCCCAAGGCCCCCCAAATTTTATTTTTTTTCAGAAAATGACGGGGTGCGCGTACCATACACGTACGGTACGCGTACCCCCGCGATTTAAAAAAATAATAATTTGGGGGGGCCTTGGTGGTCCTTGTTGGACCCTCTGAGCAGGCCTAAGGGGTCAGGGTGCTTCTACCGTGCCCCTTTTTGAGCATGAGCTGCATGCTCATTGGCTTTCAACACTCCAAACCAGGAAGTGTTGGCATCCATCTTGTGCTCGGTAGACAAAGCACAAGAAAGCAGAAAAACAAACGTGTAGAACGCAAAAAGGGGGCAGGGTAGAAACACCTGACCCCTTAGGCCTGCTCAGGTGGTCCCACACGGACCCCCAAGGCACCAATTTTTTTTTCAAAAATCCTGGTCTGCTTTTTTTCAAATTACCCCCCGGAGGGACCAAATCCCAGGGGCATAGTGAAAAAGAAGTGTGGGGGACCCAACCCCCACCACACTACCCCGGGGACCGCCACCCCCCGGTGCAAAGCAACGCAGCCCCCTGGCGCATACTGGAGGTTCCAAGGGTAATTGGTTCCCCCTCTGCAAACGCGCCAGGGGGCTGCGTTGCAGAGAGGTGTAAAAAGGGGCGTGACCTCAATACACCTCTCTGCAATGCAGTCCCCTGGCGCATAGTGGAGGTTCCTGGTGGGCTAGTTGGCCCCCAGGGACCCCCAGTATGCAAGGGGATCGAGTTCCCCCTCTGCAAACGCGCCCGGGGGCTGCGCTGCAGAGAGATCTAAAAAGGGGCGTGGCCTCATTACACCTCTCTGCAACGTAGCCTCCTGGCGTATACTGGAGGTTTCCCGTTGAGCTAGTTGGCCCCCAGGGACCCCCAGTATGTAAGGGGACTTAAAAAAATATAACTATTAATACATTTAATAACTATGATTTACAAAACCTTTGAAATTCACTGAAAAAACCATAGGTTTCACGCTCGTTATAGTTAGGAATTAGCATTTAAAAACCTTGCAAATTCATTGAAAAAACCATAGGTTTCACACATGTTATAGTTAGCTGGACATTTCACTCATACAAAACCTTTGAAATTCCCCCGTTATAGTTAGTTCAGCTAACTATAACTCGAACGCCCGCAATGCACTGCTGATGATGTCACATATTACATCACTCATGACATGGTCAGTGACATCGCTCATGACATCACTGATGACATCTCAAATGGCATCACTGATGACATCACTGATGACATCATCCTTCTGAAATAGTGGCAGACCTCCTCTCAGCGTAATATAACCTTTGATACACACATTCAAATATACAAACTAAAATTTTCAAAAAAATGGAGATACCAATATCAGTTACAACTACCTATTCAGTAATTCCACCATCTATATACACATCCACTCATTCAATAACAGTTCTATATAGTCACTCATACATGTACTCACTCATCCTATGGACTGATACACCTATACATCCTGTTGCACACCGACAGTCATCCATAGATTTACTCACACACATACTCACAAATGCAAATAAACTATCAAACATCTATTTATTTGCATATACAGCTATACACACACTACCACACTTACTTCTACGGAAACTTACACATACTTACTCTCTTAAACAATCTCTCACTCTCACATATACTCACTTATATACATCAATACTAACATATACTAGATTAAAACATATGTAGTTACTCATAAAGATACTATTGAGACAGTCATTCACTCAGTAACACACCCATACACACACTCATCCACCCATACAGTCCTGCACACATGCTGTCTTCAAAACACATACAAACAGTGAGTCAGTCATTCATGCATCTATGCACTAAGTAATACCCCCACCAAACCATACAGACACTCATACTGATAATAAAAAAAAACTAATAACCTATATACACACTCATGTAGCTACTCACCAACCCATGCAGCCACTTATACACAAAGTGAGACACATACACATATTTAAATATTTAAACATTACTCGCTAATATATGTATTCAATAAGATACACTTAATAAGTCTGTTAACCAATCAATTTTACAAAAAAAAACATCCATTTAGACACTTATTTACCCATTTATTCTTCAATCTACCTTTAGATATACATCTATAAAAAATATTTATTTTTCAGAAAGACACACATTCACTGGATGATGTCATCAGTGATGTCATTTGAGATGTCATCAGTGATGTCATGAGTGATGTCACTGACCATGTCATGAGTGATGTAATATGTGACGTCATCAGCAGTGCATTGCAGGCGCGCGAGTTATAGTTACCTGAACTAACTATATCAGGGGAATTTCAAAGGTTTTGTAAGAGTGAAATGTCCAGCTATCTATAACATGTGTGAAACATATGGTTTTTTCAATGAATATATATATATATATATATATATATATATATTCACTGAAAAAACCATAGGTTATAGACCATATATAGTTAGGAATTAGCATTTAGAAAACCTTATTTTACTCACACAAAACCATTGAAATTCCATATATAGTTAGTTGCACTAACTATATATCGCGCACCCGCAATCCACTGCTGATGATGTCACATATTACATCATTCATGACAAGGTCAGTGACATCACTGATGACATCACTGATGACATCATCTAGTGTCTGTGTGTTTTTGTAAAGTTTAAATACGTTTTACATATTGAAGAATGGCTGGATGTATGGAAGACTGAGTGTGTGTGTGGCTGGCTGGGAGGTGTGTGACTCTGTGCATATCAATGTGTACTTGTATCAGTGATTGTATAAGAGAGTAAGTATGTGTTAGTATATGTGTGAAAAGTATGGTGTTCTGTGTTTAACTATAGATGAGGAAATCGAAGTGTGATTGATTCTTCACAGGACTGACTAGGTGTATGAGTGCATATGATAGTGTTCTAATAATAAGTGACTGTATGTATGAGTAATTGTATGGGTGAATGAATGAATGTGTGTGTAGACGTACGAATCAGTGAGTGCGTATGTAGTAACTGGTATTGGTGTGTCATGATGTCATCAGTGATGTCATTTGAGATGTCATCAGTGATGTCATTTCAGATGTCATTAGTGATGTCATCAGTGATGTCACTGAAGTATGGTGTTCTGTGTTTAACTGTATAGATGAAGAAATGGAAGTGTGATTGATTCTTTACAGGACTGACTTGGTGTGTGAGTAACTCCATGGATGAGTGGCAGTGTGTGACTGTCTGCATAGGTGTATGAGTGCATATGATAGTGTTGTAATAATAAGTGACTGTATGTATGAGTGATTGTATGGGTGAATGAGTGAATGTGTGTGTAGACGTAGGAATCAGTGAGTGCGTATGTAGTAACTGGTATTGGTGTGTCATCATGTCATCAGTGATGTCATTTGAGATGTCATCAGTGATGTCATCAGTGATGTCATTTGAGATGTCATCAGTGATGTCATCAGTGATGTCACTGACCATGTCATGAATGATGTAATATGTGACATCATCAGCAGTGGATTGCGGGTGCGCGATATATAGTTAGTGCAACTAACTATATATGGAATTTCAATGGTTTTGTGTGAGTAAAATAAGGTTTTCTAAATGCTAATTCCTAACTATATATGGTCTATAACCTATGGTTTTTTCAGTGAATTTTCAAGGTTTTGTAAATGCTAATTCCTAACTATATATGGTCTATAACCTATGGTTTTTTCAGTGAATTTCATTGGTTTTTTAACAGCTAATATCTGTAGCTGTAAAATGTATTCTTCTTTAAATCCAAAAATATATTTTATATGTTTATTAATAACTTTTTTTTAAAATATTTTTTTTTCTTCGTTCCCGCTTCGCGAATCGGGAAGCTTCCCGTTAGCTGACCGTGATGCCGCGAAATAGACCGCGAGCCGGTAAACGTTTCTTTACCGCAACTGCCGCGTTAGAAAACAACATCGTGACGCCTCCCGTCCGCATGACGTTTCTCGTTGTCGCGTGATACGTCATATGACGTGCTACGTTAGCAAACTGGTACGCTTACCGAGTCGCAAAGCACAGGTTTCTGGAAGCAAACCGGGAGGCCCTGCAAAGCGCGTAACGTAAACACAACAGGTCATGTGACTTGGTAATAACACTTTTCATTGGTTCATTTCACTTTTGGTTTCCTAATGATGTAAGACTAGGTCATATAATCTAAAATGAACACTTTTCATTGGTTGAGAACTATTGTTTTTCCCAAATGATGAAAATCCCTCCTTCTTTCCTCACTCTGACTTTCATCATTGTGAGAGAAAGACCCTTTGTTACCAGTGAGCAATGGCTTCTTTAGTAGCTTCAGCTGGTGCTTCCCCACCACCTCCACCACATCCAAGGAAGAGTGGACCACCTGCTAAAGTTATAATTCAGCAACAAGAGGAAGAAGAGGAACAGGACGACCTAGATAATCTCCCTATTATGGCCAGAAGATCTGTTGTACCGGAAGTAACGGGACCAGAGGGCAGGGAGATGGTGCCAAATATACAAACGAGATTTCGTGAAGTAAAACAAGTCTGCGTACATTGCAGTGGATTCATTTGCTACGGAGAAAGTAGCATCACTCTGATCAACAGAGCTATTGACAATCATGCTCATGTTTGTCCGAAACGCCCCAAACAATAAATTCTTTTTTTTGTTTTGTTGCTCCTGTTGAGCCCTTTACAATGAATCGTTTTCGTTGCCCCCTCCGAAAAAAAACAAAAAAAATATAAAACTGTTCAGAAAAATTCAAAAAAAGTAAAAAAATGTTCAGAAAAATAATAAAAAAAATATAAAACAACAAAAACAATTAAAAAAAAAGTTATTTTCAGAACTACCTCCCCGTTATTAAAAAATTGGTACAATATTTGGAACTGTGCCAACCTCTATTTCTCTTAGTTTGCTTCCCAGTTCGCTCCCCGGTACGCGAACCGGAAGCGAACCAAAACATTTTTTTTTTAAAAAGAACAGTAAGTATAAGGGAAGGAAACAGACAGTTATGTTAAAAGAAAGACAGCTATAGGGGAGTAAACTAGAGATACTATTACCCGTAATCCACTGCTGATGATGTCACATATTACATCATTCATGACATGCTCAGTGACATCATCAGCAGAGGATTGCGGGTAACAGTATCCCTAGTTTATTCCCTATAGCTGTGTTTCTTTTAACATAACTGTCTTTTTCCTTCCCTTATACTTACTGTTCTTTTTAAAAAAAAATGTTTAGATCAGTCAGAAACAGTGAAAGTAATGAAATATAAAAGACTACGTAGAATATGAGCACTGTATGCAACAACTTTGACACTTACAGAAGCCTCACCTTCTCCATGCCTCCTACACAGTTCTACATGTACATCATAAATGCAAACAGAACAGAATTAATTATACATGTTAAATGGTTTATTTTTGCTGTTCTCAGAATGTATCAAATTTCACTAAAACAGTGACTTGAAGGTATTCATCATATAACAGCGGGGAAAAAAAAACACAATCAAAATGATTGTGTTTAAAAAACCCATACAACATAACAAATCAGAATTCAGAACTCCTTAAAGTTAACTTACTTTCCATGACGGCCAAGGATGTCCTATGAACAGCTTACACTCTGTTGTGCTGTTATTACTTTCAACCCGCCACTTTCTGAAAGAAAACCTCCATCGTTTTCAAAAACATGTTACATACAATAAATGACTTCTCGCTCTCTACCACACGTTTCCACAAGGCCAAATCGTGTCTGAGCCATTTATAACTCTTAGAATTCTTTTAAGCCAATCCCGTCATGTTGTATTTCCGCAACTTTCACAATTAAAATGTTGAAGATCATTTTCACAATCCTGGACTAGTAATATTTTCCCCTTCTTGCTCAATCATGTTCTACATTTCCTATCACACTGATACTGCTTACTATGAAGCAGACTTACACTACCTTTATGACTAGTACAATTATTTAATTCTCTACATCACTTTTAATGACAAAGCAATGTAAAACAGTAGACAGCATTGCAGACTTACATTCCCTCTACTCCATGTTTTGATTGGCTGCTTCAATTAGCTTATAAAAAGAAACAGTTTTTCTGAACTCATTCAAAGTGCACGTATTTCTCCATGACGTCCAGTGTTATGGTAAGAACTTATGTCTCTGTACTACACTTATCCTCAAGGCCAAATCGTGTAGGAGCCATTAGAACTTCTTGAAATTCCTCAGAGCACATCCCGAGATTCTTTCCCTAAAATTTTGGTTTTAAAAACACCAGGTAAGAGTTTTTAAGGTCATACGGCAATTTTTTTTTGAAAATTAAAACAGAATCATTGCAGAATGACCAGCCATTTCTACACTTTAAATAAGCTGTATAATGTCCTGATGTTATTGAAGGACCATCATGATATATAATTGCTACAGTTACAAAAGTCCTTCCTGATATTGACAACTGTGAAGCCACAACATTTTTTATTAAAGTTGTCAATTTTGTTCCATCAGGCCTACATCGTTGGAACATTAAAATGACATACTGGCCATATGTTAGTATAAATAATGTGGACATCATTTCAGATTTACATTGGCTACACTCCATGTTGTGATCAGCTGCTTTTACTAGCTTATTAAAAGAGACTGATTTACTGTCTGGCAAAGTTAAATATATAAATCTTTCTGAGTCTACACTAGTAGTACTTGATACCCTACAGTTCTCGCAGTCATGCTGCCATTGATAAGAAAGCCCAAACAGGTGATCTACATCTACACCTTCATCATGCAATACATCAAGCATATACATTAAAAACTCCTGACAATCTTGCTGACTATTTTGAGAGAATTGTGTTTGGCCTGAACATCTGTCTAACAGATTTCGAATTTCAGACACACTTTCTATGTTTGTTTTATCAGTGCTACATTTCTCTAACACAGAATTTAACAAACTGCAAAATCTTTGATCAGAATTGACCACAATCTCTTCTTTTACATTTTCTAGAGAAAACAAAACATTAACCACTACATTAGCATAGCAGTTGACACCAGAACTGTTTTCAAATTGAAAACCAACAACATCTTCAACAGAATCCTTTTTGTTTCTGCTTATAATTTCAGGTTCATCGACTTTTCGTCTTTTTGCTACAACCTCCCCAGTATTGGTCACATTTCTTCGTTTCCGGCCTACCACACGTTTCTCAAACAAAGGATACTGAGGCAAATGTGGCGCATACTCTCTTCTTAACCTATTGTATTCCTTAACACAATCTAGATCCGCACAAATGTTTGTGACATCACACTCAATCAAGTACAATCCCGATAAAGTTCTAACTCGTGACAATGCCACATATGCCATACCCTCCTTGAACACAGAACTGCCAATATTCACCAATGCACAGTCTACACTTAAACCTTGCGATTTATGGATTGTCACCGCATATGCCAAGCAAACAGGAAACTGCTTACGACGAACATATAAGTCTTTTACAAGCAAAAATCTAGCAGAACAACGAGCAATTAGCTGTACTTCCTCAATGCCATCAAATTTAATTTTTAAAAATTCTATTCCATCTCTATTTCTGTATTTCACAAAATCAACAACATTACCCATTGATCCATTTACCAGACCTCTTTCAACATGTAAATTCCTTCTTAAAATTATACGGCAGTTCAAGCACACATTCAGAGTCTTTTCAAAACCCGCAGTTTTAGATATACTCTTCTCTAATGAATCCAATTTTGTTTTCAGATTCTCAGACAAAATAATTGTTGATCCCATATGCTCTACTCTGTCAATAGCTTCCAGTTTCACAATCTCTTGCTTTTCTAAATGCAACATTTTGTTGTTGAATTTGGCACATTCTGCAAGAGTTGGCATCAAACATATTCCAGATTTTTTCTCAGTAACTTTCTGAAAAATATTCTCAGGCACAACATCTTCGTCTGGATATAAATTTGTCAGTAATCGTGCATGTAAAGCTTCTTTCCCATGCTCGGTCACTTTTCCAATTCTAACATCTTGTAGAATAGTCTTGTAAACTTCATCCTTTGCCTGACGCATATTTTCATGCAGTTCAGCATAATTGAAGTTTAACCATATATTGACGTTGCCAATGCTCCCTAAGCACTTCCTGGTATCTTCATGCGTGAGCATTTTGAACACAGGTTGCCCTTTCACTGGTGTCAGCTGCAGAAGATCTCCGAAAACAATGATGTGTTTGCCACCAAATAACACATCATACTCTGTTTTGAGAACTTCTTGCATTCTCAAATGCACAAAGGCAAGCATGACATTGGAAACCATGCTTACTTCGTCAATGATAAGAAGTTTCATTTTCCTCAAGACTCTTGAAACTTCAAAACAAGCATCTCCAGATAGCTTGTGATATTCTAATTTGTTGTCATGCTGCACTGGCAGCATCAGTAAACGATGTAAAGTAATCCCTTTAATGTTATGTGCTGCCAGTCCAGTTGGAGCGGTGACAACACAAGACAGCGATGACTCTGTCCTTTCCTGCAAATAACATGAAATTGCTTTAATAAGGAAACTTTTTCCAGTTCCTGCTTCCCCACTCACATACAGTCGGACAGGCTTCAACGACGTACATGAGCACTCTTTCTTGTCATGACTTAATCCATGATCAATTTGCATGGTAAGTTCGTCATATATTTTCCTCTGCTCAACGTTGAGTTGTCTTTCCAACTCTTCTAAGTTAACCGCATCCTCCTGAGCATGTGCCATGGCTCTTTCCACTTCATTCATAGCAGTGGCAGCTTCATTTTCGATAAGAGGTCCTCCTAGTGGATCCTGACTCAATGAAGCAGAACTCTGACTGTCCTGAGAACTGTCTCTGGCAATCTCGGCTGCAATCGTTGCTTCCTGCTCAATTTCCACATTCAACATTTCTACATATTTGGGAAAAGCAGGACATTCTATGGTCTCCTTGGCAGCATTGAATGAGTCTTCGTAACAAAGGAAATCTCCAAGCAGTTCCTCTTCTGCACGCCATGGCTTAAAAAGTTGCAAAAGTGCTAAATAGAAAAACTCCTTTTTTTCAGGAGATTCGCCACTCAATTTTCGATGGTTTATCAAGTGGCATTTTCTTTGCTTGACCAGACATCCCTCACTTCCTATTACAGCATACACTCCTTTCTCAGTATCTTCTTTGATGTTCCTCTTGAATATGTAATTTTGCAGAACCTCATACAGACAAACATTCTCGAGGTGACTGCTTCGATTTGGATAATATGTATCCAACATGTTGCTCTTCAAAATGTCGGTACTGTTTGGCTCCTTTTCCGCCAAATACTCAATTTCCCGCACAGGTTTCAGAACTCGATTACGCGTTGCAGCAAGACCAACACTCGCCCAAACAATACTCCTGGACTTGGCATAGAGACTTGCTGAAGACAACCGGTCAGAACATTCGTAAGCTCCGATTTCTCGATGCGACAACATCTTCAGACTGAAACTGTACAACTTCTTGCTGAGGCTCTTTCATGGGAAATGTCCTCCCACATATCCTTCAATTCTGTGTTCTCTTTTTTGGTGATGTAAGATGTCACATGCCGAGCCACAGCCATACAGTTATCAGCCACAAACTGTATATCCATGTTAGCATTCCACATGGACAAAATCACCGGGTTGTAGTCGTTGATGTACTTGGACTCTTCGTTCCTCTTCAAATTGTATGTGTTTTTAGGTGATTTCTTCATCACATTATGTCGCAGCGAAGACATCAAACTGTTTACTCTTCCTTTAGAAATCACCGGTCGTGGAAAGCCGAAACGACATTTGGTGTAGAACTTGTCCTTGTTTCGGAATTTACGACGGCAGTACTTTCCACATCGATGGCTTTGGAAACGCAGAACTTTTTCTCTTAGGCTTTTCTTCTCCTTTGCGTTTGGAACAGCACACGTAGAATACTGTTGGATGAAACTCATCACTGAGTCTTCTGGATCCGTTCCAAATTTAGGTGCATCCTTGATCCACAACAACATATGTATATGAGGAGCACCTCTTGTTTGGTACTCCTTTCTCCAGAAGAAATCCAACACCTCTCCAAGAGGTGGATTCTTCTTATTCATGATGAAAGACATCATAGCTTCAAATCTATGATTGAAGTACCTACATACATTGACTGGATCCAAACAGCACAGTTCTCCGGGTGTCTTGAATTCGATGTTATCTACGTTAGCATTTGCCTCTCGTAGAAATTCAAGTAAGTCTTCCCAGCCATACTCGGCACAGCTCAGAGTGAGGAACCATGTGGGAGTACCTAAGTTCCTCAGCATACATTTTAAATCACCATGACGACGGTACCAGTACTCATTAGTACCACGCTGACACGCCATGAGATTAATCAGGTGAGAATCCAAAATACTGTCTTGGACATTGACTTTATCCATAAAGTCACTTGCCGAGATGTTTTGCATGTGTATACCACTTTTCAAGATGTGATTCACTGCATATGACAGTCCAGACAGATCGCTTTCAAACAGGAGATGAAACAAATAAGGAATGCATTGTCGAAACCTAGCATCTCCTGCATACAATCGCAAAGTCCGGTATTCAGAAGCAGGAATTTGATGAGGTCGCTCATCATATCTTCCTCCCTGACCTGTTGGAAAAAGCTGTGGGAAACACCGAGCTTCCAAACTTTCCTCCCAAACACTAATGGGACTCCCTTTGGCTTGTTTCATTTGAAACAACTCAATAGCATTCCCCATGACTTCCTTGGAATGCAAAGGATGAACACTATAATGTTCATATATTTCTTCACTAGTAGAGGGTTCTACTTTCTCAATTTGACCAGCACACAAATTGCTATCCTCTTCCTCACTTACTTCCTCTTCTGCAACATATACATTCTTATAGAATTTATTATTTTTTTTCAAATACAATGTTGCCTTTTTAACTTTCCTAACATCTACTAAATCTTGCCATATTTTCTTATTCTTTGTCGGAACCCCATTAACTAAGATAACCAGAGGTTCCTCGTCCACTTTTTCTACTCCAATTGTGTTAATGTTTTTCTTCAAATCTAGAGGCAAATAAACAACTCTTCCCTTTAATCCTCTCTGTAAATCTGATGGAGGCAATTTCCCTGTCTTTGGCTCCATTCTTACAATAGCCTGAAAGGGATGGATACTTTGAATCAAAATAGATTCATAAGTATTTAAATCCTTCAATTCAGAAGGAATCTCAATCAATTCCAGATTATTATGAACTGCTCTAGCAGGCATCTGGTTTTGATTTAATTTGTTACAACAATAAGTACACACACGTTGATCCAATCCCAAATCAAAACAATTTTCTACCATCAAGTATGTTGTGAAATCCTTCCATTCACTATTATTTTCCCTTTCACTTTTTGCATATAAATCCACTAACTTAGTCTGATTCTTATAATAAGTGCGTCGACAACACACACAAGTGAAATTTGGCCTCTCACTTGATTTGACCTGAAACGTCGCAATTTCCCTCTGGAAATTATCTGTACTGGAAACCTGTACACTATCTTCCACATTACCCGCTTCTTCTTGGTCAATTTCAACATTCTCCTCTTTACTTCCAAAGTAACAAAACTCAATTTCTTCACATATATTCTTCACATCTATTTCAGAACCATGCAAAAGAGCAGCGCATAATTGTTTAAGCATAATTGCTGGACTCTTAGCATAATACAACATTCTAACTAATTTCCTCACTTTATTATGATGCACTGCTAGCATCCTGAAATGATGAAAAACACTCTGGCATACTCTCCTGGAAAGACAAGCCAGTGAATGACCATGCAAACCTGTCACTTCTCTCACTCTGCAAGGATCTAATTCTTGCAACAACATCATTTTCTGCTTCAAACTTTTCTTATTAAATGACCGTACAAAATCACAAAGCAAATTGATGGAATCCTGTCGCACACTACAAATACTACTACACTTCCAGGTGTACACACGACCCTTAGCACGTCTTCCTAAAACCTCATTACCTAACACCTCTTCTGCCTCTGTTGTCACAAGTTTTTCTTTTTCAACTGGACAACCATCTTTCACTTCATAAGCACGACCACTGGTGTCAACTGCATGCACCAAATCATTATCCTGGAAATAACTCTCCTCATTAAAAAATGCCTCAGAGCTTGAACTATGCATCCATTCTCCAGAAAAAACTTCACAAAAATTACTACGATTAACTATTCTCTTCCATCTACTATTTCTTTTGAAATCATAAATTGCCTTCTTTAGCTTCCTAATTCTATTGATTATCAAAATAAATAACTTACGTTTAATTTCAAATGCCTGATCAATAACTTTCTCAACTTTTTTTTTTCTCTTATAAAAAACCACTTTCTGTTGACCTTTCTTAATATTTTTTAACAAATTGCCAATTATCCTGTTGCGGAACATTCGTTTACGAATGTCCCTAAACTGTTGTTTCCTTCTACTATCATGCACAGAGTTATCTCTTGCTCTAGCAGTAACATTTTTGATTGGCCTTTCCTTTCCATTTGAATTGCTTCTCTTTTTATGGACTGAAACATTTTCTGTAGTAATATTTTTTTTACTACACATATTTCTTATGAATGTTTTTGTACTCTTACCCGGTGCTTTCTTCGTGACTTGACAAATCTTTTTGTTAGAGGACTGCTGCTTCTTTTGATTGGCCTGCTGTCTTTGACGTTTTGCAGCCTTTCTCTCTCTTTCTTTCGTTGGCATGGTGAAATGTTGAAATGATCTGCAGTTGAATCTGTGGTAAAATATATTAAAAAATGTTATTAACCACTATTACCAAACAGTAAATCAATAACAGTGATCAAAAACTTAACACACTACTTGACATTTTAAATAGAAGATTTTTTAGTCCTTGGCAAATTTACAATACAGAAATAGCAGAAAAGAAATGGAATTTATATTCATGTTACCTGTGCTATTTTATATGTGAATCTGATCTAATTTTATGAGCATATTTTAATATTTTATTGAAGACACTACACATAACCTGTTTTTGAAGGTGTCTTTATTTTTAAATTAAACGGTTTACACTTTTACTTTTTATTTATTATAAATTTTAAAAATAAATGTTTATAGTTCCATAGGCTCAAGCAGGTCAGCTTCCCACCCTATCTCATATAATTCGGACAAATCTGCATCCTCATCACGCTCTTCTTCATCCTCAGGATTTAAATCATCCAAGGGATCAACATCCACTGATGTTTCAATTACAAGTTCAATGATGAGGTCAAAATCAACTGATTGCAGATTGTCGCTCATGTTGATGTTGTCTTTATCTTTAAAGAAAGATAACAACAATGAGATGTTGCAGAGTAAGAGACAAATCTCAGAGATTATAATAGTAAAATTGTTTAACAAGAGTAACATTTTGCAGCTATTATTTAGCCATGTCCAGCGATGCTGAGCAGGTGAAGCCTATGTCTAATTTTTCAGTGAACAGGACTCATCTCTTCTTAACCTTGGATAAGCCTCACCAACTCTGTGTCCCCTGCACATACTTAAATGTAAAGGGGCAGATTTATGTTAAATGGCACATCCCCAGGCATGCACCAGTTAACGTGCACTGCTGCTCTGCCACCCATGGTGTGCCGTATTTACAATCAGATAGGAGAAAGCTGCGTCAAAACCCTGCGCCTGCTTTAAGCAGGCATAGGTCTTGACGCAACATTGTGGAGATGGGGCACCCCTGAGCCTTGCTTGAGCTGCATCGCACTTGCGATACAATTCCAGCAATGCGCCACCTTTACAGCACAGATACGTCACGCATCTGTGCCATTTTTGCCCCATGCTGTGCCGCATTGTAAATGCAGCACACCATGGGTGGCTGAACAGCGGCGCAAGATGACTGGCACATCCCTGGTGATACGCCAGTCATCATAAATCTATCCCTAAGCTTCTTATCTTGTTACAGATGAACCGCCATATGTACCATCAAACTATTTTGCATTTCCTAAATAGCGAATTTTAAGGAATAAATAGCAATTCTTTACCATTCCTAATTTGCAATGAGCAAATTGCTAATTGCAAATTACCCATTCATTTCCATGGGCTAGGAGGCTCATAGGAATGAAGGTGCAATTTGCGATTAGCAATTAGCTCATCGCAAATTAGGAATTTTTCCAAGGGTGCATGGGTGGCTCAAGAACACCCTGCTGCACCCCTGAAAAAGAAATTTGGGGGCATATGGCGCACATACATGCCCTAAGGGCATGTATTGGCGTCATGTGGCACCTTTTGTTTTTTTTAAAAAAATTATTTTTGAAAAGAATTCGCAAATTACCACAAACTAGAAGTTGGTGGTAGTTTCCAAATCCTTAATGTCATTTTTTACATATTTTTTGTTTGATACATTGCATTTAAGAAATCGCAAAATTTGCAAATCCTTCAGTGCAATCGCAAAATAAGGAATAGCAAATTTTGAATTAAGGACATTTTAAGTCATTTCCACATGTGCAGTGTTTTGAAATTATGATTTGAAAATCGTTTTTGGGGAAAAGGAATGGTTTGCAAATTTATGACAAGGACATAATGGTGTATGCTTCTCTATAAGGCATTTCACTGTCTCTGATGTCATTTTTCCCATATTACATTATAAGACCTTTCCCCATGGAGCACATTCCTTGTAAATATGCTCCCACCTGTGCATGGTGAATTTAGATTTTGACTGTTTGAGTCACATAGCCATGTTAAAAGTGACCCAAAAAAATTGCAAACGCTTTAAAAAAACACATTCATGTGTCTTAAGCACATTTTAAGTCATTTCCCCGTAGACAGTGTTTTGTAAGTGGCATAAAAGAGGCATACACCTATCATAAATCTGTCCCTAGCATTTTAAATGATTAATTCATGATGACGATAAGGTGTGGCCTATCCAGAGGTTTGTTTAAGGTGAGGCCTACTCAGGATTGCAGATTAAAGTTACGCTTGATGAAGAATACAGAGGACATAATACATGTAAAGCTCTACCAATGAAGTAAGTAATGTCCACTTCATTGCGCCAGTCATCATAAATGTATCCCTAAGCTTCTTATCTTGTTAGACATCAACCGGCATATGTATCATATAACTATTTTGCATTTCCAAAATAGCAAATTTTAAGGAATAAATAGCAATTCTTTACCATTCCTAATTTGCAATGAGCAAATTGCTAATTGCAAATTACCCATTCATTTCCATGGGCTAGGAGGCTCATAGGAATGAAGGTGCAATTTGCGATTAGCAATTAGCTCATCGCAAATTAGGAATTTTTCCAAGGGTGCATGTGTGTCTCAAGAACACCCTGCTGCACCCCTGAAAAAGAAATTTGGGGGCATATGGCGCACATAAATTTTAACAACATTCCATTACCTCAAAAACGATTTTCAATTCATAATTTGAAAACACTGCCCACAGGGAAATTACTTAAAATGTTCTTAAGACACATGAAAGTGTTTTTTGAAAGCCTTTGCAATTTTTTTGGGTCACTTTTAACATGGTTATGTAACTCAAACAGTAAAAACCAAAATTAACATGCACAAGTGTGACCATATTTACAATGAATGTGGCCCACGGAGAAAGGTCTTTTAATATAATATGGGAAAAATGACATCAGAGACACAGAAATGCCTTATAAAGAAGCATACACCATTATATCCTTGTCATAAATTTACAAACCATTCCTTTTCCCCAAAAACGATTTTCAAATCATAATTTGAAAACACTGCACATGAGGAAATGACTTAAAATGTCCTTAAGACACATGAAAGTGTTTTTTGATTGCCTTTCCAGCATGGTTGGGTCACTTTTAACATGGCTATTTAACACAAACATTCAAAATCTAAATTTGCCATGCACAGGTGGGAGCATATTTACAAGCAATTTGCGCCACAGAGAAAGGTCTTACATTAAAATGGGAAAAATAACATCAGAGACAGTCAATTGCCTTATAAAAAAGCATACACCATTATGTCCTTGTTATTAATTTTAAAAACAATTCCTTTTCCCCAAAAACGATTTTCAAATCATAATTTCAAAACACTGCACATGGGAAAATTACTTTAAATGTCCTTAAGACACATAAAAGCGTTTTTTGATTGCCTTTGCAGCATGTTTGTATCACTTTTAACATGGCTATGTAACACAAACATTCAAAATCTAAATTTGCCATGCACAGGTGGGAGCATATTTACAAGCAATTTGCGCCACAGAGAAAGGTCTTACATTAAAATGGGAAAAATAACATCAGAGACAGTCAATTGCCTTATAAAAAAGCATACACCATTATGTCCTTGTTATTAATTTTAAAAACAATTCCTTTTCCCCAAAAACGATTTTCAAATCATAATTTCAAAACACTGCACATGGGAAACTTACTTTAAATGTCCTTAAGACACATAAAAGCGTTTTTTGATTGCCTTTGCAGCATGTTTGTATCACTTTTAACATGGCTATGTAACACAAACATTCAAAATCTAAATTTACCATGCACAGGTGGGAGCATATTTACAAGCAATTTGCGCCACAGAGAAAGGTCTTACATTAAAATGGGAAAAATAACATCAGAGACATTCAATTGCATTATAAAGAAGTATACACCATTATGTCCTTGTCAGAAATATTATAACCATTCATCTTCCTCAAAACGATTCTCAAGTCATAATTTGAAAAGACTCCACAGCTCCTATGCAGAAAAACACCCTGTCAGTACTAATACTTCACATTTTCTCCAATTACATTTTCTCAAAGAAACAAAATCTATTTGTAAAACACTTGAGACAAAGCAACATTTGAAAAACACAACTTTCTTCATAATTTTCTCCTTAAAGCACACTATTCTCTATCTAAATTAAAGAAATATTTTCTCACCTTAGCAAATACTTTGAGTTTGAAAACAGTCTCAGAAACACACCAATTTGTCTTCAGCAGAGCAAAAGGTATGCACTCCAGAGTCTGCAGCTATCAAAAGCACAGAAATGCTGTAATTTTTCACACATATCTCTCATGTCACCCAATCAAAACTCTTCCCTCACTTTTTTTCAAATGAAAACCCTTCCCCCCTCTGCCATTTCATGCCTTTTCTGCATAGCAACCACCTCTTGCAAGACCTCTGGTGTTTGCAAGTTCACACAACAATGTTGCAATTGAACTCTGAACTCTCAGTGCACCTGCGTATCCACTGCAATCTTTCATTTAATGATTATTTATTGACCATTCAAAATACATCTTTCAAAGAACTCACCCATGCACCCTAACTTTCTGTTTTCAGCAATCAAAATCCACCAATTACTGTTACTGCTTCATTAACACAGAAACTCCACAGTTCTTTTCATTTTAAACTCTCATTTTTTCAACTGCCATTTCATTGCCACACTTCATCTGACTGCAGCAGAACCTTCTCTCACCATGTTTTCTGTCTGGATTGTTGGACATAGTTATATCCACTGGGCTCACAGGTATGCTGAGAACAGAAAATTACCTAACCTCAATTTACAAGATGTGGAAATTAAGTGGTTTGGCCACAGAGGATTAAAATGTCACCAATTGATACCATTCGTGAAAACCTTTATGCATTTGCCCAAACCTGACCTGTTAATTGTGCACTGTGGAGGTAATGATTTGGGCACTTTGACTGGGGTAGGTCTGGAAATGCTTTTAAAGGACACCTTTGAGCAATTGATGGCACTTTTTCCTCAGACTGCCTTGGTATATTCAAATATATGCCAAAGACAGAAATGGAGGTGGTCAAACCAATTTTGTCCACAAATTGAGAAGTCGAGGAAGCATGTAAACAAATCTGTTTCAGCTTACATGAGAGACCATGGAATGGGCTCCCTGTACAACAATAACTTGCGTTACTACATGCAAGATATCTACAGAGGAGATGGAGTTCACTTCTCAGATGAGGGCAACAGAATTTTCATTCTGAATTTAAGAATGTGCATTGGTACCTACTTATAAGTACCTAAATGTACCATAAACCCAAAAGCTCTTCTCAGAGCTACCCTACATCTGATCACTCACAATTATTATTTTACTCTAACTTTTTTCACTAATTTTCAACAAAGTACGCTCCCCGGGGCGCTACCCGGTACGCGAACCGGGAGCTAACCTCGCGAAATTTAAAAAAAAAATGTTTTTTTTCGCACATATAAGCCTCCTCAGCCATCCTCACAAAACCTAGGGGGTCAAGATAAGTCTACCGTGCCCCCTTCTACCCATTCTGAACATTATTTGCCCTCCATTTTGTATCTTAATTCGACTGAAACACAAAATGGTGGACTCCCGTAACGCTTAAGGTTCGCGGACCGGGCGCTACCCACGCAAAAAAAACAAAATATTTTTTTATTTTTTTTGCCCCGCGGGGCCCTTTTAAAACCTCCACATTAAACCTAGGGGGTCAGGGAGGATCTACTATGCCCCCTTATGGTTATTTCCCCCTTTGTTTTGGCCTCCTCTTGTCTCTCAATCCTACCGAGAGACAAGATGGCGGCCGCTACGGACTGTTTGGGATGTTGACAGACTCCCGTAACGCTTAAGGTTCGCGGACCGGGCGCTACCCACGCAAAAAAAACAACAAAAAAATTTTTTTTTTTTTCCCCGCGGGGCCCTTTTAAAACCTCCACATTAAACCTAGGGGGTCAGGGAGGATCTACTATGCCCCCTTATGGTTATTTCCCCCTTTGTTTTGGCCTCCTCTTGTCTCTCAATCCTACCGAGAGACAAGATGGCGGCCGCTACGGACTGTTTGGAATGTTGACAGACGCCGGAGAACCAATCAGCTTCGCTTCACAAAGCTCCGTTGCGCGAAAAGTCCGCGAACCGGAGCGCTGCCCGGTCCGCTGTTACAGATATATATCTTTTTTTAAACGTTAATTTCTCAAAATCCACTGGAGCACATATATTGAGACCTACAAAAGGCACATCGGGCTACCAGTGCCTACAATTTTGCCAAGTTTCGTGCAAATCCATTCAGCCGTTCGGGCTAAAAGTGAGGCCAACCGCCCTATGGAAAACTCAATGTTAAAAACACGTTTTGGGACCCCCCTTTTTTCTCGGCCCCCCCTTGACAAACCCCCCCCAAATTTTCAGGGGCTGCTCAGAAACAAAATGTTCCATTTTCCTGAAAATTTCAGCCAATTCCGTCCACAAACGCCAAAGTTATTAGACATAGAATTTTCAAAAATCCCATAGAGAAAAAATCCTAACTATATATACCTACTGGCGACCGCCAGTAGGTAATATATATATATATTACCTACTGGCGGTCGCCAGTAGGTATATATAGTTAGGATTTTTTTCCTATGGGATTTTAGAAAATTCTATGTCGAATAACTTTGGCGTTTGAGGACGGAATTGGCTGAAATTTTCAGGAAAATGGAACATTTTGTTTCTGAGCAGCCCCTTAAAATTTGGGGGGGTTTCATCAAGGGGGGGCCAAGAAAAAAGGGGGGTCCCAAAACGCGTTTTTCCCATGCAATTTTCCGTAGGGCGGTTGGACTCACTTTTAGCTCGAACGGCTGAATGGATTTCCACGAAACTTGGCAAAATTGTAGATATTGTTTGCCCGATGTGCCTTTGCTAGGTCTCAATATATGTGCTCTAGTGGATTTTGATAAATTAACGTTCAAAAAAATATATATATCTGTAACAGCGCTCCGGTTAGCGCCCCGGTTCGCGTACCTGACGCGTAAAGGAGCTTCGCGAAGCGAAGCTGATTGGCTCTCCGGTGTCTGTCAACATTCTAAACAGTCCGGAGCGGCCGCCATCTTGTCTCTCGGTAGGATGGAGAGACAAGAGGTGAAGAAAAACGAAGGGGGAAATTAATGAAAGGGGGCAAGGTAGACCCCTCCTGACCCCCTAGGATTGATGAGGGGGCTATTAAAGGGTCCCGCGGGGCAAAAAATAAAAAAAATAAAAATTTCCGTTTTTTCGCGGTAGAGGCGCGACCCGGTTCGCGGACCGGGAAGCTAACCGATAGCGTAACGGGAGTCTGCCATCTTGTGTTTCGGATGAATTTAGACACAAGATGGAGGATAAAGAATGTTGGAAAAGGGTATAAGGGGGCACGGGAGACGTATCCTGACCCCCTAGGTTTTCTAAGGGTGTCTGAGTAGGCTCATATATGTCGAAAAAGAAAACAAATTGAATTTTTCGCGAGGTTAGCTGCCGGTACGCGAACCGGGTAGCGAACCGGGAAGCGAACAAAAGTGAAAATTAGTGAAAAAAGGTACATTTGAAATTTATAAAGAGAAATCATAGTTAAGGTAGCTCTGAAAAGAGCTTTTGGGTTCTGTGTAAGTTCTAGGTACTTATAAGTAGGTACCAATACATAGTCTTAAATTCAGGATGAAAACTCTGTTCCCCTCATCTGAGAAGTGAACTCCATCTCCTCTGTAGATATCTTGCATGTAGTAACGCAAGTTATTGTTGTAGATGGAGCCCATTCCATGGTCTCTCATGTAAGTTGAAACAGACTTATTTACATGCTTCCTCGATTTCTCACTTTGTGAACAAAATTGGTTGGACCACCTCCATTTCTGTCTTTTGCATATATTTGAATATACCAAGGCAGTTTGAGGAAAAAGTGCCATCAATTGCTCAAAGGTGTCCTTTAAAAGCATTTCCAGACCTACCCCAGTCAAAGTGCCCAAGTCATTTCCTCCACAGTGCACAATTAACAGGTCAGGTTTTGGCAAATGCAAAAAGGTTTTCACCAATGGTATCAATTGGTGACATCTTAATCCTCTGTGGCCAATCCAGTTGATTTCCACATTTTGTAAATTGAGGTTGTGTAAATTTCTGTTATCAGCATACCTTTGAGCCCAGTGGATGTAACTATGTCCAACAATCCAGACAGAAAACATGGTGAGAGGAGTTTCTGCTGCAGTCAGATGAAGTGTGGGAATGAAATGGCAGTTGAAACAGTAGGAGTTTGTAATGAAAAAAACTGTGGAGTTTCTGTGCTAATGATTCAGTAGCAGTGATTGGTGGATTTTGATTGCTGAAAACAGAAAGTTAGGGTGCATGGATGAGTTCTTTGAAAGATGTAATTTGAATGGTCAAGAAAAAATCATTTTATGAAAGATTGCACTGGATACGCAGGTGTACTGAGAGTTCAGAGTTCAAATGAAACATTGTTGCGTGAACTTGTAAACATGACAGGTCTTTCAGGAGGTGGTTGCTATGGAAAAAAGGCAGAAAGGGCAGAGGGGGGAAAGGTGTTGATTTGAAAAAAGTGAGGGAAGAGTTTTGATTGGGTGACATGAGAGATATGTGTGATGAATTACAGCATTTCTGTGCCGTTGTTGGTTGCAGCCTCTGGAGTGCATACCCTTTGCTCTGCTAAAGAAAAATTGGTGGGTGTCTGAGACTGTTTTGAAACTCAAAAAGTATTTGCTAAGGTGAGAAAAGATTCATTTAATTTAGATAGAGAATAGTATGCTTTAGGGAGAAAATTAAGACTAAAGTTGTGTATTTAAAAGGCTGCTTTGTGTCAAGTGTTTTACAAATAGATTTTGTTTCTTTGAGTTACATAGCCATGTTAAAAGTGACACAAAAATGGTGCAAGGGCCTTAAAAATACGCTTTCATGTGTGTTAGGACATTTTAAGTCACTTCCCCATGAATCTGGGTAAATAATTTGTTTACTTGATGTGTTTAAAAACGTTTCTTGAAGTCAATTAGGTTTCTTGATATGTACTGCTAGAGTTTCATAGGCTGCTTGGGGCATAGAATAGTATGCTTTAGGGAGAAAATTATGAAGAAAGTTGTGTATTTAAAATGTTGCTTTGTGTCAAGTGTTTTACAAATAGATTTTGTTTCTTTCAGTGACATAGCCATTAAGCATGGGCGGATTTTGCGGATTGGCAATCCGCGAACTTGCGTATTTACGGATTCGCAATCCGCGAAGATCCGCGAACTCTAGCGGATTTGCGGATTTTTCCGTTTTTTGTGTTGGCGCGTGTTCGCGCCGATTTTGGGACAAGTTCGCAATTGCGAACCTACTTTTCGGCTCGCAACGGCCGCGACTATGTTGTTTCTACGTCTGGTTTATCATCACAGGTTCACAGCACCCTCTGTTTCACCACTGCCACCCTCTGGGACACCCATGCCACCCTCTAGTACATCCTCACTGGCACCTATTATTATTAAACTCTTTTCTTTTCTTCTTCACTATTCTATTTCTTCTTTATCATTTAAGTTTATTTCTGCCCAGACCATGGTAAAGGGAGCCGGGAAGCACCCTGAGAAGGGGAAGGGTCCCGCACCCCGTGCCCGGCTCCCGTGCGGGCGTTTAAGGGGGGAGCAAGTGGTCCCGAGGGAGATCTTCAGCGCGGAGGAAGTGGCGGCACTGATCTTCCACGTCCAGCGCCGCCTCCCCAAGACGATCCTGGGAGGCGGCAAGATCGCGACCGGCTATGGCATCCGGGAGCGTCGCAAGCGGTGGGAGAAGGTGTGCCGGGCCATGTACAAGATCTCTGGGGTCCGGCGCACATATAACCAGGCCACCCACCGCTGGACCGATGTCATGGACCGGGAGCGGGACTTGCTGGACGCGCTCGGCGTAGAGGTCCCCGGGCTTGGTGAGTAGTAGTAGTAGTACATTTACTACTCTGTTTTATCCTGCTCTGTTATTTGCAAATCTTTGTTCTTTACCAAGAGCAATAATGCTGCCGATTACATTGAGGTAAATTATATTTCAAAATCTTCTATGCATTTCAGGTGCACTGCTCTCCTTCTCAGTAGCCTTGCTTGCTACTATGCTTCTTTGTTTTGTATGTTGTGTTCAGAAGCATTTCATTGGCCTGAGAAATTATGTATGAGTGTACTGTAAAGAAAAGAACTGCGTAATGCTAGACAGTAAGGGTCATATTTTCAATTACCGGCGCATCCCTGCAAAGTAGCAGGGATGCGGCAGTAATTGTGTGCCATGCCACCACCACCCATTGGCCCAAAACGTCACAGAAGCCTTACGCATCTGTGCCGTAAAGGCAGCGCATTGCTGGAGTTGCGTGCCAACGATGGCGCAGCTCCAGCAATGCTCTGGGGTACCCTATCTCCCCAATGCTGCATCAAGCCGTACGTCGGCTTCAAGCGCGCAGGGTTTGAGTCATGCATCATTGTCCTAAAAGTGACTGATTGACATCTTGTAGATTTCCCTCAGCCACTTTTAGGATTCGTTCCTGCGCAGGTACGCCCTCCCTTGCGCCGGAACTTCCCCTGATGGCGCAGGGCTTTACAACGTGATGCATCGCCCATATGCCCATATGTGTTTTTTTTTTTAATATATACGCCGCACCAACACCATGGCGAGTCTTTTGTTCTGCCGCTGCGTCAGAAAAGGCACGCAACAATGGAGGAAAATCAGCCGCAACTTCCGCAAGGGACTTCTAAATCAGCCCCAACAGACTGAAGTCCAGTCCTTCCTTTAGACAGTCACATGGCTATAAGAAGAAATAGTGGCGGTGGTGGCGGGTGGATTGATAGTTTGAGTATTCACTGATCTGCAAGCAGGATGGACTTTGTCTGTCACGTGTTGCGCACTGCTGCCTGCAGTGCCAGGCCTAGGCAAACCTCTTTAGTAGTCTGTTTATTGAGTTACATAGGAACTTTCTAAGTCAACGTTCCGCAAATCAGGCAATACGAATAACGTAGTATACCACATGAGATAGATCCCGTGGAATAGTTGTCTATCTATTTGCTATTTTTCCAAAATATGTTGTTATTGTTCTTTTGAAATGTTTGATTTGGTTGAAAAATCTCATCCATGTTTTCTGGTTTTTCTTTCTTTCATGTTGTACATCAGCTCCCCCCAAGGGCAAGAGGACACAGGAGGAGGGTGCTGAGGATGCAGGCCAGGATCGGGCAGGCGAGGGCTCCTTTGCTGGCCCCAGTAAGTTTACATTTTAATAAACAGTACCTATTTTTTCCTAGCGTTCCTCATTCGATTTTTTCTAAATCGTCTTTGATCTTCTTGTAGACTGGATATAAATTCTTATCCTGCCTCGAATATGACTCCCTGTGGTATTACTAGACTATTCTTATTAGTCTGTCTGTGTAGCTAACTAAGATTGGACATTTGGCAATTCCATTGGACTCCCATTATATTCAGCAATACCTCTATGCACTGTCTCCTTACTGACTAGATAGTGTGGCAGAGTCATTCAGCTCCCGAAGTCACCGATTATAGATCCCCAATGATCTCTAGATTATCGTACGCAGGACAAGAGAGTAGTACGGAGTCACAGCACAGTCAAGAAGTGTCAGAGGCACTCATGCTTGCAAAAATTCCAAAACCTTTAGCTCATCCACTCTAGTCTAGAGGAACAAAAACCACAGAGTCTATTTAAGTTTAAAAGCTTTATTAAAAGTAAACACATTTATTAAAATCTACTTTGTCATAAAACTATTTAACTGTAAACGGAAAATTGGTTAGTGCTGACGATTAATTGGACACATTTCTTGTGGTCGAGCCGAACTCTCACCTAGTTTGAACTTGATCCTGGTCGTGTTCTTAGGACTCAGGAGTCAAGCTTCTGTCTGTTAGGAGAAAAAGTGGTGCGTGTTAAAAATCAAAAGCAAGCATTCATCAGTTGTGCATAAAAGTGCAGCAAGACAACAGCCTTCCCTGGAAAATGGGACATTTTTACTATGGAGTAGACAGTCACAAGTTATTACATTGTATTCTGTTTTTTTAACATTTCTCCTAGACCAAATATTATATAGTAGTGAGTGGTGTATTCTAACATTCTTAAATGTACTTTGTAGGTGTAACATCTGGTGACGGGGCCAGCGCGGAGGTGGCTGTGTTGGACCAGGACTCGGAGGCCTCTGGGGAGGAGGCGGCGGTAGAAGAGCTGGCGGCCGTTCCTGTGGGGGATCAAACGGTGGTGGCGGAAACAGGTAAGCTATATATTCCTTACTTATTGAGATTGAAGACTGCATAGTGTGCTTTCTGCACGGGTGTATTACAATTACAAATCAACCAGGTAGTAGCCTCCTCGAAATGTACTTCGACTTAGCTGTGAAGTTTTTGGTGAGAAGAATCCCAATAAGTTCTTAGACGAACGTGATGGATGGGATGAACGAAAAGCGAAAGAAGGGTGTAAGTAAGTGGGACGCGAACTTGTATGATGGCTGGCAAAGAAGAACGATATGTGTTTGCTTGGACCCAGAGGTGGCTGGGAAGGAAAGAATATGGTATGGTGCATGGCTGGGTCAATGATGAAGCAAGGATGGGTGGAAGGACAGCAGCCTGGGTGGGTGAAACAGAAACTGTATGTGTGCGTATACTTTGACTGAATGGATGCCTGGAGCATGGTATTCTCTGACTCTTAGATAGCACATGTGTATCTAGAGAGAGTAGATGGTCGCCAGGTGAAGTAAGTGTTACCTTGAAGAGCATGTACCACTGCACCCGCACGTCCGTCCCAGTGCAGGGAAGGCAAGGAAAAGAAATTGTAAATGTGTCCAATACTACCATGAATAGTAGCAGTACTTTGTATTGCGTTTGCATTCACAGCATATATCTGGTTATTACGGTGGACACTCCGTACCTCTCTTAATAACTTTAGTTTACTTGTAGTACGTCATTCATGTGTGGGTGTATCACTGTTCACTCAATATTAAGCAAAGCACCTAAAGTCATCTCATCTGTCATTAAATACGTCCCATGTGAAGTGATAGATAATCAAATTAGTTAGCTTCTTCAGTTTCCTTTTCTAGTACTCATTTGCACTGTAGGGTGAAAGGTAAATTAATTAAGCAGTAGCCCTTGTAACAGAGTATTCTCAGTGCCACCCGTAATAGAAAAGTAATAGCTTCACCACCTGCATGTACTGGACCGGTACAGTAACGCAAGTCTGTCTCACTCATCATGGTGTGCAACTTTTTTTCTCGGGTGCAACTTCACTGTGCTGTGTCCATGTCATTCTGCCGGCTTGCATAAGATAACGTACCCATTTCCCTAAACAAGAGAGAAGAAGAAGAATAAGACTGGTGTACTGTCATAGTCGACTGTAATGGAAGTCCATAGTGGTCGTAGAATTAGTTCATTAAACTACCACTACTGTTAGAGCAAGGATGCAGAAGTGGGAGGTTACATAGATACTGTCCTCAATAGTTATGTACTGTGCTTTCAATTTGCTACTTGTACTCTGTGACCCAACTTTCGGCTCAATCACTTTGTGTTATTAATAAGGAGCATTGGTTACAGACTATGTCTTTCTTTCTTCATATAGTTGCTCCTTCCAAATCAACAACAAGGAGGGAGCAGGCTAGATTGGCCCGGCAACGGAGGCTGGAGGCCACAGTCGCCGAGTATCGGCGGCTGGTGGCCCTGGAGGAGGAGGAGGACACGCAGTCGAGCGGGGCAACATCCTCGACTGTGACCACTGCATCCTCCTCCGTGACTAAGCCAGCGGGACCGAGCCGGGCTAAGAAAGACGACCGCCACCGCCAAGCAACCGAAATACCAGCTGCCCCCCACAGGAGCTGCAAGGAACGCCAACGCCGCCTACGAGTCCGCATGTCCAACCTGGAGCAGGAGGTCCTGAGGTATAAGAACACAACAACTTGGTCGACCGTGTCCAAGGATTTGGCATCTGTCATACTGCCAAAAACTTAATAGCCTCCTTCCTTGCTAACAGAACCCAGGCGGTCATCCTAGGACCCTTTCAATCTGCACAACTCTCCGCCCCCTGTGGTGTTCCTCAAGGCTCATCCCTTAGTCCGACACTCTTCAACATCTATGTGTCGGACCTAGCTAAGACCATCAAAGCACATGGGATGAGCCTTACCTCGTACGCCGACGACACCCAACTAGTGTTGGCGATCAAAGGTGACGGAGAGCAAGTAGCTGAAAAATTTAAGAAAGGGCTCCTAGATATAGGAGACTGGATGGCAACAAACTGCTTAAAGTTAAACTCAGATAAAACTGAGGTACTCATCTTCGGTCCATTGTCCCCAGCCTGGCCCACCAGTTGGTGGCCAGAGACCTTCGGTACCCCTCCCACACCGACCTCGAAGGTCAGGAATTTGGGGGTTATCTTCGATGATGGACTGAACTTCATGGATCACGCCAATAAGACAGCATCCATAGCGCACCTAAAACTAAAAATGATTCGTAAAATACGTTCTTTTCTTCCCGAATCTGCGATTAAGACACTGGTTTCCGCTCTTGTCCTCTCGTCCTTGGATTATTGTAATGGTTTATTTCTCAATGCCCAATCGCGAGTCACTACAAAACTCCAAACTATACAAAATGCAGCAGCCCGTCTCATTACCGGCAAAACAAAGTTCGAACCTATTGCCAAAAACATAAAAGACCTTCACTGGCTGAATGTACAAAAAAGGATCCACTTCAAGGCCCTCTGTATAGTTTTCAAATCAGTCAATAATCAAGGACCACATTTCTTAAGAGACAAACTTCAACTCTACAAACCGACAAGAGATTTACGTTCAGCCACCCTCAACCAACTGCCTGTCCCACGCACCAAAACAGCGTCCTGGGGTGACCGTCGCTTCCTGGTGGCGGCCCCCAGACTCTGGAACACCTTGCCTCTTAACATCAGACGAAGTGCTACGCTGTTTCAGTTCCGTAAACTCCTGAAAACTTGGCTTTTTTCTCATTAATCTACTTTCAATAGTTAATTCTGTTTATTCCCTCATTTCTTACTTTCTTCAATAATGGTTTTCAGCGCCTTGACGCCCAAGGGTATAAGTAGCGCTTTATAAGTGTCAGAAATAAATAAATAAATAAATAAATTAAGGGCCTCCGCTCCGAGCTTGCCACCCTCCGCAAGGAGTATGATGCCCATGCCGCATCATGCACCAGCACCAGCACCCTCCAGTAGTGGAGTGTCCCTTGCCCTTTTTTTATAGACTTTTGGGGGGTGGGATTTGGGAGTTGGGATCGTTTTGGGACGTTTCAGAGACAATCGTTGGGGTTAGGGTGGGTGAGGGAGATTATTTTGTTAGGGCTAAATAAATATATTTTTCAACTTTATCTGACCATACCTGTTTTTTACTGCTTTTCAGTCTGGTGGGTGGGGGGCGGGGGTGTAACAGTAACTTTGTTTTCCTGAACAGTCGTAGGACTTTAGTAGTACAACCGTCAATCTCTTGTCTACTCCGAAATAATACTCCATTATACTACCTCCCACCAAACGCTTATCTTACCTGTAATTTGTGTTAGAAATTAGGGCTAGGCCCAGGGCTGGCTCCAGGTGAAATGGGGATTAACGTTGTCAATCCTGGGCGGGTGACATTTCCTCATTGCGGTGGTACTAGTGGTGTGACACAGTGGCAGTTGCATGCCTATGGAAAAAAAGAAAACGAAACCTTGTTTGTCCTCCTTACTGTAGCATTACAACGGTTACGGTACGATCGAGAAAATAGCAGGTGACAGTACACTAGAACAGTGCCATAATGTAGCCTAACAAATGGTAAAGTATTTGCTTGCAAGTATTACTAGTACTTGCGTTGAATTTATTTGACATTGGCTACTACTACTAGAAGATATAGTACTGAAGCTGAGTAAGTCTAGAAGATATCCTCGTATTCCTTCACCAGCCTGTTGCTGCTATGACCTTATCCTCCCCAGCAAGTGTGTGGAATTATTGATGTCATTTTAGTCAGACATCAAGCAAAACAACACAGCCCGGGGGAAGAGGGTTAGGGTTTGTAAAATGGATGGGAATGGGGGTTTCTTTTTGGGTAGGTTTTGTTGAGAGAAGAAAAAAAAAGCAGAGCATGGACAAACAATAATTGAAGATACAGACAATCTTTGGTTACAAACTAAAGGTAAGCACATGCAGTCACACTCATAGAATAAAAGACAACAATGGATACTGTATCTGTATTGCGTATGTTGTTGGAGTTGTCCTGTTGAAATTGGTAAGTAAGTTGCATGCAGCAAACAATTCCTCTTATTGGCGGCACTCCTCCATTCCAGCTGACGCTTCGTCCATCAATGTGGTGACCACTGACAGAAGAGACACCCTGTCCACTGCCTGCCTGGCGGATGTTGACTGAAACCCGGCCTGTAATTATTGAACGGAAAACAGGAAGTGCTATTACAATACCACTGATAAATAAATAAAAGGTGTGTACGCTGTGTGGTTCAAAAAGTGACACTTTGATTTCCCTAATAGACAGTACAATATTTTTGAAATTGCGTGCTCTGTCTGAGTCACCTTTTTAAGGATCAATAAGTATGGCCAAACTATTATAGCGGATCTTTCCCCTCAAGGTGGGTGTACTACTGTGTTTTAGAACAAAATTTGACCTTCCCAGCAATGCTCCCACCAAGACCCTTACTAAAGCCAGTCGCAAAAATGTAGAAGAACCCCAATCATATCTCCAAAAACGATGCCTAGCAGAAAAATGGTTACAAAACGTACTTTGAAAGTAACAGTAGGCCCAAATACAGACCGTGGATTGTATTCAAACCACTTGCAAGCAAGCAAAAGTATCCATAGCCAGCATCGCTCCAACAGTGCTCTACAACAACAGAACCGCGTTGCAATAGAACCCCCTAAACACATGCAATCCTGCTGCTAGGGCTAACCCTAACGAACCCTAACTTACAAAAAGTGCCAAAACTGGTGTTTCCTTATGGATTTTGTCCAACAAACTTCTAGCCGGTATTAGACCTTCCCAGGAATGCCCCAGGCAAGACCCGCCAACCCACCCGCAAAAAAACACCCGACACAACACCCCCAAACAGCGAAAAAGCTAAATCTCATACTTACAATGTCTCTCGGCCTTCGGTCCAAACGCGGCGCTGTGCAGCTAGGTCGTCATCATCATCAATCATCATAACTCCTGTTTTCCACCACGGATTTCCTGAAAAGCAAATGCAATCAAGATTAGACTGTCGCAGCAGTGCTTCGACAGAGACCCCGGCCGCAACCCACCCACGAACAGCAGGAAGCCCCCCAAAACGCTACATTGAGCAAGATGTCTGAAGAAATGGCAAAAAAAAGGCTGTTCCTTATGGATTTTGTCCAAAACACTTCTATCCGGTATTAGACCTTCCCAGGAATGCCCCAGGCAAGACCCGCCAACCCACCCGCAAAAAACCACCCGACAACACCCCCAAACAGCGAAAAAGCTAAATCTCATACTTACAATATCCCTCGGCCTTCGTTCCAAATGCGGCGCTGTTCAGCTAGGTCATCATCATCAATCATCATAACTCCTGTTTTCCACCACGGATTTCCTGAAAAGCAAATGCAATCAAGATTAGACTGTCGCAGCAGTGCTTCGACAGACACCAAAAATTACACACAAACCCCCGGAACCCCGCCAAAGAGCACCTCAAAGGCAAGCAAGTCAGCAAAAACGGCAAGAAATTTCCACCTCATATTTGGTCCAAAACACTTTTGTCCATTATTAGAGCTTCACAGCAATGGGCCCAAATCCGTCAACTCACCCGCAAAGAAGTACAACACCCCCACAAGTGCTGAGTCTTTCTTCATTGGGCGTAATCCAGCACTCTGCTTGGAGGGAGGGAAATCGCAGTCTGGAGGAGGAGGATAGAGGAGCATGTTCTTCAGAACTTGTGAACCTGAGGAATGTAGACTGCGGCACCTTCAAATCAATAAGCAAACAAGTGAAGACAGTTCTGATGATGGTCTTGTTTTTGGGATTAGGTGATTAAAGTTTGAATTAAATTAACTGTGCAAAACAAAGAAAGAGAGACACAAAGCACACAGGAATAAAAGTGAATAAGGACGAAAAAGAAAGTTCTTGATTGATTGTCTCATTTTCAGGGCTCGGTGTCAGGGAATAAGAACAAGATTTCGTCATCATACTCTGCGAATTCAGGCTGGATGAGGTCAGTGGCACCGAACAGAGAAAAAATCCCCTCATCTACGTTGCTGTCCTCCTCGTCTTCATGCGGCGTGCTTTCTCGTACTTTGTAATCTGGTGGTATGAGGTGCTGATTCATCTTGATCATTGTCAGCCGCTCCACATTTTTGGGCGAGAGGCGGCTCCGTTTGGGAGTTACAATGCCACCAGCAGCACTGAAAACACGTTCAGAAGACACACTTGCGAGTGGGCAAGACAAATAGTTTATAGCCAGGTTGAAGAGCTGTGGCCACAATTGTTTTTTGCCATGCCAATACTGCAATGGCTCATCATTAAGGAAGACCTCTGTTGAGTCATTCAGATAGTCCTGCACCATCGACTCAAGGTCATCAACTGTTCCTCCACTTTGCTTACTTTTTGCTGTGCCTGTGACATTTTTTCGAGAACCATACCCCATCAAACTTAGCCAATCCTCCTCCCCAGCCACTGTTAGTGTTGTCATTGTGTGTGGTGCAGATGATCCAGTTGCCGGTGTCTTTAACGGCTGAGAGGTCACTTGTGCCCCAGCCACAGGTGCAGAAGTGGATTCTTGTGACTGCGGATGGCCTGCTGATGCTGATGCTGATGTACTGGCTTCTCCTTCAATAACCTGCCGTTCTTTTTCAAACCTCTTGGCTGACCAGGCTAACCAATGTTTGTACTTTTGAACATCTGCATCAGCGAAAGGAAAGAATGCGTTGTCTGCCAGCGCCTTTTTGAAGCGTGGATCCAGAATAGTAGCACAAATGTAATGCTGATCTGAGTTGATGTTTTGAAGACGTTCATCACCACGTAGGCGATGTAATAATTTCTCAGACAAAATGAAATGTTTTTTTTTTTTTCATCTTTTTCAAACTCAGAAGAAACCGCCATCAGTTGGTGCTCCAGTATGCACAACAATGGGATAGCTTTTCCCAAATTACAGTCCTCCTGGCTGACTGCACGCGTGAAGAACTCAAAAGGACGAAGCATGTCTGTCAGGCTTTTAACTATGTCCCATTGCGCCTTACTCATCCGCAGGTCCTCCTTCTGAGATGTAGCCTCTGTCAAGAAATAGTGATCGAGTACCGTATACTGCTCATACAGACGCTCAAGCATGTAGAAGGTTGAGTTCCAACGTGTTGCCACCTCCTGGATGAGTGCTTTCACTGGCATTCTACGTTGAAGTAGCAGTCTCCGCAGATGCTTCCGGGCCTTAAAAGAATGGCTGAAATGGTTGCACATTTTGCGGCAGGTGGCCATTACCTCGAACGCTGGACTCTCTTTATCACTCAAGAATTTTTGAACTACCAGGTTGATACAGTGCGCCAAACACGGCACTCTAACATGGTCACCAATGAACATGGCCTTAACTACATTGGCGCCATTATCCGTGGAAACATAACCAATCTTGCGTTTTAGGGGGGATAGCATTGTCAAGACCTTTTTGTCAAACTCTTCCAAAAGGTTTTCTGCTGTGTGACTTTTCTCCAAGCCAAACATGGCTAGTGTTGCATGTTTCCGAGCAGCTTTGAAAACTTGGTCCGGGTCAACACCTGCGTTTAGCTTTGCTTTAACACCTGAAAAAGAGACCCAGTGTGCAGTGATGCACATGTAATCATCGCCTGGGCCACTGGTCCACATGTCTGTTGTCAGATGTATTGTGTGAACAGCACTCTTCTGCAAAGCTGCCCCAATCGCCTGCAGCACATCTTCATGTAGTGCTGGAACCGCAACTCTGGCAAAATAGAACCGGCTCGGAACCTTCCATTTAGGGCAGAGCGTTGCAACTAATTCAAGAAAACCTACCGCTTCTACAAAAGAAAAAGGTAGAAGGTCCACAGCTAGCATTTTAGCCAGCTTAGTGTTATACAGACGCGTCAGTGGGTGGTTGCGTTCATATGGCACGTCTGAAGTAAGCATTGTTCTAATGTTGCCCTGGACCAAGCATTTACGGGCTGATAATGACTTCGTTGACCCAATTTTGCTCGCTGGTGAACTTTTGTGCGTTAGTGTCTCACTCGCTCCAACACTCTTAGTGTGCCTCACATTGGGTGTGCTGCTGACAGGGGTACTGGGTGTAAGGGACGTGTTTGACACGTCTTCTTCCTGCTCGTCATCATCAGATGAAACATCAACGTTTCCTTGATTTTGGCCTTTCTTGATCGCATCTAGGTGCGCAAACCATTTGACAGCGTGCTTTCTCTCAAGATGACCACTCTGGCCGCCGGTACCATAGTTGGTACCTGACTTACCACGACTAACTGCAAGCTTACAAAGGGTACAAATGGCAAACTTTGGATTTTTGGGACAAACAGTAAAGAAGTCCCAAACTGGGGACTTGAAGTGTCTGTGGGACCTGGAGGAGGCGGCGATACTGGTGGTGGTGGTCATGAAGCTAATGCCAGATGAAGTGGAGGATCTGGATTGCCCAACTTTTGTACGTTTTCCACTTTCACCGCCACTAATTAAGGTCGAGGTTGACGGAGGTCTCTTCTTGCCAGAAAGAAATATGGAAGCGGGACGAGTTGGTGTACTACTTAACTCCAATGATTGTGGTGTTTCCACTGCCTCCTCATCGACAACATCATCATCATCATCATCACGCGCAGCAGCTCTTCGGGCTAGGGTCAAAAAGTCTGTTTGCTGCATGCCCGCTGGGGCTGCAGTGACCTTTATGATGACTGGGTCGTCGTTGGCAGAGTCTTCATCAGCAGCAGTATCCGCCACTTCTTGTTGAGCCTCATCACACTCCATAACTCTGAGACTTTGGACGAGCTTCCTTTTACGCTTAACTACCTTTGTTGGATCATGGTGTGCCTCACTCTCAGACGGCTGTGGTGCTGGTTCCCAAGTTTGATCCGTATCATCAGAAGGAGGTGTGCTTGAAGAGGATGTAGACACCACCCTTGATCTCTTCCTTGCTAGGGGTGTGGAAGACAATGAAGGATCATCAGGAGGAGTGGCTTCCTCAAATGATACCTCGCCTTGATTGTCGATTTCCTGATGTGCCCCTACTTCGGGAGGAACAACTATTGTGGGCACTTGTTGTGACCCTCCATGCACCTCTGCTTGCGCATCTCCTTGCGCTGCCTCTCCTTCCACATGTACTTGGGCTTGTACTTGCACATGTGATTGTTGTTGCGGCTGTGGTTGTTCAACACTCGTCAGATGAGCTACAACAACCTGTGTTGATTGAGGGACATTGCTGCTGCTTTCTTGCGATGAGCCAACATCACTGGTCGATGGTGATTCAAGAACTATACTGGCTGCCTCTGCAGCACTCAAGGGCTTGGACATAAGTTGGCGTGGTGGTGGTGGTGGCACTGAGCCCAATGGAGCGGGGGTGCTGCTGCCAGCTTGGTCCCCAGCAGATCCCGCTGCTGCTGCTGCAGGCATACTTTTTTTTTTACTCCCAAAAAAAGGGGCGGGCGGCACACCAGTCTCCTTGGTAACTTGATTCTTCTGCTCCTTACTGGCACCTTTCTTGCTAGAGGAGCTACGGGTTACTTTTTTTGGGGCCATCCTCTTCAGAGCAGGTCAGCAGGCAGCAGTTGCACGAGTTGCAGAGGGTTCTGTGTCCAGACGTGACGTCGCGTGACGTTATGCTGCACACACCGCTGCAGGACTTCTTCCTGGCACTGGTGGTTCTCTTGAGTCTTCTTGTGCACCTAAAAGCAATGGAAGACAGAGGAACATCAGTTCAGTTATACACCCCAAAAAATCGACAAAACACAGAAAAATTAGCACAATCCCATGCCATCCTTGATGTTTACATTGAAGACACCCCACAGAAAGACTACGGACATGCAAGTATGCAACACTCACTACCCCTGGGCATAAGGGATGAAAAGTAGGCAAAATAAGTGCAGGCCTCAGACACTGCCTCTCCTCAAAATGGCCCCCTTACACCCCAAGCACATGTTGCCTGTACCAGCCAGCACTCAAGATGGCCACCACCACCACCCACATGGCCAGTCCACATCAACAGTACACCCCCAAAAAACAGAAAAACAGCCAGAAATCACCACAATCCAATGCCATCCATGATGTTTACATCAAAGAGAGTGAGACCACACCACAGGCACACTCAGTCCATGCACCACCACCACCCCTGGGCAAGCAAAAGGCCACACCAGCAGCCCCCCAAAAACGACAAAAAACAATAAAATAAGCACAATCCCAGCCCATCCATGGCCTCAATTATGTTTAAATTCAAGAAGACACCACACAGAAAGACTAGGCCCATGCAACACTCACCACCACCCCTGGGCAAAGGGCCACACCAGCAGGCCCAAAAAAACGACAAAAAACAATAAAATCTGCACAATCCCAGCCCATCCATGGCCTCAATAGAGTTTAAATTCAAGAAGACACCCCTCAGAAACACTAGGCCCATGCAACACTCACTACCCCTGGGCATAAGGGATGAAAAATAGGCAAAATAAGTGCAGGCCTCAGACACTGCCTCTCCTCAAAATGGCCCCCTTACACCCCAAGCACATGTTGCCTGTACCAGCCAGCACTCAAGATGGCCACCACCACCACCCACATGGCCAGTCCACATCAACAGTACACCCCCAAAAAACAGAAAAACAGCCAGAAATCACCACAATCCAATGCCATCCATGATGTTTACATCAAAGAGAGTGAGACCACACCACAGGCACACTCAGTCCATGCACCACCACCACCCCTGGGCAAGCAAAAGGCCACACCAGCAGCCCCCCAAAAACGACAAAAAACAATAAAATAAGCACAATCCCAGCCCATCCATGGCCTCAATTATGTTTAAATTCAAGAAGACACCCCACAGAAAGACTAGGCCCATGCAACACTCACTACCCCTGGGCAAAGGGCCACACCAGCAGGCCCAAAAAAACGACAAAAAACAATAAAATCTGCACAATCCCAGCCCATCCATGGCCTCAATGGTGTTTAAATTCAAGAAGACACCCCTCAGAAACACTAGGCCCATGCAACACTCACTACCCCTGGGCATAAGGGATGAAAAGTAGGCAAAATAAGTGCAGGCCTCAGACACTGCCTCTCCTCAAAATGGCCCCCTTACACCCCAAGCACATGTTGCCTGTACCAGCCAGCACTCAAGATGGCCACCACCACCACCCACATGGCCAGTCCACATCAACAGTACACCCCCAAAAAACAGAAAAACAGCCAGAAATCACCACAATCCAATGCCATCCATGATGTTTACATCAAAGAGAGTGAGACCACACCACAGGCACACTCAGTCCATGCACCACCACCACCCCTGGGCAAGCAAAAGGCCACACCAGCAGCCCCCCAAAAACGACAAAAAACAATAAAATAAGCACAATCCCAGCCCATCCATGGCCTCAATTATGTTTAAATTCAAGAAGACACCCCACAGAAAGACTAGGCCCATGCAACACTCACCACCCCTGGGCACAGGGCCACACCAGCAGGCCCAAAAAAACGACAAAAAACAATAAAATCTGCACAATCCCAGCCCATCCATGGCCTCAATGGTGTTTAAATTCAAGAAGACACCCCTCAGAAACACTAGGCCCATGCAACACTCACTACCCCTGGGCATAAGGGATGAAAAGTAGGCAAAATAAGTGCAGGCCTCAGACACTGCCTCTCCTCAAAATGGCCCCCTTACACCCCAAGCACATGTTGCCTGTACCAGCCAGCACTCAAGATGGCCACCACCACCACCCACATGGCCAGTCCACATCAACAGTACACCCCCAAAAAACAGAAAAACAGCCAGAAATCACCACAATCCAATGCCATCCATGATGTTTACATCAAAGAGAGTGAGACCACACCACAGGCACACTCAGTCCATGCACCACCACCACCCCTGGGCAAGCAAAAGGCCACACCAGCAGCCCCCCAAAAACGACAAAAAACAATAAAATAAGCACAATCCCAGCCCATCCATGGCCTCAATTATGTTTAAATTCAAGAAGACACCCCACAGAAAGACTAGGCCCATGCAACACTCACCACCCCTGGGCACAGGGCCACACCAGCAGGCCCAAAAAACGACAAAAAACAATAAAATCTGCACAATCCCAGCCCATCCATGGCCTCAATGGTGTTTAAATTCAAGAAGACACCCCTCAGAAACACTAGGCCCATGCAACACTCACTACCCCTGGGCATAAGGGATGAAAAGTAGGCAAAATAAGTGCAGGCCTCAGACACTGCCTCTCCTCAAAATGGCCCCCTTACACCCCAAGCACATGTTGCCTGTACCAGCCAGCACTCAAGATGGCCACCACCACCACCCACATGGCCAGTCCACATCAACAGTACACCCCCAAAAAACAGAAAAACAGCCAGAAATCACCACAATCCAATGCCATCCATGATGTTTACATCAAAGAGAGTGAGACCACACCACAGGCACACTCAGTCCATGCACCACCACCACCCCTGGGCAAGCAAAAGGCCACACCAGCAGCCCCCCAAAAATGACAAAAAACAATAAAATAAGCACAATCCCAGCCCATCCATGGCCTCAATTATGTTTAAATTCAAGAAGACACCCCACAGAAAGACTAGGCCCATGCAACACTCACCACCCCTGGGCAAAGGGCCACACCAGCAGGCCCAAAAAAACGACAAAAAACAATAAAATCTGCACAATCCCAGCCCATCCATGGCCTCAATGGTGTTTAAATTCAACAAAACAGTTGTATCATGCACCCATAACCAACCCTGGTCCTACTGGATACTGTGGCTACCCACAATATAATTTATTTAATTTTCTGAAAAAGTTCAAAAATTGTACTTGCAGCAACTGTAATGCCCCAAACAAACTTACTTGTGAAAGTTGATTTCTAATCCAAAAGTGATCCAAAGACAGTCAAAAAGGCCTCAAATCCAAATATCCAGCAGCACCCACAAAAAGTAATCCTTCCAGCTCCAGATCCAAATGAAAGTGACCAGGAGATGGACAAAGCACTGGGAGGAGCCTGCTGGACAGGAACAGGAAGTTGGAGACTGTGGGGCACTTCCTTACTCCCCCCCCAAAATGGACTCCTTGCAAAAAAAAAGGCCATGCAAATGTCAACCTGAGGAGTGATTCTGATAAAAATCATAATTTTCTGAAGGTTTATCCTGTTTGCTGGTGATTTTCTTGTGCGAAATTGCAAAATCTCTATTTCGCAAGTGCGAGATTGTTCCTTTCCGCCGCAACTACGTGTTCGCAATTGCGAACTCTCGCGAGGTGTGCTGTGCAAGGTGGCAAGCCGCGAGTACGTATTCGCGGGCGACAAACTCCCGCGGGAACACGCAGCAAGATCTAAAATGGCGCGTCACTCGCAAAGAAAAACAACTCGGCAAACGCTAAAATGACGGAAAGTGAACGCCGTGCACCACGCCGCGCGCCGCAACCAAGCAAAAAATCCGCCGCGAGCGGATTCACAGATTTTCGACAAATTCGCGAGCGTTCGCGGATTGCGAATTTGCCGAAAATCCGAAAAATCCGCGAGCGGAGCGGATTTTACGCCCATGCTTAATAGCCATGTTAAAAGTGACGCAAAAATGGTGCAAGGGCCTTAAAAATACGCTTTCATGTGTGTTAGGGCATTTTAAGTGACTTCCCCATGAATGTGGGTGAATAATTTGTTTACTTGATGTATTTAAAAACGTTTCTTGAAGTCAATTAGGTTTCTTGATATGTACTGCTAGAGTTTCATAGGCTGCTTGGGGCATATTTACAAGGCCTTTGAGTCACTTTGATGTTATTTTCCCCATTTTAATATAAGTCATTTCCCCGTGGTGCAAGGTCCTTGTAAATACGCCCTCATGTGTGCTTGGCAAATTTAGATTTTGTTTCTTTGAGTTACATAGCCATGTTAAAAGTGACGCAAAAATGGTGCAAGGGCCTTAAAATACGCTTTCATGTGTGTTAGGGCATTTTAAGTCACTTCCCCATGAATGTGGGTGAATAATTGGTTTACTTGATGTGTTTAAAAACGTTTCTTGAAGTCAATTAGGTTTCTTGACATGTACTGCTAGAGTTTCATTGGCTGCTTGGGGCAAATTTACAAGGCCTTTGAGTCACTTTGACGTTATTTTCCCCATTTTAATTTAAGTCATTTCCCCGTGGTGCAAGGTCCTTGTAAATACGCCCCCATGTGTGCTTGGCAAATTTAAATACTGACAGGGTGTACTTGTACATAGGAGTTGTGCTGTGTTTTCAAATTATGACATGAAAATGGTTCATAAAGAAAAGGAATGCTGTGAATCACCTGTGTTTCCTAACATTATGAATCACATTGTGCAGATGAGGTTTAGGCCTGTCCAGGGAGACAGAGGAGGTCTGGCCTTTGTTCAAGAGTGCAGTGGACATGACTCACTTAATTGGTAGGCCTGCACATGTACTATCTCCTCTGTACTCTTCAACAAGCCTAAATTTAATCTGTAACCCTGAGTAGGCCTCACCTCAAACAAACCTCTGGATAGGCCACACCATATCGTCATCCTGAATCATTCATTTAAAATGTTAGGGGCAGATTTATGATGGCCGTGCACCTCTTTTGTGCCGCTGTTGCATCACTTTTGTGACGCAGCAGTGGTGCAAAAGATGCACCATGTTGCAAGATAGGCCTCACTTAATCTGCAACAAGAAACCGTCAGTTTAAACTGTATACATTTAGGACTGTGTAGGGGGCATGGAGAAGCTGAATCTTCTGTAAGTGTCAAAGTTGTTGCATACAGTGCTCACCTTCTGCGTACTCTTTGATATGCTAGACTACATCAGCACAATGAGATACCTAAGCAAAGGAAACACAAGTGATGTGATTGTGAAATGAGCAAAAGAAATTGCACGTTTTTCAATTACATCACCTGTGTTTCCTAACATTACGAATCACATTGTGCAGATGAGGTTTAGGCCTGTCCAGGGAGACAGAGGAGGTCTGGCCTTTGTTCAAGAGTGCAGTGGACATGACTCACTTCATTGGTAGGCCTGCACATGTACTATCTCCTCTGTACTCTTCAACAAGCCTAAATTTCATCTGTAACCCTGAGTAGGCCTCGCCTCAAACAAACCTCTGGATAGGCCACACCTTATCGGCATTCTGAATCATTCATTTAAAATGTTAGGGGCAGATTTATGATGGCCGTGCACCTCTTTTGCGCCGCTGTTGCATCACTTTTGTGACGCAGCAGTGGTGCAAAAGATGCACCATGTTGCAAGATAGGCCTCACTTAATCTGCAACAAGAAACCGTCAGTTTAAACTGTATACATTTAGGACTGTGTAGGGGGCATGGAGAAGCTGAATCTTCTGTAAGTGTCAAAGTTGTTGCATACAGTGCTCACCTTCTGCGTACTCTTTGATATGCTAGACTACATCTGCACAATGAGATACCTAAGCAAAGGAAACACAAGTGATGTGATTGTGAAATGAGCAAAAGAAATTGCACGTTTTTCAATTACATCACCTGTGTTTCCTAACATTACGAATCACATTGTGCAGATGAGGTTTAGGCCTGTCCAGGGAGACAGAGGAGGTCTGGCCTTTGTTCAAGAGTGCAGTGGACATGACTCACTTCATTGGTAGGCCTGCACATGTACTATCACCTCTGTACTCTTCAACAAGCCTAAATTTCATCTGTAACCCTGAGTAGGCCTCACCTCAAACAAACCTCTGGATAGGCCACACCATATCGTCATCCTGAATCATTCATTTAAAATGTTAGGGGCAGATTTATGATGGCCGTGCACCTCTTTTGCGCCGCTGTTGCGTCACTTTTGTGACGCAGCGGCGGCGCAAAAGATGCGCTATGTTGCGACATATTTACAACTTGATGCATCTAGGCAGATGTGTCACGCTGTAAAGTCCTGTGCCACATGAAACCTGCGTCAGGTTTCATGTGGGTGTTTTGTTGCAGGGTGGGCATTCATTCGGATGAAAGCCCTGTAAAACTAACACAGTGAAATTTACAAGATTTCACTGAGTCAGCTTTATGGCATTGCTGAATCAAATCCTTACGCCTGTTTGAAACAGGCATAAGGAGTGATGCATCATGCAATGTGTGGCTTGCCCCTGTGCATTGCAGTAGACATGTCGCGCTTACGACGTGATTCCTGCAATGCGCCACTTTTGCGGCAGAGATGCGTGACGCATCTGTGCTGTTTTTGCTCAATGGTGCTCCGCATTGTAAATGCGGCACATCATGGGTGGCAGAGCAGCGGCGCACGTTAACTGGTGCATCCCTGGGGATGCGCCAGTTAACATAAATCTGCCCCTTTACATTTAAGTATGAGCAGGGGACACAGAGTTGGTGAGGCTTATCCAAGGTTAAGAAGAGATGAGTCCTGTTCACTGAAAACTTGGACATAGGCCTCACCTCCTCAGCATCGCTGGACATGGCTAAATAATATCTGCAAAATGTTACTCTTGTTAAACAATTTTACTATTATAGTCTCTGAGATGTGTCTATTACTCTGCAACATCTCATTGTTGTTCTCTTTCTTTAAAGATAACGACAACATCAAGCATGAGTGATAATGAGCAATCTGTTGATCTCGATCTTATCATTGAACTTGTCATTGAAACGTCAGTGGAAATAGATCCCTTGGATGATTTATATCCTGTGGATGATGAAGAATATGATGAGGATGCTGATTTCTCAGAATTGTATGACATAGGGTGGGAAGCTGACCTGCTCGAGCCTATTAACCTATAAAGACTTTTAAAAATAAAAAAAGTTACTGAAAATGAAAAGTAACCATGTTAACCGTTTAATTTAAAATTAAATATAACTTCAAAAACAGCTTGTGTGAAGTGTCTTTAATAAAATAGTGAAATATGCTAATAAAATTAGTTCAGATTCACATATAAAAGAGCACAGGTCAAATGTAGAAGCATTCCATTTCTTTGCTACTATTTGTAAATTTTAAATTTGTCAATGCACTAAAAATTATTGTATGTAGAATTGACAACTAGTGTGTTAATTTTTTGACGACTGTTATTGATTTACTGTTTGGTAATAGTGGTTAATAACATTTTTTATTATATTTTACCACAGATTCAACTGCAGATCATTTCAAAATTACACAATGCCTTCGAAGGAAAGAAGGAGAAAGGCTACAAAACGTCAAAGACAGCAGCTTACTACATGCTTGCAGCAGTCCTCTACAATAAAAACTTGTCAAGTCACCAAAAAAGCTCCATGTAAGAGAACAAAATCATTTTTAAGAAACATTTGCAGACGAAAAAGTATCACTACAGAACATGTTTTAGTCCAGAAGAAGAGAGCCAATTTAAACGGAAAGGAAAGGCCACTCAAAAATGTTACTGCTAGAGCAGGAGGTAACTCTGTGCATGGTAGTAGAAGGAAAAATCAGTTTAGGGACATTGGTAGACGAATGTTCCGCAACAGGATAATTGGCAATTTGTTAAAAAATATTAAGAAAGGTCAACAGAAAGTGGCTTTTTATAAGAGAAAGAGAAACATTGAGAAAATTATTGATCAGGCATTCGAAATTAAGCGAAAGTTATTTATTTTGATGATCAATAGAATTAGGAAACTAAACAAGGTAATTTATGATTTCAAAACAAATAGTAGATGGAAGAGAACAGTTAATCGTAGTAATTTTTGTGAAGTTTTTTCAGGAGAATGAATGCATAGTTCAAGTTGTGAGGCATTTATTAATGAGGAGAGTTATTTCCAGGATAATGATTTGGTGCATGCAGTTGACACCAGTGGTCGAGCATATGAGGTGAACGATGGTTGTCCGGTTGAAAAAGAAAAACTTGTGTCAACAGAGGCAGAAGAGGTGTTAGGTAATGAGGTTTTAGGAAGACGTCCAGTGTACACCTGGAAGTGTCGTAGTATTTGCAGTGTGCGACAGGATTCCATCAATTTGCTTTGTGATTTTGTACGGACATTTAATAAGAAAAGTTTAAAACAGAAAATGAAGTTGTTGCAAGAATTAGATCCTTGCAGAGTGAGAGAAGTGACAGGTTTGCATGGTCATTCACTGGCTTGTCTTTCCAGGAGAGTATGCCAGAGTGTTTTTCATCATTTCAGGATGCTAGCAGTGCATCATAATAAAGTGAGGAAAATAGTTAGAATGTTGTATTATGCTAAGAGTCCAGCAATTATGCTTAAACAATTATGCACTGCTCTTTTGCATGGTTCTGAAGTAGATGTGAAGAATATTTGTGAAGAAATTGAGTTTTGTTACTTTGCAAGTAAAGAGAAGAATGTTGAAATTGACCCAGAAGAAGAAGGTAATGTGGAAGAGAGTGTACAGGTTTCCAGTACAGATAATTTTCAGAAGGAAATTGCCACGTTTCAGGTGAAATCAAGTGATAGGCCTAATTTCACTTGTGTGTGTTGTCGACGCACTTATTATAAGAATCAGACTAAGTTAGTGGATTTATATGCAAAAAGTGAAAGGGAAAATAACAGTGAATGGAAGGATTTCGCAACATACTTGATGGTAGAAAATTGTTTTGATTTGGGATCGGATCAACGTGTGTGTACTTATTGTTGTAACAAATTAAATCAAAACCAGATGCCTGCTAGAGCAGTTCATAATAATCTGGAATTGCTTGACATTCCTTCTGAATTGAAGGATTTAAATACTTATGAATCTATTTTAATTCAAAGTGTCCATCCCTTTCAGGCTCTTGTACGAATGGAGCCAAAGACAGGGAAATTGCCTCCATCAGATTTACAGAGAGGATTAAAGGGAAGAGTTGTTTATTTGCCTCTAGATTTGAAGAAAAACATTAATACAATTGGAGTAGAGAAAGTGGAAGAGGAACCTCTGGTTATCTTAGTTAATGTGGTTCCGACAAAGAGTAAGAAAATCTGGCAAGATTTAGTGGATGTTAGGAAAGTCAAAAAGGCAACATTGTATTTGATGAAAAACAATAAGTACTACAAGAATGTATATGTTGCAGAAGAGGAAGTAAGTGAAGAAGAGGACAGTGATTTGTGTGCTGGACAAATTGAGAAAGTAGAAGCCTCTAAAAATGAAGAAATATATGAACATTATAGTGTTCATCCTTTGCATTCCAAGGAAGTCATGGGGAATGCTATTGAGTTGTTTCAAATGAAACAAGCCAAAGGGAGTCCCATTAGTGTTTGGGAGGAAAGTTTGGAAGCTCGGTGTTTCCCACAGCTATTTCCAACAGGTCAAGGAGGAAGATATGATGAGCGACCTGATCAAATTCCTGCTTCTGAATACCGGACTTTACGATTGTTTGCAGAAGATCCTAGGTTTCGTCTATGCATTCCCTATTTGTTTCATCTACTGTTTGAAAGCGATCTGTCTGGACTGTCATATGCAGTGAACCACATCTTGAAAAGTGGTGTACAGATGCAAAATATCTCAGCAAGGGACTTTATGGATAAAGTCAATGTGCAAGACAGTATTTTGGATTCTCACCTGATTAATCTCATGGCATGTCAGCGTGGTATTAAACCAAACTTTGAATGTGCATTTCAAAGTTTGGTTTAATACTGATTCTTCCCAAGGATTTGGGATATACTCTCAGGGCAGGGAGTATTTGATTGTTGCACGCTATATGAAAGATTGAGTTTACTTAAAAACTGGTGACATTTGAGTTGGTGCTTCCAAAGGATTTGAGTGGTCCACTGCCTATTTTGCTTTGTATAAAAATTGCATGTCAGCGTGGTACTAATGAGTACTGGTACCGTCGACATGGAGATTTAACATGTATGCTGAGGAATTTAGGAACTCCCACATGGTTCCTCACTCTCAGCTGTGCCGAGTATGGCTGGGAAGACTTACTTGAATTTCTACGAGAGGCAAATGGAAACATTGAAAATATCGAATTCAAGACACCCGGAGAACTGTGCTCTTTGGATCCAGTGAATGTATGCAGGTACTTCAATCATAGATTTGAAGCTATGATGTCTTTCATCATGAACAAGAAAAATCCACCTCTTGGAGAGGTGTTGGATTTCTTCTGGAGAAAGGAGTATCAAGCAAGAGGTGCTCCTCATATACATATGCTGCTATGGATCAAAGATGCACCCAAATTTGGAACAGATCCGGATGACTAAGTGATGAGTTTCATAGAACAGTATTCTACATGTACTGTTCCAAAGACAAAGGAAGACAAAAGCCTAAGAGAACAAGTTTTACGCTTTCAAAGCCATCGTTGTGGAAAGTACTGTTGTCGTAAATTCAGAAACAAGGACACGTTTTACACAAAATGTCGTTTCATTTTTCCACGACCGGTGATTTCTAAAGGAAGAGTGAACAGTTTGATGTCTTCGCTGCGACATAATGTGACGAGGAAATCACCCAAAAATACATACAATTTGAAAAGAAACGAAGAGTCCAAGTACATCAACGACTACAACCCAGTGATTTTGTCCATGTGGAATGCTAACATGGATATACAGTTTGTGGCTGATAACTGTATGGCTGTGGCTCGGTATGTGACATCTTACATCACAAAAAAAGAAAAGACAGAATTGAAGGATATGTGGGAGGACATTTCCCATGAAAAGAGCCTCAGTAAGAAGTTGTACAGTTTCAGTCTGAAGATGTTGTCGCATCGAGAAATCGGAGCTTACGAATGTTCTGACCGGTTATCTTCAGCAAGTCTCTATGCCAAATCTAGGACTATCATTTGGGCGAGTCTTGGTCTTGCTGCAACACGTAATAGAGTTCTGAAACCTGTACGGGAAATTGAGTATTTGGCGGAAAAGGAGCCAAACAGTACAGATATTTTGAAGACCAACATGTTGGATACATATTATCCAAATAGAAGCAGTCACCTCGAGAATGTTTGTCTGTATGAGGTTCTACAAAATTACATATTCAAGAGGAACATCAAAGAAGATATTGATAAAGGAGTGTATGCTGTAATTGGAAGTGAGGGATGTCTGGTCAAGCAAAGAAAATGCCAATTGGTAAATCATCGAAAATTGAGTGGCGAATCTCCTGAAAGAAAAGAGTTTTTCTATTTAGCTCTTTTGCAACTTTTCAAGCCTTGGCGTGCAGAAGAGGAACTGCTTGGAGATTTCCTCTGTTACGAAGACTCTTTCAATGCAGCCAAGGAGACCATAGAATGTCCTGTTTTTCCAAAATATCTAGAAATGTTGAATGCGGAAATCGAACAGGAAGCAACAATTGCAGCCGAGATTGCTAGAGACAGTTCTCAGGACAGTCAGAGTTCTGTTTCATTGAGTCAGGATCCACTAGGAGGACCAGTTATCGAAAATGAAGCTGCCACTGCCATGATTGAAGTGGAAAGAGCCATGGCACATGCTCAGGAGGATGCGGTTAACTTAGAAGATTTGGAAAGACAACTCAACGTTGAGCAGAGGAAAATATATGACGAAGTTACCAACCAAATTGATCATGGATTAAGTCATGAGAAGAAAGAGTGCTCATGTACGTCGTTGAAGCCTGTTCGACTTTACGTGAGTGGAGAAGCAGGAACTGGGAAAAGTTTCCTCATTAAAGCAATTTCATGTTATTTGCAGAAAAGGACTGAGTCATCGCTGTCTTGTGTTGTCACCGCTCCAACTGGACTGGCAGCACATAACATTAAAGGTATTACTTTGCATCGTCTACTGATGCTGCCAGTGGAGCATGATAACAAATTACAATACCACAAGTTATCCGGAGATGCTTGTTGTGAAGTTTCAAGAGTCTTGAGGAAAATGAAACTTCTTATCATTGACGAAGTAAGCATGGTTTCCAATGTCATGCTTGCCTTTGTGCATTTGAGAATGCAAGAAGTTCTTAAAACAGAGTATGATGTTTTATTTGGTGGCAAACACATCATTGTTTTCGGTGATCTTCTGCAGCTGACACCAGTGAAAGGACAACCAGTGTTTAAACTACTTACACATGAAGATACCAGGAAGTGCCTAGGGAGCATTGGCAACGTTAATATATGGTTAAACTTCAATTATGCTGAACTGCGTGAAAATATGCGTCAAGCGAAGGATGAAGATTATAAGAATATTCTACAAGATGTTAGAATCGGAAACGTGACCGAGCATGGGAAATAAGCTTTACATGCACGATTACTGTCAAATTTGTATCCAGAAGAAGACGTTGTGCCAGAGAATATTTTTCGGAAAATTACTGAGAAGAAATCTGGAATATGTTTGATGACAACTCTTGCAGAATGTGCCATCTTCAACAACAAAATGTTGAATTTAGAAAACCAAGAGATTGTGAAACTGGAAGCTATTGACAGAATAGAGCATATGGGAGCAACAATTATTTTGTCTGAGAATTTGAAATCTAAATTGGATTCATTAGAGAAGACTATATCAAAGTCAAAAAGTTTTTATTTGATTTGGTACTCAACTGAGGACCACAAATATTATATAAACACAATTTTCTTTACAAGTCAGTATAATGTCAAAAAAGGTTTTAAAAATTTATAAAAATTATAACAAACAAATTCATTAGGAGGCTGTTTACATGCAAGTAACAATGCTTTTGCAGTAACAATTCTACACTTCCGATATATAGGGTCTAGATATCTTAAACGTGCTGTTACTACATTTGCATATGGGCATATAAATAAAAGGTGCTCGATGTTCTGATTTCCCCCATGACAAAGAGTACCTAATGGGGATCTGCCTGGAGACCACCTTGAAGTAAAAGTTGACACTGGTAAAATTCCCAAACGCAACATTGTGATTGCTCTCCTTGCGCCATGAGTGAGGGAAAAACTTAAATATGGCTGTTCTTGCTTATACTCCAGTGACTCGATGTAAGAGTTGTAGAGAGATAAATTGCTACAATGTGAGCAATCAAGGTCGAAACTCAGCTTAGGGGTAAAACATTTTAGGAAAAGTTTGAGTTGTGAGGGTGTCCAAGTCAATAGAATTTCAGAATTAATTTTAGCTAATTGAAATGCCACTGTCATATTTCTATAGAATATAGAGTGTGATGCGTTTTGATCAAGAGTCTCGATCTTTAACATAAATCGTAAAGAGCCTTCTTTAGCATGGAGGAGGTTATAAGCCCACCTGATAATGTTAGCTACAGCTGTAGTATATGCGCTAGTAATCGAAAATTCAAGTCTTAGCGCTTGCACTGGTGTTGATGCAGAGACTTTCAAGATTTTCTTTAGTATTTTTCCTTCTTGTAGATCCATGTAGGACCACTGTTTTATAGCAATGTGTTCGGTGGCATACGATAAAACAGGAGGTATCTTTGCTCTATACACTTTTAGTAATGTGGAAAAATGCCTGTTCCCAGTGGCCGAATACAGTCTCAAAAGGGCCCCAGCGTGTAATTCAGATTTCCTTTTTAGAAGATTGATTTGCTTAATATTTTGCAGATTCTTTGAAAAAATCCTACCTAAGTATGTGTATTCCTCGACCTCTTCAATGCGTTCTCCACCCAGCCTCCAACAGTACTTTACACCTTTTTTCTTTCCGGAAAATGAAACCACTTTTGTTTTATTTAAGTTGGGAATTAAAAAGTTATCGTTCGAGTATTTGTGTAGAATGTCGAGAAGTCTTTGTAATCCGAAGGGCGTGAGATCCAACATTACTATATCGTCAGCATATAGTAAGGCGTGTATGCTTTGTGCAGCGATCTTTGGGGGCAAACTGGAGCCTTGTTGTAAATGATGGGGTAGGTCGCTAAGATACAGTGAAAATAAAATCGGTGCTAAAAGGCACCCTTGTTTGAGGCCATTGGACGTGCGAATTATATGAGTCAAACCTTGTTCGCTCCCCATTTGAACTTGGTACCATGTCTTGTTGTGGAGATTAACAACAACCCGAAGCAATTGTTCGGGGATACCCAACCTCCTCAATTTGTTCCACAGAGTCGGTCTGTCCACCCGATCAAAAGCAGTAGAATAATCAATAAATGCTGCGTATATTGATTGTGATCTCCCCACTATATATTTGTCTAGAATGGTCTGAAGTGTTGCTATATTGTCAATGACGGAATGGTTGGGTCGAAAACCTGCCTGAAACATTGGTATTAGACCCTGTGAGAATGCCCAAGTTTTTAATCGATCTAATACTTCTGCTGCAAATATTTTCCCAGATGCATCCATCAGCGCTATTTGCCGATAGTTACTGGCTATGTTTTTGTTCCCCTTTTTGTGTATTGGAATGATTATGCTTCCCTGCCAAGACTTCGGTATTTCTCCGGTTTCAAAGATGTAATTAAAAAGGGGAGAAAGCATCAGGCTCCACTCCTTGGGGTCTGTTTGGAGGACCTTGATGGGAATTTGGTCAGGGCCTGAAGCGCCAGTGTTTCTCGCTTTTCTGATATGCATTTCGATGGAAATTGACGAGGTCTTAAAGATTTTAATGTCATTCCTTTCCGTAATAGTATCGAAATCCTTCCCTTCAAGGTGAGATGGGTTTGGTTTATATAAATGGTGCAGGTATATTTCCCAGTCCTCTGGCGAGACTGGGTTAGCTTCAAGTTTCTTTTTCGATCCAGTCATTTTAGCAATTAGAGTCCAGTATTTTCGCTGATTGTGATATTTAGCTGCTATTTGGATATCAACCCAATTGCGGTCCTGCATCAGTTTTTTGTGCTTACTTTTCTCTCTTCGTATTTGGTTTTTTAGTTTATTGATTTCTGCCTTGGTTATTATTGAGAAGTTCAAATGTTGTGCTCGAATGAGTCTATTAAGCTTTTTTACAGCAGGCGATTTCCGACTTATATTTTTATTGGTGGTTATGCTTTTTCCATAACTGGCCAGTTGTGATTTATTTATGAGCGCATTCTTAAGGTTATTAACTATGTGTTCAAAATTCGTTATGGGGTCGTCTGAATGGATATTAGTTAACAGTTGAGTATGAGCGACCAGAGTAGTTATGTTGTTCAAAGTGGAAGAATTCCAAAAGATCCGCCTCTGGTTGATATTAACTTCAGTTATAGATTTATGAAATGTTGGCTGGATTGTAAAGGAGGTATAGGCCATCCAGAGGGTAGTTAAATGTAAAAGAGCATGGTCGCTCTCTTCTGTGAAGTAGATATACAGGTACGAAACTGACTCCTTTATATCCATCCCACAGATTAAATAATCAAGAGTAGAAGAAATTCCATTTCCCCGTCTGGTATATGATGCTGGTATGTCACCTTCCGTATTGCCGTTAAGTATTGTCCCATTTATACTTGGTAGTAATGATAATAGCGACCTACCTCTCTTATCCGATTTATTACCCTTAGGGAATTTTGGGAAGGACATTTCCAATGATTCTTCTTTAGATAATTTAGCCCATTTGCCAATTTCGCTGTTTGAAATTTTTCCATTCAGGTCACCCATTATTAAATATGGCATATGGGAGCGATCGTCAAGTATATAAGTGATTGTTTCCATTATCTCACCGAAAAGGGCGTCATGATTATTGCCGGGTGGGGCATAAATGTTGAAAAGCAATATTGCATTGCAGGAAGCTGTAGATTGTGTTTTCAATGCCACCTTGATACACTGCAAGTTTTCTGAATTTGTCTCAATATTTTCTTGAGACCATAAGTATTCCTCACTTAGCAAGATTGCCAGTCCACCCTTTGCGTGACCCCGAATAGATTTCTTTGCGGGGATGTCGTAGACGTAGTATCCTCTCTGGTAGAAGGAATCTGTTGCCCAGGTTTCCTGGAGGGCCAGGATATCTGGTTGATTTTTTGTGGCATCGGTCATTTTGATAGTGGTTTTCCCTGCCATATTCAATGATGTGATGCTCAAGCCTTTACTAAACAGTATATTGTTGGTGATTAATGATTTTTTTACTGTTTAGTGTCTCCGATATCCAAGCCCAAGATTGTATTGTTTTATCGACATCACTTCCTTCTGAATCATGACTCCATACTGTCCTTTCACCTTTGTTGACTTGGATTTTTAAGGTGTCATTTCCCCAAGCATATGGTACAGACTCTTCCCAGTTAGTGAAGTTATTGTGCTGACTTTTGCTTTGTGTAACAGTATTAAATAGACCATTAAATCCTTTATTATATCTGATGTTCCTGGGTTCTATTCTTGCAATTACATCATAGCCATTTTTATGTAAGATTTCCTTCTCTCTGAGAATTATCTCTGGAAGTACTGGTGACCAGAATGATACCAGGACTAATTTGTTATTTTCTTTTTTCGGAAAAGTTACCAAGTCTATTTCATTACTTGTAAGAGAATGTAGGGAAGATATTTGTTGAAGAAGATTAATTATTCTTCCTCGATTCAATGGCACATTATCTGTGGGGAAGAGTTCTTCAATTATTAGATGCTTTGATGATATTCCTACCCCAAGCGAAGATATACTGATGTCTTTTTCTCCTACTCCATTAGCTATCAGCCCAGTTTTGTGCATTGATGAGACCGGAAGATATGCATCTGCTTTTGGGTTCAAAGATTTCACATTCAATCTAGTTTGATTAACTGAAGGTACCTCGAGTATGGAAGTGTTAGAGTTTATTGTCACCTTTTTGACCTCTACAATTTTTGTCGGAGTTGTTGGTTTTTGGAATTTGAGTTTACGCGCTTTATTTTTGTGAACTCTTCTTAGTGGCTTTCTTCTCCTTTTATTCCCCTTTGCACTTAAAGTTCCAATTGTTTTAGAGATCTCGTCCTTATGGTCTACTTCAAGATCTTTTTGGGTGGTTGTTACCTGGGCCTCGTTATCACACCCAGTTTGGTATAAATCTGTTCTTTTTTTGTAGATTTCGAAAAAATGGGATAGTGTTTGGTTGAATTTTTTGGTTCTTCTCTGAATAGCTTTTTAAGTGAGTATGTAATTGGTGATCTGTTATTTCTTCTTGGTTCCTTTGTTTTTATTTCTAGTATTACTACATCAGATGTTTGTGTGCTTGTATCACATTTGTTTGGAAACTGTGTATTTGTAGTACAATTTGTTAAGTGACCTTCCAGATATAATTTCTTGTCAGATTCTTGTTGTTTTTCCATTACATTAGTTAAGTCTTTTTTCCTTTTTTCCTCTACTAAAAATTTAAGTATGCCTGTTTGAACATCAAGGGTATCGTCCGAGTTTGCTAAGATGTGACCTAGATGAGTAAGGACCGATTCCAGTATTTCCTGCAAGGAAAAAAGGGCTTTTGACATAGGTGTTGCAGGGTTAGCAGAGTTTAGGTTTGGGTAAAAAGGTTCAGGGAAAGACTCACGTACTGAATGGTGATGAGGTGATTTTTGCAGAGAGCTGATAAGTAGATTTTCTTGAATTAACGATAATTCCGATTTGTCATTTGCTGACTTCGTGATGTTACGCATAGAATCTTCAAAACAGGTTTGGCTACCTAAAGGTTCTATCGGCCTTAGGGGTGTAGAATGGGAAACCTCATGGTCCAATTTTTGTAGATCCTCGGTTAATGAGTTTTTCTTTTGGTTACCCTCGGAATCTGAATCACTTAAGTTGTGCGCTCGTTGTTGATTCGGAGAGGGATACTGTTTTTCCTCCTTAATTTCCATAAGGTCAGAGTTGTTTCCTGCTTCAGAGTTAATGATAGATATTTGTTTTTTCGGTGATAAAGCAGAAAAGTATTTGCTAAGTGCCGGGGTACTAGATATTTTGCCGTGCTTTAATACTTTATCGCAGGATTTCCTGACTGCTTCCTCAGTGCCCATACGTCTCATAAAAATTGTGCGTGATCGTAACTTTTTTAATGCCATTGAAGTTGCCTGGATATCCACTGATAAATGTGAGATTACTCTTGCTCCAGTAGGTAAAGTTCTTGAAGTTATCTTAAGAGACTGTTTGAAGTCTACTGAAGATGTAGGTTTGGCAGACTATATCTAAAATTGCTGGTTTTGAAAAGACTCTGTATGTGTGCTTAAATTGCCGTATCATTTTGAGAAGGAATTTACATGTTGAAAGAGGTCTGGTAAATGGATCAATGGGTAATGTTGTTGATTTTGAGAAATACAGAAATAGAGATGGAATTGAATTTTTAAAAATTAAATTTGATGGCATTGAGGAAGTACAGCTAATTGGTCGTTGCTCTGCTAGGTTTTTGCTTGTAAAAGACTTATATGTTCGCCGTAAGCAGTTTCCTGTTTGCTTGGCATATGCGGTGACAATCCATAAATCGCAAGGTTTAAGTGTAGACAGTGCATTGGTGAATATTGGCAGTTCTGTGTTCAAGGAGGGAATGGCATATGTGGCATTGTCATGAGTCAGAACTTTATCGGGATTATACTTGATTGAGTGTGATGTCACAAACATTTGTGCGGATCTAGATTGTGTTAAGGAATAAAATAGGTTAAGAAGAGAGTATGCGCCACATTTGCCTCAATATCCTTTGTTTGAGAAACGTGTGGTAGGCCGGAAACGAAGAAATGTGACCAATAGTAGGGAGGTTGTAGCAAAAAGACGAAAAGTCGATGAACCCGAAATTATAAGCAGAAAGAAAATGGATTCTGTTGAAGATGTTGTTGGTTTTCAATTTGAAAATAGTTCTGGTGTCAACTGCTATGCTAATGTAGTGGTTAATGTTGTCTTTTCTCTAGAAACTTTAAAAGAACAGATTGTGATCAATTCGGATCAAAGTTTTTGCTGTTTACTGAACTCTGTGTTACAGAAATGTAGCACTGATAGAACAAAAATAGAAAGTGTGTCTGAAATTCGAAATCTGTTAGACAAATGTTCAGGTCAAACGCAATTCTCTCAAAATATTCAGCAAGATTGTCAGGAGTTTTTAATGTATATGCTTGATGTATTGCAAGATGAAGGTGTAGATGTAGATCATCTGTTTGGCCTTTCTTATCAATGGCAGCATGACTGCGAGAACTGTAGGGTATCAAGTATTACTAGTGTAGACTCAGAAAGATTTATATATTTAACTTTGCCAGACAGTAAATCAGTGTCCTTTAATAAGCTAGTAAAAGCAGCCGATCACAACATGGAGTGTAGCCAATGTAAGTCTGCAATGCTGTCCACATTATTTATACGAACATATGGCCAGTATGTCATTTTAATGTTCCAACGATGTAGGCCTGATGGAACAAAATTGACAACTTTAACCACTTGGATGCTATGGCATGTTCATGGGGTCAATGTAAATTCCATTGAAATGAATGAGCACTCCATGACGAGTTACCCTTGTCATTAAAAATGTTGTGGCTTCGCAGTTGTCAATATCAGGAAGGCTTTTGTAACTGCAGCAATTATATATCATGACGGTCCTTCAACAACATCAGGACATTACACAGCTTATTTGAAGTCTAGAAACGGCTGGTCATTCTGCAATGATTCTGTTTTAACTTTCAAAAAAAATTGCCTTTTGACCTCAAAAATTCTTACCTGGTGTTTTTACAACCAAAATTTTAGGGAAAGAATCTCGGGATTTGCTCTGAGGAATTTCAAGAGGTTCTAATGGCTCCTACACTATTTGGCCTTGAGGATAAGTGTAGTACAGAGTAAAAAGTTATTTTTGAGTTTTAAGTAGTTCCTGAAAAAAAAGAAGGTTTTCTTACAGAAAGTGGTGGGCACGGATTAGTTAAAGGACAACAGAGTATTTCCCAAAGCAAACGGTGTTCTTACCATAACACTTGACGTCATGGAAAAATAACTGCACTTTGAATGAGTTCTGAAAAACTGTTTCTTTTAATAAGCTAATTCAAGCAGCCAATCAAAACATGGAATAGAGGTAATGTAAGTCTGCAATGCTGTCCACATTATTTGTACAAACTTTTGGTTATAATGTCATTTTAAATTCCAACTATATAAACCTGATGAAAGTAAGTTTTCAACTTTAATTACAAATGTTGTGGCTACACAGTCGTTGATTTTAGGAAGAACATTTGTAACTGCAGCTATTATATGACATGATGGTCCTTTGACAACATCCGCTTATTACACAGCTTATTTAAAATGTAAAAAAAGCTGGCGTTTCGGAAATGATTCCCATTTGACTATGAAACAATGTTGCCTTTTGACTTAAAATATTCTTACTTTGTGTTTTCAGAAGAGAGAATTTAGGGTAGGTAACTGGCCTATAATGATTCTAGGAGTTGATATAATTTTATGTACTGTTTTAAATTGCTTTGTGATTAAAAGTGATGTAGAGAATTAAATAATTGTAGTAGTCATAGAGGTAGTGTAATTGTGCCTCATAGTAAACAGTATCAATGTCATAGGAAATGTGGAACATGAGTGAGCAAGAAGGGTGAGATATTACTAGTACAGGATTGTGAAAGTGATCTTGAACGTTTTCTCTCTGAAAGTTGCGGAAAAAGAAAATGACGGGATTTGCTTAGAAGAATTCCAAGAGTTATAAATGGCTCTTACACGATTTGGCCTTGAGGAAAAGTGCGGTAGAGAGCGAGAAGTCATTTATTGTATGTAACATATTTGTCAAAACGATGGAGCTTTTCTTTCAGAAAGTGGCGGGCTGAAAATAATAACAGCAGAACAGAGTATAAGCTGTTCATAGGACATCCTTCGATGTCATGGAAAGTAAGTTACTTTTAAGGAGTTCTGATTTCTGTTTGGTTATGTAATATGGGTTTTTTAACAACAATCATTTTGATTGTGTTTTTTTTTCCCCGCTGTTATATGATGAATACCTTCAACTCACTGTTTTTAGTGAAAATTGATATATTCTGAGAACAGCAAAAATAAACCATTTAACATGTATAATTAATTCTGTACTTTGTATAGTGAATTTTAATTTGTACTCATTTTATCTCATGCTCACTCATCTTTTACTACCTTCTATCAATCCTCCTTACATACTCACATTGCATTTTGTTTTCTTCTCTTTCACCCTTGCTCTCTAACTCCACTTATCTTTCAACCTTTGTTTCCCTAATCCAACTCTGCTTTTTTCTTTTCTCCCTTGCACCATTTTTCAACTTTTAGACCTTCTGCTTCGCTTGTCCTTTCCATCTTTCCTCCTTTGTTTTCTAAATTAAATATTTTTGGGTTCTCCTTTTTTGGTGCAATCAGTTGGTATAACTCACCCTCACTCATTTATCTTTCTTTGTTGCCTCACTCAGTCTGTATCTGACACTCTTTCCTTCACTTCCTCTGTCTCCTCTCTACCTCACTCTCTTTTCCTTATTCACCCTTTCCTTATATAGTTTACCTTACTCACTTTCTTTTAGTAGCTTACACAACTTCAATTTAGTTTTCTCTTTTATCCTTCTTTTCTGTCACTGAAAGTATCTTCCTTTTTTTTCTCTTAGTAATTTACTCTATTACAATTTCTTTTTGTCTCTGACTGTCTATCACCGTTTCTTTCTATTTTTTCTGCATGTTTATCTCTAACTTTATTTCTTTGTAAAATTGGATGATTTTCAATCTTTTCCCTTGTCTTTTCTAATTTTTAAATACATGTTTTAATATTTTTCAAATTTTTGTTCTTTCTTTCACAGATTGAAAGTATAAAAATAACAAGTGACTAAGTTAACGACAATTATAAGGTAAGTGTTTTGTACTCTTTTCGTTACATTTCTATCACATTTAACTTCTATTAGTTCCACTGCTTCATTTCTTTAACCCTCAGTTTCCTGCCTTTGCTACTTCCCTCATTCCTTTCTCTATTACTTACTTACTCTACTCCTTCCACTCCTTTTCTCAGTCCCTCTGTTCTCATAGTTCCTCACACCTGTTCACTCACTCCCTCTATTACTCTTACTGTCTCTGACTGATCACTCTTTCACTACTTGTTCATTATGCTTTCTCCATGTAGTTCAAGCACACTATGTTATTTACATTTCTTTGCTGTTTCAATTATTCCTTTTCTGTCACTTCTTCTTTTCTGCTTTCTGTTTTTTCTCTCTGTTATTCCACATGTTTCAACCTTAGTCACTGTCATACATCTTGTTTTATTCCTATTTACTTTCACTCACTCTTTTCTTAACACTTTCCCTCAGGGTTGTTCTTTTAGTCCGGTTCTATCCCTACCTCTCATTCCACATCCTTTACTGTTTTTCTTCTTAATTTGAACATTCACTCATATTCTCCAAGAAACTCTTGTTTATTATTCTTCTACTCTCCTTTTTTTCTTTCACTTCCTTATCTATTTTGTGTTTCTCAATTATACCCTCTTACATCTTTTCTTTGGTAAATAGATGTATTAAACAGTATCTCTGTGTTACTCCCTCTAGCTGTCTTTCTTTTAACATTACTCTCTGTTTCCTTCCCTTATACTCACTCTTCCTTTTTTGAATTTTTTTTTGTTGTTTCGCTTCCGGTTCGCGTACCGGCGCGCGAACTGGGAAGCGAATCAAAAGAAATAGAGGTTGCCAGAGTGCTAAACATTCTAGCAATTTTTTATAAAGGGAAGGTAGTTCTGAAAAGAACTTTTTTTTTAATTGTTTTTGTTGTTTTATATTTTTTTAATTATTTTTCTGAACATTTTTTTACTTTGTTTGTATTTTTTGAACGGTTTTATATTTTTTTTGTTTTTTTGGGGGGGGAAACGAAAATCATTGATTATAACGGGCTCAACAGGAGCAACAAAAAAAATATAATTTACTTTCTGGGGCGTTTTGGACATTTATGATTTTCAATTGCTACGTTGATCAAATTTATGCTACTCTCCCTGTAGCAAATTAATTTCCCGCAATAAATGCACACTTGCTTCACTTCCCCGAACTTCAACTGGATGTTGGGGACCGTCTCCCTCGCCTCTGGTCCCGTCACTGCCTCTCCAGATGATGTACTGGCCACAGGAGGGGGGTTTTCCTGCAGGTCACGTACCTGCGCAGCACTATAATATATAGGGTGCCACCTCTCCATATGCCGATGCATGGTGTAATTGCCATAGCTGTACTTCTTATCAGTCCCTCTGGACAGATCTTTTTTACAGATGAGCAGGTAACGTAGCGGGCATTAACTTTTTTTGGGCCCCGGGGAAATGAGTAAAATTGCCAGATGTAATTTTCTTTTACATGGGACCTCCTTGGTTCTTCAGGCAAAAACTGCCTCGTCTCTTGCTCCTCTTCCTCTTCTTCCTCTTCTTCCTCCTCTTGATTGAGGATTACCTGAGGAGGTGGTCCTCTCTTCCTAGGAAGTGGTGGTGGTGGTGGGGGTGCACCAGCTGCAGCTACTAATGTTCTCAACCAATGAAAAGTGTTATTTTTAGGTCACATGACCTAGCCTTACATCATTAGGAAACCAAAAGTGAAATGAACCAATGAAAAGTTTTATTAACAAGTCACATGACCTGTTACGCTTACGTTACGCGCTGCGCGCCGCGCCCCGGATCGCTTCCGGGGAGCTGCGCTTCGCGCCTGGGTTTGCGCTCCGGAGCACTTCCGGGTGCGCTAACGCGGTGCGTCATGAGACGCATTACGTGAGAACGCCATACGTCGCGCTTACGCGATGCGTCACGATGTTGTTTTCTAACGTGGCAGTTACGCAAACGGAACGTTTACCGGTTCGCGGACCGGGTCGCGGCACCAAATTGAGCTAACGGGAAGCTACCCGGTTCGCGGACCGGGAGCGAAACAAAAAAAAATAATAAAAAAAAATACATTAAAAATTGTATTAAAAACATATAAAATATATTTTTCGATTTAAAGAAGAATACATTTTAAAGCTTTTGATATTTGCTATTAAAAAAACATTGAAATTCACTGAAAAAAACATAGGTTATAGACCATATATAGTTAAGAATTAGCATTTACAAAACCTTGAAAATTCACTGAAAAAACCATAGGTTATAGACCATATATAGTTAGGAATTAGCATTTACAAAACCTTATTTTACTCACATAAAACCATTGAAATTCGCATATATAGTTAGTTGTACTAACTATATATCGCGCACCCGCAATCCACTGCTGATCATGTCACATATTACATCATTCATGACATGGTCAGTGACATCACTGATGACATCACTGATGACATCTCAAATGACATCACTGATGACATCACTGATGGCATCTCAAATGACATCACTGATGACATATCAAATGACATCACTGATGACATCACTGATGACATCTCAAATGACATCACTGATGACATCACTGATGACATCTCAAATGACATCATTGATGACATCACTGATGACATCTCATTTGACATTACTGATCACATCACTGATGACATCATTCATGTGATAATACGATGAACCTCTTCAGACTCTAATATAACCTTAGATACACTCAGTATAAACAGACACTCACAGACTGTCACTCATCCATGCAGTTACTCACACACCTAGTCAGTCATGCAAAGAATCAATCACACCTCCATTTCCTCAACTATACAGTTATACACACCTTACTTATTCAAACATATACTAACACATATTTACTCTCTTATACAATCCCTGATACAAGTTCACAATGATCCATACAGCCACTCACACATTCACTGGCTCTTATGCACAGTTATTTATATATGTCAACTCTCACATGTACTGTGTTTTACATATGTACTTACTTTGACATGTAGCACTGAGATATCCATTCACTCACCAATACACTCATGCACACAGTCAACCGCCCATACAGCTGTTTCCACATGCACTTTTGAACCCATACATCTAGTGAATCAACTGCTCACACATCTATGCACAGAGTCATACACCTCCCAGCCACCCACACACACACTCAGTCTCCCATACAAATACTTGGGCAACCAATCAATAACCCATATAGTTACTCATATAGCTACTGATCAACACATGCAGCAGTTTACAGAACAACAGACATAATGATGCACAAATTAAGACAGTTTAGTCACTAACCCATGCACTCAGTGAGACACATTTAATCACTCACTCATACAGTCAGTCATGCACCTACTAAATCCTTCATCCAGACACTTATACATCCACTCATTCTTCAATATGTAAGACATATTTTAACTTTACAGAAATACACAGTCACTGGATGTTGTCATCAGTGATGTCATCAGTGATGTCATTTGAGATGTCATCAGTGATGTCACCAGTGATGTCATTTGAGTTGTCATCAGTGATGTCATCAGTGATGTCACTGACCATGTCATGAATGATGTAATATGTGACATGATCAGCAGTGGATTGCGGGTGCACGATATATAGTTAGTACAACTAACTATATATGCGAATTTCAATGGTTTTGTGTGAGTAAAATAAGGTTTTGTAAATGCTAATTCCTAACTATATATGGTCTATAACCTATGGTTTTTTCAGTGAATTTTCAAGGTTTTGTAAATGCTAATTCCTAACTATATATGGTCTATAACCTATGGTTTTTTCAGTGAATATATATATATATATATATATATATATACATACATACATACCACCTCAGTTTTTGCGTGAAAACACCCAGCCACTTGCAACAGCGTGCCCGGACAGGGTCGCAACTCCCAAACAATCCACCGATCTTCGTCACGGAGAGTAAATCTCCTTGTTCACGAGTGAACAAGGAGATTTACTCTACGAAATGTGAACAAGGAGATTTACTCTCCGAAACGCGTCGAGTGAGCTGCTGAACTAAGGAAAAGTGGCCTGGACTTCGTTTGTATACACTTACATGGTAACGAAGATCGGTGTGTATATATATGTGAATGTACACAGCCACCAGCAGCAGTATCATCCAGTCAGGCTTCCAAGATTCGTATGTGACCGCCAAACGCCTTTCGAGCAAGTAATGCTCTTGTTCACTGGCTCTCTTCAGTTAAACAAGGACAGCGGTATTGGACTGGAAAACACCTTTATTCAAATTATTAGTCCCGTCCCCATGGGCGTCAGCAAAGCAAGGCATTATGGTCTTGGTAGTATTGCCCATCGCTGCTTAGACCAGTTCCATCAAAACCCGGTTGGGCACCGCAAACCAAAATGAAGAGTTCACTAAAAATGTCAACCCCAGTGGGCACGAGAACTCAAAGGGCTTCTGGTAATTCTGCCAATGTAAATCTGGCAGTTAGGCCCCCTTCTCTCCTCACAGCGCTCGAAATCGATTGCCAAGTACCCGCAGCACAGCAGTGGGACATCCTTACGACTAGGCTTGCCGCTATACAAAGAAAAACACAGGTTGCCCCAATGAGAATGTCACACCAGCAGAGGTGAATGCACACAGCCACCGGCAGCAGAATCATCCAGTCAGCCATCCAAGATTCGTATGTGACTGCCCTCTAGTGGGCCTTGTGAGTCATGTGACTCACTGTTGCAGGCTGGTACCTGTAGTTTTCCTTAGTCAATTTCACCCTCCAGTGGGTTCTGTTCCGTGGCATCATTGTTTGTCCTTAAGTTTAAAACCCTCTAGTGGGTCTCCAGGATTGAAAATGCAGTTTTTTCACATAGTGAACTCCTACTCCGCAATGCAGGCATTGAATGATCCTGCCCACGTGGTCTCCATATGGATTGGAGTGGTGCAGTCTTCCCGGCTTGGACCTGACAGTAATAATATCCTCCCAAAGGTGTCCACATATTAATACGCACTCAGTAAGTGTTCAATTCGACTGAATTCTTTATTAGCGGCATCAGGCACTTTCAAACTATATATATATATATATATTTACCTACATGTAGTTAAAAAAGTATTTTAAAACTATCTTATAATTTAAAAAATATTAAATATTATAATAATATTATATATATATATATATATATACCACTAACTTAAAATATTAAAAAGCAAACCACTTTAATTACAATTAAAAAGTAAACAACATACATTTATTTTACAAATAAAAAACATTAATGTTTATCAATATTAATATTTTAAATACACAAAAGCATAATTATATAAATTAAAATAATATGAAATACATGATTAAATAATCAAAATAATACTTATAAAATTCCCTCTACAATTTATAAAAAAATTGACAAAATCTTATACTAATAACATATATCAAATATACTGCTCCCACCTCACACAACACAACAGTAATAACATTGGTACATCACATAAAGGTAAAATGTACTACTCCCACTTAGTATAATAAATGCAATACTAGAAAAAATACTGTATTGCAGAGTGCTAACATTTACTATTCCCACTACAATTAATATAACACTAAGACAAATGTTTGATTACAGCGAGATAAAATAAACTATTCCCACTCCAATAAGTGCAACTGTAGGAAAAGTGTTGGATTGTGGAGGGATAAAATGTACTATTCCCACTCCAATAGGTTCAACAGTAGGGAAAGTGTTAGATTGCGAAGTGGCAGACTTTACTATTCCCACTCCACAGAGTGTAACAGTAGGGAAAATGGTGAATTGTGGTGGGGTAAAATGTTCTATTCCCACTACATTGAGTGTAACAGTAGGGGAAGTGTTGGCTTGTGGAGGGATACAATGTTCTATTCCCACCCCAAACAGAGCAAAAGTAAGCAAAGTGTTGGATTGTGGAGGGATAACATTTTATATTTACCACTCCAGTCAGAGCAACAGTAGGAAAAGTGTTGGGTTGCAGAAGGAACAAATTAAATATTCCTAGTGCAGTCAGTATTACATTAGAAACAAACAAATTCTCGGCAAAACAATATAATCATTTAAAAAACAAATTTACAATTAAAATATAAAAACTAACTCTAATACATTTCATATAAAAAAATTATCAATACATATTATAATGTTAAATACATATCATAAACAATTGCAAACATTATTTAAATTTAAATCCCCAAAACTGTTTTATATATTAGACATTTTTTTATTTAAAGATTATTTATTAACAAAACCATGAGTTATAAAATTTATTTTATTTTATTTTCCACCCACAAACCATACAAGCAACACCTAAAACTTAACTTTAAAAAGCTTATGTTTTTCACTATTAACACAAATAATTATCAGTAAACAGAAATGAATTATTTTTTAATTAAATTTAATTTATTTTCTACATTATACCCCTACAGAATATACAATACACTCCTAACATTTGATTAAAAATCAATTACACAATGAAAATAATGCATTTTAATTGTACTAATTATTATCAATTAGAAAGTTAATTCTAACCTAATTAAAATGTAATTTATTTCATACCAGATACCCCAATAAAATCCAAACTCACACCTAAAGTTTTAGTTAAAATATTTAATTAAACAATTGACACAATTATTATTAATAAAATAATCATTATTAAATAAAAAACATAATATGAATTATTTAGAATTAATTTAATTCACAACTTATACCCCAATAAACCCTACAACTCACACCCAAAATAAAAAATATACACACAATTAACATAATTAATTATAAATTAAAATATTTTTATTAATTAGCAATTAATCATTAATTAATTAAAATTAAATTAATTCCCATCCTGTGCTGCTATAAACCCAACTCACAAAAAATTAACCATTAATCTATTATAATTAAATTATTCTCACTGTGTGCCCCTAAGCAGCTACAACCTGCTACAGACCTAAAAATGACAAAAAATATTTAAATTACGTTTAATAACTACGACATTTTTTACAAATATACAAAAAAATATAAACAATAATTATACAAACAAATTACATCACATACACTTAAAATGTATAGCTAAATACATAACAATTTAAAAATAATATTATAAATAACTATATTTTTGTAATCAACATTAATGACTTTGATATTTATAAAATGTATATTACTTTCCTTTTCAATATTCCTGATGACGAAATTTCCATGCCATGATATTTTTGACTCAAAATTTTTGCAAGTCAATATTTACAACTCGGTATTTTGTGTCAACACCAAGGGGCCTATTAGGATGGTGTTAGTAAAATCACCCCGACCGCCATGGAAGTGGAAAACAACAGCCCGCCGGGACCGTGGAAAAACCAGCGGTCAAATCAGGAACAACCGCCCAAAAATACTGACCGCGGCGGCCGGTGATATCTAAAATCCCACCGCGGCAGCCGGAAACGCAGCGGAGATTCTACACCCCGCGGCAAGCATAGCAGACACACCGCACGGAAAATTAGGATATCCCCGATGTACCCGTGGTACGATCCGCCGTTTCCAACCGCCGCGGTCGCACACTGCAGTGAATGGGAGAGCCAGCGGAAGAGCTGCAGCACAGTCACCACAGCGGACGATCCATACAAAACATGGCCGACGATGCTAAAACCCCACAATAATGCCAAAGATTGCACAAATCAAAGTGGACATGCCCCCCAAAGACACAAAAAGCATCCCAATGAAACAAATGCATGCCAAACTGAAACATACAATTCCCAGGACAACACCCACAACACATCTGACAGCAAAACCCCATTTGGACACACCCACATAGCTGAGTATAAAACCAGCATCTTCACTGACCACAATCCTTTGCAACACCCCAGTAGAGAAAGGCATACACCAGATCTGAGAGGAGAGGCAAAAGAACACAGCACACTCAACACCACCAATACCACCATCACACCAGCACCAACAAGCCCCCAGCACATAACACACCTCACACACCAACACCACACCCACCACCCAAACCCCTGCACCCACAAACACTTTGCACACCACACACCATGTCCACACATAAAATGCCCAAATTCTCAGAGAGTGAGTTGACAGTCATGGTAAAGGAGATAGTCAGAGTGGTACCACAACTGTTTGGTAGCCTGGTCCAACAGACACCATTAGCCATAAGGACGCAAATGTGGGAAAGGATATTACAAAGGGTCAATGCAGTACTGACTAGCCCGCGATCTAAGAAGGAGATCATGAAGTGGCGGGATAACCTCAAGAGGGTTGTCAAAGAGAGGAGGAGCAAGAACTGGGATCTGGCTAACCAGGCTGACAGTGGCCCTCCCATCCCACCGAAAAACATTCACACCATGGGAGGAGAAGTTGCTTGCCGTATTGCATCCCGAAAGTCTCACAGGAGTATCCGGGGGAGTGGAGGCTGGTAAGTACAAACAAATGTTAACCAACACACTGATATGTACTGTTTTGCACAACCAAAAACCCACACCACCCAAGACATATCCCATCCATCTGCACCACACACCCACAAAAACCTGTGTCACAGATCCAACCTTCACTCACTCCCATGTACCCTAAACGTAGCTAGCAAAATTACCATGGGAGCATGAGCACAGGCAGCCTGAACTACTACTCCCACCATGCCCCCTAGCCCGCATCCCAGCAGGATGGAGCACTCTCTCCCACCCAGAAGCAATTGCATAGTTCACCTTTACCTAACAGGTAGGTAGCCTTCTTCCCTGTGAGGTCTGTGTAGGGGAGCGAGGCCTGTACCACTATTCCTACCATGCACCCTCCCCCACACCTCAGCACAATGGAGCACTCCTCCCACCCTACCCAGAAGCATGTGTCAGCCATTACACTGCCCTCAACAATCTAACAGATAGGAAGCCATCTTACCTGGGAGGGTGTCTGTGGGTGGGAGGCCTGCACTACTACTCCCACCATGCCCCCTGGCCCACAGCCCAGCAGGATGGAGCCCTCCTCCACCCCACCCACAAGCCCGTGTCAGCCATTACATCACCCTCGTCAAACTAACAGGTAGGTAGCCATCTTCCCTGTGAGGTATGTGTGGGAGGCCTGTACCACTACTACCATCATGCCCCCTCGCCCATACCCCAGCAGGTTGGAGCACTCCCCCACACCACTCAGAAACATGTGTCAGCCATCACACTACCCTCATCAAACTCACAGGTACTTAGCCATCTTCTCTGGGGGGGCTTTTTGGGGGTGGGAGGACTGCACTACTACTCCAACCATGCCCCCTGTCGGATGTATTTCAATACATCGCACACTAATACCACGCGAGCCATTACAACGCGGGTATTACTACGCGATGTCAATGACATTACATACCATTACATCACATACTTTTTAAATGAATATGCCTTTACCACGCATGCCATTACAACGCAAAGGCATGCGTGGTAAAGACATGCTCGCAGTAAAAGTTTGCAAGGTAAGTAAAATCCCTACCCCTACACAACACACTACTCCTCCCACCCCTACACTACCCCAACCCAAAAACACTACCACACTACAGCACTACCCCTACATCTGCACAACACACTACTGCCACCCCTACACTACACCTAACAAAAAAACACTACCACACTAAAACCCTACCCCTACCCTAAAACCTAAATCACTACACTTCATAAACACTACTGCACTACAGTACCCTAAACCCTAAAACACTACACTACCCTAAACCCTAAAACAGTACACTACACAAACACTACACTACACAAACACTACTACACTACCCTAAAACCTAAATCACTACACTACATAAACACTACTACACTACCCTAAACCCTAATACACTACACTAAAGACTACACTACCCTAAAACCTAAACCACTACACTACATAAACACTACTACACTACCCTAAACCCTAATACACTACACTAATCAAACACTACAACACTACACTACCCTAAAACCTAAATCACTACACTACATACCACTACTACTCTACCTTAAACCCTAATACACTACACTAAACAAACACTACAACACTACACTACCCTAAAACCTAAATCACTACACTACATACCACTACTACACTACCCTAAACATTGTCCTGCCTCATCAACCATCTAATGCCTTTGTGACATGTTCGGGACTACAGAACAATGTACATCACACATACACAACCATGGCACATGTAGGCACCTGTGGAATCAATGGAATGAGGCATTGTGTGCACGATGATGTACCCTTCACCATGTGGCCACTGTGCACTGTTGAAGTGTTCCCGATGGACATTAGCATTGTATGTGCCCCAAATAGCGGTAGCTACTGCCTGGTCCCGGTGGTGTCTCACCGGCACCCCCACTGACACAGGTGCGGTAGTCATTGGCATGGAGACATGCCTAAATGGCGGTTGGCATGCTCCGCCACCCAAATCCTGGTGCCTCATGCCATTATATGTGCCCAAATTGCGGTAGCTACCGCCTGGCCCCAACAGTGTCTCACCGGAACCCCCCTTTACACAGGTGCGGTAGGTATTGGCATGGAGACATGCCCAAATGGCGGTTGGAATGCTCCGCCACCCAAATTGCGGTGCATCATGCCATTGTATGTGCCCAAATCGCAGTAGCTACTGCCTGGCCCCGGCGGTGTCTCTCCGGCACCCCCCCCGACACAGGTGCGGTAATCATTGGCATGGGGACATGCCCAAATGGTGGCATGCTCTGACACCCAAATTGCAGTGCCTCATGCCATTGTATGTGCCTAATTCGCGGTAGCTACCTCCTGGCCCCGGCAGTGTCTCAACGGCGCCCCCTCTGACACAGGTGCGGTAGTCGTTGGCATGGAGACATGCCCAAATGGTGGTTGGCATGTTCTGCCAGCCAAATCACGGTGCCACATGCCATTGTATGTGCCCAAATCGTGGTAGCTACTGCCTGGCCCCGGCGGTGTCTCACCTGCACCCCCCCTGACACAGGTGCGGTAGTCATTGGCATAGAGACATGCCCAAATGGCAGTTGGCATGCTCTGCCACCCAAATCGCGATGGTTCATGCCATTTTACGTGCGCAAATCGCGGTAGCTAACGCCTGACCCCGGTGGTGTCTCACCGGCACCTCCCCCTGACACAGATGTGATAGTCACTGGCATGGAGACATGCCAAAATGGGGGTTGGTATGCCCCGCCACCCAAATTGCCGTGCCTCATGCCATTGTATGTGCCCAAATCGCAGAAGCTACCACTGAGCCACGGCGGTGTCTCACCGTCATGAAGCATGCCTTAGAGCCAAGGGGAACGATGATTGGGGTGGCATGGTGCAATTTAGAAAATCATGGTAGGGGTGCTTCCCCACAGCGTAGGCGGACATTGGATTCTTTTGAAAGATGCACCATCGCGGTAGCGCACAGCGGGCCCCTGCTGTGCATCACCACCATGAATCATGCCCTAGAGCCAATGGGAATGATGAATGCGGTGGCATGATGCAATTTTGAAAATCGAGGTAGGCGTGCTTTCACCCCGGAGTCAAACATTGGATGCTTTTGAAAGATGCACCATCGCGGTAGCGCACAGCGGGCCCCTGCTGTGCATCACCGCCATGAATCATGCCCTAGAGCCAATGGGAATGATGAATGCGGTGGCATGATGCAATTTTGAAAATCGAGGTAGGCGTGCTTTCACCGCGGAGTCAAACATTGGATGCTTTTGAAAGATGCACCATCGCGGTAGCGCACCCCGGGCCCCTGCGGTGCATCACCGCCATGGAGCATGCCCTAGAGCCAATGGGAACGTTGATTGTGGTGGCATGATGCAATTTTTAAAATCATGGTAGGTGTGCACTGCCACCATGGAGGGGGTCATTGGATGCTTTTGAAAGAGGCAGACCTGGACAACCAAATGTTGCAGCTTGGCACCTTTGAAACGACCCCAGGGGGCTACATATGTGTGAGAGTGAGCCTCACATTTCCACTGCTCCCAGAGCCTGCTGCCTGAGACCCCTCATCTGCTGCTGCCTCCAGGAACTGCTGCCAAAGACCCCTCATCTGCTGCTGCCTCCAGGGACTGCTGCTGGAGACCTCTCATCTACTGCTGCCTCCAGGGACTGCTGCCTGAGACCCCTCACCACCCAATTCCACCACAGGGGTTCCATGTCCACAGGTATGGGAAGGACAGAGAAGATCCGTGCCAGTCCATTCACAAGCGAGGAGCTGGAGGTCCACGTGGACGAGGTGCATGCACAGTACCCAAGGCTGTATGGTGCCCCAAATGTTGTGGTGAGTAATAAAAAAAACGGAGGTGTAGGGCAGGGGGGGCACACATGTAGTTGGACTGCTGCAGTATATGCCTGACAGTGTGGGGTTGTGTCATGCACTGACAAACAAGCTGTCACCAGGGGGAAGGAGTTTGTGTCCCAATATCACAGGTTTCCCTGCCTGCAGTTGTAGGTCTAAGTGAAGTGTGTTGCATTGTCAGCCAGACAGTGACACAGTATGTTGGCCATGCAGGTGCCAGGACAATGATTGCTTGGCTGAATGGCTATGTGTGCCCCTGGTGTCCAAATCAGTGTGAGCCCAGATGCTCTGCACAGTGCCCGCGCACCACGACGAGATCACATCACTGCACTTACTGTGCCCTTACTCTTGTTTTTCACAGTGAAATCCAACTATGCACCATCTCAGCCCTGTATAATTGCACACAACCACACTTGTGTAGTCCGATATATTGTTTGGTAGTCCATGTCCCCCAATGCCACACACATGACATACTGGTAAATACACAGGGCATGTACATTGAGTGCTGCACAGACTTGCACACAGTGAGTCTACCCACAGACACAGCTCGATATATGTGATGTATGTTGTGCCCAGACATGCATAGGACTGGAGATGTGTGCTTGCCAAATAGGGGGTTCAGTGTTGTCATCCTGCATGTGTGTGAGATGTGCAGGGACTCTGTACTCCCTCATAAATGCATGCAATCACATCAGCTTAGCCCATACAGAGTGCCCATGTGAGATGTACCCCAGGGTGGGGTGGACAGAGATTAGATTTGGTAATGAGTCTGTGTCTTGCAACTGTACTTATAGATGTTGGTACATGACACTGTGTCACTGATCATTTCCCCCTCTTGTCTCCCATGGCTGCAGCACAAGGTACACCAGTGTACGGTCGTGTGGAGGGCCATTGCAGCAAATGTGAGAGCTCTGGAGGTATCTAACCGACAGCGCACCCACTGCCACAAGAGGTGGGACGACATCAGCCAGCTGGCAAAGAACGTGGCAGAGATTACCTTAAGACTGCTTCCTCGCACTGGGCGGTTGGCACGGCGCAGCATGACACCACTGATAGGCCACATCTTGGCAGCGACTCATCTTGAGCTGGATGCACATTTGAAGGAACAGCAGCAGCAAGGCAGGAGTCTATGTGATGTTTGTGGAGTGGTGCAGTGCAGTGTCATGTAAGTGGCTGCTGGGATGTGTGCCAGTGTCATGGATTTGCCCAGACTGTTCTTACAAAGTTGATCCTCCCTGCTGTGCATTCCTATTGCTGTGTGTGTTGTGCTCTTCATGGTTATTCAGCATTGGGGTAGTCTGCGGAATCGCTTTGGGAGTGAACAGCAGTGCTCCCAATGTGAGTGTGAATACATCTACGCGTGCATTGCATGCACCATGAATGTTGAGGCCTACACATCTGACGAAAATGTGCAGTAGGCTTTGGGCCCCAGAATACAACATGGTGCTTGGTATGGGCTATTTGCCATTGTGAACTGTCATGTCATAATAGGTGTCTGTTTTGTCCCCTCCTGTTCCCTCAATGTCTGTCAGTGGCAACAAATGGTGTGGCCCACGTCATGTCCGTAGGTGTGGGCGTAGCAAGTTGAGTGTCTGGTTGACTTCAGCTTGTGCTGTGTGGCCTTAACATGGCTCAGTCATGACAGATGATCAGGGTTACATGCACTGTTGTGGTCTATGTAGTGAGTTGCTGCAACGTGATTGCAGAGTGTGATTTGCAACAGGTAGATTTGGACATGTTTTGTACTGCACTGATTGCATTGCTTAGTCCTGTTGATGCCACTAACCTGACCCTGCATCTCTCTCTCATCTCATTTTCCAGGTTTTCAAATGTTGGCTACATTGTTCACATGTCAGGTTGGGGGACACTTCCAGCACATATTGTGGCTCTGTGAACAGGTTTGCATGCAGGCTGGGCAATGTCATCATGTATGTGTGTCATTCCTTTATGTGTGCCCAGCTCTGTATGTCAATGGTCATCTTGTGATGGCCCGTCATCCTGGTCCCATGGCCTACATGTCAAGAGGTGTGCAGTGTGTTGGTATGTCCATGCTGTTCTGTCTGACTCCTACTTGTTGTTTTAGTCACTTGTGAGTATGCAGAGTGTGTGACAGGTACATCAGTGTTGTGTTTGTTTGATCATCCATGTGTCTTGATTCTGTTTGTGTAGACTGTGCAGACATGCTGCTACACACTGCCATTGTGGTTGCGTTTCTCAGGCATTGCAGGCACATGCTCCCTTTTATCCTCCTGTATGGCATGGTGTGTGTGGTGTAATGCCATCCCTTATGTGTGCTTCTTGTGCGTACTCTTTGTGGGTCTGGAATCCCTCTGATTGTGTTTTGTGCATTCCTGCCATGTCCACTGATGACGTGCAGTACACTTCACTTGGATGTCGGCTGTCCCCTTGCTTTGTTTGTGTCTATGTGCCTCCTCATCACTTCATTTTTGACATTGTGCTGTGTGGTGCATTTGTTTGGGCTGGGGCTATGTACCACTCAGGTTCTTTCCATGATTGTTCATTTGTGGTGTTCTTGTGCTGTTTGGCAGTCATGGTTGCTCATCTGCTGTTAAGCTGTGTGTGCTGGTCAGTGCTATATTCAATTTTATTCCACCATTGTGTCCCAGATCTGTGCATCTGTTGTAGTTGTGTTAGATGTATGTGTGTTGGCTGTTTTGTTGCTTCACTTCCAGGGTGTGCTGTGCTGATTTGTGTTGTATGGGTTGGTGTTGTGTCACTAATGTCTGTGTGTGACTGTTATGCTTGGTGTGCACACACTGCTTGTTGTGGGTACAGTGCTGTGTGTATGTGGCCTTGACATTGCCTGATGTGCATCCCCTGATGTCCTGCAGTGTTTGTTCAGTTTGTTTGGCCTGTGCATCTGTTGTTGGTTTGTTGTGGCTGTGTTGTTCTGTGATGGTGCACTTTGTTTGTAATTTGTGTTATGTTGTGTGTGCTTTGTTACTGAGTGATGAGGTTGTACACTCCTGTTGTGTCTGTGCTCCCATTACCTTTCCACAGTGTGGCTGACAGGGTATGTCTGTTTGTGTTGTAGTTCTGTGTGTGTTTCATTTGGGTTATGTGTCTGTGTGATGTTTTTATGAGGACATTGGCTTTGTCATCCCTGTGTGTGATGTTTGTAGCTACACCCAGGGTGTGTGTTTGTTTTTCTGTGTATGGACTGGCAAGTATTGGCAGCCTTCAGTGTGTGTGGCACTGCTGTTGTGTGCTGCTGTTGTGAGGGGGGTATGAGTGTACATTCCTCCTGGTGTTTGTCAGTAATGGAGTATGTATATCGGCCCCTTTGTGTTGTGCTGGTGGTGTACTCCTGTGAGGTGGTTGTATGAACATGTGGCTGTTCCCAGTTTGACTACCAGGCCTTCCTTTGTGCCTTGTGCCTTTACCTGGTATGCCTTGCTGTCTCCGTGTGTTGTTGCACTGTGATGCCTGTGGTTTGACTTCACTGACTGTACCAGCCATGTGTGGTTTGATGGTCTGAGGGTGGTGTTCTGTGTTCCTTGTCTTGCATGTGATGAGCACATGCTTATTGTGTGTCTCCATGGCCTTCCATTTGTGTACATCCCACTTTGGCTTGCTGATTTGTTGTGCTCCATTGCTTTTGTCATTTTGGTAGTCTGTGTGTCAGTTTGTGGTATGTATGTGTTACTGTGCAGGCTGTGTGTCCATGTGTATGTTTGTTCCTTGTAGGTGTTACTTCGGTGCTTGTGCTCATGTTTGTTTCCATGTGTGTGGTGGTGTTGTGTGTGTGTGTGTTCCCCTGGCACTGTGATGTGGGTTGTGTGTTCCTGTGCAGCCACGCCTGCAGTGTCTGTCTCCCTGGTTGTTTGTTGTGCGTTTCAGGGTGCAGATTCAGCTGGCTTGTTGTTGTGCACAGGATGGGCCCATGGCCTGTGCCTTCATGGGGTGTGCTGATGTGTGGTGGGAGGAGGTGTGTCTCTGAGGTCTTGGTGCCCTGCCCATGCCTTGGACTGGCCTTGTCTTCTGCATTGTGCTCATGCATTCCCTTGTATTCACCACTGCGGTGACGTGACCGGGACATTGGTGCATGATCGCGGAAGATGTGTGTCCAGGATGCAGAGGGGTGACTTGGTGGCAGGTGGGTCATGTGTGGATGCCCTTGTGGATGTGTTACTGCCCCAGCAGGGTGTCTGTTGTGGATTTGGACCCTTTGTCAGCCTCTGTGTTGTGTTTTGTATTTGTGTAGTTGTGTACCTGCGGCGCCGTCCGCGGTGGCCATGAGTTCATAGTGATGTAGCAGGTACAGCACAGGGAACACGTGTAGAGCGGGGTCCATGGCGTTCGTGAACGGGTGGAGGAGACCGGGACTGTTGTTTCGTGCTCCGCTGTTGTGCTTCCGCCGTCTCTGATTGTGCGGCGTCTCCCCTGCGGTGCGTCTGCTTGTTCGCGGCATCCTATTTTGTGGAGCGAGTGGACGTCATTCCGCACTGTGGTGAGTCTCCATTGGCTCACTCCGCCGCGTTGGTGGGCGCACTTTGATGGCGGTGCGCGTCGCACCGCGGCGAATGGGAATTGACCTATGTTTAGCAACACTAATATGGCGGACGTGTTTACCGCTGCACGCAGGCGGAAAAATTTGTTTTTCCGCACCGCCAGCACCGTGGTTGTGCAACCGCCCCACATTATAATATACCCCCAAATGAGAAGCGACACTACTTTGGGGGAACAAAAGCAGACTGACCTCTAAAGCGTGGCTTAACAGACTGATTCATTGTGATTCAACCAGTGAAATATATGCAACATTACTTCCCCCCACCTCTCATCTGAAGGACATTTGGCAGCCACACTGGGATTATTTGTTAACCATTGAAGCAGACTCTTCCCTTTGATCATTATTTCAAAAATCTAATGCACACCTCTAAGTGCAATCAAAACAATTGTGTTCTGTTAGATGTTACTAAACTGTGCCCATGTAAGTATGGTCCTAGAATGCTTTACCTGGATTTTACTGCACATTTATGTACTGCTCTCTTGTTCTTTGCGTACTCACTCTCTCCAACTCTATACATTAATCGGATGTAACATTGCCCGTATGTACAGGCTTGCAAAATATATATTTTTTTGCTATTTCTTTTTCTCAATGTCCAAAATATAGATAACGTTTTTTAAAGAAAAGACGTTCTGCAAGGTCACATTAAGTGTCACAAAGTGGAACCTGAAACCAAGTGTATTCTACATTCCCTCCTCTGACACTTAGGAGCCAATTACGATATTGGTTGTAAAGCAGCCGACCGCTAGTGGGAAGCTTTCGACCGTGGTTGGAGACTTTCCAACTGACTTGTTCATTTTGGGGTCCCACTGCCCGATTACGATGTCAGTGGTCGGAACGTAAACGGTGGGTCATTCCGACTCGGTTACAGCCAGCTCTTGAAGTATTCCTGCCCATATCTTCTCCTCTGTTTGCATGCATCCACCTTGAGCCCAATATTGCTATGTGTGCAATGAAACCTGTTGCTGCTCATGACATGGCTTAAAATAGTGGTCATGAAAGAAGATGGGGCCTCGTCAGGTCTCCCAGACCTCAGATACACAGCTGATGAATATGAAATAATACAATTAGAAGGTTCCAGTAGTTTTTTCCTTTTAATCCGTAAGTAAACATTATTTAAACTATACGCCTCCATCATTTCAAGTTTAAACATATATGTTTCACAGAGATGCCAGTCCAGGCTTTTCTCAAAACACATGACAGTACACCATTCCTCATAATTCAATGTAGAACATATATGGACCCACGTCATTTCAGGCAAACTATCCTTCATCAGGGCCAACTATGGTGAAAAAAGATCACTAACAGTGACCAAAAACATTTTCAATCATGTTCAAACAAACTACTGTGTGAATTGTATCACTGCATGGGAAACATTAAACTCGCAGACTCCTGAAATCAACCCACCAGATACATATAATAAATATAACCGCTAGTTAAACAAAGGTGTATATGAAAAAATGAAAACTTCAAGCTAATGTCTCAAAAACGAACCTACGTGATTTATACAAAGAAATTGTAGTGCACATGAGTTGCAGAACATAATGAAAAATGGTGTGTCCTCATTAACCTGAATAGCATGCTCAAACGAGAAAACCCACAACAGAATCATGCATTAAGGGCCTCATTACGATGAGACTTGGAAAGCCTCCAACTGCATTATCCGAGGCTTTCGAGTCATACAGTTGGTTTCTCTTTGAACTGCTGCATTACAATACAGGCAGTCAAAAGTGAAACTGACTGGTCATTCTGGCAGGTTTCTGTCGTCCAGTCAGAGGCCTCACAGCAATCCCTAGGGACAGCGTTTCCGTCGAGATTACAGTGTTGGTTTCTGACTGGCTTTCCATGTCGGGCTTTCTGACATGTAAAACCTGTCAGAAAGTGACTTTGGGACCCCTGGCAGAGCCTCATCTTCCTACAGCCTCTGGTTGGGGGCCGAGGGGGCACTTATGTTGGCCCCCTGTTAATCCCTGCACCATGTGGCAGGCACCTTGAGGTGCCTGACACACAGTGCAGGGGTAAACAGATTCTCCCATTTCTCTATTGGGGCTTGTGCTCTGGCCAGCTTGCGGCCGCAGCACAATGTCCCATTGAGAAATGGGAGTATGCAACTGCACCATGTGCAGTCGCATTGTAATGCTGCGGTCTGGACCACCGACAAGAGGTCGTGCGCTCCTGATTCTGCAACGGTCCGACATCGTAATAAGGCCGTAAGTGTGCATGTAAACACCATTATGTGCAACTGAAAACCAATGAATTTTAAACCTGATGTTTGCTAGTAATTGAAAAAACTGAGTTTACCTGCAACAGTGAACCTAACCACAATAATTCAATCTGCTGGTGAATTCTCTGTTTAGCAATTACAAGTGAGTCTAATGCTTATTATTAACCAGGTAATTAAATCATATCACGTGGCCCCCCAGACACGCGTGTTGCACCATGTACGGGCACATTGTATTGTTGCGGTCCGGACCACCAACCAGAGGCCGGTTGCTCATGTTTCTGCACCGATCCAACATTGTAATAAGGCCCTAAGTGTGCTTGTTAACACCATTATGTGCAAATGAAAACCAGAGCATTTTAAAACTACTGTTCACCAGTAACTGAAAAAACTGAGTTTACCTGCAACTGTGAACCTACCCACAATAATCCAATCTGTTGATAAATACTCTGTTAAGCAAATACAAGTGAGTCTAATCCTTAATATTATTCATTGTGATGAAAGCATATCACGTCCCCCCCCCCCCCGAAATGCGGGTTGCAGAAATGTAGGCTTTATTTGCCTGCCACCAGTAAAAACGTGTCATCAACCATTGATAGCTCAAAAGCGCTACCCAACCGCCATACTTTATGCTTCTGGCTTGCCCCTAGAGTGTCTGGAACAATGTGGTGATGAGGGGCAGGCCAGTTATTGATCTTTTTTTGTTATGATTGGCCCAGCTGTTGTATAGGGTGGTGCCGCAAGGCACTCAGCTCGGGATCGAGAGGAAGGACGAGCGGACTGCTGCTGCCTAGACTGCTTGCTGGAGAACAGCCAGTTTAGCAGGGCAGCAGGTCTGGGATATGCAGCAGAGATGGCACTGCTGGCAGCTCAAGATGTGCACAGGATTTCTGAGATCGGTTAAGGGACCAGTAGAACTATCCAGACCTCCAGGTAGAGCTGTTTTTGAGGCTAAATGTGAGGGGCGCATTTCTCCATATCCCTGGAGGATCCTCGATCTTGCTTTAACTTCCCGGGATGCACAGGGACGTGAGAGGAGAGTAGGGTGACCAACTGGCATTGGTGCAAATTCAGGACGGTGAGTGTAAAAATTCAGGACAAAGGGTCAAAATTCAGGACACAAATTCAGGACAGGAGGTCAAAATTCAGGACAAAACTTCAGGACAATAGGTACGTTTTAAAGACACATCAGAGGTCGCGCAATAGTATATAAGTAAGCCCAGCCATTTCCAAACATATTCAACCATTTGCAAACCTATCCATCATGTATCCTTCCATCTATCCTTTCACTCATCCATCCCTTCATCCATCCTCTCATCCATCCTTTCACTCATCCTCCATTATCCATCCATCCATCCATCCACCCTTTCACCCTACCCATCTGTACACTTATCCATCCACTCTTCATCCCATCCATCCATTCACTCATCCATTCAGCCATTTACCCTTTCACCAATCCAGCCATCCTTTCACTTACTAATCCTTCCACCCATCCACTCTTTTAGTTATCCATCGATCCTCCATTTCTCTCTCCATCGACCCTTTCACTTAGCCATCCTTCCTTCCATCCATCCACCCACCCATCCATCCATCTACTCATCCACTCATGAATCCATCCATTGACCCTATCACTCATCCATCTATCAATTCACTCCTTCACACATCTATTCATCATTTTGTCCATCTACCCTCCCTTTCACTCACTCACTCACTCACTCATCCATCCTTACATCCACCCTTTCACTCATACATCCATTCATTCACCCTTGCACTTATCAATCCATCAATCCATCCATCATTTCACTCATCCACCTACCCACGCATCATCCACCCAACCATCCACCCACCCACCTACCATCCACCCACCCACTCATCCATCCTTTCACCCACCATCCAATCCACTCATCCATCCTTTCACCCACCCACCATCCACCCACCCACTCATCCATCCATCCTTTCACCCACCCACTCATTATCCATCCATTTTTTCACCCACCCACTCATCATCCATCCATCCTTTCACCCACCCATCATCCATCCATCCGTCCTTCCCCTCATCATCCATCCATCCTTCCCCTCATCATCCATCCATCCCCTCATCTTCCATCCATCCATTCACCCACCCCCTCATCATCCATCCATTCCCTCATCATCCATCCATCCATCCTTTCACCCACCCCCTCATCATCCATCCATTCACCCTTCCCCTCATCATCCATCCATCCACCCTTCCCCTCATCATCCATCCTTTCACCCACCCCCTCATCATACATCCATCCTTCCCCTCATCATCCACCCATCCTTCCCCTCATCATCCATCCATCCATCCATCCTTTCACCCACCCATCCATCCATCCTTCCCCTCCATTCATCCCCTCATCCATCCATCCATCCCCATCCCCTCATCCATCCATCCATCCCCATCCCCTCATCCATCCATCCTTCCTTCCCCTCATCCATCCATCCCCTCATCCATCCATCCTTCCCCTCATCCATCCACCCTTCCCCTCATCCATCCATCCTTCCCCTCATCCATCATCCATCCTTCCCCTCACCCATCCATCCTTCCCATCCATTTATCCTTCCCCTCATCCATCCTTCCCCTCATCCATCCATCCTTCTCCTCATCCATCCATCCATCCTTCTCCTCATCCATCCATCCTTCCCCTCCTCCATCTTTCCCCTCATCCATCATACAGCTACCCTTCCACCCTTCCACCCATACATCCAGCTATTTACATTTTCTCTCCATCCTTCCCCTCACGCATCAATCCATCCATCCTCTCTCATTATCCATTTATGTAATCTTTCATTCATCCATTCAACCTTTCACTAATTCATCCAGCCATTCACCCATCCCTTCACTTACTTACTCGCCCACCTTTCCATATTAATTTTGAGCTGAGCCCTTTTGAGAAGAGGCCCAAGAACTTCACCCTCGCTGCAGGGGCCGTTCCAGGACTGGGACAGAAGCCACCCAGGGCGGAGACAGGATCCACCACAGGGGGGACAAGAGCCATCACAGGCGGGGGTGGACTGGAGCCACAACATGGGGGACAGGAGCCATCACAGGCGGGGGGTGGACTGGAGCCACCACATAATGGGCAGAAGCCATCACTGAGGGGAGGGCAGGAGCCATCACAGGAGAGGGAACAGGATCCACCAGGGTGGGCATGCAGTATTCTAGTATCATCTTGGGCTCCTCGGCCCCTCCTGCAGAAGACAACGAGAAGACAGGCTCTCTGTCCAAAATGCCATTCCCCACTTCCCCCACTGTGATGTATAGTACTTACAGGAGATACTCTAAAAGAACTGATTGAACTGATTGTCCTCCATACTTTGTTAATCAGTGTGGGTGCGATTGTGCCATTTCTTAATTTTATTACATTATAGACTGCATGTTCAAAGAACCGAGGTTTGCTTACAATTTAGTGACAGTAATTAAGCTCCGTGAAGAGAAGCACGTGCTGCCTCGGTGTAATCAGGGGTGTAATCTGGCCAAGTCTAGGATGTTTGGGGCCCTGGGTAGAAATGGAATGTGTGAGCCCCCCTCTAAATAGCAGAGACATGATGCATTCAGGGCTGTTTGCATCTGAATAGATGTCGCTGCTCCTGAAGCTGCAGCCCCTCCTCTCAGTCACCTTCGAGCACCTCTTAACAGCTCATCAAGGGCTGGAGGTGTCAGGGCTGCCATCCCGCTGTGCCTCTCCAATGCTGCTGGGTGTCTGAGCTTTGGTGCAGCATGGGAGTCAAGAAGGGAGGTGGGGGCAAGCTGTGCCGGCTTTAGGGTGGGGCGACCAGGGCCCGGCTAAAATGACGGACAAAAGGCGTCCGTTAAAGAATCCTTCACGGACAACGGACAGACGGCCGAAATTACGGACTGTCCGTGAAATTTACGGACGGTTGGTCACCCTAGAGGAGAGTCATAGCTGAAAAGTTTACAGATTGCCTATGTGTGACATTTCCAAGGTTTAAGGGTACTTATGAGTGACAGTCTACCATCAAATGCATGCCAATTAGGGGCCTATTACGATGCAGCCCTTAAAGGCTCCGACCGACAGTCAGCGCCTTACCGGCCACATCCTATTTGGCCGCTCGGTTTACTTTCCGACCATGTATTACAATGCTGGCGGTTGGAAAGTAAAGTGGCCAGTCATTTTGGCTGGCTTCTGACATGCTCGTGGAGCCTGTCGGCCAATCAGAGCCGGGTCGTCCTTGGGATTACGATGCACGGTTTCTGATATGATTTCCATGCTGGCTTGTCTAACATGGAAACCATGTCGGAAAGCATTTTGCGTGCCCCCCGCAGGGCCCCCTTGTGCACGCGGCCTCCGGTTGTGGGCCAAGTGGGCACCTATGGGGCCCCCCTGTTGATCGCCTCACCTTGCAGGTACCTTGAGGTACCTGCCACGAGGTGCAGAGATTAACAACACCTCCCATTTCTCAATGGGAGCGTGCGTTATGGCCAATTTACGGCTGCAAGAGAAGCTCCCATTCAGAAATTGGAGTATGTGAACAAACAGTGTTCGGTCACATTGTAATTAGCCGTTTGGGACTGCCAACTGGAGGTCGACGTTCCCAGGAGTGAGACGGTGTCAGGCGGACAGAAGTCAGCCCGGTATCATAATCAGGCCCTTAGAGTGAAACTTTCTCATGTGTTAAACCAAGTAATAAAGTTGAAAAATGTGCAAAATTATTACTAAAGCACGGTGTGATAGTTCACTGTCATTTAAGGGTAGTACATTTCCCATTGTACTGGCTATTACATTTGTAAAAACAGTTTTAATGATAAACATATGTAGTGTGCAAACGCTAATGTGTAGAAACATTGTTTCCCTGAATATTTCATTTGTGCTAATTTTGATCTTATTAAAATGTGTGTTTCCATAACACTTAGAATATATTTAAAAACGTGCTTCACTTGTGCTTTTCTAATGTTTTAACAAACTTGCATGCATTTACATGTTTTTAAATTTTGTTGTGTGTTATGGAAAATATGGCATTTTACAGCCTTTGCTTTTTCACTCACTGTACCAGGCAAGATTATTGCAGAGTTCACCTGAAAAAAATATTTAACTTTTCAGTTTGAGAAACAAAAATAAACACCAAACTGTCTTGTAAGTAAGTAAGCAGCTGTTAGTCATAAGCCGTAGCCGTCCATGTGACCTCTGTCTTTGAATGTGGGAGGCAGTCTCTCTCACCTCACACCAGAGGCTTCAGTTCTTTGAGTAATTTCTGCCCAACCACGATAGAGGAGTCCCTTGACAGAGGTGTGTCACAGCCAAAAAATAGCATGGAAGGAACTACTGGCATCGTGAACTTGGTTCCGCCTCTGAGGCAGCCATGGCAGGGTCTCAGCTGTTTACAATACAGTCAGCTGTGCCCAGCCCGGTACAGCTTGGCACCTGATGTGCATATAATGGCTACCAGTTACAAATGATATGATTTGTGCAGTCGCAACGTAATAGCGGTTTCCGACCGCAGACCTAAGGTCGGTCGGTTGGGAAACCGCGGAGATGTCAGTCAGAGGCGATTCCAACAAACATGATAAACAGGCCCTTAGTGTGCTAAAAGAATGCTAAAATGCAATGGGAACAAAAGGGAACATTTCTCATGCAGGCTATCCTTGTGCATGTGAGCAAAATATACCTCTTGTGACATCTTAAACAACCTTTTGATGAGCAGTGCACTTGACCAACGGAGATGGCAAAGGAATGCTATTAAGCAAGTTGGATACCCACAGGTCATTTCTAAATGTTAGTGCTAGTTGCATATTAAGGAAAAGATAGTTTCATAAAGTTACATTTTCTCTACGTACAGCCTCTGGAGGCTAATTTGCATTAACCTCTAGCTTCAGAACTCTGGCGCTGTAGGATAGGGAATAGTTTAATTTACTATCCAAAACCTTCCCTACTATCCACGGGGACTGGAGTTGGAAACGTAAATTAAACTATTCACTATCCAGCGCCCCCAAAGCAAGTCATTGTAACGACTTGCTTTGTATAACCTGCGTGGTAAAGGCATGCGTAGTAAAAGCATGCTTAGTAACGACATACATCCTTTATAAGTTAAAATCTGAATATAGAACAGTGAATTATTAACTGCCATCAGAGTACTGCATGCACACTGCAAAGTATAGATTAGAGCATAGATTAATGTTTCAAAAAGGGTTCATTTGGGTAGAAATTGATTCTTCTTATTAAAAGTTTCCGTTTTAATTTCTTAATTTGTGCTTCTCCAGACCAAGAACTTTTAAACTACACTGCCTACCAGTATGGATGACATGTCACTTCAACACCTTGTAGTCCTCTGTCTTATGTAACACTTCCTATACATTGATTTACACACATAAGATTTATTGTATCCGTGTAATGTGTGTGTGATGCAAAGTGCTCCGACACCCTACATTGGTATGAGTGTTGCTATATTACAAATTAAATGCGTCTGAAAGAGAGTGGTTATAAAGACTAGAGGGGCACTGTTAAAAGGTGATGGTGAGGGAATCTTTGATGGAGGTGGTCACCATCTCCACCACGGATTGGGGGGCGCCAACAAACATTGTCGCACCAGGCGACACAAGTGCAAAAGCCGGCCCTGGTCAAACCTCTGGAGTGGGCCCACAGCCACTACACAAGGAGAGAACATTTTCATCATTTTAGATTTAGGCAGCAAGGGGCACCATGAGGTTTTATGCAGTAAAACACACAGGGATTACTGCAAAAGTGTGAAAGGTAATCTGGGAATTCCTTCCCATTGGTTAGGCAGGAGCCAGAAGTCACCCACACCCACAACCTGGAGCCATAAATGCAACAACCCAGTACCATCTTCAGAACACTACTGGAAATGAGAAAATTCAGAAGAAGTCTGAAGCTGATGTCTGAGACTTCAGAGGTGCCCGTAAGGACTGGACCTGCTTTCTTTTGTACCCAGGACAAAAAAGTATACATCAAGTATCATAAGTAGGGGTGAGCAGGATGTTTCATTTCACCCACAGAATTGGCAGAATTTGGTGACTCTGCATTACTCTTGCAATGTAAGGTTCCAGACAAATTCCACGAATAGCCGTGTGGCAGACATTTTTCCCATGAGTATTCAGAAATACAAGCAAAACATTTTCTTATGTGGACAGTTGCGGGCGGTCATGAGAGGTCAGTCGGAAGTCTGCTTCTCAAGTAGATTTGCTTCCGCTCGAGTATCTTTTCTACCCAAGCATCGGCAAATTTAACACGAATGGCTGTGTACTTGCACACGACATGGTGTTGTTCACATTGATTTATCAGTGCTTCTCATGATAAATTGCGCTCTGCAAATCTACACCCGTTGGCCGAAAGCCACACAATTTCGCAGAGTTTTTATGTGACTCCAGGGAATTCCGCAGCGTGAAACTCCACAAGGTCCACCCACTCCAATCACACGGACACAACACACTGCAAAAGACCTTTCCCTTCAACTGTCCAGTTGACCAGTTCCAACTGGACCTGCCCTGTACTATGCTGTTCGCTTCTGCTGAAATGAAACTTGACACCCAAGGAAAATGGCAGTGGTTACAAGGAAAACTTGCACCTCTGTCACAGTCTTAGCCCAGTGTTTTGGCAATATACCCCTACTAGGTGTGCTCTATGTAGAACACTGTGCCATTTATCAGTGTCCGTCCTATATACAGAAAATAATTGTCTTTCCCATATACAATAAAAGCATATATTAATATACGGAGCACAACCACTTATATTTCTTTGGCTGACTTAGTAGACAGTATGGTTTTAATAGACCCAAAATCAGATCCAATATATGTGAAAATTATATAAAAAACAAGCCTCAAAAGCGATTAGACAAAGCGTTAGAAAGTCCTTAGGAGTCTTGATGTAGTTGACTCGAAGTACAAGTTGGAAGACCAGACAGCCGACACGTGTTTTGTCGTTTGATAGGACTTTTTCAAGGCTCACGAGTATTTCTACAACAGTCGCTGGAAAGGTCTTACGAGAGGAAAGGTCTTATGAGAGACCCTGTGTCACAGTCACAAGCAGACCAAAACTTCAGTATTTTTGCTTTTCGTCTAGAAGGAATTCATCTGATGCCACAGCAAGTTTCCGGGATCTAGGACCCACCGCCTGGGGATCAAGAACTCACTCCAACTAATGCCAGCAGGGCTCAGGCAGGTCCAGTTGCAGAAGCTATGCTGTGCAGTTTCCAGGAGGCCTCTGGAGCATTTTGTGTATCTGTAGATCTGAACAGGAGGTCAGTCAGCTGACTCTTGGATTTAATGCAGCCTTGGATTAAGTGGGCAGGTCCAGACTTCCTATTCAGACAGCAGGGCAGGCCTCAAGCATCAGGGCAGTCCTATGGCAGCAGGGCACTTGTTTTTCCATAGTGTCCACTGGTCCATGAGTGTTCTGAAGAGTGGGTCTGAGGGTCCCTTATTTATACCTGGCGCCTACTTTCAAGTGGAAGACGTGTCTGCAGCCTTCTCCTTACAGACACTTCTAGGATTTCCTGCCTTCCAAACCTGGTCCCAGTCTGTCTGCATGCACAACAGTCTAGTGTGAAGACCTATGTGTGTGAGGTGAGATAGTCTTTAAAGTGCTAGTGTGACAGATGACAGCTCTGCCCCTCTCATCAACTCAGGATGGCCCATCCTGCTAACATCCAGACCCTTTATTGTGTGGCTGTCTGGGTAGAATCCACAACCTCCAACTACATAGTACTCTGTACTTAAAATCTAACTTTACCAATAAAGAGGGTGTTAAATTACAATTGCCAAGACATCAAATATGATGTTCTTACCTGCTCCCAAACAAAAGTTATCTATTTTTAAACACCATAATGTAGATCAATGTTTCCTTTGGGAGAAGGGGGCCTTGCAATAATGAGAAATGAACTTGAGTGCTTTTCACTACCAGGACATGTAAAACTATTCGTCCAACATTTCAAATACAATACACTCTGCCCTAGGGCCTGTTTAGGGCCTTTCCCAGGGGTGACATATATATATTAAAAAGGAAGGTTTAGGCCTTGCAAAATGTTTATACTGCAAGGTCAAAATGACAGTTGAAAACTGCATACACAGGTTGCAATGGTAGGCCTGTGACAGGCTTTAACGGTTTACTTAAGTGGGTGTCATTATAAGTGCTAGAAGCCCACGAATAGCATTTAATTTACTAGTTCCGGGGATATGGCACACCAGTTTACTAGAGATGTTAAATAAGTCAATTGGGTGTAAACCAATTTTACTATGTTTACAGGAGTTAGCACATAGCACTTGTTAACAATGGTAAAGGGCCCAATTCACAGAACTAACTTAAGACAAAATCCTAAACTTACTACCATTTTGGTATTCACAGAAAACACTTACTCTTTTAGTGATTCACAGAAGGCACTTACTCATTTCGGTATTCACAGAAGTTAGGAGTGACAACTTTAAGACTCCTAAATGCCTTCTGTGAATGCTGAAAGTCTTAAAGTTAGGACTTTTCTCAGTTTAGGAGTAGTACATATAGGACTCCTAACTTTAGGACTCCTAAATGCCTTCTGTGAATACTGAAAGTCTTAAAGTTAGGCTTTTTCTCAGTTTAGGCGTCCTAAAGTTAGGAGTCCTAACTTTCTGTAAATACCAAAATGGTAGTAAATTTAGGATTTTGTCTTAAGTTAGTTCTGTGAATCGGGCCCAAAGTGAGCAGTGTCCTAGAACCAACAATAACAAAGTCAGGAAAAGAAGGGGAGGAAATATTGGCGGAAACCACACCAAGGATGTCATGTCTAAAATATATGCACTGGCAGTGGAAAACCTCAAAAGTTCTTTTCACTTTGGAAAGGCTGGCTTTCCAATCGGCTATTACACTGAATAAGTGCTAAATTGAGCTTGGGATCAGCTAGTAAAATAATTCAAGAACTCATTTTAATAGTAAGTTGAAATTCCATTTAATGGTAAGATAGGATTTTGTAACACTATTTTGGAAAAGACACTGCCTAAAACCAAAAGACCTATATGCCAATGTCCAATGGGAAACATCCTTTACAACGCAACTTTTACCACGCAGTGCTATTACAACGCAGGTTTTACAACGAAAACCATTACAACGCATTGCGCTGGGGGGCGCTCTAGGATAGGGAATAGATTTAATTTACTATCCAAAACCTTCCCTAGTGTCCACAGGGACTGGAGTTGGAATAGTAAATTAAACTATTCACTATCCAGCACCCCAAAGCACTATGCGTTGTAATGGTATGCGTTGTAAAAACTGCATTGTAACAGCATGTGTGGTAAAAGCATGCGTTGTAACGTCATACATCCAATGTCCAACTGTCACCTGACTACTGATGGGACCCTTGAGGTGAGGTGTGTATTGCTCCCAGACAGCGGTCAAAGGCCCCGAGTGTAGAGAAGGAGTTTCCTCTTTAACATGATGGCCTGGTGAGGCTGCTTTCAGTCCTTTTCTGAGCTTTAAAAGATTGCTAACCGGTCACTGTCTCTAGTCAGGCTTGCTTCAAACTCAGTAGGAGGGTGGAGCTGCCTCCAAAACTTGTTTAGAGGGTGGAGAATGGATTGACCTCCACCCACTGGCTGGCACTGGGCATAAAAGTAGCATCCACAGAACCCTCCTCAGAACACTCTTGGGCCTGGGAAAAATCAAAAGATTTACTTCCCCACTGATTGGTTCTGCTTGCTGTCACTCCAGCACCCCAGAACTGTCTCCACAGGCCAGTTAACTGACCTCTTGTTTGAGCTACAGGTCCACAATAAGCTTCCAGAGGCCTTTTCCAGCTGCCCTGATCCCCTCCACTAACCTCTGTCGGATTAAGTCCTGACCCCCATGTACTGTCACCAAGGTCCTCGACCCTTGGCTGTGGTGAGAGTGCACTTCTCCCTACCTTACCTAAAGCTTCAGCAGACCTGATGCTGAGTATGAATGTGGACAGCCTCACCAGACTTGGCGTTAAGCAGCACTTGATCTCTGGTTTCACCGGACTTGATGCCACCGAGCATGTAATTATCAACACTCATATACCTGCTAAGTGTTGGGCCCTAGCTTCACTGGGCCCAACACTTAGCAGCCTCTGATTGACTTTGAGACCTTGTATAATGGCTCCCTATCATTGTCAAGCTTTTCCTCTTCTCCAGTCAGCTATCTGGTCTTGCTGAAAACCTTCTACCTACATAAAAGGAACATTCTGATTGGGACAAACCTCATGTCTGTATCCAACCCAGACTCCATCACAGTCAGCCTTAACTTTTGATTATGAGCCACTCGAGGACAAATAGATACCAGCAGCTGTTGCGTAGCGCTTTTTTGGAAGTAGTTTAACTCAAACTTTAACACATATATCGCGGTCTACTTTGTGGCTTTAAACCATTTTGTAAACTCAAACTTTCTCTATACTTTCTAAATTGGTTTGGGATTGTGTTGTGTTTTCAGTTTATTGCTGTATAAGTACTCCATAAGTAATTACTTATTGCCTCTACGGTAAGCCTGACTGCTCTGTACCAAGCTGCCAGGGGGTTGAGCATTGGTTTATTTTGTAGCTCTAGTGGTTAACCCTGACAAGGATTGTGATTAATATTTGAGGTGGATTCTCACCCCCTCACTTACTACTCCAATTCTCTACAATAATCAAATGAATATAATTAATTCAAATAAAATTATATTGCTTTTTTATAGGTAAGTGTTATCAGAACTAGATATACAGCATGTATGCCCTACATTAAAGGGTTCAATATATGGAATACACATCTTACCCGTTCAGTGAATGTTGCATACTGAATTACCTATGATCTGCAAATGTGATTTATAGTGCCTGCTTGACTCATCCCAAGGAGAGAGCTTTATGGAACAGAAGTATAAAAAAGGACTTTCCTGCTTGCTGCACTGAGGAATTCTTATGTGCCTGACAGAGGACTATGAATCTATAGAACCGGTTGCACTTCAAAGCTCAAGATACTAGTCTTTTGATAATCCCCTGGATATACGGTTTCATGTCCTACCATTGAAGCTAGCATGCTGCTGCATTGGAAGCTCTGATGTTTCTGGAAGAAAGCAGGTGTAGCGGTTACAACTAGACAGCTCTCCTGCCTCAACAGTATGTGTCTTTCAGCTTTGTCTTTGGACTACAGGAGGGGATGTGTTGAACTGAGAAAATCGGCAGAGAATCAACTGAGAAAAAGGAAGAAAACATGCCTGATGAACTCATATTGCAACCTGATCCCCAAAATTCCACCTTGACCCTCTCAGGGATTTTTTTGTGCTAGGTTTGAGGCTGCTGCAGACCTGCCTGGTCCCTGTGTATTACCTTCCAAATCTCTCACCTGAAAAACCTTCAAGGTTTGTCCTGCTAGAGAACAATTAGGCTTCATGCAAGGCGACACAAGGCAACGCAAACCTTAAAGTCAGGTTTACTGAGACATGCAAAGCCACCTTGCATGGCTCTGTGTGGTTTGGTAAAGTCGCTGCCCGGTGTTATTCTGCGTTAGGAAGGTGTTACATGGTTGAAGTGTGGACGTTCCCATGCATCTATCCATTACCAGATTTACTAAGTATAGTAAACCTGTAAGTGTGTTAAAATAGTATGCCTGTAACTCAGACACCCTTACACTTTGGTGTAAGGGTCTGCATTGATGCTAGGCAGCACTCAGAAAGCTAGCACAGAGAGAGAGAGAGCAGGAATGCACCATGTGGATATGTAAATATGGAACATTGCTGTTCTCTTCATTTGATGCAGTGCAGCAAATTGTCTAGCTGTGTTACTTTGTGCCAAATGTTAGTAAATCTGGGCCTATGATTATATAAAATGGAAATCCTGAAAATATAGAAATCCTGAATGGATGTACAAAGCTGATGAAATACAGGGGTAATAGAAGCTCATTTTTCACACAAAATGCACTCTTGGACCTATGTTTTCAGCAAAAAAGTATTTATTTTACAATTTACATATAATTTATCACAGAACTAGGTAAAGTAGATTTCAGAATCACAAAGTGCATTACAATGGTCTAGGAGGTGTCTGGGGAAACACATGCCTACTGTGAGCCAGGACACACATCTCACACTAGAGGTTAGGGACCCAAACAAGTACACCCCTATGAAAGTCTTTTTAATTGCCAAGTTTGAGCTGACCCCTGAGAAGTATTATCAATGATTCAGGGCAGCCAGAAGCTCCCCAACCAATCCTGGGTAGATTGTGTGGACTACTCCAGCAAGGCACTAAATGGATAGGTGCGGGGTAGCAAACTGAGGGGTCTATTAGGATGGCAGGCAGAGGCACCACCGCGGTGCATTTTTCCGCCCGCGAGCAGCAGACCTCACATCCGCAATATTAGAATGGCCAAACATAGCCCATTCCCATCCGCCGCGGTGCGACAGGAACCGCAATCAAAGTGAACCCACTACCACGGTGGTGTGAGCCAATGGAGACTCATCGCCATGCGGAATGACGTCCGCCCCACTCCACAAATTAGGAAGCCCCAGACAACCAGTTTCACTGCAGCGGAGAAACCACCCAATCAGAGCAGGCAGAAGCTCGACAGCGAAGCGCGAAACCAGAGTCCTTGTCCACACCACCCGGTCACTATGGCAATGGACCCAGCCCTACACGTTTTCCTGGTGCTGTACCTGATACATCACCAGTAATCTGACATGTGTACAATATAGCCAACATAAACAAATTATGAAAATGACAACTGCATAACATGTAAAAGTGACACCATAGTTCCCACAAGTATCAGGCTAATGAAGAACTGAAGTCCCTGTCACCACCGTCCAAAAAAAGTAAGGTGGACAAGACATTGGCAATGTTGTGGTGGCACACAGAGCATGGGGCACAGTAAACCATATACACACACCAAAAGAACTTTATTCAGTAAGGACCCTGACAAAACAGACAACAGGAACAACTGTCTTTATTCACATATTTAACAAAAAGGCACCAAGAGTAGAGTAGAGCAAGGAACAAAATGCAGAGCATACCCATGAGAATCTGCACAGGCAAGGGCAAAATAGCAAGGCCAGTGGCCAGTTCAGGCAGCACAGTATGTCCATGAGAAGCTGCATAGGCAAGGGCAATACAGCAAGGCCAGTGGCCAGTTCAGGCAGCACAGCATGTCCATGAGAATCTGCACAGGCAAGAGCAAAACAGCAAGGCCAGTGGCCAGTTCAGGCTGCACAGTATGTCCATGAGAATCTGTACAAGCAAGGGCAAAACAGCAGTGAAGGACAAGGCCAGTGGGCAGGGCAAAGTGCAGAGTATGTCCATGTGAAGCAGCACAGGCAAGGGCAAAACAGCAAGGCCAGTGGCCAGTTCAGGCATCCCAGTATGTCCATGAGAATCTGCACAGGCAAGAGCAAAACAGCAAGGCCAGTGGCCAGTTCAGGCAGCACAGTACGCCCATGAGAATCTGACCAGGGAAGAGGGATGTATGACGTTACAACGCATACTTTTACAACGACTACCATTACAACGAATTTTTTACAACGCAAAAACTTTTACAACGCATACCATTACAACGCAAGATTTTACAATGCAAGTACCTTTACAACGCATACCATTACAACGTAAATATTGGTAAGTATATAATATTTTTTTATATAAATTATTTTAAATTATTAAAATATAATTAAATTTTAATTAATTTAATTTAAATATAATTTTAATTTATTTTTACAAATTAACCCTGTACCCCAAAAACCCAAAACTGACACTGAACCCTAAAAATATTTTTTTTAATTTAAATTAATTTAAATTATTACAATATAATAAATTTTTATTTAATTACATTTAATTAATTTAATTTAAATATAATTTTATTTTATTTTTACAAATTAACCCTGTACCCCAAAAACCCAAACTGTCCTGAACCCTAAAAATACCCCTTTACCCAAAAACCCAAAACTGACCCTGAACCCTAAAAATACCCCTTTACCCAAAAACTGAAAACTGACCCTGAACCCTAAAAATACCCCTTTACCCAAAAACTGAAAACTGACCCTGAACCCTAAAAATACCCCTTTACCCAAAAACTGAAAACTGACCCTGAACCCTAAAAATACCCCTTTACCCAAAAACTGAAAACTGACCCTGAACCCTAAAAATACCCCTTTACCCAAAAACTGAAAACTGACCCTGAACCCTAAAAATACCCCTTTACCCAAAAACTGAAAACTGACCCTGAACCCTAAAAATACCCCTTTACCCAAAAACTAAAAACTGACCCTGAACCCTAAAAATGCCCCTTTACCCAAAAACTGAAAACTGACCCTGAACCCTAAAAATACCCCTTTACCCAAAAACTGAAAACTGACCCTGAACCCTAAAAATACCCCTTTACCCAAAAACTGAAAACTGACCCTGAACCCTAAAAATACCCCTTTACCCAAAAACTGAAAACTTACCCTGAACCCTAAAAATACCCCTTTACCCAAAAACTGAAAACTGACCCTGAACCCTAAAAATACCCCTTTACCCAAAAACCCAAACATATAATATTTTAAAAATAATTATATACTTACCAATACTTACGTTGTAATCGTATGCGTTGTAAAGGTACTTGCGTTGTAAAATCCTGCATTGTAATGGTATGCGTTGTAAAAGTTTTTGCGTTGTAAAAGTTTCGTTGTAATGGTAGTTCGTTGTAAAAGTTGCGTTGTAAAGGTTGTTTCCCAGGGAAGAGCAATACAGCAGTGAAGGACAAGGCCAATGTCCAGGGCAAAGTGCAGAGTGAGTACATGTGAAGCTGCACAGAGAATGTGTGCGACTGTACCTTTCCATTGTCAACAACACAGTCAGGGGGTAACAATGGGCAGTACAGGCCCACCTGTGTAGGAGACAGGTGTGTAAGGTTGTTGCATCCTTCCAAGATATATGGAAAAAACAGTTGTCTTCCCTCTTTTAAAGAAACCCAGTCTCGAAAATTATGACCCAGCCAGCTATAGGCCAATCTCCCAACTACCATACTAGTCGAAAGTTTTGGAGAAACCGGTCAATAAACAACTCACGGCTTTTATTGAATCCAATAGTCTATTAGACCCCTCACAAACTGGATTTAGGGCCACCAATAGCACGGAGGCCACCCTTTTAGCTGTGTCAGATAACATTAGGCCACTAGTTGACCAAGTCAAAGCTGTAGCACTGATCCTTTTGGACTTCACTGCAGCTTTGGACATGGTATCCCACAATAAACTACTACAAATCCACCATTAAAAAAGGCTTTGTTCAAAAGCCTTAGCTTGGTTCGCGTCTTTTCTTAAAAACCGAACCCAGATAATCCAAATGGGTCCCTACTCCTCCACTGCAAAAATAATTGATTATGGAGTTCCACAGGTAGCTATCTTGAGCCCTACTTTTTCAATATATATGTCTCTTCCCTGGCAGATATCAACAGGAAAAGGGGCTTCAACATATGTTCCTATGCTGATGACACAATTAATAATTCCCCTGTTTGACAGGCTGACAAAAGTTGACACCAAAGACAAGCTCATCCACTTCCTGACAGAGATCTCAAGTTGGATGTTAGGGCATTTCCTAAAATTAAATGCCGGAAAATCAGAGAGCCTACTTTTCAGAGGCGCACATACAATCTGGGATAATAGTTGGTGGCCCCAAGCACTGGGTACTGCCCCTGAACTGAGGCAGGCTGCTAAGAATTTGGGCATCATCTTCGATGACGCCTCATTCATGCAGAACCAAGTGCACCTATTGTGTGGGAAAAGCTTCGCCACATTAAAACCTTTTAGAAGACTCTTTCCCTGGATCTCTTTAAGCTGTAGGAAAATGGTGACACAGGCACTTCTTGTGAGTAGAATGGACTAAGGTAATGCACTGTATGTTGGCATGGCCGATTATCTTTTCACCAGACTCTAAGTTGTCCAAAATGCCGCTGCTAAAATTATCTGTAGCAAGAGCAGATAAAGTTCAGCCTCCTTCTGCATGAAAGAGTTTCACTGGCTACCAGTACGCCAAAGAGACAACTTCAAGCTCATGTGCTATGCACATAGAACGCTATATAAAACAGGTCCATAAATTTTACATGGCAAATTAGATTTTCATGTACCCTCGCGTAATCTGAGATCAGGCATTGGCATCAGTCAAGCGCACATCTAAAGTCAGGATGGGCGATCGATCCATCTCAAAATCAGCAGCGGTCCTCTGGAATAAACTCCCACCAAAATTACGCCTGACTGAAGACTACCTAATGTTTCGAAAAAAGCTAAAAACCCACTTATTTCCCTGTTACTAACTTGACAACTAGAATGTTTACGTTGCCTGCATCTTGCTCTATCTTAGCCCCTTGATGTCCCTCGGGATGAATGTTGTGCTCTACAAATACAAATACAAACAAATAAAAATACTACCACTCAGACTTCGCTGTCTGGTGGACTGGGATCTGGCTGTGTGTCTGGGGCAGCTGGAGCACTTGACAAGGGAGAGAGTAGCCCAGCCGAGGTAGAGTTATCAGTGGCTTGGCAAGCTGGAGGGCTGCTTGGACCAGGTGGTGTAGTGGTACTTGGAGATGGAGTTAGGCTGACGTGAGACACAGTGTGGCTGGGAGATTGTGGAGAGGTGCTTTTCCACTTCTTGGGGAGTCTAAGCGACCTTACTGGGTTGGTAGGAGTGGGAGGTGGGGTGGACAAGACAGGCACACTCTCCACCAAAGCTGCATTAGGTGCAGATGCAGGCACTCCCTCTGGGGACATGCTGGATCTAGCATAACGCTTTGCCTAGCTTCGCTTAGCTTCGCATTTGCCCCTTGATCCCCCGTTTACCAGGTGTTACCCCTACAGTGCCCTCCTTCCCCTGCTTCACTGTGTTTGAAATGGGAGTTGAGGTGGTGGGTGAATCTAACTTGGAGCCCTTCTTAGGTATACCCTTGCCATGCACCACATTCTCAGTGGGCACAGAAACTGTATCCTTCTCTTTGAGAGATTCCACCGGGACAGGAGAGTCCTTGGCTATAGAGTGCCTCTGAGGCATGTGAGCTTGAGGCCTGCTTCTTTGCTTTTTGGGCTTTGGAGTCACCTGACGGGCTTTTGTCTTTGCGCTCTGGGGTGGCTTTGGTCTTTTGTGGGGATGGTCTCAGCACCCGGAACCGCTTAGGTTGTTGCTGATGTGTACTTCAAATGTTGTATCGTGACTTTGAGGTTTGTGGAGCATGGTCACTGTCGTCAGACATGGCAACTGCCAGGGCGGTGGACAAAGGGACCGGTGCTGGACTGTGAGTATGTGCCTGTTGAAAGGCGGCTGTCACTGTGGAGTGCTGAGTCTGGACATTCCGGTGCAGCCCACCCACGTCTGAATGCATGCCCTCCATGAAAGCAACCACCTGGGCCAATTTTTTGTCATGGTCAATGAAAGCATTGAGGAGTGCTGACTGGCCCATACACAGCTGGTGCAAAAGGTCTACAGACTCAGCACTGATGGCAGCAGGGGGCACAGGGGTAGGGGCAATGTGCCCGGGATGAAGGACACTCTTCCCCTCTTACTGGTGCGGACACAGGCAGCACCAGAGAAAGTTGCTGGGAGGGTGGGCACTGGCTGCTATGTGGTGGACAATGATGCAGAGTCCCCATTCCCTGTGCCCGCCAACATGGATGCATCACCGCTTGCATGAGATGACATGGTTCTTTGCGTCTCAGGCTGGGATTCCTCCAGCAGACTCCTGTCCCCCTCCGAGGCGCTGATCACATCTGTGTCACTGGGCTCCCGTGAAGCTGTTGTGCTTGTCTCACCCCCACTGGTGTCCGGCTCCTGTCCCTCTGTGACCACAGGAGATGCTGCATGAGAGAGAGATGTAGGGTCAGTTCACTGGCAGCAACATAACAAACATATGCAAGCGAAGTATCCTTGAAGATGACTAAATCTACATGTTGCACACCACCCTGTGAAATCACATTGTGCTAACTCACTATATTGACTCAATCAGTGCGTGGAAACTGGAAAATCTGCCATAAGTGAGCCATGTGATGAACACACAGCACAACACCCTGCTAGAGGCTCCGTTCAACTAGACACACAAATAGCTCCAAGCCCACCAAGGGTCATGATGGGGGCACACTACTTGTTGCCACTGACAGATTTGCATGGAGCAGGAGGGGACAACATAGACACAGACTACAACATGACATTCCACAATGGCCATGAACCCATGCCACCCACCACGTTGTACTTAGGGGCCCAACGAGTGGTGCAAATTGGGGTCAGAAGTCTAAGCCTCCCAAATCTGTGTTCAGGCAATGGACGCATTGATGAAGGCACACTCAGACTGCCGTTCCCTCCCATGGGATTTCCCAGACTACCCCAATGCAGATGATACCTGAAGACCGTATTACCGTATTAGGTCCAGGTAAGGAAAATGCACCACATCTGCACCCACCCCAGCAACCCCTTGTAAGCCACTGCATCACACTACCAACATCACATAGGCCAGCGCTGCCACAGGCTCTGTACACATGCAGCCATTCCCAGCCAAATTCACCCTTCCCAGAATTCTCACCCCTGGCTTGCTGCTGATGCTCCTTCAAACGTGCATCAAGCTCAGGCTGTGTCACGGCCAAGAAGCAGCCCATTAGTGGTGTCATGCTGTACCTTGCCAACCGCCCAGTGCGAGGAAGCAGCCCCCAAGGTCATTTTCGCCACATTTTTTGCCAGCCGGCTGATGTCGTCCCACCTCTTGTGGTAGTGGGTGCGCCGTCGGTTTGAGACACCTAGAGCCCACACCTTGGCCGCAATGGCCCTCCACACAGCCTTACGTTTGTGTACCTTGAGCTGCTGGCATGGGAGGCAAGAGGGGAAATAATCAGTGACACAGTGTTATGTACCTACATCTCTCAGTACAGTAGCATGATACAAACTCATCCCATATCAATAGATATGACTAACAGAGACAAGAATACATCTCACATGGTACATCTGCATTGGAAAAGCTCATGTACATTCATGCAGGTGTGAGGGGGAACACAGTCCCTGCACATGTCACACACATGCAGGACGCCAGCACTGAAACCCCTGTGTAGGCTGCCCACATCTCCTGTCCATTTTGAGGTTGAGCAAGACCTACATCACATTCCAACCTGTGGCTGGGGTTAGACTCATTGTGTCCAAGACTGCGTGGCCCTCAATGTCCCTGCCCTGTGAATGGATAACTGTGTCATGGAGGTCACATTGAGGGACATGATCTCACATCTTAGAAATTATTTGCACAAGCCCGGTCATGTGCAATCTACAGGGCTGAGATGGCTCATAGCTGGAGTGCAATGAGTAAAGACAGATGCAATACTCCGTAAGTGAAGTTATGAGTCCTTGTCTTTTTGGGCGGGCTCACACTGAGATGGACAACAGGGGCACACACAGCGATTACCAAAGCAATCACTGTCCTGACTCCTACATGAACAACTTGCTGCGTCACTGTATGGCTGACAAGGCAAAACAGGTCACTCACACATACATGTGCAGGCAGGGAAATGTGTGCTATAGGGTATAGGGTACACACACCTTCCCCCTGGAGACAGCATGTTAGGCAGTGCATGACACTACCTCACACTCTCAGGCACATACTGCATCAGTCAAACTACATATGTGCAACCACTGTTGATGATTTACCACGACATTTGGGGCACCATATAGCCTTGGGAACTGTGTGAGCACCTCGTCCAATAGGACCTCCAGCTCCTCGCTTGTGAAGGGACTGACATGGATCTTCACTGTCCTTGCCATCACTGTGAACATGAGACAGCTGTGGTAAATAAATAATTAATTACCGGTACTATTTTTCATATAATCAATAAAACAGGTAGCTCAATAAATAAGAGTCAGGATTCGAGGTATCTTGAGTCGACAGGCTTTAATCAGGCATAAAGGAAAAGGACAGAACAGCCTGGAAGCACGGGACGGCAGCTGCACGGGAAGGGACAAGGGAAACTGGGTCTAATGGGGTAATGGGATAACGTTTTGTAACTGTCCATAGTAAATATATCAAAACAATTGCATTACATTCAATACAGTAGGCGTAGCAGTAGGCGTGACTCGTAGCAGTCGCGAAAGATAAGGGCAAAATGATGTAACAAGAAGGCGTGTACAGGGCGTATACATAGACATGTGATGTAAACGTAACAGAATATGTCATAAACGGGGCGGAAACATGGAGGGGGCTACCTGAGCAGCTGGGACCTCTAACCTAGTGGTGCGCGCAAACGGGCAATGACGTGTTACCAGGGAAAACTGGGGGCTATGACTTCTGCGCTAGAAGAGGAGACTAAAGTCTGGAGTGTCAGAGCGACATGTACCCAAGGCATATCTGGTATCTGGTGTTTAGAGTACATGTTGATAGAATCCAAAAGTTATCAGGGCAAAAGCTAATAGACTTTAAGACTGGTGCATACATAATTCTACATGTATTGTGTGTGCGAGGAATATTCTATGAATATTAATACAGTATTTCTCTTACATGGAGACATAAAGGCTAGACCATGACGGAAATTATTGATGCGATTCAGTAGCTTAGGAATGCAGAGAAGGAGGGCTGGACTGATAACTGGAAGCATAACATACTCTTGGCAGACTGGGAGGCAGAGCCAGGCCGGGCCGGGCACTGCGAGGCATGAAGTAAGCGAAGGGTCAGGGATGCAGGTGGGGGCTGTATCGCTCCTCGGAGAGGGTTCAGGAGACAGGAGCTGAATCTGAGTCCGGGCCCTTTTGAGGCCTAGAAACGGGGACAATTCAATGAATTAACGTGCACACTGTGAAATGTGGCAACGTAGGTTTACATAGGCCTGATATTCGTTGTTTTCACGATGACTGGAAACTGGCATACTAGAGATGGACACAATTGTAATTGCGTCTTTAATCGATCAGAGGGGAATACATGCATATCGATCATGCACATATAACATAAGGTGGGGAACACGTAGGCACATACAACATGGCAAAATTTACTTTTCCACATTCCCTCCTTGTGCCCTACGTTTCCATCAGGAAACATCAATATTCATGATACTATCTATCATTTCATATAGCATCATTTGTTCGTCTCGAATTGTCTTGGAACGGGATTTAGGACTAGGAATACAAGAGGTAGCACACATGCCGCAAATCGCAGGGCCACATTGTATACAGAGGCAGCAACTGAATATGATCATTACTGCAATACCTAGGAATGACAATACTTTCCATCCCCAGGCAGATATGATACTCCAGAGCCAACCGGACCATGTCCAGGTGCCTGGATTCTGGTGTAACTGATGGGCAATTTTATGAAGTCTGGTTATAGCTGAATAAACAGACGGCGCGTTATTAGGAATGAAAATGCAGCAACTAGATCCGATGACTCTACATGCTCCTCCTCTATCGGCCAATATGACGTCAAGAACGAGACGATTTTGGAGCACGACAAATCTCATAGCAGATTGCTCTTCGGTTAAGTTACCTAGAGCAGAAGTAGTCTCATTCACTACTGCTTCAAGGGTTCTGGTTAACCTACGTATTAGCTTACTATTCTGGATAGGTCCTATAAAGAAGAAGAAACCTTTATTGAAGTCTTGATATTGTTCTAGAGTAGTTTCAGTTTGATCGACAATCGGGGACTCGATCTCCCTTCTATGTCTGACGTGTACTAGATGTGTGTTTCTGTGATAATCAGATGGTGCTAGAAAAACTGGTGGCAGTAGGAAGGCAATATAACATGTTCCATCCCAATCGAGGGGCAGACGAACATATGCGGTCTGACCACAAACAAAATAAGAATGACGTGAGGCTTTGAAAGTAGATTTCCCACTGTCACTATACTCGACAATAGTAGTACAATCACTATGTCCTACATGTGCGGAACCATTCTTTCTGACACATAATTCGCCTTTGACTGGTAGTACTGAAATAGCAGGCAAATCTGGAGTAGTATCAGACTGAACATTCAGGACCATGAAATTCGAAGAATAATTACCTAAATCATATACTTCATTTTCTAGATCTAACCCTGTTCTATGGGAGAGACCTTGCTTGTCTGGAAAACATGTTCTATTCAGAAGGGACATGTCATTGGAGGATGATGTTAACGTGGACCATGCTCCACACGAACCATTATGTGAAAACGGATAAGGAAAGAGTGGCAGAACTCCCTTCGGTGTCTGGAAAGGGGGGAGTCGACCACACACCCAACAATTAGTGGCATTGCTGGTCAGATGTGAATAGTGTAACATTCTGATGAATGTGTTATTTCGCATAGCAAGACGATAGGATAGCTCGTGAGGAGGCAGATCACTAAATGTGTGCTCTACTGTAGTGTTAGAAAACATATTTACATGTGAAACTGGAAAACATAAATGTAAAGCATAACTTGTGCAGGTAACCATAAGACTTAAAAATAGTAAAAAACTTAGAACAATAATACATATTTTAGAGTTTTGACTAACTCTCTCACTGTGGGGGTCTATCTCATACATGTCAGGAACCTGTCTAACCGTTTCACCCGAGAGGGACTTATACAATTAAACTGGCTGACTTATTTTACTAGACCGGAGCTTCTGTTTATACTCCTGTTGTGGAGTTTTCTCTAACAGGGAAACTTTGAGTTCAGAGTCAAGTTCAGAGTCTGTTTTTAGGCAGTCTTTAGAAATGAGGTAGTCCTTAGCAAAAGTCTTTTCTGGTACTCCATGGAATTTCTTTATGTGAGTCAGATGGACCCATCCTTTTCTCCCCTCGAGTTTTACGGCGGTCCTTGTTGTAAGAAATACGAGATGGGGCTCCTTCCAGCGGGGCTCCAGCGGACTTGAACGATCAAAATTCCGCACCAACACCAGGTCACCTGGAATGACCTCATGCGGTTTCACCTCGGTGTTGTCTGGAAATGCGGCGGCAACCTGTGAACGACAAGAGTGTAGGGCAGACATCAAGGAAGCTAGGTAATCTGTCAGCATATTACTGGAAACATCGGTAATACTGCGGGGTCTAGGTGTACCCCACATGTTTGGGGGGCGGCCGAATACGACCTCATACGGGGACAGACCTGATCTGGAATGTGCAACCATCCTCATAAAAAATAAAGCAACTGGCAGAGCAACTAGCCAGTCTACACCTTTTTCTCTACAAATTTTAGCAATGCGGATTTTCAGAGTCTGATTATGTCTCTCTACGAGACCGGCTGCTTCAGGATGGCGCACACAATGGAACTTCCACTGGTACCCTAACAGAAGGGAAACATGTTTCATGAGCTCGGATGAGAATGGCTGGCCGTTATCTGAATACACGACCCTAGGGAGTCCATAGCGGGGAAAGAATTCACGAACCAACTGCCTGGCAGTGGTCGGGGCTGTGTAATCTGGAACTGGATATGCTTCTGTCCACCTGGACAAAGCGCATACAACTACGAGGACATACTTGAAACCTCGACATAGCTCCATCTGAATATAATCCATCTGGAGGACTTCAAAAGGGTGGTCAGGAGGTTGGAATCCACCTTGTTCCACCGGGACACTTTTACCTGGATTGAACTGACAACATATCATACAGGTACGGACTTTCTGCTTGGCTGCAGCTCGTAAGTGTTTGTTGAACCAAAGGTTCTGAATACTGTCTAACATAGCTTTCTCTCCTAGATGTGCTGGACTATGTGCGGTATTAATAATGACTTGAACCATAGAGTCGGGGAGAAACCATGTGGCTTTTCCCTTCGTCAACCACCCTTGATCTGTCTGGACCCCTCCTTGTTCGGACCATTTCTTGATTTCTTCGGGAGTAGCATGTAACTGTATGTCTATGACATCTTGTGTAGGGTCCTTAACTGTCATACAAGTAGTCGGATCTGGAGTGAGTGTCTGTGTCGTGTTAACTAGAATGTCTGAAGCCTGAGCTGTAAGCTTGGCTGTTCGATCTGCTAGATCGTTACCTTGGGAAGTGATGTCAGTAACTTTCGTATGTGCCTTGCACTTCATGATAGCGATAGCTGTCGGTAAATGTATTGCATCTAACAGAGCTTGAATGAGGAGACCATGCTGAATCTTGGTTCCATGAGAAGTCATGAAACCTCTCTCCTGCCAGAGCACTCCAAAGTCGTGTACGACTCCGAATGCGTAACGTGAATCTGTATATATGTTTACTTTCAGGTTCTTGGCACGTATGCAGGCTTGGGTCAGAGCGACTAGCTCTGCTGCTTGAGCAGACAGGGTGTCAATACGATGTGTTTCTATAACTTCGGTTTCAGTAGTCACTGCATACGCGGCTACTAGTTCTCCTGTACTCGTTCTCATACATGAACCATCCACATAGAGTGTCAGGTCGGGATTAGGTAATGCAATGTCTGTCAGGTCTTGTCTTGGCTTTGTCATAATGTTAACAACTTCCACACAGTCATGTGTGGCAGGATTTGAAGTAACTGACGGTAACAGTGTAGCAGGATTTAGAATGTTGCAGCGTCTGATTTCTATGTGTGGCTGGAACAGTGTCAGTTCATAACCTGTTAAACGTGCAACTGTCAAGTGCTGAGTCTGTGTTCGGTTTAAAAGAACTTCCACGGAGTGGGGAACTTGTACTGTCAGGGAATGTCCTAACACTATGGAATCACTTTGTCTGATAGCTAGAGCTGTGGCTGCAACTGACTTGAGGCACGCAGGCAGAGCCTGGGCTACTGGATCTAATGTGCTCGAAAAATAAGCACAGGGCTTGTATTGTCCTGCTTGATCTTGTGTGAGAACAGATAATGCAGTACCATCACGTTCTGTGACAAAAAGTGTAAAAGGCTTACTGTAGTTGGGTGTCGCTAGAACAGGTGCTTGACATAAGGCTTTCTTTAATTCATTGAATACAAGTGTATGTTCCTGGGTCCAAGGGAGGACAGTCGATACGGCTGCCTCCTGTGTCGTTAACTGTATCAGTGGCTTGGCTAGAAATGCATACTGAGGAATCCATTGTCTGCAGTAAGAAGTGAGGCCGATAAAAGCTCGTACCTCCTTCTGTGTCTTGGGCTGTGGAAGACTCGCTATTAACTGGATACGGTCTGGTGTCAACTGCCTACCCCACTTGGACAGTAAGTGTCCTAAGTATACCACTTGCTGGACACAGAATTGTAATTTGGAAGGGGACACCTATTGCCCCTGCTCGGCCAGAAAATACAGAACTGTAAGTGACGCTCGCTCGCAGTCACGTTCAGAACGGGCTGTGATCAGTAGATCATCGACATACTGGAGCAGGGCAGTGTCAGTTGGCATGTGAATATTGTCTAGTTGTCTCTTAAGTGCTTGACTGTAAATACTAGGGCTTTCTGTGAAACCTTGAGGAGCTCGTGTGAATTTATAGCTCCTTCCATTTAAACAAAAACCGAAAAGGTACTGGCTGTCTGGATGAATGGGGACACTGAAAAATGCGTTCTTGAGATCGATAACTGTGAAAAATGTAGCTTCAGAATCAATGGCTGTCAATAGGGATGAAATATCTGGGACTACTGGATACTGAGGAATGATACATTTATTAAGCTCTCGAAGGTCAATCACTAATCGATATACTGGGGGTGCATTTGGATCAGTACGTTTCAGGACCGGAATGATAGGAGAATTACATACATTGGAGTCAGTTTCTACAACCACTCCTTGAGCAATGAGCTCGTCAATAATTTTGGATAAGGCTGCTACAGCCTCAGGTGGCAATCTGTACTGTCTGATTCGTGGCAAAACTATACCTTGCTTGAGAGTCACACGATGGGGTGTGATGTACATACAACCTACATCAGTTGGACCTTGCGCCCATAAATGCTGTGGTACATTCAATAATCTTGGATCAAAATCACGTAATACATAATGACCTTTAAAGTCTCTCAGGAACAATCGGACCCCTTCTGGGGAGCAGCAGATTACTGCACCTAATTCTTTTAATGTCTTGATGCCTAACAAGTTTTCTGGACATGATTTCGTAAGTAACAAATCAGTAGTTCGGGACAATGGACCAACTTCTAGAGTAACTGGTTTCGAAATTTCATTAACAATCGGCTTTCCTGAAAATCCAAGGGAAACATTTTTAGAGCCTGAGAGCGGAGCCCCTGGAACCTCGTCATGACTGATAGTAGTCCTACTTGCCCCTGTATCAATCAGAAACTTTCTGTCTTTCCCTAATACTTGACTGTGTACATAGGGACCCTCTTGATCTACAGGTATCTCGATGAGAGGCAAGCCTACCTCCCTCTCTAGGCTGTTTCATGAATACTGTTGATACTCTGGATACTCTGTCTGAGCATACTGGTACATTTGCTGTGTAACATGCTGTGTTGCAGCGATAGGCTGCAGTGCTGGAACTGTCTGTTGTGCATTCTGTGGTGGCTGAGAAGTCTGTGAAACTTGTTCTTGTCTAGGCGGACGTGGTCTTTCTTTAGTCTTACCAGTAGCTATGTTGTGTTTCAGAACTGCACACTCATTTATAAAATGACCTGGCTGTTTACAGTAATTGCAGGTCCCCTTAACGGGAGCTGCAGGATGACTGGCTTGATTCGGACCCCTCTTCTGACTGTCTTGTGGAACAGATTGTGCAACTAATACTTTCATTTTCGTGTCTTTCATACGTCTCCTTTCGTGTTCTTGCTCTTCCCTGATTCTATTCTGGTGATACTGGAGCATCTGTAGCATTTGTGACGGAGTATTAGCTTGCCAACTACTTTCGACTTTCAAAACTCGATTTTTAACTTGTGGACTTGAATTCTCGACTAGTTTGGTAACAAAAAGATGAGGGTACGATTCACTACTCGTTTTCAGACCACTGTTAATAATAAAACATTTTTCAAATCTAGAATAAAAATCACTAGTGTCTTCATCCTGTTTCTGTTTACAAGCTGAGATTGCATCCCAATCTTCCTTTTTCGTGGTTAGTAATCTTGGCAAAACCTGGATCAATAACTCGGGCAATTCTTTAACTTTACCCCCAAGACCGGTACCTGGTACTCGTGAAGTATCTTCAGCTTCTAGAGCGGTCCAATCTATCTTTTTCTCTCCCACCTCCCATTCTTTTTCCTTGAGTTTTTCATATACCCCTGCGGGCAACAGGACCTTTAACATTTTAATAATATCAGGATACGTGTATTCTCCCATACGGAGCATGTCTTTTAATTCTCGGTGGAACCCTGCTGGATCTTTGTCGTGACAGGGAATTAACTTTTTCATCTCTAAGAGTTCCATCTTTGTGATAGGGGTGTAAACAAATACTCGTTCTAGATCACCACCCGTTGTCCTAACTGGGTGTACTTCTCGTAACGGATGCTGTCTATCTATGTAAAATGACTTACTTTCTGGGGGTGAGACATGAACAAAATGCGGATTCAGAAACGTTCGATATTTGTGGCGCTGTTCTAGAATGGTACTAATTAAATCGGTACCTAGACCTCTCCATCTATACTGGAGTAACTCGTTCAGAACATCATGTAACGGACCTGGATCAGAATGCTGTCCCTCATACAATGTAATGAGGTGCTGGATCATATACATACCCACCAGTCGCTGCTCGGCTGGGGGCAGTTTCAGAAACATTTGTGCCACTATTTCGTCTGGAAAAGTGGTAGAATCAGTAGTCCATCGGACTGCTGATCGGGCTAGTTCTTGTTCATGCATGGTACTAAGTTCACTATAACCGATTCGTGATTTCAGAATGTGATCGGTAGCTTGAAATACTTGCTCAAGAGAACCTTGTTCTGGTGCTGGAGGAGGAAAAACTTTCTTGTGTTCTAGGCGTGAATGTCGGTCGGGAAGTCTAGTTCTACCTACATACGCTATTCTGGAGGGATTCTCGTCGTCTACCTCTTCAGTAGAGTTATCTTCTTTCTCGGTTACTTGTGCTGCTTCTCGTTTCTCGTGTATCTTTATTATTTCCTTACGGATTTTCTTGTACATACTCTCTATACAGTTCTGTGTCTTGTGTCTTCCCTCGGCTATATGGTCACTCCACCTGGTCAGGACCTTCATTTCTTCCGGATCTTTATCCGGATAATCTTGTTCTCTTATTAAACAATTAATTAGAAATTTTAAAAGCATGAGCTGAATCTCGACTTTTCTTTGAGCCATGGCCTCGCCAATACTTCCTGGATCTGCTCCTGTACGGATGAAACAATATATTCTGTCTAGATAACCTTTCATATTCGGTAGGGTGTCCAAATATTCGGTCACCCGTCTTACACGTAATGAATATAGGACCATATCATTATCGCCTGGGACTGGATCATAACGGCATTCGGTAAGAGCTCGCTTGATATCGGCAACTGACTGAAGTTTGGGCGAACGCTGTAACGCTCGTTCATGTAGCTCGAGTAATGTCAGACGTCTGTGTTGAGGCGGGGTTCCAGGAGGACTTCCCCCCGTGGCCCCTAGACTAGAATCGTCAACGGGTACTGTACGTGCTGGGAGAGTGACTGATGTAGCGGGTACATGTACTGTAGGCTGGACCGGGGGTACCGTAACAGGTGCTGTAACGGGTGCCCCGTTGGCTGGAGGAACAGGAATTACATTATTTACGGGAGCTGGCGGAACAGGATTTGCATATGCTGGGACTGTGTCGTCCAAATAGGACGAGAGAAAAATATCAGCTGCGGTCGGTTTGTGACGTAACTTAATCGGAACTAATGGCGGCGGAAAATTACATGGTGCTTCCGGGGTTGCTTTCGGCAAGCCCTCGGCAAGAAGAGGATACATACCCTTAATAAGGGCATTTCTCTGCCTGTCTGACTGTTCGGCTTTAACTCGTTCACCTACTTCCGTTCTTCTGTGAGATTCTTTACGCCATAACTCGATGGCATCTTTCTGGGACTGTCTGGATTTCTTTTTCCATAATGCTTCTTCTATTCGCATGATGCACTCGGCATCCCATGTACCTGATACGGGCCATCTATATTTCTCCTCTAATTCCTTGGTATACTCCACCCATAAGTCTAGATATAATATGGCACTTAAGCCATGCTTATGATACATAAAATGACCTGGACTGTCCCTAGGCGGGACAGGAACTGCTTCCTCGAGCAGACCTTTTCTGGTTTTTAACTGACGTAACCTCGAGAATAGAGGCATAGTTTAGACTGGAGTCTGGACACAATACAATACACGATAAACACAATAATAACTGGAAAAACAAATCACTCATACCACGACATTGAAAACACATGAAATAACATTTAGAATAACAGTTCGAACAGAATATTACCTGGTATACTGAGAACAGAACACATGAATTTTCTCGAGAACGGAACTTACTAGAATGACTAGATGTACTGCTAAAACAGCACGAACTTACCTGTCCCATAAAGAGACACGTCAGGACCCGCATCCACCTAGGTGAACACTTCGTGTTGGATCTGTGTACCCAAACCCACGGACCAGAGACAAATTAATTGACCCTGTCTAGATACTACCCCAGCAATGGTACTCACCGGGCAGCAAGAACGGAAGGCCTCGGACTGGACTGGACTGCTACGACGACCGACTACGAACTTCGGACTTCAGTTACAGGTGGGCCTCCGGATACCTCGGACCTTGGACTCTCGGCTTGGGCTCTGGTCGGGACTCGCCGCGTTCCTCACCGCCTCGTCTGGATGCTGGACCGCAACCTCCGTCTCCTCCGTGGGCCTGAGGGATACTTGAAGCAGAAATATCTGCACGTGCACGGTATGGTTCCGTCACGGCTGCAGAGGATCAGGGGGCCTGCGTGGCTTCTCCGGCGCGTGGGGAAAGGTCAAGTCCCTGTTCGGGCGCCATTTATGTGGTAAATAAATAATTAATTACCGGTACTATTTTTCATATAATCAATAAAACAGGTAGCTCAATAAATAAGAGTCAGGATTCGAGGTATCTTGAGTCGACAGGCTTTAATCAGGCATAAAGGAAAAGGACAGAACAGCCTGGAAGCACGGGACGGCAGCTGCACGGGAAGGGACAAGGGAAACTGGGTCTAATGGGGTAATGGGATAACGTTTTGTAACAGTCCATAGTATATATATCAAAACAATTGCATTACATTCAATACAGTAGGCGTAGCAGTAGGCGTGACTCGTAGCAGTCGCGAAAGATAAGGGCAAAATGATGTAACAAGAAGGCGTGTACAGGGCGTATACATAGACATGTGATGTAAACGTAACAGAATATGTCATAAACGGGGCGGAAACATGGAGGGGGCTACCTGAGCAGCTGGGACCTCTAACCTAGTGGTGCGCGCAAACGGGCAATGACGTGTTACCAGGGAAAACTGGGGGCTATGACTTCTGCGCTAGAAGAGGAGACTAAAGTCTGGAGTGTCAGAGCGACATGTACCCAAGGCATATCTGGTATCTGGTGTTTAGAGTACATGTTGATAGAATCCAAAAGTTATCAGGGCAAAAGCTAATAGACTTTAAGACTGGTGCATACATAATTCTACATGTATTGTGTGTGCGAGGAATATTCTATGAATATTAATACAGTATTTCTCTTACATGGAGACATAAAGGCTAGACCATGACGGAAATTATTGATGCGATTCAGTAGCTTAGGAATGCAGAGAAGGAGGGCTGGACTGATAACTGGAAGCATAACATACTCTTGGCAGACTGGGAGGCAGAGCCAGGCCGGGCCGGGCACTGCGAGGCATGAAGTAAGCGAAGGGTCAGGGATGCAGGTGGGGGCTGTATCGCTCCTCGGAGAGGGTTCAGGAGACAGGAGCTGAATCTGAGTCCGGGCCCTTTTGAGGCCTAGAAACGGGGACAATTCAATGAATTAACGTGCACACTGTGAAATGTGGCAACGTAGGTTTACATAGGCCTGATATTCGTTGTTTTCACGATGACTGGAAACTGGCATACTAGAGATGGACACAATTGTAATTGCGTCTTTAATCGATCAGAGGGGAATACATGCATATCGATCATGCACATATAACATAAGGTGGGGAACACGTAGGCACATACAACATGGCAAAATTTACTTTTCCACACAGCAGCGGAGGAACTGGGTGATGAGGGGTCCCTGGCAGCACTCCCTATAGGCAGCAGCAGATGAGGGGACTCTGGCAGCAGTCCCTGGAGGCAGCATCAGATGAGGGGTCTCTGGCAGCAGGCTCTGGGAACAGTGGAAATTTGAGGCTTCCTCCCACACATATATAGCCCCTTGGGGTTGTTTCCAAGGTGCCAAGCTGCAGTAATTGGTGTTCCAGCTCTGCTTTATTCAAATGCATCCAATGACCACCTCCGCAGTGGTAGAGCACGCCTACCGCAATTTTCTGAATTGCATCATGCTACTACGATTAAGGTTACCATTGGCTGTAAGGGCATGCTCCATGGCGGTGACACAGCGCAGGGGCCTGGTGGGCACTACCGCTATGATGCATCTTTCAATTGCATCCAATGACCAGCTCTGAGGTGGCGGAGCACGCCTGCCGTGATTTTCAAAATTGCATCGTGCCACCGCGATTAAGGTTCCCATTTGCTGTAATGGCATGCTCCATGTCAGTGACACACCGCAGGTGCCAGGCTGTAGCTACCGCGATTTGGGTGCCATGCAATCACATGAGGCACAGCGATATGGGTGGCGGAGCATGCCAACTGCCATTTGGGAATATGTATATGGCTATCACTACCCCACTGGTGTATTGGGGATTGCTGGTGACACACGGCTGGGGCCAGGAGGTAGCTACCCCGATTTGGCTGCCATACAATCACAAGGGCCATATGGCAAACATAAACAGTGCAGAGTGGCCACATGGTCAATGGCACATCATTGTGCACACCATGCCAATGTTCCATTTACTCCACTGGTGACTAAAGATGCCATGTATGTGATATGTGATTTCGTAGATTGGCATGTACTTCCTCACATGTCACTTGTGATATTGATGGTCCTGTACACAGGACAGTGTTGTTGTGGACTCTACAATGTGTACCCATGTCAATGTGTTGAGGTGCAGTGACAATCACAGCAATGTTTGTCTCAATGAATGATGTTATCATTTGCATGTCCTCATGTCCGGTCTGCACACAATCCTCATTTCTACTCAGACAGTGGTCATTGTGTTGTTGATGTGTGCCAGGTTAAAATGACGCATGAATGTGTGTCAGGTACAGCAGTTGGGTATGAGACAGTGGGGATGATTTGTTATGCATATGCTGGATGCTATACTCCCAGGCATGCCCATGGTAAATGTGGCCATATCCCTATGTGCAATCACATTGACTGAGGTGGTGTTTGAGGCACCTGCATTGTTTACGTTGACAAGTGTGCCATTTGTGTAGCTGAAGGTGTCCCTACATGTAAGGTGGTCTGTCAGTCAGTCATTGTTGGTGTTGTGTCATCCAGAACGTGAGATGCTGTTCCCATCTCATGATGTGTTGCATTGACATGTGTCCACTTTCATCTCACCTAGGAGGAGACCAACTCTGCTTCGTCACTTGACAGTGCTGGAAGACATGGAGGATGGAGAAATCATCCAGAAATGCTGTCTGAATAGAGCCACCCCAAAAACACTTTGTGATAAGTTGGAGCCCCACCTGCAGCCTCGCAGGACATATCCAACAGCTTTCACCGCAACGTCTAAAGTGATGGCGGCCCTGCATTTTTTTGCCACTGGATCTTTCCAGAACACAGTGTCCAATGCAGGTGGGATGTCAAAACCTATGTTCGGCCTGGTGCTGCATGATGTACAGTCCCCCACGATGATCTACAAGGACAGATATATTCATTTCCCCAGGGGGCCTGAATTGACAGCTGTGATGGGAGATTTCTATTCCCTCGGACACATCCCCCATGTAGTTGGTGCCATTGATTGCACCTATGTTGGGCTTGTGCCACCACAGGCACATGAACAGCAAAACACACAAGATGATGGACGGAATGTTGCACAATGGCAAAACATTCACCCAAGTCACAGATCTGGGTTTAATCCATCGTTATTTTGCTCACCAAGCCACCCCACAGGCACGGGAGCACATCTACAGGAATCATAAACATTGCCACTCCATAAATGTTCAAGTGGTGTGCCAGGCAGATATGATAATCTCACACATGTGTGCCAAATGCCGAGGCTCAGCCCATGACTCCTACATCCTGCGTAACAGCATTGTACCCCAGCTGATGGCTGATCTGATTCCCAACCGTGCATGGATTGTGGGTGAGTATGCCTAGTCATATGGCGTGCTGGGTGTGCGATCTGCTGTCCTCTGCCTCAGCAACATAGCAATGTTTATTTGTGTTTCTCACACCTAGGTGACTCTGCGTTTCCCAACCGTCCCTGATTGCTGAGCCCACTGCGGAATCCCCAGACACCAGCTTATGTCCGCTACAATAATGCCCATGGGAGGACACATCGTGTGGTAGGGGGTACTTTTGGTCTGCTGAAAGTCACGTTTCCGCTGCCTGGATAAGACGGGAGGTGCACTGATGTACTTGCCCGGGAAGGTGTGTCATGCTCCACAACCTAGCCATACGCAAGGATATTCCCCTGATCCTGGATGATGATGAGGACCCAAGGCCCCCATCTGCAAACCATTAGCTTGACATGTATTTCAACTATTACCAGGAAGTGATGTCAAAGCGGTTCCTGCCAATGTATTGCAAGTTTGCCAAACGGCCCGTCATACATGATGAAGTCATACAGCAACATTTCAAATGTTTTTTTATTTTCCAAAACAAAAACCCTTACTTTTGAAAGTAAACAAAAACACAATCCCCCCTTTGCCTTCATGGTAGGGTAGAAAGTATTTTAGTTTTAATTTAAAAAAAAATGTTTATATTATATTTATTAAAAGTTATTTTATAGTGGTCATTGTGTGAATTAATTTAGATTTGATGGATATTAATTTTATTGTTAATTGTAATTAGTTAATTAAATAATTGTTAAATAATTATGTGTTTATTAATATTTTACAATATTGTAGGTGACGTTTATAGGGGAAAATGGTGGGAGGTAAGTTAATTTTGAAAAAATAATTACTTGTTAATTAATGTTACTTATGTTGCAGGAGTGGGTATACTAAATAATTCCCTACGCTATCCAACACTTTCCCTACTGTTACACTTGGTGGAGTGGGAATAGTACATTATTCCCATCCGCTATCCAACACTTTCCCTACTGTTGCACTCACTGGAGTGGGAATAGTAATTTTTACTCTCCGCTAACCAGCACTTTCCCTACTGTTGCACTCACTGGAGTGGGGATAGTAATTTTACCCACCAGCTATCCAACACTTTCCCTACTGTTGCACTCACTTGAGTGGGAATAGTACGTTTTTTCCCTCTCGCTATCCAACACTTTCCCTACTGTTACACTTGGTGGAGTGGGAATAGTACATCATTCCCACCCGCTATCCAACACTTTCCCTACTGTTGCACTCACTGGAGTGGGTATAGTAATTTTTACCCACCCGCTATCAAACACTTTCCCTACTGTTGCACTCACTGGAGTGAGAATAGTAATTTTTACCCACCCACTATCCAACACTTTCCCTACTGTTGCATTCACTGGAGTGGGATTGGTAATTTTTACCCTCCCGCTATCCAACACTTTCCATACTGTTGCACTCACTGGAGTGGGGACAGTAATTTGTATCTACCCGCTATCCAACACTTTCCCCACTGTACTACTTGTTGAAGAGGAAATAGTAATTTTATCCTTTATGCTGTGTAATGTCTTCAGTACTGCTGTTTTTAATGTAGTGTAAAATGTTATTTTAAAAAAATATATATTTGAATGTTTTAACTTGTATTTAATTTACTTTTATAATAATAATATAGGTTTATCTATACTACAATAATAAAGGAAGAACTTTGAAGCTTTGAGGCGGGTAAACTCGGGAACCACAGCGCCAATCCACACACCCGATACATCGTTGGAATTGTCAGGGTGTGTAGATGGACATAGGCTATATAAAGTAAATATTAAACGTTATTTAAAAAATGTAACATAAAAAAAATAGGCACCTGGAAGTAGCACATGCCGCGACGTAGTGCTGGCCGCGACGTGCGTGCTGATGAGGAGGAGCGGCGGACATGAGCGCGGGGTGGAGCGGCGGACAGGCGGGGAGGAGAGGAGGACAGGCGGGGAGAAGCGGTGACAAGCGGCGAGGAGCGGCGGTGAAGTCAGGAGTATGGTGAGGAGCGGCGGCTCAGGTAAGGCTCAGGGACACGGACAATGTCAGGGCGGGAGGGGGCAGGGGCGGGTGGTGGGCCCTGATGAACGGCGGCTGAGGTAAGGCTCCGGCTCCGGGACACGGACAATGTCGGGGCGGGCGGGGGACGGGGCGGGCGGTTGGCCCTAAAGCCTCATTGCCCCCGGACGACATTGGGGCGGGCTGCTAGTTTATATGGATATATGTAATTATATTTTAAATTTTGTATTTTAAATTTTATAATTTAAAAATATTAATTATTTATAATATTAAGTGAGTATATATAATAAAAAATAAAAATGCATGTTTCATTTTTTTACATTACACTTATGTTTTAATTTTAACTTTTTTTAACTTATTTTTAGGTATGTTTTACTTAATTATATTTATTATTTCATTAATTTTATATTAATTTTAAGACATTTAAAAAAGTCGATATTTTAGCAAACTAAATATTATTGACAACAATATTTAGGATTCGATATTTTTGTGCTTATCTGTTTGTAGATAGGAAGTCGATATTCTGTCACTCGATATTTTCTCATCGATATTCCTGCAGCTCGATATTCTGCTCATTGTTATTCTGTCAGTGATCCAATTGGGCTGGGAGTTATACAACCATTTCTCCAATGGTCCTAACCCTATCTGGCCGTCAGAGAAGTTTGGCCATGGCAGAGACAGAGTGATCTCTGCTGTTGCCAAATAATGGTACACCCACAATTTTAATTCCGCAGGCGGACCATTATGCTGCCGGTAAGCATACTCCATTAGCATTATGACTGGTATGCTTGTTGTCAACATGTAAATCAAGCCCAAAATGTGTACTTTATGATTCTGTCAAGAAGCATGCTGGATATCTGTGTAGAATAGTTGATGGATGGCTCTGTAAAACTGTGGATTGCAATAGACTGAAAGTCCACAAAATGGTTGCCAGATGGTAAAATTTTGATAAATGGCCAAAAGGAACAAAGGGCTCCTGCAAACCACCCTATCATGCACTGTAAATGAGACAGGAAGCAGGAAATGGCATACTTCCCATTTTGTATGTAATTTTGTGTTTTTTTGTGGGACAATTTTTATTGTTTTATCAAATGTATTTTGCCGTGATAATCTCATACATTTGCTGCATATCAATGCCATAATTGATACCACTCACCATAAAGGAACAAAGTTAAATCCGTTGACATAACCAAAAAAACTGTAATATCTGAATAAAATTGATGTAAGTGAATTTACTATGGCAACAGATTCTTAGTATTTCTAAAATGCGATAAAGTTTCCATATATTGAAAATTGTGCTGGCCTTGGGAATAAACCCATTTTGGTCAGAGTGGCTAAGTTCTCTCACCCTGAGAAGAAATCTATCCATCAATATCTTGCCCAGTATGTTATAGTTAATGTAGAGCATTGACAGGGGTCTATAAGAGGACTCTTGAGTTGCGTCCCAATCCTTTTTAAGAAGTCATACGATAATGATTTCTGTCAACAGAATTGGCAATCATCCCAAATTTCTGTTCTCATTAAAGCCTTAGGTCCGTTTGGAAGCAAACACATCAATGTAGGTAATACAAAATCCAGGCACCTTTCCTTTAGCCAGTTCTTTCATGGCAGCTTGCACTTTCTGAACCACTAAAGTTGTATCCTCCTGTGGGAGTTTTGCAGATAAAGCATTCATCATATACTTGGTTAACTGTAGATCATCCATAAGATCCTAGGATGTTTAAAGCCTATCATTCCCAGAAGACTGAAGAACTATCTTGCGTCTAATGATATCGATGACCGACTCAACTTGTATGCGCCTACCCTAGACATCAAAACAATCCCTCCGGGGCAAACTCAAGTCATCCACACTAACCCAAACAGAGAACCCCTCACAATCTTACAGTCATTAATAATGACAACCTCATGAGAGTGAACATCATCCAGACTCCTTACCCCCTTGCTCCGGTACGACTTGAATGCGTAGCACTCAACTGCAGGTCAGCCAGTAAACACGCCTCCGACATCTTTGACCTCATCCAACACAATGAGTTAGACATCATCATCCTCACCGAAACTTGGCTCAATTCCTCCTCCACCCCTATCCTAGACCTACTAGGGCCTCCTACCCACGACATCATTCATCTAGACAGACCCTTGAAGCCGGGTGGTGGCCTAGCCTATATTCATAGGAGCACACTCTGTTTCCCACTTGGAGTCTTCTACGCCATCCTCCTGTGAATACCTCTGTCTGGACATTTCAAGTAACAATCTACAGGTGTGCAGACTTCACACTTGTTATCATCCCCCAGGGGACAATTTCCCCTTCATCGAACAGTTAATGGAAATCATTTCTAGCAATATCGACTCAGTAATGTCCCAAATCTTCCTCGGTGATTTCAACCTTCACTGGTCTAACCCCAATGACCAAAATATATCATGCCTCAAATCATTCTTAAATGATCAAGAGTTGATTTAACATTGCGACCGGCCAACACATATTAAAGGAGAAACTCTAGATCTCATCATCTCCCAAGGTCACACCATCACAATGGAGATACCATTACCCCTTGTGATTGGTCCGACCATCACAGCATCCTCTTTTATATTAAAAAGTAGGTGTCCCTGAGGAAGGCACAACCAACTAAATCAAAGATTTGGAAAAGGGACCTCAGATCTATCAATACAGATGAACTAGCAATGCACAGTAAATTTGCCCTCTCCTCCAAAGCTGACATGTTGGAGGTTCAGGTACTCACTGACTTCTACAACTCTACTATATCTAGCATCATGGATTCCGTTGCACCACTACAACAAAAAAAAGCCTAATCAAAAATATCCAAACCGTGGTTCAATGCCAATTTAAACTCGGAATGCTGCAACCTACGGACAATTAAACTATCTTGGAGAGCCAAACCCTCCTTGGATCAGCTAAAACTACTTAGAGAGGTTAGGAGTTCCTACAACAAACAAATCAAGAGCGCTAAGGAAGACTACTTCAGATACCATCTTGATCAAGCCGATAATCACCCCAAGAAACTTTTTGAACGGGTTTAACATCAATCGGTGGAAGCTCCAAACCGCAATGACTCTGGAGTCAGCCCACCCTCATGCGACAATCTTGCTGTTTTTTTCACTGACAAATTGAGACTCATCAATATAGAACTTGCTTCTAAGAAGGCTCTATTGCCATCTTATAGTTCCGCGCCACCTCCTGCCCTCTTAGAGAAGATCAAACCAATCAGCCTGATCACCAAGAACAATGCCTCATGGGGCACCTTTACTCCCTTCAGTAAAAGAGATATCAACAAGATTCTTCACAGTATCAACCCATTTAAATACTTTAGCGACCCGTTACCACCTTTCACCTTCAAAGATATCAAGGAGGCCCTCATCCCCATATGGACATAGATTATAAATGCCTCACTGAGACAAGGCATGATCCCAGATTGCCTAAAAGCAGCTCAGGTATCACTCATACTTAATAAAACTAATGCAGATTGTGCTGACCTTAATAACTATTGCCCCATTTCTAACATCCCCACCCTAGCCAAACTCCTGGAAAATGGTCCAATCACAACTCCGTGCTAACATCGAGAATTTCCAACTTCTGGACCAGAATCAATCTGGTTTTCGGAGTGGGCACAGCACTGAATCGGCTCTGACTCAGGTTATGGATGCCATTTTAAAAATGCTTAACCAGAATGAATCCTGACTCCTAATCCTTCTTGACCTTTCCTCTGTGTTTGACACTGTCAATCATGACAATCTCCTATTCATCTTGAAGAACAGGATGGGCCTCTCGGGACTTGTGTTGCAATGGTTCTTGTCCTTCCTCCACCACAAATCACAAAGAGTCAAGGTGAACCACTCTCTATCTTAGCCCTCTCCAGTATCCATGGGGGTCCCCCAAGGATCCACCCTATCTCCTATTCTCTTGTTCTTGAACCTTTAGCTAATGCATTAAACTCCTCGAACATTCTCTTCCATATGTATGCGGGTGATACGCAACTTTACCTGAAAATCTCCTCCCCTGATAACCTCATATCACTCAACACCACTCTAACATCTACTCAAAACTGGTTAACTGAGAACCACCTCCTGCTCAACACCTCCAAAACAGAATTCCTTCTCATGTCTCCTCCGAACCACATCCCTAAGCTAGACCTTTGGATGAACCACCTCACTGCCGTCTACTACACTTCCCCCCCTCATTTTTGACTCAGCCGAATCTCTCGGAATCACCCTGGACAAGCATATGAACATGAAGAATCATATCAACAATGTTTGCAAGAGAGATAATCACCTTATGAGGATACTTAGGAATATCAAACCATTCCTTCCTCAAGCTGTTTTCAAGCAGGTAGTCCAAGCGCTTGTTTTGCCGAGACTAGATTATGGCAGTGCTACGCTCTGTGGCCTCCCCAAAAATACCTTTGCCCCACTAAGGGCATTATTGACAGACTGGCTACGGGTACCGAAAGAAATATACACATATCCCCAGTCCTAAAATCTCATAAGTGGTTGCCCTACGAAGCACAAATTCAGCTAAAGATTACCTGCCTGTCTCACAAAGCCCTCCATCTCAAAACCCCAAGCTATCTAGCTCAAAAGCTAAAATTATCAGGAGGCGGTAGACCCTCAAGCAGTGCTAACTCTTTAATCCTGAAACCACTGATCTTCCGCAAAAAAATAACGTGTCACAGTGCATTCTCTGGCGCTGCCCCGAAGATCTGGAATTCACTTCCACCAGAAGTACACAGAATCTCCTCCACGGTTGCTTTCAAATTGGAAGCAAAAAGATTCCTTATAAACAAGTTCTTAACTTAAATGACTTTGGATCCTCTGCTCTAAGTCATTGGAAATACAACCTTGTGGCCTGCACTGGGTGCTACTCTTATTTAGCCTATCATTTGTTCTCATCTTGCTTACTATGTACCACTTATTGTATTACTTTCTATTGACCACCTTGTTTTGTAACTGTTATGTTGGTTATTCTTATTGATGCCGGCACTGCAATGTATTACCTTCCTTCCCACATATTGTAAAGCGCTCTGATATCCTTCAGGATAATGTTTGCAATATATAAAACTTGATAAATAAATAAATTAATTAATTAATCATAGTACGTTTTGTAAGTCAATTTTATCTCTGATTGAGAACACACCAATTAGTCTTCAACAGTGGAGATATTGAGGATCAGGAAGTTTCTCTGTTCTTGGTTAACTAGCCATAGGTAAGAGTAGTCTCCCAGTATTATCCCTTTCATCCTGCGCCTTCGAAAGGTAGGACCTGTAGTCGAAGCCTTTCAAGTGTTCCACCAAAGACATTAAGGGGATTATCATGATGTTGGTCAGAGTTGCCTCTACCCAACACCATCTCGGTCTTAGGACCAACAGACCTCCGGTCGGCGGTTCCGACGACCTGATCACTATGCGACCAAACTCACTTTACTCTATGGGAGCATGTGCTACGTCCATATACCAGCAGTAATACAGGCTCCTATAGAGAAATGGGGGTGTGGTGCCCGCCACACAGTGCAGGGTTTTAGGGTACCCACTCAGCCATCAACCGAAGACTGCGGAAGCAAAGAGGCCCAGGGAGAGGCCCCCAAAATTGCTTTCCAACAGCCTTTCTATGTCAGAAAGGCTGGCACAGAAAGGCTGTAGGAAACTGACATTGTAATCTCAATGGCAGAAATACCGTCCATAGGGGATTATGGTGTGCTTCTGACTGGCAGGAAGACTCCGAGAGCCAGTTAGAACCGCGTCGGAATGACCAGCCGGTTTCGTGCAGACTGCCGACATCGTAATCGGGTGGTTGGACGGCAAGCTGACCGTGTCAGTTGTAAAGCATCTGATTGTAGTCAGAAAGCGCCTGACTAGCGGTCGGAGGCTTTCTGACCGACATCGTAATCGCCCCCAAAATTGTCTTTTTCCTCCAGTAGCTGCTCACTACATGTGATAGTGTATGTTAGAATTTGGGGACTTTAGTTGGCAGTGGTATGCACCCTGTCCAAGTAGGGACCCTTCCTTCTAGCCAAGATATGGGACTTACACACCTAGATAACCCCTGCTCACCCCTTGGTAGCTTGGCACGAGTAGACAGGCTTATCCTAGAGGTAATATGTAAAGGATTGTGAATAACACGTACTGTTACACAGTGAAAACACTACAAATGGACACCACACCAGTTTAGAAAAATAAAGTACCTTTGTCTAAACCACACAAGACCAAAATGACAAAAGTCCAACATACACAACAAAAAATATGACTTTTACAAGGTTTCAAGCAATTCTTTCCATAGGACTCTATGGATGTGTGATTTTTATATAAAGTACCTCAGATGCGTCAAAATCCACAAGGCAAAGCAGCCGCAGGGAGGGAAGAGTCAGAAAACGCAGCAATGCATCAGTTCTTGAGTCCTCAGGGATGCAATGCAACGGTTCTGCTGCACACAAGATAATTGATGCACCTAATTTGGACTGTATGGGAAGTGAAGCATCGATTCCAAGACGGTTCAGGTCTGCGGGTGCTGTGATGGGGATGCGTGCTGCACAGGCACGATGAGTGGAGATCCAGGAGATTGATGGAGGGGTATCAAGCAGGCGATGTGTCAATTTCTTCTGCTGCGGTCCAAAAATGTGTTGTTTCTCCTTGTCGTCCAGCTATGTCTGTGTCCGAGTCGGTGGGGTGATCTTGGACTTTGGGGGTCGATACACTGGACTTGGCGTGCAATGATTCTTCATGCTACAGGCAAGCGCTGCCTGGATTATGTCAGCCGCACAGGGCTGAGCGCCTGCAATTTCTCCCGCATTGCGGTGCAACGTCAGAAAATGCAGCTGCAGGTTGGGCGAAGCATTGGTTTTCTATATTTCTTCAGTTCTTCACAGCTTTCTGCAGCAGGAACATCCTCCAGAGGCCCAGAACTAGAATGGGCACCCTCAGGCAGGTCAGAACTCCCAAAGGTGAAGTTCAAGAAGGCTGTAGTTGAAGTCTTTGTGTCCCTGAGACTACAGAACAGGAGGGAAGCACACACAAGCCCTTGGAGATTCTTCTCAAGCAGGTTTCACAGCAAAGTCCAGTCTTTGTCCTCTCCATGGAAGAAGCAGCAACTGCAGGACAACCCAGCAAAGCACCACACAGCAAAGGGGAAGTCTCCTCTTCAGCTCTTCTCCTTGGCAGAGGTTCCTCTTGATTAAAGAAAGTAATCAATGGTTCTGGTGTTTTAGGTCTAATACTTATGCCCCTTTTTCTCTTTAAATGTCTTTGTTCATAAAGCCTCTCTTGCTCAGTAAAAACAGTTCTGTCCTCCCTGGTCCAGTTTCACTACAGGATGTGGAAACATCATAGTGCAGAGCAGCCACAGCCTATTCAGGTGTCAGTGACAACTCCTTCCATCACTCTAGTTCAAAATGGCCCATCAGAATATGCAGGGCTCACCTCAGCTCCCTTCGTGTGAGTGTCTGAAGTAACTGCACAAACAGCCTCTGTCAGTCTAAAACCAGATGGTGAATCCACAAGCAGGCTGAGGCAGAAAAGATAGTTAAACAAGAAAATGCACACTTGCTAAAAGTGGCATTTTAAACACAATTCAAAACCCACCTTGAGTAAATGGTGTTTTTTTTAATTCTGGGTTCAGAGAGCCTAAATCTCTAGCTGTTGCCAATTGAAAGTTACACTTGTAAAGTGTTAAAAGGCAGCTTCAATGATAGCCTATGGGAGTGCTAGTCCTTGCAATAGTGAAAAACAAATTTGGCAGTATTTCCCTATCACAACATGTAAAACACACCAGTATATGTCTTACCTTTCACCTACACAGCACCCTGCCCATCGGGGTACCATGGGTCTACCTTAGGGGTGACTTACATGTAAGATAAGGGAAGGTTAGGACCAATCAAGTGGGTACACTTGTCAGGTCTACATGGCAGTTAAAATTGCATGCACAGACACTGCAGTGGCAGGTCTGAGACACAGTTAAAAAAAGCTACAGGTGTGGATGGCACAATCAGTGCTGCAGGCCCACTAGTAGCATTTGATTTACAGACCGTGGGCACACACAATGCAATTTACTAGAGTTTTACCAGTAAATCAGATATGTCAATCATGAAAAACCAAACAGAATTACAATTTACATAAGGAGCACTTGCACTTTGGCACTGATCAGCAGTGGCAATGTCCCCAGAGTACCTAAATCAGCAAAACATAAATCCAGCACACAGTAAAACATACAGGAGGCGGAGACAAAAAGCCAGGAGAAACCAAGCCAAGGATGCCAGGTCTAACACTGCACATGAGATTTTTGCCTAGGGTATTTTTTGGGTAGGAGTTGCTTTTGCTTAATAATGTTGATGTGTAGCTGTGCTATCACCTTAATTCTATTGGCTATGCAATGACCCCTCACCACTGTCTTGAAACCATCCCATTAGACCAACACTAAGAATGCTGTTCTTGTACTTTCAATGCAGTATTTATTTATCGCCTCTTCCAGAGTGACTTTAAAGGCAGCGCAAACTACTGAGTCTGTCTTAAGTTCCCAAATAATTTTCCAGTAGCTGTTCAGGGGCGACCTTGTGTAGGGATAAGATCAAAGGGCTGTGGTTCAAGTAGGTTTTGGCCAGACACTCAATGTATAAAGCTGTAAGTAACATAAAAATGTATCCAACTCAACATGCAGATCATGCAGGCTGGAATAAAAGGAAGATTTCCTCCCCAGTGGTCGCTGGTTCAAATACCGGTGTGTCCACTCAGCCTTTCATCCTTCTGAGGTCAATAAAATGAGTACCATTGAGTTGGGTAGCAATAAACATCAGTTATTTAGCGCCAAGATGCACTTCTTATTGAACGTACGCTTTGCAAATACATATGTTATGTTATGATATTTTATGGACTGTATGCTCGCCACATGTCTATCATTTCCCATAGTGAGATTCAACAACTAAAGATCCTGCCAGTTCTGCGTATTCCTGATGTGAGGAGGGAATGATGAGTTCTAGCTAGTTCAACATCTTCAATAGAGTTAATATCTTCTCCGATTACATTTGGCTGCTATAGCGCAAAGGTTAGGTTTGGCGATAGAGAATCCAAGAATGTAGTTTGGTCCAAATTCGGGGCATAAATATTTGTCAATGGTATGGCTTACTCCTCAAGTCAGTTACAAAAGGGGGGTTGACCCATGGAAGTCACTGGGACCTGGGTAGTTGATGCTGTAAGAGAAAGGGGCCCCAGTAAATACACACAAAATTATTAGTAAAATAACAATCTAAATATATACACATGCGAGACAGTTAGCTAACATTGTTTTTATTACAATGAAGCTGAGCCAAAATTATTTGGTAACAATTAATGTACACAATTAATGAATTCTTTAAATATCCGTGCCCTGGGGGGGGAGGGAGGTGTGCAATGAGTGAGTATAGGAAGGGATAAGTGACATGAACACAAGGGCCAAAAGGGCCACACACTATTATGTACAGAAATTTTTCAGTTTATAGAAATAAATGACCATTGGTTCTATTATAACTTTGAAAAAACCAGACTTCATAAGTGTACCAAATAACACAATGTGAAAATGAAGTTGGAAAACAGGAAAGTAGTCGACGTTTCGACCCCTTTAAAAAAGCAGGCTTGAATAGATCCCGTGCAGTGGGGTCTTCATCAGGACAGAAGACAGGGACACAGATCTGTTTTGATGTAAAAATTCACAAATTAGGGGTAACTCCAAACCGGAAACTATTCAAAACTACTAAGCACATCCATTAAAAATGTAAGTAAACAAGACATACCAGGATGCTCGTTTTCAGAAGGTGGAGGAAGAACTACCCTCCTAAGGTGTGGAGTCTGGACAATAAATTCAACCTCTATAAGAAAAATGCTGTTGGTGCCTACGTTGATAAATTGGCATCGAAGAAACGTATCAAACTAAAAAAATTAAAAGACAATAACCATTGGTATTGCATGCCATACTCCCTTTTCAAGGGCAATTAGGAGTTTTGAGTAGAAAACTTACAGTTATATCGCACGTTCAGACCCAAATGTGGTCAGGGGCAATAAGAAAACAACCGCATTTCGATGGCATAATCAACACATGAGTTTGTAGAAGGATGATTGGTCACTCAGCTAATCATAGCGTTCCTGTGGATGTAAGACCATGAACACTTAGCCATCTATAAGAGCCTACAAATCCCAGTTTAATCAATCATGAAAAAATAAATGAAGAAAGTAAGAGCCTACCGGTAAACGGGACAATCACTGGCAGAGATGTCAATTCAAGATGCACGTACTAATCAAAACCAGCATCTACATGGGATAGGAAAGGATTCTTATCAAAAAGCGGTCAAGCATACCATTATTAAGAAGGTCGTTATTCTTAAAAAACGAAGTTACCCGTCACAACCAGACGGAGACATACCTGATGCGTGGTTCTATGTCGGGGCAAACTCTGCAGCCGCTTGAAAGGACGCGCCAACCGCTACAGTCTATGATCGCGATCACGTATCCTGTTGTTGCGATCACGTGGTCTAGACCTCCATTGAAAGCGAGGAAGGCGAAGGATGTACAAAACCAAAAGCATATTGGCGGACATCTTAAAGTGATGGGGATTTTTATGGGTAGAGACGGATCACATGTTGTTATTATGATACAAGGGTCCCATAACAACATATTATAATCCACTGAATAGTCAAGGCAGACTCTGCAGCCGCTTAAAGGAACATGTCAACCGCTACTGTCTATGATCGCGATCACATGTTCTATCATCGCGATCACGTGATAAGCGAGGAGGGCGAAAGATGTAGAAAACCCCAAAGCATATTGGCGGACATCTTCAAATGGTGGGGATTTATATGGGCGGATCACGATGTTATAATTCTGATACATGGGTCCCTCGGGACCTATAACAACAAGTTATAATCTACTGAATAGTCACATAATCAACGATGTAAAACCGCAATTAGACGGTAGCGCTCCAAAACCGATAATAGCAGAATGAGTACTCATTCAGAATTGGGGGGAATTTTAGCAACAAATGGAGAAAAAGGCCAGTGATAAAAATGGTCCATCATGATGTTAATTGAAAAACCAAATAAGTCAATTTGAGTGACATACATAATTTACAAAGTGTGGTGTACCTGTCACAAGACGGTATAGACCAGTTCACAGACTTGATAAATATTACATACATTATAATACCCACATTTATAAAATAATAATGCCGGCGTACCTGTCGCAAGACGGTAAAGGCCAACATATCGATGGTATCCATATACTATTGATAGGACAGAGTATGTGATTAGAGTTTACATTTAAACAGTAAACATAACAGAAGGTCGCATTCACATCAGGAATACAGTTACAATTTCAAGTGCGGACTGATCTAATGGAGCAAAGCCAACTGTGAGAATGAGCTATCAAACTCATTGAGTCCCTCATTGATAGAGTTAAAGCGAAACATCCATTTGAGTTCCCTTACATTGAGAATATCTGCAATATTGCCACCCCTAGGGCCCAAAGATACCTGTTCAAGAATGACCCACTTTAGGCTCTCTGGAGGGTGAAGGGCAGCTTTGAAGTGTTGGACCAAGGGCGCACCTACAACTACACAACGAATCTTACTCATGTGTTGTAGGATTCTGACCTTGGCTTTCTGCTGGGTCTGGCCAATGTATATCAGGCCACAAGGGCACACAATGGCATGAATGATGTTAGTTGAATTACAATTAGTATGAGACCTCATAGATGTTTTGATATTACGATACTCAAAAACTTTTGTCTGTATTGTACTGTCACAGGCTTTGCATGTCCCACAGCGGTAGTGACCAACAATCGGTGGCAGATGCCACATGTCAACAAGTGATGGATCTGCTGGACTCTGTAGAAACGATAGAACCACTGAGTCACGCACACTCTTAGCCCTTCTAAAGGCATGGAGGGGAAGTTCTTTATGATCTATATCTTCTGCAACAAGTACCCAATGATGGTTAATTGTGAGTTTAATAGCATTGCTCTTTGTGGAGAAGGTGGTGACACAAACTATGCGGTCACTTAGACTGTCGCTCTTTTTCTTTGGGATGAGTAAATCTTCTCTCGGATTAAACCAGGCACGTTTACGGGCCCAGCGGATAAGTCTCTTGGGATAACCGCGCTCAAGGAGACGATTGGATAGATCTTCGGATTGTTCCATATAATGTTCCTTGAGTGAGCAATTTCTTCGGATGCGGAGAAATTGCCCAAATGGCAAATTATCACGGAGTGCCCGGGGATGGTGACTGTTGTATTGCAACAATGAATTTCGTTCCGCAGGTTTGCGATAAAGGGTCGTTCTCAGATACCCTGAATCTTCAAAGATAGTAATGTCCAAAAAATCTATTTTCTGGGAATCTGAATGTGTGGTAAATTGCAGATGAGAGGACTGCTCATTCAACCAATTATGAAAAGATGTTAATAAGCTGGGAGTGCCATTCCAGATGAGGAGAATGTCGTCAATATATCGCATCCAGAGACCGATGTGGTCTCTGAATGGATTATGATGGTTTAGGACAACATTCTCCTCAAAAGTAGCCATTTAAATGATGGCCACATCCGGTGCAAAGGGAGCCCCCATTGCGACCCCCTGGGTTTGGAGGAAAAATTGATTTCTGAAAACAACATTTTTTTTATCATGGCAAGTCTAAGTAAAGCTATAATGAATTCAGTGGGAACTGCCATTGGGGCAGGGCGTCGATTAAGAGATCTGGTCATCACTACAAGTGCTTCCTCCTGTGGAATGCACGTATAAAGTGAAACTACATCACAGGTAACCAATATTTGGTTATTGGAATCAAATGGGAGATCTTCTACAATGCTGATGGTGTGCATTGTGTCCCTGAGATACGTACCAGTACTTTCAGCAATAGGCTTGAGAAAGTGGTCAACAGAGTCCAGCAGATCCATCACTTGTTGACATGTGGCATCTGCCACCGATTGTTGGTCACTACCGCTGTGGGACATGCAAAGCCTGTGACAGTACAATACAGACAAAAGTTTTTGAGTATCGTAATATCAAAACATCTATGAGGTCTCATACTAATTGTAATTCAACTAACATCATTTATGCCATTGTGTGCCCTTGTGGCCTGATATACATTGGCCAGACCCATCAGAAAGCCAAGGTCAGAATCCTACAACACATGAGTAAGATTCGTTGTGTAGTTGTAGGTGCGCCCTTGGTCCAACACTTCAAAGCTGCCCTTCACCCTCCAGAGAGCCTAAAGTGGGTCATTCTTGAACAGGCATCTTTGGGCCCTAGGGGTGGCAATATTGCAGATATTTTCAATGTAAGGGAACTCAAATGGATGTTTTGCTTTAACTCTATCAATGAGGGACTCAATGAGTTTGATAGCTCATTCTCACAGTTGGCTTTGCTCCATTAGATCAGTCCGCACTTGAAATTGTAACTGTATTCCTGATGTGAATGCAACCTTCTGGTATGTTTACTGTTTAAATTTAAACTCTAATCACATACTCTGTCCTATCAATAGTATATGGATACCATCGATATGTTGGCCTTTACCGTCTTGCGACAGGCACGCCGGCATTATTACTTTATAAATGTGGGTATAATAATGTATGTAATATTTATCAAGTCTGTGAACTGGTCTATACCGTCTTGTGACAGGTACACCACACTTTGTAAATTATGTATGTCACTCAAATTGACTTATTTGGTTTTTCAATTAACATCATGATGGACCATTTTTATCACTGGCCTTTTTCTCCATTTGTTGCTAAAATTCCCCCCAATTCTGAATGAGTACTCATTCTGCTATTATCGGTTTTGGAGCGCTACCGTCTAAATGCGGTTTTACATCGTTGATTATGTGACTATTTAGTAGATTATAACTTGTTGTTATAGGTCCCGAGGGACCCATGTATCAGAATTATAACATCATGATCCGCCCATATAAATCGCCACCATTTGAAGATGTCCGCCAATATGCTTTGGGGTTTTCTACATCTTTCGCCCTCCTCGCTTATCACGTGATCGCGATGATAGAACATGTGATCGCGATCATAGACAGTAGCGGTTGACGTGTTCCTTTAAGCGGCTGCAGAGTCTGCCTTGACTATTCAGTGGATTATAATATGTTGTTATTGGACCCTTGTATCATAATAACAACATGTGATCCGTCTCTACCCATGAAAATCCCCATCACTTTAAGATGTCCGCCAATATGCTTTTGGTTTTGTACATCCTTCGCCTTCCTCGCTTTCAATGGAGGTCTAGACCACGTGATCGCAACAACAGGATATGTGATCGCGATCATAGACTGTAGCGGTTGGCGCGTCCTTTCAAGCGGCTGCAGAGTTTGCCCCGACATAGAACCACGCATCAGGTATGTCTCCGTCTGGTTGTGACGGGTAACTTCGTTTTTTAAGAAGAACGACCTTCTTAATAATGGTATGCTCGACCGCTTTTTGATAAGAATCCTTTCCTATCCCATGTAGATGCTGGTTTTGATTAGTACGTGCATCTTGAATTGACATCTCTGCCAGTGATTGTCCCGTTTACCGGTAGGCTCTTACTTTCTTCATTTATTTTTTCATGATTGAATAAACTGGGATTTGTAGGCTCTTATAGATGGCTAAGTGTTCATGGTCTTACATCCACAGGAACGCTATGATTAGCTGAGTGACCAATCATCCTTCTACAAATTCATGTGTTGATTCTGCCATCGAAATGCGGTTGTTTTCTTATTGCCCCTGACCACATTTGGGTCTGAACGTGCGATATAACTGTAAGTTTTCTGATCAAAACTCCTAATTGCGATGCCAATTTATCAACGTAGGCACCAACAGCATTCTTCTTATAGAGGTTGAATTTATTGTCCAGACTCCACACCTTAGGAGGGTAGTTCTTCCTCCACCTTCTGAAAACGAGCATCCTGGTATGTCTTGTTTACTTATATTTTTAATGGATGCTCTTAGTAGTTTTGAATAGTTTCCGGTTTGGAGTTACCCCTAATTTGTGAATTTTTACATCAAAACAGATCTGTGTCCCTGTCCACTGTCCTGATGAAGACCCCACTGCAAGGGATCTATTCAAGCCTGCTTTTTTAAAGGGGTCGAAACGTCGGCTACTTTCCTGTTTTCCAACTTCATTTTCACATTGTGTTATTTGGTACACTTATGAAGTCTGGTTTTTTCAAAGTTATAATAGAACCAATGGTCATTTATTTCTATAAACTGAAAAAATTCTGTACATAATAGTGTGTGGCCCTTTTGGCCCTTGTGTTCATGTCACTTATCCCTTCCTATACTCACTCATTGCACACCTCCCTTCCCCCCCAGGGCATGGATATTTAAAGAATTCATTAACTGTGTACATTAATTGTTACCTAATAATTTTGGCTCAGCTTCATTGTAATAAAAACAATGTTAGTTAACTGTCTCGCATGTGTATATATTTAGATTGTTATTTTACTAATAATTTTGTGTATATTTACTGGGGCCCCTTTCTCTTACTCCTCAAGTCTACCTCCTAAAATTATGTATATCTCTTCAGAGTCAATTATTTCCATCAAAATTTAGAGAGGCATACTAGGCCTGACCGAAATCAGTACTCCGCAGATGAAAACCGAGTATGCCGTGTAATATTCAAGACCATGCCACCTCTTGCATATTGACTGTCCCTCAATCTTTGTGAGATGGATTTCTTGGAAGAATGTAATCTGACCCCACCACCTCCTAATGTAAGCTTGCACATTATAGTGTTTGTTAGGAGAATTCAGCATTAGTATCTTAACCTGCTCTACTGTCTGTAGCGTGCAGGCATAAATCTATGTCTTATGCTGGATGCAGTCACGCCATCCCCGCATTTGATGCTCTTTTTGCTGTCACGGTCATCAACCCCACCGGAGAACGAACATCCTACAATGAAAAAGACTGAATATCAAAAGCAACATCTTATTTTCCAAATCATTCCTGCCCAAAAGACAGAAACGATGAGGCATACCGTCTAAACTAACAAATAACATGTCCCTCTCCACACTCCCAGTGTACCCCATGAGGAGACGCTAACAGCGGGTGATATAGGGAAAGTAAGAGCTAGGAGACCAGCAGGCCCCCAGCTGCCATTTGTTGCCTCAGAAGAACATAAAAAGGATACTAAACTATCCGGTGCGTCCACAGCAATGTTAAAAGCCTATGTTATCTGAAAGCAGTGAGTGACTGAGCAGTACATGATTTTGTCCTTGGTGCTAGGATTTATTTGAGGTATTGACCACAGTCATCTGATTCTCCCACACTCTCTAACCGAGACAAAGTATTCCTCAATGATCAGTGTTTTTTCCAAGCTTTTCATTGGGGTTTCCCAATATTGCAGCAGCAGCAGCAACCACCAGTTCCCTCCCTGAATCAATCTGTTGTCTAGTGGGGCAAACTCCCCTCTTTCGTCTAGAACGGTGTCTTCTACATGTTTGAGGTCTGAAGGGTCTCTTTGTAGTCAGTGTCTATCCTTCAACATCACAACAGGGCAAGGTTGCACCTTTACAAGGAGGGGGGGGGTTTATAAATAAATTATGAGTTAACGCTCATAGTTCCCTCGGTGACCACCTCCGTAAAGCAGTGATGGTGCCCGTTATGTCTTGAAGTCACGGCCTATGCCCCAAGGTGCTTGCAGACCTCAGGATGGCTAAATCACTTGAAGAAATGTCATCCTGTTATGTAATTTGCTGTCTATCTGTTCAGCTATTGAGCTACAAATCATGAAAGACAGCATGGAGACTCAATTAAAAGAAACACAATTTTCAGTATTTATTCACTTTTCAAAATAAATGCAGGCGGGAAACACACTTTCTGTCTGCATTTATCTGTAAAAATTCGTAAAAACGGAAAACAGGGAGCCTTAATCATAATCACAACTCTGGTGTCCTACAAACTACCATAGATCACATTCGGTTATCACTATATCAAAAATACTGAATTTAATACACGAATTAGAAAATAGTAAGCAAAGCAAATTAAACCATAATCCCTTGAACATGGAGAAATGCTTTTTTTAATGCTATTCTTTATGAATGCGTGACCAATCGTTTATAGTTATTCAAAAAGGGTGATTTCCACTCTCTCCCTTACAAGGACACCTACCCAAGCAAGCTCAGTTGGTCTTCTTCAAACGACTACGTTTTTCCTTCAAGCATTTGAATTATCAGCTGGTTTACCGACCCTGATTGCTTTACATTGGGTGCCAGCCTTATCCAATTTTCTCACAGAAAATAATACGAACAGCAAAATCAGGAGAAACCGCTTAACTTCAGCTTCTTTCGTATTATCACAAAAACCAAATCTGTCCTTGCAAATTATTGATTTTCATGTGCCTGTAACGGCGGATAGAGGGAGCTTTCTTTTTAACACCCGGCTAAGCAAATACAGCCTCCAGGGCCTGGTGCACAAAATAACAAGGTGACTCGTTTTCCTGAAGTGCCTGACGAATCAAATAAATGTTGTTCATCTGCGTTACAAAGTACGGAATATGTATTCAACTCCAGTGATAACGTCCTATTATGTATTTCCCGTTTTATACGTAGGTTTTTATATTTCATTTACACACAATTACCCTTCAAAAGACCAAAAAGAAGAGAGTTGTGGCATTGTGACTAACATATATTATATTGTATTATATTATATTAAATTATATTATATTACATTACATTATATTACATTATATTATATTATAATTAATTTTATTAAATTAACCCCCCAACTCGAGGGGAGAGGGGGGTTAATTTAATAAAAAAAATAAAACTTCCCTTCTCCTCCGGTCCCACGTCCTGCTCTCTCTCTCTGGTCACAGGAAGCAGAAGCAGGCAGCCTCCCTCTCCTCCCAAAAGCCAATCACAACACTGCAATGGCAGCATTGTGATTGGTTAGGATGCCGTCTGTACAGGCGTCGAGAGTGCTCATGACTAGTTTAGTCTGCCCTGGGGCCGACCAAACAGTCAGTGCCTATAACATTGGGCTAGCCACTCCTTCCCGCCTGCCCCCAATCAAACCCTTCTTCTGCTTTCTCGCAATGCGAGAAGCTGAAACATAAAATGGTATAAATACCATTTTATGTTTCTGCTTTTCCCACTGCGAGAAAGCAGTGTGGCGACGCTCCTCCGCCCATGTGGAGGGGCCACCCCTGGGAGCAAGGTAAGGACCGTAGAGAGAAGGGGCTAGGGGGGGATATTCCTAAATGTAGTGTGACGAGGCAGGCTTTGACCTACAATGATCAGTGGAAGATACAGAGGTGCTTAACCCCTTCCATGCTGGTGACGAACCCCAGCCGTCACGCTCCACGGTGCTCGTGTGCTGATGATGGCTGGGGTTCGTCACGGCCCCGCCCTGTTCGTGCGGCTGCCGCACATGGGGGGAATCCCGGCCGCACGGAAGGGGTTAAAATTAAACCTCTTTTGCTTTGGTTGACAATTACGGACTAGAGGACATGAGTTATGTGGTCTTGATGGACAGTATAAGTGAGCAGCAGATAGCTGTGTTGTGGACCTGCTGACATGAAATAAGTAGGCATGCAAGGGGGTATGCATATGCTTGGGTTCAGCTGTCTATGAAGAATTTGGAACATTGAAGAGGGAGATATAAATGATATGCATACTGAGACCTATCAGCAATTATACTTTCATGCCTGGTTTGTCTCAAATACATTCAAGGTTTTTGCTGAAACAGAGAGAAATTTTTTTCTATGGAACCTAAAATGAAAGCGCTTCTTATTTGACTCTCTGCTCAGCTTTTACTGACTGGATCTGAGTGAAACTGAAATGCCAAAACTGAGCCAGATTCACCTAAAAAGTCAGAAAACTTTAGCATACCAAAAATGACATTTCAAGGGAAAGTGCATGCAAGCTATTATAAAAGCCCTTATTTCTGACTATTATGAATATACGGTTAAGATGTACTGACCCTTGATGACGTGATGACCTTCATGTAGTGCTGTCGAATTAATGACCAAGAAATCTGGTTTTGTTAATGTGGTTGGGGTAAAATGCATCACACACAAATTAAAATGTGTCTAATAGGTGGCTAAACGGTAATTAATAAAGAATTGTTATGTTATTGATATTTCCGTTTCATTCTTCAAAATAATGATGTCATTGTGGTGAATTAGAACTTAAGGCCAGCAAGCAGGTAGAAAGTCTACCGAGGGTGATAGACAACTAGTAAATTGGCATATGGTCACTTCATTGAGAAGGGGGAGGGAGAGAGTTAAGCAGATTAGACAGACATGTCCCTCTTGTGACTCTTGTGAGTGTACCATCTTGTCAGTGACAATTATCAATTCATTATTGCTGTGTCTGTGTTTTAAATTAGATGATATATGCCCTGATTACAAGTTGGTCAGTATATTCCAACCTGGGCAGAAAAACCCTATTTACACACAGGTCGGAATTGCAAGTTGCTGGGTATTTAACTCATTCGATAGGTATCGGATGGGTTAAATCTCTCAACCTTAGTTACATTTTCGAAGGTCAATCCTCCCAAAATTTAATAGGGAAAAGCATGTTTATTCCCCACCAACTTGTAATAGGTGTTATATATCGCATCAATAAAGAACAGCCATTGGTATCATAATTTATCATTTGTGATAAATAGCACCTAAACTTGTAATCAGTGCCTTAGCCTCTTGGTCACATATAATGTATTTGATGCCTCTATTTTATTCTTATTTCTATAGGAAGGTTCAAGTAACACCTGCAGAGGCCAATACAATCATCTGATGAGCCTGCTTAATAAACAGAATAGTAATAATTAAGAAAAACATTGGAACGCTTTTTTATGATGCATTGGAATAATTATATTTATCCTAGAATTAGTTATGAGTGCCCAACATGCCCCCAGAGCACCTTAGCGGTGTTAATTGAGACTATTACCAGCACGCTCCCATTCCAGAACATATTTCATTCGTGGTAACAGTGTTTCTCTTCTAACGAGACTCATGAGAACAGCAGCCATTTTGCCTATTTAAGCCATGGCCAAGCTGAAACTCATTATTTTTATTCATAGATACTCTGACAACAATAGGGCGAGTATTTATACTGTTCCAGCAGGGGTGTGCAATGCTATTAAATGGTTTGAGGTCATTAGTAAGAACCCTTGATATCCCCCGACTGAATTTGAGGAGACTAATTAGGGCCAGATGTATGAACACATTTTCCCATAGCCACAGAATGGGTAAAACTGTTTGATACATCCGGCCAAATCCATAAATTGTACTAATATCAGAAATCTTGTAAAGACTGTTGTCCACAGCGGGAGCCCACTCACACAATTGAATCAAGTCTATTCCATCAGTGTTAATTTGACTTGCTAGCGATGCCCATTTGTTTAATTCAGAGAGGGGTTGTAGTGAATAATGTGAACGTTTCGGTGTATATTGTCAACATGAAGTACATGAGTCCATCCTCAGGACAGAAGTGTTGACAATCGACCTGCATATTCAAAATGCACTGCAGGAAAGCAAAAAACTGAATTTTAATTTTAAACCAAAGTCAAATTACTAGAATTTCTAGTACTCCTCGTGTCAATACATGCTGCGGACTAACCACGCAAGGCCACATGCCCAACATACTGAGAGATTCACAGTGAGTCCAAAATCCTAGTAAGATCTTACTGATAGCAGATTAATCAGAAAAAAAGACATTTGAGCCTATGTACATTTATCACACTAAAATGAGACCCCGTACTGTGATCAGTGAGTCAAGACAGAATAGCTACAGGTTCCAGTCTTAGCAAAATTATTTGCTATGGAAGATCTTTGACTTCAATTTTCAGAAATCCTACCTTCGTTCTCACTACAAAGATCCTAAATACTATCACCCTCGGCAATGAGGAGTCACTGGTCCTGTCATGTGTTAGAAGTTGTGTTATTTCACTTGGAGAATCCTTCTGCACAAAACAGCTGAAACATCTGTGTGAAACACCAGGGGTAATATGCAAAAATATTTAGTGGCAATATTGACTTCCAAATGGTATGTCTCAAAAACGTTTAATCTCAGTTCCAATAGTTTATTTCGGTCGTACGGCTATTGAAGTGCATAGCAATAAAATACATAAAAATGTAGAGACCTTGATAAAATACCATTAATATGCAGAATATTAAATACATACAGTATATAAACGTATACAGAACAAAAATAAAAACAGAATGCCAAGTTCAGTAGAGTAAAAGGTCATTGTCATATGTTATGACCATTTAACCGTAAGTGAGCTCGAGGCAACTTGTACCTTCACATTTCAGGTCAGCGTAATCAATGTGCACCAGAAGATGACTGTTTCAACATTGATAAGATTCTGCCAATTAATTCACAACATGCATGATACATGTACAATGGCGTCCAAAGTAAAATAAATAGCACAGAATATACAACTATAACAAATACATAAAACCTCCTTCGGATAAAAAATATCAATAATTTACTGTCTTGTCTGGTAAAATGCTGGATATCTCAAATAATCGGCAATCCCTGCTAATAAATAATATTATAATAACAATCAATTTATCTGACTATGATTGCAATTCATCACATAAAGTGCTAGATGTCTCAGATCGTCAAGCAATCCCAGGTAGCAATTACTGGGGTAGCAATCGTTTAATCCTGGCTATACTTGCAATTCAATCAAGGCTGAAACCTCTCGGGCAACTCTGGATATGAATTTCTGGAGCCTGAACCAGACACTTATCAGAAAAGTGCTTACAGCAAATACAATAAATGCTGTAGTGTCAGATTTTATTATCCATTGTGCCACCCTATAATGTCTGATTCCCAGTCTACAACAGACGGGGCAAATCCACTTTTTAGTCAAGAAAGTGAAATTCTTTACAAAAAAATAAAATGTGTTCAACTGACTCCAGTGCATAGCCAAACAGTGGCGGTTTTAACATGGGGGCGTTTGGGCGCCGCCCCCCCTGCTTTCTCGCCGTGCGAGAAGAAGGCAGAAACAAATGGTAGTTATTTATTTATAACTACCATTTGTTTCAACCTGCCCTTCTCGCACAGCGAGAAAGCAGTCAGCAAAACTTCCTGTTTATTCGAGCCTCAGGGCAGGGGGGAGTAGCTTGGGGGAGTGGCTTGCCCACTGTTAATAATACTGACTGTTTGGACAGCCTGAGAGGCTGTCCAAACAGACATTATTAGCAACAGTGGGCAAGCCGCTCCCCCAAGCCTCCTCCCACTCTCCGTTCTGCAGGATGCAGACTAGGAGAAATGACGTGCTTAGGGCAGCCGGCCGAACCAATCAGCGCCGGCTGTCATGGAGGGGCGGGAGGCTGCCTTCAGCCTTCAGTGACGACTCTGACGAGGCATTCAAAATCCAGGATGGCGGGAGTCTGCAGTCTCGGGACAGGACTCGAGTTGGGAGTCAGAGCGGGAAGCCAAGGTACGTTTTTTTACATTTATTTTATTATTCTGAGTCAGAGTCTGTTTATGTTATTAACTGGGCCGTTGTGATGGTTTTATTTTTGTGACATTCAACAGCAAGGGAAACTGTTTCCTCTGCCATTCACAAGCTAATTGGCCTGGAAGTCTGTTGTAGTTTGGGGGTAACGCTGGTGCAGTACCATCTGTTTTTTTCATGTAGGCCCTTCAAACGAGGTCTGTGTTTACTGTGCTGTCGGGCAAATTGATCTACATGTACAGCATCTGTGATATGACACCGAACTATTCCCTTGAACTAACGCTGCAGACCCGCCAGACTCTATACTGCAAACAGCCGTCCATTATGCGTGTCACGCGGCATTTACATCGTCATTACGGATCATTTCAGAAGGGAAATTGAGATCTTAGGCTGATCATAACTATTTCAAAACCGATTCATATCTACCGAGAGGGCATACGTCAACAGTAGAGCTGGAAAGGGCATGAAATCTTGGCCTTCTAAGTTCAGTGGCAGAGACATGAAACAGGCACTTGGAATGCATATTTGGCTGATTTGCGTGAGGTTACGGGGTGGGAATGAAGAACCTTAATTGTCCAATTAGAAGCAGCATCCCTTATGCAACACTTGCACCAACACTTGAGCACCCTGACTCGAAATCACGTTTGCCCCTCTTTCATGTTTGCAGTTTGTTTTTATTTTATCGTCTTCAGGTTTTCACCTCAGTAATAGTGTGAAGGTGTTCAGGCAAGCTTGCGCAAGAGTCAGACAGATTTGAAAACATGGCATGCATTTAAAAGAGGTTTTAAATTAGAAATCTCCGGAGTGCCAGAACAGGCTGCAGCCATCCTCAGAGACCCGGCAGCCTGTGGAGGCTTAACAGACTGTTAAGCTTGTAGCCCTGCTTTATGTGCTGTCTTTTTCATGTGTGAGTGTGTGAGAAGTCTGCAGGACTGTTATCTCGTGTGGCGCATATTATGAAATCACCGGCCAACTTCTCTAACATTCTAATAGCCTCTGGTCTTTGTTCCTGTATGGACTTTTCTCCACCGTCAATTTTACGCCCCGCCTATTTCAAATGTCACCAGCCGCCACTGTAGCCAAAGGCTGGGTATGCAGTTATATCTGTATTTGTTACCCATATTTTGAATGTCTTAGGGGTAAACAGCCTAATCTGAATATCACATAGAGACTTTTCGCCATAAGCGGTGAGATAAGGTAATAAAAAAGATCAAACTCAGTAAAGGGTTTAAAACGTAGAAACTCAGTATGTAGGTGCCCCGGGTTCTACTTGGAACATACCGTTCTTCTACAAAGGCCCAAAGCTTAGCCTCCACAGTGGCATTATCATTTTTACTAATGCATTCCGGGCAGTCCTACATGCGAATCAGCCCCAATGATCGGCACCAGAATTTAACATGGCATAGTCAAGGGATCCGTTTAGCACCACTTATGTATAAAACGTCTTTCAAAGATTCACATTATTCACCTAGCTCTGGAGTGGACCAAATTCGTAGCCAGTAGATCAGTGGTTTAATTCAGGCCACAGCACCAATTCTCTTCAACAGTAGATCAAAAAACAGTGGAATCAGCAAAGTGCTGGGTGGGTCAGGGATTAAAGATCTAGCAAATATATTTAACCATATGGTGCAGCATTTTGGGCTTTTATCCGATAAACCTCCAGAGCGAGAGTAATTGACCGGGACCAAGTCTGCTTGTGAAACCACAATATAGATTTGGATATGTAACATAGGGTTAGATAGCTTTTCTCTAGTTCGAGATCCCAGCTCAAGGTTTCAGTTAGCCTTGCTCCCAGATAATCAAACTAGGACACCCTCTAAAGGAGATTACCCATTATCTTCACTGGTCTACATTTTCCCTTGTTCTTAACAAATACCATGTATTTTATTTGCTCCACGCTTAATTTCAGGCCTATAATCTCACAGAATACCAGAACATTGTCAATTAGCCTCTGGAGTCCCATTGGGGTGCTGGATATGAGGAATGAGTCTTCAGTAAATATCAGGTTTGGTGTATTTTTACCGTTTATCATTGGGGAATCATTTTCACAATCCTGCAGTTCATTGACTACCTCATTTATATAAAGGGAAAACAGTATGGGTGCAAGGACGCAGCCTTAGCATACCCCTCACTGGATAGGGATCTACGTAGTTAATGCACCGTCTTTTCCCCATCTAACCTGCGCATAATTACCCTCATGCAGCCTCACAAGCAGATTCACCAGATGTACCAAAGCTCCCAGTCCCTTTAAAACTAGCCAAAGCATTTCCAGTGGCACCAGGTCAAAAGCAGCACTAAGATCAACAAACACTATGTATAATTTTTGCTTTTTTGCTTTTTTAGTTTTAAGTATTTCCAACTAAGTAAGATAAACCTGAACACCTGGTCCCATGTACTAGTTTTGGTGCAGAAGCCTGCTTGATAGAATAAGTTATCCAAGACCTTTCTAGCATTTTATTTTGCATGTTGTCTAATAGTCTAATCAGTCTATAATTTGATGGGGCGGAAGCATCATCTTTTTTGTGTATAGTTATTATTTCTGTCCCTCTCCAGGTCTCAGGTAATTCTCCCCCATCAGCAGCTGCATTCGACAGAAGATTTAGGTAAAGAGCCCAAACTAAGGGCTATGACTTAGTCAAATCACCTGGTATCTTATCAGGAAAAGGGGCTTTCGCTGATTTCATTCTCTCTCTGATTTCAATAGCCCTAAGAGTATCATCCAGGCTAAAAAGAGATCCGTCACTGGCAACGACCCCCTTGTCTCGTTAGGCTCACATTCAAACAATGTATCAGTACCACCCACAGTGAGGATAACTTCCCTCTTACCATGAAGCGAGGTGAAAAGGTCGACCCACTTCTCGGGCTGAATAAAGTAATCTGGGGTAGTAAACCCTTCTAGACTTCTGTGTGCTATAATATGCCAAAATGTACAGTTGTCATTGCACCTGGCAGCGGCCTGTAAATCCTGCCAATTCTTATCAGCCTAATGACGCTTGGCCTTTACTAGGGGTGTTTTGTACCCGTTGCACGATTGCGCAACAGCTATATGGTCGTCCTCCTGGATCGCTAGTTTTAATTTAAGTTGTGCCTGTTTGCACTTATGATTGAACCATGCATATTTCTTCCCCTCACTGGGTTCCTTCCAAGCACATTGTAATAAAAACACACCTTTCAGCTCCTTGAAGAAGCCCAGATGGATGGTTGTTATTTGATCAGGCAATAATGTAGCTGTATTAAGGCTAGAGAAATGGTGCACAAACACTTCGTAGATTTTTGCTTGACATCTGCTATCATTCTGAATTCTACGTCAAGAAACACGTCTGAGATTATTAGAAATTAAGGGTTCTCATTGTGTTGTGCGGCTACCAGACACACCCATGCTAAAGGTATTACCAGCCATGGAAAAATAGGTGGGGTTTGTGGTCACTATCGAGCCAAGCTGTTATCATCATATCACAGGACTCCAGGTAACAGCTACTCTTTATAAAACACATATATTAAAGAGAGTGGGCTTAGTTCACAAATATTTAGCTGTGGGTAGGACAGACTTACGGCTGAAATTCTCCAGGCTAATTTCTGAATTCCAGGAGCTCTCCAAAGGTAAGTGGAAGAAATTGGGTTACTGGTTGAGGGGTGGTGAGATCCTACTCAAGCAACAACCACAATCCTTGTCAGGGTGAAGTCACAAGCAAACCCAAAATTAACCTGTGCTCAACCCTCCGGTAATTTGGCACGGAGCAATCAGGCTTAACTTAGAGGCAATATTGCAGCACTTCAAACAGTAATAAAGTGAAAACACAACACAAGAAAAATCACACACTATTTTAGAAAAATGGAGTAAACGTTATTAAATAACTTAAGACTGAAACAACAATAATTGAATGAGTAGAACCGGATATATTTGATTCTAAAGGTTTAAGTGAAAATAGAACCTAAAAAGCACAAAGCGTCAACTGTGAATATCTAATCATGCTATACCAGGACAAAGACGCAAGTTCAGGTCAACCGTGATGGAGCACCGGACAGCTACAGGGAGCCAGTTAGGCCCACTGAACAAAAGTACCTTAAATCCTGGTCACGAAGAGTCGCAGAGTCCCATGTCGAGTATGCGTCATGCAGCAATGGTTCTGGAGAGCCGTTAGGCCTCAATGCCGGGTCTTGCATCATCTTCAATGTGGCCATTGACAAGGGGGTTTGTGATGAGGAGACCTGCATCGGATATGTGCCATGTAGTGGATGTTCCTAAGAGGCTGCAGGCTGTGAGGGCGATGCAAAGTCTGTGCAATGGGAAGGTCCACACAGCAGAGATGATGCATCAGTTCAGCTCTGAGTTGTGCCGTGCAGCAGAGGAGATTCTAAAATCTATAAAGTTGCACTGCGTTTGCCAAAGTGGGGCTCACCTGCGCAAGTTAGGCCCAAGTTTAACCTAATAAAACAATCATCGGGTGGAAACAACTCATTTTAAATCTTTTGCCACAAGCTCCGACTCGCCCAGCCTGATTCCATGAATGGTTTACTCTGGCAAGACTTAGACAGCTCAGGAGCATCCTTCAAAATTCATCTTCAAAACAAGTTAAAAGCTCTTTCGCTCACTGAAACCATCGAAAAGGCTATCAGGGCTGGATGACTTACTAGTGCTAAGCAAGCGTTTGTACTCTTGGGCAGTGAGGTAAGGTAAAGTTTATTATGCATAGTTAATTAAAACCAGTGCACAGCATGTTACAAAAGGATTGTCCACACGCCTTTTTACAAAGACGGAACAGTGGGTTCCCTTACTTCCTTCTGACCGTCTGCTTGTTAGCCTGTAACTGTGTTGTTGGTCCCCGGTTTTGTTGGTCTTGGAATTCTTTGCTCGACCATCGTGAGAAATTTGACATATCTGCAGTTCAATTTAGTGTTTGCAGGATTCAGGCAGGCGAGCGCCGAACTCTTGGGCAGTGGCAGTGGCCATCTCCTACACTCCTTGGATCCAGCTGAAGTACATTGCTTGCCCTGATATGTTTTGCATCAAAGCCAGATTTGTAGCTCTAAGACTAGGAGAATGGAACATGGGTGGAAGACAGCTGGCATGGACGTAATCGGCAAGTCAAAGCGTAACATGTCACTTCTGTAGCCTGGGAGAGGAAACCACCATTTATATGCCATGGATCTGCCCTACGTTGCTTCACCTGAGGAAAAATCAGTCCGGTAGTGCATACCTGCTGCCAAGCTGCAATTGCATGCCTGATCCCAGTGAATACCAATTTACACATCAAAACAAAATACTATTTTTCCAGGTGGCAGTATTAAAACTGCGGTCATCAAGTTCCATCGACGACCAAGAGCCAGGCCCGAAAACGTGCACCAATAGGATACAGCTGCCCAAAAACATCTGAAAGCCACAATAGGCACCACACGGTTGCTGCAGCTGCATGCACCAACTGAATTCACCAGCTTTAGCTCCCTCAGGTCGTAGCACTGTAGAGCAGCTAATGAAAGTAATCTGAACCATTTTTGGGATCCATCAACGTCCACATTTTTGTCGGTCTTTTCACTTTGCATTTTTAGCTTGTTTGACAAACTCGAGCACCATGTGGAAGCCATCATTTGAAGCACTGGGTTGCGTGACTGCTGTGACAGTGCCCCCAACTACATCGCATTTTGCACTTTGCACTTTTTGCTTGGCTGCCACACTCAAGCACTTCATGGAATCTAACTCTTCGGAGGCACCTGGGTTGCCTGGCTGCTGCTTAAGTCTGCCTGATCCTGTACATTGACCTTGGCAGAAACTAAAAAAAACAAATAATAAATAACATATGAATGCTTTGCAGTCAGCTCCGAGCAACCAGATGGCACACTCAGGGGCTAAATTGCATCTATTCTTTACAGAACATCACTGATCAATTTAAGGTACTAGTTCCAAGGGCTTAACATTGACTCTATGCCCTGTCCTAGAGACTTTCACCCCTTTTCCCTCAGAGCCCACAAACCAATGTTATTGTGCTATTCATTGCTCTCTATGTTAACTTTTCAAGTGTCTCAAATGACATCTTTTGATGACATTTAATGATACTAAAACTTTTATCTTTTGCACTTGTGCTTTTCTGCTTTTCTAAAGGTTGTAACTAACGATACAATACAATTTGCTTACTACTTACAGAGGAGATGTGTTGGTTCTGCTGGGTTTACAGATGGGATGGCAAAGCACCTTTAGGCCCATCTTCCAAGGGTGCAAGACTGGATTGGCACCACAGGGTAGGACTCACAGATGGCAGAGTGCCGGTGCTGGTTTCAAGGTTGTTGAAAGTCTATTATGTTCCTGAGGGTTCTGAACAGGCCAGACAAGTAGCCTTCTGAGTCACTCTGGAGTCCTGGGTTTAGAGATGCAGGTCCAGTCCTTCTCACCCAGGAAAGAGGGCAGCAGTGCAGAACATGAGGGTTAGGAGTCCTTAAGAGCAGCAGTCCACCAGATTGACAGTCCTTTCAACAGCACAGCAGTCCTTCTTCCTTTTAGAGTCCGTAGATCTAGAGTGTACTGAAGAGCTGGTATCTGAGGTTCAATATTTGTACCTGGTGCCCACTTTAAAGTGGGAGAGACTTTCGGGGAATTTTACTTGCCAGAGGTGTTTGGAATTTCCTCTTTAGAGACTAGCGTAAAAAACCCTTTGAGAGAATGCTCAGTGAGTTGCTTTGAGATGTGCAAGTGTGGTAGGTTACAGCTCCTCCCCCTTGTTAACTCAGAGTGACCCATCTTACCAACACGTAGCTTCCCTTTGCCTCACTACCTGTGAGCAATAAACAAAGACCTAATGCCAACTACACCAAGTTATGTGACCCAAGATACAGGCAGAAGACACCAAGGGGTCGATTAGGATGGCGGACGGAAATGGGTACTGTCCGCCATGGTGGGGGAAATTTTACTCCCGGCTGCGCCGCGGAGATTCCGCGGTTGGGATTAGGATAATCATGTCACGAAACTCCGACCGCGGCGGACGGATCATAACCAACACCGTCCGCGGTGGACGGAACACATCCAACTCCGTCCGTGGCGGACGGAGTCCAATGAACAACCACTGCCGCGGACGGAAATGACCACGGAAAATAACACATGTACCGCCATACCTGTGAATACTCCGTGGCCGCAATTAGGATAAATCCGCCCGTACCACGGAACTCACAGCCATCCACGTCCGCGGCGGAAAGAATGCTACGATAACCACAGCATCACTGCGGAAGGCCAACACGCACAACATCCCTAGCGGCAAACAAATGTTAGAAAGTGTACCGCAAGTCCAAAGCAAACATACGAACATTGTCAACGCGCCCCCCCCCCCACCAACACCAAGCACAAGCCACCATGACACGTCCCAATTATCCAATAATGCACACTAGTCAACACGCCCACCTACCACCTGACTGCCAACAACCATTGAGACACGACTATAAAATGACACCCACACGCTACCACAATCCTTTGCATCACAGCATTGCTGCCAGCAAGAGGCCCAATTTGAGATACTGCAAACTCACATAGAAGACACCCACCCACCACCCTACCACACCCACCACACAAACACCCACCACACAAATCCTACACATCACACACCACACACCTGCACCCCCCAACTCACTCAACTCACACACTGAGCACCACACACCATGGCACCCAAAAAAAAACCTAAATTCACGGAGACAGAGTTGAGGGTAATGGTAGATGAAATAATCCGTGTTGAGCCCCACATCTTCGGGGCCCAAGTCCAGCAGACGTCCGTGGCGCAAAAGAACCACATGTGGGACAGGATCGTCACTCGGGTGAATGCGTCGGGGACTGTGCCGAGGACGAAGTATGACATTCAGAGGCGGTGGCATGACCTGAAGACCAGGGTCAAGGGCATCCGAGCTAAAAACTTTGCTAGAGCCAATCATACTGGCGGTGGCTCACCCCCGGAGCCCATACCCTACACCGATTGGGAGGAGAAGGTGCTGGTGATACTACACCCAGAGAGCCTAGACGGACTTGACGAAGGAGAAGAGACTGGTGAGTACAAACCAAGCACCACGATCAGCACGACATGGTCAGGCTCACACAACTGAGAAGAAACATCTCCTACGCCCCAACCCATGCACGTTGGACACCAACTCACTAACATGTCCATGGCTCCCAACAGGCCCCCATGTTCACGGGGAGGGTGGTGGTGGTGGTGGTGGAGGGTGGGTGGGGTGTGTGAGAGGCCCAAACTACAACTCCCAACAGACCCCATGTTCACGGGGAGGGTGGTGGTGGTGGTGGTGGAGGGTGGGTGGGGTGTGTGAGAGGCCCAAACTACAACTCCCAACAGGCCCCCATGTTCACGGGGAGGGTGGTGGTGGTGGTGGTGGAGGGTGGGTGGGGTGTGTGAGAGGCCCAAACTACAACTCCCAACAGGCCCCCATGTTCACGGGGAGGGTGGTGGTGGTGGTGGTGGAGGGTGGGTGGGGTGTGTGAGAGGCCCAAACTACAACTCCCAACAGGCCCCCATGTTCACGGGGAGGGTGGTGGTGGTGGTGGTGGAGGGTGGGTGGGGTGTGTGAGAGGCCCAAACAACAACTCCCAACAGGCCCCCATGTTCACGGGGAGGGTGGTGGTGGTGGTGGTGGAGGGTGGGTGGGGTGTGTGAGAGGCCCAAACTACAACTCCCAACAGGCCCCCATGTTCACGGGGAGGGTGGTGGTGGTGGTGGTGGAGGGTGGGTGGGGTGTGTGAGAGGCCCAAACTACAACTCCCAACAGGCCCCCATGTTCACGGGGAGGGTGGTGGTGGTGGTGGTGGAGGGTGGGTGGGGTGTGTGAGAGGCCCAAACTACAACTCCCAACAGGCCCCCATGTTCACGGGGAGGGTGGTGGTGGTGGAGGGTGGGGTGTGTGCGACAGGAAACAGAAATGTCTACAAATCTATATAACCATGTAATGTCCACATTACTGACCAGCTCTATCTTGTCCCTCAGGTGATCGTCAACTGACTAGGGAAACCAGTACCCGGCCGCCAGCCTCGCCTCCCACACCTACAGGACTCTCTGGTGACGAGGACACAGGCAGCTCCGGTGCGGAGGATGGAGCGGGACCAAGCACGCAGCCAGGGCCATCTGGCTCACAGGGACTCCCCGGACCGACCAACGTCGCATGTGTGACTCCAGCGACACCTGTCTCTGTGATCTGCAGAGTCCCCACCACCACCAGTACCACCAGTACCACCAGTACCACCACTACCACCAGCACCACGACTCCTGCCGGTGCCACCCAGCATAACCCAGCGCACGACGCTGGTCCATCGGCCTCACACACAAGCAGGGTGGGTGGGCCACAAACACAGGCAACGGGACATCAGCCAATCAGGTGAGCCACACACCGCCGTGCAGAGGAAGGACAGCTACCCCATCCAGTGGCACAGTCCCTACAAGCCCTTGCCAGGTGCCAGGCGTCATACGACCGGTCCCAGGCAAACGCTGATCGTGCACACCAGGACTCAGTGGACAACACCAACGTCCAGCGCGAAATCTGTGGCATCCTTGGCCAGATGTTGCAGATCATGGGCCAGCAGGCAACGATGTGGAGGGAATGGGTTGGCCGGAACAACCCCCCCCCTCCACCAAGTGTCGTAGCGCCACCGCCACCGTCACCTCCGCCTCCACCGCCACCTCCGCCTCCCCCGCCACCGTCACCTCCGCCTCCACCGCCGCCACCACCACCTGTGCCCCTGGCGACGGATGTGGCCCATCAACAACCTGCCCTCCCAGCTGACTCTGTTCCACCTCAGAGACGGAGGGGCCGGCCGAGGCAGGAAGTGGCTGAGAGCAGTGTTGGAGCGCCATCCACACGCTCCAAGAGGGGACGACCATGACAATGTCACTGCCTGTGCCAGACATTCACCCAGCTAAGTATCCTGTCCCACAGACAATCATTCCCACTGGTCTGCTGGACTACCCTGACACCCCCCAATGTGGTGTCAGCACGGACATTTCATCTGCCATTACCTTCAACTCCAACTCCCTCCACCCCACTTACTTGTAAATATTCACCAGCACAGAAGCACAACCTGTAAATAAATTGCACTTACTCACACAATGATGTTTTGCCTCCATGTTTATTCACATGATTGCCTTCAGAAACAGACGTAAACAGGTTCAGGGATCACAGTCGTACATGATCATGGCGCTGCGGGAGTGACCTAGAGAAAATTAGAGACAGCAAACACACGTCTGGAAACAGATTCACACACATCACAACACAATGCACAGCAACATTACACAAACGACAACCATCACAAAAGCATGGGATGAGAGCACACACATCATGGAGACTTGTATGTCCAAAGACATGAAGACACACATATGCAACCATCACAAACAACACACAGCTGATTAACCCCACATCCACACAACACCAGCAAACATACATGAGGCATTGTCAACCGCCACTAGAGGTAGTTACTCACATTCAAGGGAAGTAGCGATCTATGAGCTGGCGCCTCTGGTCCACACCTTCCTCCTCACCACTATGCTCATCAGTCGACATGGGTGGGATGGGAGGCCGAGGAACTCCTTCGTCTTCAGGGTCCAACAGCAGTTCAATGTCATTGCGTACTGCCAGGTTGTGGAGCATGCAGCAGGCAATCACGATCCTGCATACTTTTCCTGGTGAGAAAGGCAGGGCCCCTCCGGTCTTATCGAGGCACCGAAACCTAGACTTTAGCAGTCCAAAGGGACGTTCGATGACTCTCCGTGTCCTTCCATGTGCTTCATTGTACCGCATTTCACCCGCTGTTCTCGGATTACGTAGGGGACTGAGGAGCCAGGGCCGGTTTGGGTAAGCCGAGTCGCCTATGTAGGGGGATGACAGAGACAAACATCACAACAAGATATGGTGGGTACCCCATGCAACACAGAGATCACAAGAGTCCCCACTGCACACTCACCAACAAGCCACGCTTGACCGGGTCGCAGATTTGCCATGAGTCGTGGGACAAGGCTGCTCCGCATGATGTGGGCGTCATGTGCGGATCCAGGAAATCTTGCACACACATGGGAGATGATGTTGTTTGCCAGGCACACCACCTGCACGTTCAGCGAATGGAAGTGTTTGCGATTCCTGAACACTTGTTCCCGTGCCCGTGGTGGAATGATAGCGATGTGTGTGCCATCAATTGAGCCCACAACGTGAGGTATGTGGCCCAGTGCATAGAAATCAGCTTTGACAGCTGGCAACTCTTCCGGCCGTGGGAAATGTATGTAGTCATTCTTGTACAGCATCATAGCTGTTAAGACATCCCGAAGAACCGTGCTGAACATGGCCTGTGATATCCCCCCGGCATGTCCAACTGTGTACTGAAATGTGCCAGTAGCGAAGAAATGTAGTACCGCCATGACCTTTGCAGTGGGTGTAATCGGCCCAGGATACGTCCTACGTGGCTGCAGATGAGGAGACAATTGAGCCACAAGCTCCAGCAACCAACGTCGATCCAGCCGGAATTTCCGAATCACCTCCTCGTCAACCATATCCTCCAGCACAGTGTATGGCCGATGCACATTTGGAGCCCTCCTGTGTGGGAGAGAGATGTAACTTAGGTCAACTTACAAACGAGGCATACGTGTACAACTCCATCACATGTGAACCTTACTGACAAAACTTCAGTCTTCACCCTAATGTTTAGTAGCCACATCACAGACACACATGCAACTGCATGCACACAAACGATAATTATACACACGCCATGTCATCAAGCACAAATGCCAACACCAATAATGATGTGCATACGGTAGTTACATGCATGGTGACACAACGTACAAAACACATACACGGAATGCATGTGTACCACCACCACTGTAGTCACCTCGCCAGAACAAGACACTGACAACAGATGCATAATTTGGCCACACAGCCGTGATGTACTGTGTAGTTGTGAAGATGTAAGAACGTCTGTAGGGTCACACCCGACGTCAACACGTACAAATGCACATCTGTTGCCCATTGTGTGCCGACCGATGGGCATTGTATGGACACACATGCTATATTGTATGACATATGACCTTTCCCTATCACGCTCACATCCCTCATGACGCAACTGCACACAACACATCACGGTGCAGCGTCTGACAAGATAACATAATTGGCGCCGCCATGGCGGTGCTCAACTTCCGCTACTTCCCAAAGGCCATACGCGGCCAACGTCCCTCTTCCCATTGGCTGCATGTGCAGGGACCGTCACCGTGCCCGGCCATGTACACAACCGCCGTGCCCGGCCATGTACACAACCGCCGTGCCCGGCCATGTACACAACCGCCGTGCCCGGCCATGTACACAACCGCCGTGCCAGGCCATGTACACAACCGCATGGCCGGGCACGGCGGTTGTGTACATGGCCGGGCACGGCGGTTGTGTACATGGCCGGGCACGGCGGTTGTGTACATGGCCGGGCACGACGGTTGTGTACATGGCCGGGCACGGCGGTTGTGTACATGGCCGGGCACGGCGGTTGTGTACATGGCCGGGCACGGCGGTTGTGTACATGGCCGGGCACGGCGGTTGTGTTCATGGCCGGGCACGGCCGTCCTAGGCCCGGCCGCTCCGGCCGGTGTACGGTGGATGATGCAAGGTGACTGTAAGGGGGGTCATGAACTGGCATGTCCATTGAGTACATCTACAGGGTGTATAGGCCTGCACCTCCCCCGCTGAGTACGTGCACCGCCATGGAGGCGCCAGTGATAGAACATTGTTGCAACTGAAGCATCCGTGCCTGAGGCTTGCACGTGTGGTTGCCGATGTGTGCCCGTGACGGTCCCTGCACATGCAGCCAATGGGAAGAGGGACGCTGGCCGCATATGGCCAATCGCAAGTAGCGGAAGCAGTGCACCGCAACAACAGGGCCAGTCATTGGCCCATTTCACGATCACGCTTCCAGGGCTGACCAATTGCTGGCGACGTATGCCACTGACACGTGCTGAGGGCCCTATATATGTGTGTTGGCCAAAATGACACTTCCTACCCTGGGGACCAGTGCTGCCTGTTCACCTCGACCTGCTGCTGCTGCTGAGCTGACCACCGACTGCTGCCTGTGACCATCACCTCGACCTGCTGCTGCTGCTGAGCTGACCACCGACTGCTGCCTGTGACCATCACCTCGACCTGCTGCTGCTGCTGAGCTGACCACCGACTGCTGCCTGTGACCATCACCTCGACCTGCTGCTGCTGCTGAGCTGACCACCGACTGCTGCCTGTGTCCATCACCTCGACCTGCTGCTGCTGCTGAGCTGACCACCGACTGCTGCTCTAGTGCCATACTCCGTGATCTTGCCATGTCGAGAGGCAAAGAGATCCGGTCTCGACCCTTCACCGCCGCGGAGCTTGATGTCCTCGTGGACGGTGTACTCCGCAACTATGGACGCCTCTACGGCGCACCAGGACGGGTGGTAAGTGCAGTGTGGGACATGTTGGTGTGCATGAGGGGGCCAAATAATCTGGCCTATTTCTATCTTAGCTGTGTAGTGTGAGCTAGACATTGTGCATGGCTGCTGACAGTTACGTCTTGCCCCTATGTGTGTGACAGGCCACCTGTCCACTGACTTAAACCCTTTTGTCTCCCATCATGGTAGGTCAAGCTGCACCTTCGCAAGGACCTGTGGAGGAGCATAGCACGGGAAGTACGGGCATTGGGGGTGTGCAACAGACGACATACACACTGCCACAAACGCTGGGACGACATTTCCAGGCTGAGCAAGAATGTAGCGGAAGTAACACTGGGCCTGATTCCAAGGACGCCCCGTCTGGCCCGACGCTCCATGACCCCTCTCATGCACCGTATCATTGCAGTGACGCATCCTGAACTGGCCGAACGTCTGAGTGCCGATCAACAGCAAACTAGCGGTGAGCATACTGTCTGTGTAGGAAACCTGTGAGTGCTATGCATGTATTGGTGCACAGACACAGTATTGAGTTCCGTGTTGCGTATGTATCTCTGTGATGCCATTTTGGTCCCATTGGATGGTTATCATTTGACATCCAGGTCCGCCATGTTGACACGCCACTTGCATAGTAGTTGAGTGTTGAAGCACATCCCCTAGTGGTCCATGGCCCCATGGCAGGAAATGTGAGGATGACTGGTAGAGGTGGGCCATGTGCAGGATGAGGGCTACAAAATCTTTGTCAGCTATGTAATTTGGCAATCCTGTTCCTTCTGTACGTCAGTCTGCCCATGACTCACACATCTTTTATGTGCATTTCAGCTATGACAGAGGACACTCAGCCACAGACGGTGGAGAGTAGTCGAGGAAATGAGTCCGGCTCAGACTTCGCACACACGCAGACTGACACAGAGGAGGCCAGCGCCGGAGAGGGGGACAGGACCGTCCCTGAGGACTCGCATGTGGAGACACCATCGTCCTCCTCGTCGGACACTCTTGGTGAGCCTGCACTGTTGTCACAGACTGGGAGTGCCTCTAAAAAATTGGGGTTCGTGGAGAGCACTCCTCAAATTCAATCTTCTGTTCTCAATTATCAACTGGTGCTGCGGTCGTAAAAGGGTCGTCAGCCCTTGGGTTTAAAGCTTAGTTATGATGAGTGATAGCACCCACCCGATCGCGCACTGTTCACGTGGTGCTCCGCACCTTATTTGTTTCAACCCACTATTCAATTTTTATCTGACTGCATTTATCATTGTTAACACATATTTTTATTCATAGTGTTTGACCATATTTCATCATTAAATTCATCATGATTATCATAGCAACATTTCTTTTATGCATTTTGTTTGTCAAATGTTTTAAAACACATAGTACTATTCAACATCATAGTATTATTCAGCATTTATACATTTTCATCATTGCTCTAGTTGAGCCCAATGCATTTCGGCAACCGTGATTGCCTTCATCAGGGGCAATTCTGCAAAACAATTAAAAATGAAATGAATTGTTAGTACCGATTGTGTAGTGTGCGGGGGTCTTTTTCAATTGCTACATTGCTTGAGTGCCTACCTTTATCTATCAGCTCTAGATTGATGTGTTTTTCCAGCTGTCAAAGCGTCCAATATAAATTCTATGTAAAATGGAAAATGAAATCCTCTGAGACTGTTTATTGCTTAAAGCTGTTTAGAATCTCAAGCTTTAGGAAGTGTTACGTACCTCACTAACTCGTGGAAATTTCCTCTGAAATAACAAGCAAGCATATGTTTTAGAGTGTTCAGTCTAATGCCTTTACTACCATCTAACTTCTAGATTTAGGGAAAGATAACATACCTTGTTCTGACGATTGTTCTTACTCTATGGAAAATAGTTTAAATCACAAGGTTAATACCCAGCGTTTAAACGGGAATAATATTCAGTGTAAAACTCGACTGTTGTTACCACCATACTATGTGGTTTTAAGATACATGTCATGTTGTTCAGAACCTAAGTCCCTTTAATTTGTTCGCTATGCCGACTGTAATTCAGTGAACACAACTCTTTCCCCTTTATGTTGTTTTGCGGCAAATGGCCTCAAATCTAAATAGATTAAACAACATTTCACATACCTGGTCTTCTTTTCTGTTCTTATTCTACAAGAAACCGAATGCCACCGAATTAGTATCAAATGGTTGAATATTAGTGCTAACCATTAAAGAATATGTTCATTAAAAGTACCTGAACGTGATTAACGGTCTCCTCCGACCCAGACTACCGCTGCCCTGTGCTCAATGCTCTGCTACACTGCAACTCCGTGAAAGGTTCATAAACTCCGTTTCCTCGTGGCGATTGCGTAGTTGTTAAAATAAAAAATGGACTAGTCGGAATTGTATACCTTCCTTAGTGCGGTTTGGTAGGCGCCATGTCAGAATAGTTGAAAACAGTGTATTCCCTGCACTTTCAAATGTTAAGCGCTGTAAAAAAATCCATGTAACCTAGTTGTACCTCGCCAAAACTTGAATAAATGCCAAATATTGAATATAAAAATGCCTAATCTCCTATGTTAAATTCCCCCTTTGTCGATGACAAAATGCAGCGGTAATTATTTTGCGCTTACGTGAATCTCACGATGATTGTCCGATCAAAATCCCAACTCAAAACTCCTACCTCCTGTGCATTATGTGTGCAACCCCGATCTAACAGCTGTTGTATGTTGTGAATCCGTCCTTCATTGTTACATCAGACATTTACATAGTCAAAAACTCTACATCGTGGTACATTTCATCATTACTCCAAGCTGCACAATTGTTACAGACCATGATACCTATTTCATAGCTGGACTACTATACAGTTAAACCAAATTTACACTGTGGTGTTACATTCGCCATAACGGGGCTATTACTTATCTTCATGCCAATTTCATTACCAAACTAACATGTGATTAGGCCAAATTTACAGTGTGATGTTACATACTTCTCACGAGTTAATTGTCACAATCTAATCATGCGTATATTGTAATGCTACTTCGTACGTTACTTTTTTGCATGTTAAAGCAGTGCATTGTCCTTTACGTGCCGGTACCATACATGAACATTTGTTCTTCTTACAAATAACAAGCGAGATCATATTTATCATTAAGCCCAGTGGGGGCCATGGTATTTAAATGCTTGATCCAATACAGTTCTCTCTGCAACAATTTTTGACGGTTATCACTTCCTGTTTTCATCGGAACCTGCTCTATCACCAAAAATCTGAGTTGTGAAATGCTATGCTTTTCTTGTAGCCAATGCTGAACCAAAGGTGAAGTGAAGCTTTGGTTACGTATACGGCTCTTATGTTCTGTTATTCGAGTTTTGATTTTTCGCTCAGTTTTGCCGATATACATTTTCCCGCAGGGACATTTGATTCCGTAAACCACGTTTTGCGTGTTGCAATCGCTGGTATGTTTCAGTTGTATCAATTTGCCTGTGCAAGGGTGAGGACAAGTATTCCCTAGTATGACATTGTTACAGTTCGTACAATTATGACACTTAATCGTTCCTTTGTTTATTGTTGTTGATGCCAGATCTGGTTTGTGTTTCAATCTCTCCCTGAGGTTTAACCCTCTTGTATATGCATGTAGGGGAAGGTCTTTGAATAATCCATGAAAATCTCTTTCTGTTGCCAACAGTTCCCATCTGTTGTTAATTATGCTTTTGATTTTCTGTGATTGAGTAGTATATTTAGTCACAAATACCATCCTGTTTTGCTCTGTTCTAATTTTGGGTTTCAATAGTGTCACTCTGTCCATTTGTGATACCCTCTCCAATTGTTCTTGTAATATCTCAGGTGGATATCCTCTGTCTTTATATTTCTCAGTTTGTTTCTCCAATGTATGTTGACAAACTTGTGGGTTGGAGCATATTCGCTTGATCCTGATGAATTGTGATAATGGGAGGTTTTTAATTAGACTCCTGGGATGGAAACTGGTATACTTCAAGGCATTATTTCGGTCCGTGGGTTTTGTGTATAGTTCTGTTTCAAAACCAGTCTCTGTTTTAGTTACTCTAACATCTAAAAAGTCAATTTTTTCATTGCTAATTGTATGGGTAAATTTGATTCTGGCATCCACTTGATTTAATGTGTTGATGAGTGATTCCAACGATTCTTGAGTGTCATCCCAAATCAGAAAGATGTCGTCAAGGAAACGACAATACATCTTGACATGTGGCCATTCTCTCATGCTCATTAAATTTTGTGCTTCAAATTGAGCCATAAATATATTAGCATATGCAGGGGCCCCTGCAAAACCCATAGATGTCCCGTTTAATTGTGCGTAATATTTCTCCTTCCAAGTAAAATAGCTGGTATAAAGACAAAACGTAATCAATTGTAACAAAAAAATTGTTTTGTCATTAGGTAAGTTTTCCATTTTGAGCAATGCCCATTCAACTGCTTCGATGCCTGCTTGGTGTGGTATAGAAGTATATAGCGCGACCACGTCTATGGTGCACAATATCCAGTGGTTCTGGTAACCCTCCTCTGTCCATGACAATTTGTTAAGAAAATCAGTCGTATCCTTTATATAGGACCCCCAGTTTTGGACAAATTGCTGTAGATAGTAATCAATGTATCGCCCAAGGGGGTCAAAAATTGACCCGCACCCAGAAACGATAGGTCTTAGTGGCGGGTTGGTAGGATGTTTATGAATTTTAGGGATCATGTACAACATTGGTCTCCTAGGATTTTTTTCGGTTAGGTATTCAGCCGTTGAGTCATTAATCCATCCATTTGTTTTTGCTTTCTGTAAAGTGTCATTCAACATTGTTTGAAGCATAGTTGTGGGGTCTGACTGTAGTAGTAAATATGTATCTGTATCCGCCACATGTTGATCAATCTTGAGTTCATAAAACTGCGTGTCCATTATTACAAGGGCTCCACCCTTATCAGCAGGTTGTATCGTAAGAGATTTGTCATTGGCCAAATTATTTATGATGTTCTGTTCACTTTTAGTCAAATTGTTATGTCTGGTTTTACCATACTCCAGTGATTTTAGATCTTTTTTCACCATTATTTCAAACGTATCCAACATTTTATGTGAGGTTGGCGCCTGATATACACTTTTGGGTTTGAACTCTTTTTCCATCTTCTCTGTCGTTTTCTCCATAGGTTCTGCCACATTTTCAAAATAGTGTCTAAGCTTTAGTGTTCGCATGAACCTAAAAAAGGCTCCTTCAGTTCTAGTTCATTAGTGGCTGTGGTCGGTACAAATGAGAGTCCTTTGTTCAAAGCTGAGATTTGGTATTGTGTGAGTTCTGTTGATGAGATGTTAACAATTAAACCACATTCCGTCCGCTTCGTAGTGATTTGCCTGCCCCTCCCTCGCCTTGTTTTTCGCTTCCAGTTGATATTACCGTCTGTTTCGTGGGTGGTTGCCCTGGATCCTGTTCCTGCGATAAAAAAGGACCTGCGCCGCTTCCTGATGGTTGCTGGCTATCTCCAGTGGTTACTATTCTACCATCTTGTGTGGTTCTTACTGGTCCCCTTTGAATTGATGTGTCTTTGTCTGTAACCAAACTCTCTTCCGATGAATGTACATTAGTTGCTGTTTTCCTAGGGACATATTGTCGTCGGGCATAATTGTCTGCCCACGTATAGACCTCGTTGAGCTTGTAATCTATAGTGTCCCGTTTATATTTCCGTAACTTTCCTTCCTGCAATTCTTTTTCATATTTATCAAGTTTCATCTGGATGCCATCCAAACTTATCTTCCATGTGTCCACCTCTAACCTTGACTCTAATTCAGACTTCAGTGTGTAGATCTCTTCCTCTAGTTCACGTATTGTCTTAGCTAATTCCTCGATGATCAACAGAATTAAGTCTAAGGAACATTTGTTCAATATGCTGAACCACTTTTCCATGAATTTTGAGTTAAGATTAAAGCGGAATAGCATCGGTTTGATGGATAAACGAAGGCCTCTTGGAATACGTTTAGCTTTGTGATACTGTATAAGGGTGGAAGCATGCATCCTTTGGTTCACTTGCCGCCTGGTTAAATATTCAAGTTGTTTCAATTGTTGAGTGACCGACCCCCCATGAACATCCATACTTCTAACTTCTTTTATGAGTGAATAGATTTGGTCCGCCTGATCATTAGTGTAGGCCATGGTGGTGGCCCTGTTGTCCGTAATCCCGGTTATTGTGTCGAATTGCATTTTCAGTTCTATGGGTGCTTCTCCACTAGGTTGACTGTTTAGTAACTCTAAAAAATTGGGGTTCGTGGAGAGCACTCCTCAAATTCAATCTTCTGTTCTCAATTATCAACTGGTGCTGCGGTCGTAAAAGGGTCGTCAGCCCTTGGGTTTAAAGCTTAGTTATGATGAGTGATAGCACCCACCCGATCGCGCACTGTTCACGTGGTGCTCCGCACCTTATTTGTTTCAACCCACTATTCAATTTTTATCTGACTGCATTTATCATTGTTAACACATATTTTTATTCATAGTGTTTGACCATATTTCATCATTAAATTCATCATGATTATCATAGCAACATTTCTTTTATGCATTTTGTTTGTCAAATGTTTTAAAACACATAGTACTATTCAACATCATAGTATTATTCAGCATTTATACATTTTCATCATTGCTCTAGTTGAGCCCAATGCATTTCGGCAACCGTGATTGCCTTCATCAGGGGCAATTCTGCAAAACAATTAAAAATGAAATGAATTGTTAGTACCGATTGTGTAGTGTGCGGGGGTCTTTTTCAATTGCTACATTGCTTGAGTGCCTACCTTTATCTATCAGCTCTAGATTGATGTGTTTTTCCAGCTGTCAAAGCGTCCAATATAAATTCTATGTAAAATGGAAAATGAAATCCTCTGAGACTGTTTATTGCTTAAAGCTGTTTAGAATCTCAAGCTTTAGGAAGTGTTACGTACCTCACTAACTCGTGGAAATTTCCTCTGAAATAACAAGCAAGCATATGTTTTAGAGTGTTCAGTCTAATGCCTTTACTACCATCTAACTTCTAGATTTAGGGAAAGATAACATACCTTGTTCTGACGATTGTTCTTACTCTATGGAAAATAGTTTAAATCACAAGGTTAATACCCAGCGTTTAAACGGGAATAATATTCAGTTTTTTACAGCGCTTAACATTTGAAAGTGCAGGGAATACACTGTTTTCAACTATTCTGACATGGCGCCTACCAAACCGCACTAAGGAAGGTATACAATTCCGACTAGTCCGTTTTTTATTTTAACAACTACGCAATCGCCACGAGGAAACGGAGTTTATGAACCTTTCACGGAGTTGCAGTGTAGCAGAGCATTGAGCACAGGGCAGCGGTAGTCTGGGTCGGAGGAGACCGTTAATCACGTTCAGGTACTTTTAATGAACATATTCTTTAATGGTTAGCACTAATATTCAACCATTTGATACTAATTCGGTGGCATTCGGTTTCTTGTAGAATAAGAACAGAAAAGAAGACCAGGTATGTGAAATGTTGTTTAATCTATTTAGATTTGAGGCCATTTGCCGCAAAACAACATAAAGGGGAAAGAGTTGTGTTCACTGAATTACAGTCGGCATAGCGAACAAATTAAGGGGACTTAGGTTCTGAACAACATGACATGTATCTTAAAACCACATAGTATGGTGGTAACAACAGTCGAGTTTTACACTGAATATTATTCCCGTTTAAACGCTGGGTATTAACCTTGTGATTTAAACTATTTTCCATAGAGTAAGAACAATCGTCAGAACAAGGTATGTTATCTTTCCCTAAATCTAGAAGTTAGATGGTAGTAAAGGCATTAGACTGAACACTCTAAAACATATGCTTGCTTGTTATTTCAGAGGAAATTTCCACGAGTTAGTGAGGTACGTAACACTTCCTAAAGCTTGAGATTCTAAACAGCTTTAAGCAATAAACAGTCTCAGAGGATTTCATTTTCCATTTTACATAGAATTTATATTGGACGCTTTGACAGCTGGAAAAACACATCAATCTAGAGCTGATAGATAAAGGTAGGCACTCAAGCAATGTAGCAATTGAAAAAGACCCCCGCACACTACACAATCGGTACTAACAATTCATTTCATTTTTAATTGTTTTGCAGAATTGCCCCTGATGAAGGCAATCACGGTTGCCGAAATGCATTGGGCTCAACTAGAGCAATGATGAAAATGTATAAATGCTGAATAATACTATGATGTTGAATAGTACTATGTGTTTTAAAACATTTGACAAACAAAATGCATAAAAGAAATGTTGCTATGATAATCATGATGAATTTAATGATGAAATATGGTCAAACACTATGAATAAAAATATGCGTTAACAATGATAAATGCAGTCAGATAAAAATTGAATAGTGGGTTGAAACAAATAAGGTGCGGAGCACCACGTGAACAGTGCGCGATCGGGTGGGTGCTATCACTCATCATAACTAAACAGACTGGGAGTGGGCACTCATCACCTTCTGTCGGAAGACAGCACACAGGGCCCACACTTCCGCCAACTGCACCATGTACTGTTCGTGGCCGGAGGAGTAGGGGGAGCAGAGTGGCGTTCGGTGCAGGCACCGCTGCCCCTGCCACGGTGAGCCAAAATGCACTGTGTGCTGAGGCCGTTGATCTGCTGCGACAGCTGTGTGTGGGGCAGACCAATATGACAAATGCTTTCCAGGACCATGATAGGAAGTTGGGGCAGGTGGTGGCATTCATGGAAGGGATGCATGGCGATCTTGCAGGTCTACACAGGACAGTGCAGTCATTGGCAAGCAGTGTGTCGTCTGCAATAGTACAGTCGCATGAACAGGGTGCTACTTCTGTTTCCCCATCTACACCACTGGATGTCTCAGGGGGTAGTGATTATTCTGAGCAGGACTCAAATACAGGTTATTGCACTAGAAGCAGCGTCAGACAGCACGTCAGGGCACGCAGGGCACAGACCCCATCCCCTAGATCAGCTAAATCTGTTCACGTAGACGACGTCAGATACACTGGAGTACACACACAGGATCCACAAGTGTTGTTGGGGGACATGCCTTCAGGAGCTACACAGGCATTCAACACAAAAGGTACTCCCAAGGCAAGGGATACTCACATGTCCATGGACTGTACCTTGGACAAGGCCAGTGAGAAGACAAAGGCACCTACTAAGAGCAGGGAGACTCCCAAGGGCAGGCCCACAGCAGAGGAAAGGGACACTCCCAAGGACAGTGAGAAGACAAAGGCACCTACTAAGAGCAGGGAGACTCCCAAGGGCAGGCCCACAGCAGAGGAAAGGGACACTCCCAAGGACAGTGAGAAGACAAAGGCACCTACTAAGAGCAGGGAGACTCCCAAGGGCAGGCCCACAGCAGAGGAAAGGGACACTCCCAAGGACAGTGAGAAGACAAAGGCACCTACTAAGAGCAGGGAGACTCCCAAGGGCAGGCCCACAGCAGAGGAAAGGGACACTCCCAAGGACAGTGAGAAGACAAAGGTACCCACTAAGAGCATGGAGACTCCCAAGGGCAGGCCCACAGCAGAGGAAAGGGACACTCCCAAGGGCAGGGACAAGACAAAGGCACCTACTAAGAGCAGGGAGACTCCCAAGGGCAGGCCCACAGCAGAGCAAGGTCCATCTCCCAAGGGCAGGGACACACACAGAGAGCAGGTGTCTACTGGAGACAGGTGCACCACAGACGACAAGTCTGCTGGCAGGAACAGGGCGGCGGCCAGGGCACAGGCTACATCCAGAGACAACACTCCACCTAAGGATAAGGCACATCCTACGGACAAGGCATCTAGCATGGACAATGGCGCTATCAAGGACAGGCATACTTCACCCCTGGCTGCACTGAGGCTGATGTTTTCTACTAAACGCCAAACTGATGTCTCCGCGGCGGAGTCCCCCCATACCTCCACTCCAATCCAGGCCAGTCAGAAGCAGAGGAGGGTGTCCCCTGTAGTTGCATCCCCCATTACACATGATTCCGAGTCCAGGCGGCAGGCACAGAGCAAACGACAAGCAGGCTCCAGCACGTCCCCAGAAACCAGATCCCCGGCAGCAGATGCTCCACCTATGGTGGGTGGTGATTCTTTGGAGTCCCCACCACTTGGCAGTCCTGTCCTGTCCAGGGTGCACTCACACATCCCTAAGAAACGCAGACACACACCATTGACACCTGCCAACCCCGATTTGGCTCTAGGTCAGCTATCCCCAGCTCCCAGGCCCACCCTGCCTCCTGGCCCATACAGCCCTGTGGCTCATCATTTCAGTTGTCCCAGTGGCGCTGGTGCAGTTGACTCTCAAGTATCAGATGGTGGCACAGTGTCAGTTGTGCCCTCTCCTGTTGCAGGTCCTGGCAGTGTATCTGGGTCTATGGCTCACATGTCAGTTAGAAGATCTGTGGCTGTGTTGCACACTCCTGTTTCTGGTGCTGGCAGTCTGTCTGGGTCAGTGGCTCACGTTTCAGTGACTGACTACATCTGTGGCTGTGTCTCACACTCCTGTTGCTGGTGCTGCCAGTGTGTCTGGGTCCGTGGCCCATGTGTGTGTCACTCGGGCTGTGGCTGTGTCTCACACTCCTGTTGCTGGTGCTGCCAGTGTGTCTGGGTCCGTGGCCCATGTGTGTGTCACTCGGGCTGTGGCTGTGTCTCACACTCCTGTAGCTGGTGCTGCCAGTGTGTCTGGGTCCGTGGCCCATGTGTGTGTCACTCGGGCTGTGGCTGTGTCTCACACTCCTGTTGCTGGTGCTGCCAGTGTGTCCGAGGCAGGTAGTTCACGCAGTCCCCCTGATTCTGTGATGTGAGGTGCTGAACACTTCACTCAAATGTTATTTCACATGGTGTGTCCATTGAGAACTGCGTGGCACTCTTGTGGTTCCTGTGACGGGTTGGTCGGGACACGTACTTGTGCAGACTATGATGTACCTGCTCTGTACTGCACAATGCCCTGTTGATGCTCTGATACTGCATTCTGCCCTCTCGTTTACTGCCTATGATGTACCTGCTCTGTACTCCACAATGCCCTGTTGATGCTCTGATACTGCATACTGCCCTCTCGTTACCTGCCTATGATGTACCTGCTCAGTACTGCACAATGCCCTGTTGATGCTCTGATACTGCATACTGCCCTCTCGTTACCTGCCTATGATGTACCTGCTCTGTACTGCACAATGCCCTGTTGATGCTCTGATACTGCATTCTGCCCTCTCGTTTACTGCCTATGATGTACCTGCTCTGTACTCCACAATGCCCTGTTGATGCTCTGATACTGCATTCTGCCCTCTCGTTTACTGCCAATGATGTACCTGCTCTGTAATGCACAATGCCCTGTTGATGCTCTGATACTGCATTCTGCACTCTCATGTGCTGCCTCTGATCAACCTGTTCAGTGCAATGGACTGTTGATGCACTTAGCCCCTCTCACGTGCTGCCTCTGATGGACCTGTTCTGTGCAATGGACTGTTGATGCACTTAGCCCCTCTCACGTGCTGCCTCTGATGGACCTGTTCTGTGCATTGGACTGTTGATGCACTTAGCCCCTCTCACGTGCTGCCTCTGATGGACCTGTTCTGTGCATTGGACTGTTGATGCACTTAGCCCCTCTCACGTGCTGCCTCTGATGGACCTGTTCTGTTCAATGGACTGTTGATGCACTTAGCCCCTCTCACGTGCTGCCTCTGATGGACCTGTTCTGTGCAATGGACTGTTGATGCACTTAGCCCCTCTCACGTGCTGCCTCTGATGGACCTGTTCTGTGCAATGGACTGTTGATGCACTTAGCCCCTCTCACGTGCTGCCTCTGGACCTGCTCTGTACTGCACAATGCCCTGTTGATGCTCTGATACTGCATACTGCCCTCTCGTTACCTGCCTATGATGTACCTGCTCTGTACTGCACAATGCCCTGTTGATGCTCTGATACTGCATACTGCCCTCTCGTTACCTGCCTATGATGTACCTGCTCTGTACTGCACAATGCCCTGTTGATGCTCTGATACTGCATACTGCCCTCTCGTTACCTGCCTATGATGTACCTGCTCTGTACTGCACAATGCCCTGTTGATGCTCTGATACTGCATACTGCCCTCTCGTTAACTGCCAATGATGTACCTGCTCTGTACTGCACAATGCCCTGTTGAAGCTCTGATACTGCATTCTGCCCTCTCGTTAACTGCCAATGATGTGGCTGCTCTGGTGCCCACTTTGCCCATGCTCACGCATACACTGTGATTATACCCCTATTTTGTACAATAAAGGTAGTCTATCAAGTCTCGTGGTCTGTCGTTGTCATTCCTGCTTGCGTACTACAAATGTGTATTCGTATATGCTTCTCATCAGTGGTTTCGGTAACATGACACTCCCCCTCCCTACGTCACGTCCCTTGCTGGTATTCCCCTCCAGACAGCCAATGGTTTGTGCCTTACCTGCGTCGTCGTCCATAGTGGTCCAAGACTAGGACGTGGTGGATCGCGAAGAGCATCGGGAAAGCGTGTAGCGCTGGGTCCATGGTGGTGGTCAGCTTGCGGTGGGTATCTCTGCTGTGTCACCTATGTTCGCTGTGGGGATTCCGCCGTGTTCAGACAGGTTGTTTTTCCGCTGCGGTTTTATGTGTGTTTTCCGCCATCTTGATTTGGGGGACGGTCTTAGACGTCAGTACGTACGGCGGGGCCTCCGGATGTGTTCCGTCCGCCACGTGGTCGTGTGTAGTTCGGCGGCGGTGCGTGCTTTTCCGTCGCGGACGGAAATTTTACACGTTTTCCTATCCTGATATGGCGGACGGAGTATCCGCGGCAGGCGGACACGGAAAAGGCTTTTTCCGCCTACTCCAGGGCCGCGGTGGCTCTTCCGTCCGCCATCCTAATGAGCCCCCAAATGTTTAGTACAAGATAATGCCACCCTTCTAAATGTGGCATTCAGAATTGTGACTAAAACTCTGCCTATACCATTAAAGAGCGGACTAAGGCCCCCATCGGTAAAAGGGACCGTCCACCTTAAGGGCGGGGGTCCCGATGTATGCATTAGGATGCGCCTGCCACAGTGGCGGGCGCATCCCTCATTTTTAACATTGTGGCAGGCGGTACTCACTGCACCGCCTGCCACAATGCTAAAAATGTATGCATGCATTTGCATACACGAAGCGACAGGCACCGCGCGTTGCCTGCTGCTTCGTGTATGTAAATGCCCCCCATGTGCACCCCTCCTTCACTGGGCCCCCAGAATGAAGACTGCATGCTTTTCGATGCCGCCACGGAACGGCATTTCTTTTGGCCCATACTAATATGGCTGGCGGTGTCTATGAGACACTGCCATCATATTAATTATTTTCCGCCCCGGCCGGCGGAAAAGCGGCGGACGGTCTTTACGTCCGCCGCGGTCCCCCCGCCATACTCAAATGGCGGGGGGAATTCAGTTGCGGATGTCGGGCGGATTGACCCCGCCAGGCCGGCGGTGGCTACCGTTAGCCTGGCGGGGGCAATCCGCCCGACAATCCGCCTGACATCCTAATGGGACCCTAAGTATCACTACGCTCTCTGGTAACTTCCAGGCAAACATTAGCAGTATAACAACCTCAGAGCACCTAGTCATTAACATCAGTGACCAGAATCTCAGACCCTACGAACTAAAATTATTAGAGAAAGGAACTTCATTTGTACCTACGACTTCCACTGACCATCTTGAACTTGAAGTCAGTTTCTTCAAACTTATGCGCAAACTGAGACTCAGACACTTTTTTGATAACACCATTCCTGCACGTCCACCACAGGAGAAAGACCAATTGATGGGTTTACGGCCACAAAGTACATTTCAAGCTCCCACAAGCCACAAGACACTTGATCTTTTCGAGAATTTAGTCAAACAGGATCTCAGTAAAATGAAACACACCAAACCAAAAAAGAGAAACATCACACAAAAAGACTTGGATACATTGAATAAAATTGCATCGAACAATCAAATCATATGCACCAGAGCGGACAAAGGGGGTGCAATCGTCATTATGAACACTAGCATGTACAATGAAAAAATCAAAGAACATACCAGTGACACGAGAACCTACAACAGATTAGCTTGCAATCCCACCATGGAATACTCTACAACATTGAGAAACATCATAGATCGTGCATTAAGACAAGGAACCATCACAGAGAGAACGAAAAACTTTCTCACCACCCTTAACCCAAAAAGTCCTACTCTAAGAATGCTACCCAAGATACATAAAGATCTTAAAAACCCTCCCATGAGACCCATTGTCTCCACCAGAGGTAGCTTGCACCAACCAACAGGTCAACTCATCGACAAATATCTCCAACCTTCAGTACAATCGATGCAAACATACACAAAAGATACTACGGATTTCTTACTCAAATTGCAACAAATTCCGTTTAACCCAACTGAGAAAATGTATCTTTGCACAGCGGACGTCTGTAGCCTCTATACAAGCATACCCCACGATATGGGGATAGAAGCAATGGAAGCAGCCCTGTTGAAGACTGATTTAGAACAAGATTTTCAACTATTTTTGATGGAATTGATGTACTTTACTTTGTACCACAGCTACTTTAGAGTTCAAGATGAATGGTACCAGCAACTAACAGGGATGGCTATGGGCAATTCTGCAGCCCCTGTATATGCAAACATTTTCATGCAATGGTATGAAACACAACATATCCTCACGAACAAAGATTGGACCAAACACCTCAAGATGATAAACCGATATATAGACGATTATTTTATCATCTGGACTGGAACTGAAGAGACATTAAAATTGGAACTCAACAAATTTAATGCCATAGATCAACGGATCCAATTGACCTGGGATATTTCTGACATATCCGTCAACTTTCTTGATGTAAAAATTACAGTCACACCACAAGGGTTCACCACCGACTTGTATGTCAAACCCACTGATAGAAATAACATGCTGCTACACTCCAGTTTCCATGAACCAAACCTGATTCGGAACCTGCCATACTCACAGATGGCGAGAGTAAAAAGAATTTCTTCTGATCAGACCACTCTCAAAGTCAGACTTTCTCAAATGGCCGACAAATTTACACACAGAGGTTACCCAAAACCTTTAGTGGAAAAAACCAAAACTAGAATTGTTGAAATAGACAGATCCAAACTACTCTCACCTACCACAAAGCCTGAACAAACACGGACTGTAGTGGTGTCTAAGTATTCCACAGCAAGTAGAAGGTTTAAACAAAGTATAATGAAACATTGGATGATTCTTAACATGGAACCTGATTTTGCTAATTCATTCAACCAACCACCGATATTCGCCTACACCAGGGCCAAAAACCTAGGCGAAATGTTACAACAGAAACAAACAATAACTTCTGTTTTTCATGGAACAAAACCTTGCTTAAGTTGTGGACATTGCAACAACATCATTAAAGGTAACACAATTCAACACCCCAGATATGGCCATTCCATCAAACTACGAGTGAATGCAACTTGTGACACCAGTAACTTGATATATGGAATCAAATGCCCATGTGGCAAGTTTTACATCGGTAAAACAGAAAGACGCATCAAAGTGCGCTTAACGGAACACAAGTCCAACATAAGACTGAAAAATTCCAAATCAGCGTTATCATCTCACTTCGTTGAAGCACAACACAATGTTTCCCAGATCAAATTTACCATTCTTGAAACAGTCATGAAACAAGAGGGAAGAGACAATAATAAATTTCTACTCAGACGAGAGAACTATTGGATATATAAACTGTCGACCCAGAAACCAATGGGCCTTAATGACAGAATTGAGTTTTCATGTTATTTATGATTTAATTGCTCAGTACACCTACTTGGCTGTTAATGTGCACGCTCCAAGTTATAATCTCATTGACACTGTTTAAACAGCTTGTTTTCATTCCACCCCCAGTTAGCTACTTAACCTAAATCACTGGGTTTATAACCCTATAGACCCCGGTTCGAATCTCCGAGCTTCTTAATTTTAACTTTTCAACATTTTTTATTTTTTATTTTTAGTAGTACTATTCTTGCTCTTATTATTACATTCCTACACCCCTTTTTTTGTAAACCGGTCCACGGGAATACCGGCACAGTATATCTTTGAGCCCACACCTCAACACAGCTCATAACGAACACATAGTCATTCTACTATGTTGATCCACACGTCACCGATCACATGACACCCCTATTTGAATGTATCTCAACCGGCAAACGTGAATCTTTTGCCGGCGACTTTCAGAGTCAAACATCGGACCCAGGCGCATTGCCGCTTAACATCAGGTTAGTTTTTAGTCTCCCCGCTAACCCATTTAGATTATGGCATTCACATAACCGTCAGACTTTAATGAGAGCTCGTTCACCTTCTTTTTTAGATTTTGATAAACTTTCCATCAGAGGCACGTAAGTGACACGGCGTCTCATTCTAGAGTTCAGTAATGCATGTACATATCATAAGTGTTTATCTTTTACGCATTCACAAATGCTTTTTTTGACATGCTAAATGATTGCTTTTTGTATCTTTCTTTGCACGATGATGTATGCTACTTTATGATTTTTTACACTTACCAAACACAGTGCTAACGTATGCTCATATCATTGTTTTCAGTGTCAATTCCCTGATGAAGGGCATATTAACAATGCCCGAAATGCATTGGACCCGCTTGTAAGACAGTGCTTGGATTTACAATGTTGAAAATGATCGTGAAATGATCAGAACAGTTTTTTGAAAAATAATGAACTTGATCATGAAATAAACATCAAAGCAAATTTGAATGAACATTGAATGAAAGTCTCTTTCTTGTTCCAAGAAAGGACAACCATTTTTGTGTGCCAATTAAGGGATGGGACTAGAGACCCTCTAGCCCTACTATTCAAACCCTTCTAAATGTGGCATTCAGAATTGTGACTAAAACTCTGCCTATACCATTAAAGAGCGGACTAAGGCCCCCATCGGTAAAAGGGACCGTCCACCTTAAGGGCGGGGGTCCCGATGTATGCATTAGGATGCGCCTGCCACAGTGGCGGGCGCATCCCTCATTTTTAACATTGTGGCAGGCGGTACTCACTGCACCGCCTGCCACAATGCTAAAAATGTATGCATGCATTTGCATACACGAAGCGACAGGCACCGCGCGTTGCCTGCTGCTTCGTGTATGTAAATGCCCCCCATGTGCACCCCTCCTTCACTGGGCCCCCAGAATGAAGACTGCATGCTTTTCGATGCCGCCACGGAACGGCATTTCTTTTGGCCCATACTAATATGGCTGGCGGTGTCTATGAGACACTGCCATCATATTAATTATTTTCCGCCCCGGCCGGCGGAAAAGCGGCGGACGGTCTTTACGTCCGCCGTGGTCCCCCCCGCCATACTCAAATGGCGGGGGGAATTCAGTTGCGGATGTCGGGCGGATTGACCCCGCCAGGCCGGCGGTGGCTACCGTTAGCCTGGCGGGGGCAATCCGCCCGACAATCCGCCTGACATCCTAATGGGACCCTAAGTATCACTACGCTCTCTGGTAACTTCCAGGCAAACATTAGCAGTATATTTTGAATGCTTAGTGCACTGTGCTTGGCTTGACCTTTGAAACTTTTAAAATGTTCAGTTTTTAAACTACCTGTCTGCTTAATTCACCGAGTCACAGCTTTTCGTTGTGCTGCAGCTTTATAGCTGTTTACTGTGGAGAAAGCCTTTGTTACTCACTTCCGGTGGTGCTGTTGTAATCTCTCTAGTGCACACGGCTTGAAAGCCGATGCTGGGACGGATGCGCAGCGAACTCAGTATCGCTACAATGTCTTGGGGTAACTTCCAGCCAAACATTAGCAATATATATATAACGCTTATTGTACTGTGCTTGTGTTTTTGACCTTTGAAACTTTTCAAATGCTCAGTTTTTAAACTCACTATATACTGAAGTCACTGAGTCACAGCTTTCTGTTCCCTCCGCAGCTTTATAGCTGTTTGCTGTGGGGAAGGGCCTTATGACTCAATTCCGGCGGGGCTGCTGTTGGCGCTCTAGTGCATATGGATTAAAAGCTGTGGCCGGGCCCGATGACTTGTTACAAATACCATTTCCAAAACTCCCGTGAATTAGGGAGTTTTACTGGGTCCGACCCTGGCCCAAAACTCATTAAGAAAGATTTAAAAAGCCATCTTTGTAATGTAACATTGCTAGCCAAACATGCAACCGAAATATGGGATTTAATTATTACTCAATTACCGGATATCTGTTTTATGCCGGAAGCTTGGCTGAATCCTTCCAATCTCCCCGCAATCACATTGGCCATTCCAGATAATTATAAACTAATTAAACTAGTTCGAGGCTGGAAAACAGGAGGAGGCATCCCCATAGCCTTTAAAAACACAAAACACCATTAATGTGACATGAATCATGACCATTAACACCGATGCCATGGAATTAGGCATTTTCTAAATAAATCTCTACTCTACAGAAAGCTGGAACGGAGCCTTGATTTACCATCACCCTGGTTATAAGGCATGTTCCAGTCAAAAGCTGGTAGAAACAATAACCGCCCATGTTCTAACCACTAAATCTTTTCTTCTCCTGGGGCATTTAAATTACCATGGGGAAGACCACCGTAACACTGAAGTAGCAAAGCTACTAGCAGAGTTGGAAACACTTGTTCTGTCCCAACAAATTAGAAGCCCTACTCACATAGCAGGGCACTCCCTTGACCTACTAACTTCCAATTCTGATCTCCTTGAATGTGAGGCTCCAATCCCTCTCACATGGACTGATCATTTTCTTTTTTCCTTTTTTTTTTTATATTTTATTGAGCAAGTAAAAAATACATATATCAATTATAAGCCATCTAGACAACTGTATCATACGGGTATATATCACAAAGAAGGAAAAAAGAACAGGAGGAATAATAACATAATCACAGATTTAAGGAATTAATAAATTTTGACAAAAAATGAAAAGAATCAATTCAAATATTTGTATACATGAGGCAAGAATAAATAGATAAGAATAAAATTCAAGACATTATCATTTCTATGAATTCATTTTATTGTTATACCATCTGGTAATCGGAGCCCAGATACGCGTCCCTAATGTTCTAGAATTCCTTCCTCTAGTTTTGTAGATGTCTAACTCATACTTATATATTCCCAGAAACCGACATAACCACATTTGGAAAGTAGGGGCTTCTGAGTCTTTCCAGCGGGCAGCCAGAATGATTCGAAGAACTGCCGTACCCAGAAATACTGAAGATGTTTCTTCCCTACTATACCCCAAAGATTCATCGTGACCCAGAACATATATCGTCGTTGAGACTCTTAATTCATGTCTGAAAATTTCAGTCCAGAATTCCGAGATCATTGTTTTAATTATATCTAACTTGGGGCATTCGGCAAACATGTGAATTAAATTCGCCGGAGATTGACCGCACCTTGGACAGTTGTCGTTTGTCCGGAGACCCCATGCGAATAATTTGGCAGGTGTAAAGTAAAGATCGTAAAGTGTTCTATAGTGCTGGACTTTTAAGTTGGAGGCTAGAAATAGTTTAGATGACAGAGCCAATGAGGTATCGATATCTATATTTGGGTTGGTTAGTTTAGTAGCCCATTATGTCTCAACTCGCTCCATGTCGTCGCTAAGATTTTTCTTTAGAATTTATAGATGGTCCCTATTCTAGTCGTTCGTCTATCTAAAATTTCGAAAAGGGGAATATTATCTAGTTTGATCTGTGGTAAGTTAAATCGAATAGACAAATAAATTTGAATATATTTTAAAAAGTCAGTTGGAGGTATCTGAAAATTTTGTTGTAAGTTCTCAAATGTTGGTGTAGGTCCTTGTCCGATAAAGTTACCCAGGGTAATAATACCTGATTGTTGCCATCTTCTAGAGATATTGTCGTTAACATACGATGGAATCATAGACCTATGCCAAAGAGGGGTATATTTAGTATACTTTGGTATGGCTAGATGCTTTGAAACCTGTCTCCACACCTTCCAAGCGTCAGCTATTATCTTGAATTTGTTTTTTTTAAAGTATGAAGGCTCTACCTGTCTTAGTAATAGCCCTCTAGCGGTTTCTCCCAATATTAATTCATAAATTGACGGTATAGATTGGTGCATTGTGGAAGTGACTATGGGTTTGATGTTAAATGAGGGGGCCATTTGCTGAATAAGGGTTGCCCAAAGGTATAATGACAAATTAGGAATAGCTAAGCCTCCCCTATGTTGAGGTAGCGATAGGAGTTGTAGTGCTCTCCTGATTTTGCCAAAGTTCCACATAAACTTTGACATGCTAGCATCAAGAGCCTTGATTATATTGTCCTCAACAACCAGGGGAATTGCTCGAAATAGGTATAACATTTTTGGGAAAATATTCATTTTGAGATAATTCCCTCTACCTATTATTGACAGCCGGAGATTATTGACTCTGGTAAGATCTGCTTTTATTTTCTTAATCAGAGGATCATAATTGATCTGTGTAATTTCTTTAATTGTAGGGGATAGGACCACACCTAGATATGTGGCTTGGCTAGTTCTATAAGGGCTCTCAAAAACAGTGTTTTCAGTACATAGAACCATGGTTTTATCCCTATTCAGGGAGTTTCCCGAATAAGACCCGAACGTCTGAAAAATTTGCTCTATTTCTTGAATGGCCTCGGTGGGGTTAGAAGTTAATACCGCCACGTCATCAGCATAGGCTAGAATTTTTGTACTAGATGTTATTGTAATTATGTGTTCTATTACTGGAGATATAAGTAATTTTAATATTAAAGGGTTGATGTATAGAGCAAATAGAATTGGGGAGCATGGACATCCCTGCCTCGTGCCCCTTTGGATGTTAATAAACTCTGATTCGAAATTATCTATGGAGAGTTTAGCTCTGGGTTCTACGTATAGAGCCTTAATCGCTTTAATATAGGCCTTTCCAAAGTTGTTTAATTCTAATATCTCCCACAGAAACTGCCAAGAGACACGATCGAACGCCTTCTCGGCATCGAGCAGGATCATTGACATCCTGCCCCCGTGGCTCCCATGATGTAAAAAAGGGAAATAGCTCTCCGAGTGTGATCTGTTGTACCCTTTCCGGGAATAAAGCCATTTTGCCACGGGGAGACAAGACGCTCAACAACCCTGCTCAGCCGGTTAGCGAGTATCTTGGCATAGGGTTTCGAGTCAGAGTTTATTAATGAGATGGGGCGATATGACGATGCTAATTTTGGAGGCTTCCCTTTTTTAGCAAACATGACAATCTTTGTGTTTTTCCAAGATTCGGGTGGTGTACCACTATATTGAACTCCCAGAAATAAATCCAATAAAAAGGGGATGATCTGCTTCCCAAGGATTTTATAGAGGTCCAGAGGGATTTTATCGGGACCTGCTGCCTTGCCATTAGCCAGTTCTGATAGTGCTAGTTCAAGTTCTATTTTCGAGATTTCTTTATCAAGATCTTCTCTGACTAGGGGGTCAATTGTATTAATTACGGTCTGAGACAGCCAGTGATGTAAAAAGCTTTTAGTATCTATTGTATGCACTTGATCTTCATTTTGGTAAAGTTTTTGGTAATAACGGTGAAAAGCGCCCGCAATATCAACAGGAGATGTATATTCCTGCCCCTCGAACTCAATGATTTGGATAGCTCTATGGGATTGTTTTTGGCGTGTTCGTAGGGCGAGTTGTTTACCAATTTTTTCTCCGTGCTCATAGATATTTATTTGATTTGCCTGAAAGGTCTCGGCCGCTTTTTGTGTAAGACCAGCATTAATTTCTGTCTTAAGAACTAGTATTTGTTGCAGAGTGTTTTGGCTTTGTTCTCCAAGATGTATCTGGGTAGCGTGTAGGGTCTCTAGGTTTGCTAAGTCTGAGTTAAGTTGTTGATTTAGGTTGTTGTGATTCTTTTTTTGCTTAGCAACAAACGCTAGAGTCTCTCCACGGAGGGCAGCCTTAAAACAATCCCAGAACACAAATCTAGGGGCACTATATTGGTTGTGGTCGAAGAAATCCTGAGCCCAGATTGTTATATATGCTATATAATCCCTGTTGAAAAGGAGCTTACGGTCAAATGTCCATTGAGAAGCTGGTTTCCTGTAGTTGGCAACATCAAAGATAAGGGTTAGGGCATTGTGATCTGATATAGTTTTGGGCAATTTTACTATCTTGGAATCGGATATGAGTTCATTGGATACTAGTACGTAATGTATCCTAACGTATTTGCTATGGGGGAAAGAGAAATAGGTGTAGCCAGGATCGTTTATATTTTTTAGACCCCAGATATCAGTTAGGTTATAAGTAGTCATAAGCTGTTTTATGGCATTATAAACCTTAGGTTTGCGCCCACTGTATTTCTGCTGTAGTTGAGTGTTCGATGCAGCACCAAGTACTACATTGAAGTCTCCACAAAAAATTAGTGGACCGATCCATGAAGCTAACTCAAGTTCTAGATCCAGAAATATCTGGGGGTCATCTACATTTGACCCGTAGATCGAGCAGATGGTGAGGCCAAGATCAAGATGTATTATGGCCCATCTACCATGTGGGCCTGCTAACTGCCGTTTTGGTAGTCCGAAGGATTTCTTTGCAAAAATGGCAACGCCTCGCGTTTTATAGGTTTGGGATGTCATGGCCAAGATATTATAGCCAGGTATCCTTAACAGCTCTTTATCCCCCACAGCATTATGGGTCTCTTGTAGACATACGAAATCATATGAATCTTGATAAATTGCCTGATACAGCTGGGCCCTTTTACCCCTATCATTGAGGCCAGCAATATTCCAGCAACAAAGCTTTAGCTTCCCCATTTTACCAAATCAATATATATCCTGATCATATTTAAATAGTTCATTATTTGTGGGCGTAATAGCAAATGTTCCAGATCCTTGATCCATAAGTGAACAGGGTGGCTAGTAGTAGACAGTACAATATTCAAGTATATAAACTTGCTCTTTTTATTTTTTTTTAAACACACCCACCCTCCCTCCCCCTCCCACCTTGTCCCCCCTACCCCCACTACACATCCCCCAAAAAAAGGCAATTAGACTCTAGAAAGAGTCTCTAGCGATGGTGAAATGTTTCCTGACCTGTGCCGTACAGTTCTGACCTCATAAGTGAACAATAAAGTGAGAAAATAAAAGGAAGTCGTATCAGTGCAGACAGGGGATAAAGAAAGACTCAGAAAAAACAGCAATAGATACAGCCGGGTAAGTCAGAAGAAAAGCAGCAAGTTAGCAATAGATAGAGAGAAGAGTCTACTCCAAAGCAAGAAGATAAGGAAAGAAGAGGCCAAAAGGAAAAAGAAAAAAGAGAACTCTAACCCAATACATTTTTAGGAATAATGTTCAGAGAATGTTCAGAGAATATACATCAAATAAATCCTCATTCTTTTCCAAGTAGTCTGGGGAACAGTCTTTTCTAGCAAAATAGTGATCGAGGTACTTTTATTCTAATATCTTAATAACCAATATGAGTTTGTATCACAGTTATAAACTAAACCCAAATGTAGCACAAAGTAAAAAGAAAGAAGAGAGAGAAATATAATAATAAAGATTAATACTAAACAAAAAAAGAAATAATCTCAACGTTTCCTTATTAGACCCTTAGTCACATATCAAGCTAATTCAGGCTGTCAAGAAATTCTTTTGCTTTGATTTCTGATGTAAAAAATCTCGTTTTCCCCCCAATTATAATTTTTTATTTAGCAGGGTTGTTTAGATAAGCCTGTGCTTTTTTGTCCAGAAATGGTTTAATCAGTTGGCGTAAGCGCCATCTTCTCTCAACTGTTATGTGGCAAAAGTCTGGCCGTACAAAGTATGTAATGGTATCTCTATTGAGCCGTGCTTCAGGCCTTGCTTTATCTGAGAAAGCCTGTCTTAACAGAAAATTTCCAAAGAAAACTAAAACTGCTCGAGGATAGCCCCCCTGCTTAGTTGAGGGTTTCAGAATCAGTGGCACTCTATGAACACGTTGAACCTCACGGTCCCAGTTCCAGGTGAAAAGTTCAGGTAGAGTATCACAGAAGAGTTGAATGATAAAGGCACGGATATCCGCACCTTCGGCTTCGTCCGGGATGCCTAGCACGCGCAGGTTGTTTCGGCGTAGCCGATTTTCGGACTCTTCAAGTTTCCATCTGATATCCGCTAACTCTGCCTCATGAGATTCAACACGTTCTCGACTTGCTGTGGCTTCCGTCTCGTTAGACAGAATACAAGTTTCCATCTCCGTCATTCGATCATTGAAGGAGTTCACTGTTTTAGTTAGCTTGCGTACGACCCCCTGGACTTTTTGAATGGCAGTCTGTGCCTTGCTGCCATCTTTTGATGTCTCGTCCTGATGAGAGGCAATGGCTTGGAGCACCGTGTCCATAACTGTATTTAGAGTAGTCCCAGAGGTTTCAGGATGGTTCTCAGAATGATCTAATGACACAGGTTGTATAACACGATGAGAGGGGCTCGGATTTTGATTTAAGGTCTGGGTTGAAGGTGAATAATCCCAGGTTAGCTCTGGTGTTCCATGATAGCTTTTTTTTTTTTGAGAACAGTTCTACGAGAAGCCTTAGGATTATTAATTTCCAAGACCTGATCACTATCTGTCGTAGTGTTGGATTCTGTATCTCCCTCATGGTCTTGCTCGATTTCATTTGACCAGGCAGCATCCTCAGAAAAAGAATAGAAGTCAGTGGGGTCCCTGTCAGTCTCTACTGCCTCTGCAGATGTCTCTGCGCCGGATACCCCAGAGGAGTTTGTAGTTTTGAGTGGCTCGGATCCGTTCTCTTCGAGACTCGCTTCGGGCGTGATTTTGATGTTGGTAGAAGTGGGAGTCAGCGTAACTGGGGCATCCCCAGTGGAAGTCGTTAATTTCATTACATCTGGCAGCGTCCCGACAGAGTTACCCACAGATGACTCTATATTGTCAGATACTGTCGGGGCAGCAGGAGTAATCACACTTGGTTCAGGCGGCATCAGTGTCTCTAGAATAATGTCATGAGACCCACGGGTATCAACCACTAGCGGCGTAAAATGCGCCCCCCCCCCGAGATCGTATGCAGCTACTGCGTTATTCATCACTACTGTCACAGGGCCCTGCCCGGGGGGTGTTGACCATAAACCCGTTAAACCCGTTAAAGAATCCTCTCTTATCAAAGCCCCCGAGTCATGATCAATGGAAATAGGTTGTGGGATCATACCTTTTGCTATAATGTCTTTCGCAAGCCGGTCCGCAGCATCTGGAACAGTCGCCATTACGTTCGAGGGAGCGTTCTCCGTTGGTGAAGCCACAGTAGGAGCCGGATCACATACCAAATCAGATTCAAGCCGATCGCGGTTCTCACAAATAGCGCCTCCGACTTCCGAATCTTGGGTTGAGTCCATACAAGCATCCATGTGAATATCTTTATTGCGGGCTAGAGTGAGCTTTGGCGTTGTTTTAACCAGTGAGGCATTTGGAGTTCTACGAAGCAGCTCCACAACCGAGGGTCCGGGTGAGACACCTGGTAACCTTGCAGGTTTTGACACGGGACCCGAGTCTCCATCGCCAATAGAAACAGGCGCGCCTCTTTTGAGTAGGAGCTCCTTATCCCTGAGAGCCTGTTTCGCCGCCCTCGTTTTTGCAGCTGCAGCCGCCACCGCCGCGGAGTTCTTCGGGGCCATGGCAGCGGCGTGTTCAGCGTGTTCGGAGTGTTCGGCGTGTTCAGTGTGTTCAGGAGTCAGAGCAGAAAACCGCCCAGCTAGCAGGTGAGTGTTCGTTTGCACTGCAGTTAGAGGGGCGGTTCTGGGAACCTTTATGATCCTTAGCACGGCAGCGCCAATCAAGGAGATGACAAGGGAGAGCTGCGACTGCAACACAGCCCTCCTTTCATCTATTGGCTTTGCGGGTCCCGCTGCTTCCGCCAGATACTTTTTTGCTTTATTTCACTTAGGCCAATTGATCGTCGGGCATGATGATATTCGTTAGATGATGGGCATGTTCGGGTTATAGGTTTTCGATCACCGCTTATTCCGAAACGCCTCCCTTCCGTATGGTCCTTACTGCCAGCAGCGGTCAGGATTCATCTCTCAGCGGCTAGCACGCCGCCACCACCTTGCCTCCTCCTGGACTGATCATTTTCTAATCTCTTTTTATGTTCAGACTCCGCCATCACCGACTCGATGAAAAATAATAGAGCAGCAATAAACTCTTGTTAGCCTTGGCACAAACTTACTCCTGAAGACTTTAGTAAAACATTCCACTTCTGTGTGTAGGGGGAGCAATCCTGAGGGTATTGACAATCTGAACACTTTTAACACATCGCTAACCGAAGTAATGAATCTAACAGTACCCTATAAAAACTATAGCTCCCCCATGCGACAATCCTCTCCTCCTTGGTTTACCAATGAGGTAAAACGAGACAAATCAGTGTGTAAGAAGTTAGAGCGGTGTTGGCACAGAACTAAAACACCACTTGACAAGGACCTTTACAAGCAAGCATTATCTTGTTATCACCACAATAGCAAAATCTCAGGACAAAATTCCATTATTAAACAAATTGAATTGATAGGTAAACCCTTCTCTGTGATTCGCTCTGGAAGGGAAACCCAGTCATGCTTTTGCTACTGGATCTCTCAGCAGATTTTCATACTGTACCTCATGTCAGGCTGCTGGAGAGGCTACAAGAGATTAATATTTAAGGCCCTGTATTCAAATGGCTCTACCAGGCGGCCACTGAAAAGCGTTTGCCCTGGGTATGTTAGCCATCTCCGACTGGATGAATGAGAATTGTCTCCATTTGAATGCAGACAAGACAAAAATTATGCTGCTGGGAAAGGCCCCAACTATCTTGACTGATAAATGGTGGCCCGACCAATTGGGCACTGCATCTATGCCCAAGAAATTTGTTAAGAATCTTAATAAGAAAATCGATCAAACTCTAACGATGGGAGAGCACATCTTGACCCTCTTCGGAATATGCTATCAGAACATGCGTCTACTGCGTAGAATATTGCCCTATTTACCACATCCTCCAGAAGAACCCTACTACATGTCTTAGTAACAAGTAGGCTGGACTATGGCAAGGATCTCTTGTTGGCAACAAATGAGATGCTGGTAGCCAATCTACAGGTAGTTCAAAACACTGCAGCCAGGCTTTTTCTCAATTGCCCTCCTGGCACCTCTTCGGCCCCGCTGCTCAAGGAGCTGCACTGACTGACAGTGAAGAAAAGATGCTGCTTCAAGATCTGCTGCCTTGCCCACAATGCTTTAAAAGGCAAAGGGTCTTTATATCTGCAAAACAAAATGTAACCGTACACACCGAGCTGAAGGCTAAGATGGTGTGATAAAGCCTTATTATTGTGTTCCCCGCATTCGGCTGATGTGTCGCGAGGGTAAAGCTTACTCTTACCAGGTACCCACTACTGGAACAAACTGCCTCTGCATGTTCGCACTTGTATTAACTATTGCAAATTTAGGAAACGACTTAAAGCCCATCTATTTTAATTTCCTCCCCTCTCGCTGATACTTATGATCTGCTACCACGCCGAGATGCCCCTGGGTGAGGTGTGCACTCTATTAAATTTAAATAACATAACAAAAATAACAAAGAGGGCTTATAATTACAATACTTGAGAAACCTCACTCAACCTGTCTACCCGCTCTCAATTGAAAACTATCACTTATTTAATGTAATAAGGTAACCCAATGTTATACTATGGGAGAGATAAGTTTACAGTAGTGAAAGATGAATTAAAGAGTATTCCACTAACAGGACATGTAAGACCTAAAGGTGCATGTCCAACTCTTTAAATAAACTGCACCCTGCCCTCTGGGATGATTAGAGCATACCTCAGGGTGGGGGTAGCTTATATGTATTAAAAAGGAAGGTTTGAGCTTTGTGAGAGGTTTATCTGGCTAGCTTTAAATGGCAGTTTGAAACTGCGCACACAGACTGCAATGGCAAGCCCGAGACACGTTTAGAAGGGCTACTTAAGCGGGTAGCACAACCAGAGCTGTAGGCCCACCAGTAGCATTTAATTTACAGGACCTGGATACTTGTGGTACCACTCTACCAGGAGCTTACAAGTAGATTAACTGTGACACTTGGGTATAAGCCACTCCCATCATGTTTTAAGGAGACAGCAAAAGCATTTAGCACTGCTTAGCAGTAGTAAAGGGTGAAGACCTGAGACCAGCAAAAACAATATAAGCAAAAATAGGAGGGGTGAAGGCAAAACATTTTGGGGAAGACCACCTTAAGATTGACAGGTTTAATAGTAATCCACAAAAATGTATTTTTAGTCAAAGCCTGTTGTTTTTTTCTATTTGAGCGTGACTAAAATGGTCCGTTTGCATTTTGCAAAAATACCCATGACATTTCTACACAAACACAGAACTTTCTGAGGAATTGGAAACCAAATTTTACTCACTTGAAATAGTCAAATGATAAGAAAGCTTTGTAGGAATACAGTCAACATGATGAGAATTGCATTGCCATTTTACCTATGGCTTGATATCCAATTACTAAATAAAAGTTTTCAATTCATAAGATATTTAACACTGTTTTGAGTTTTTGATTTAACCAATATCTTTTTTCAATGGAAAATATTCTCAAATATTGTACGTCATGAATCAAAGTAATAGAAGGTTTCTTCTACTCCTTATATATTATGGAACAACAATACCTTGTTGCATAGACGTTGATTTGGCTTTACATTTATTTGTCTAACCCAGCCATGGGTTCTATCTTGCTAAGAACTTTTAAACACTCTTGCAACATGACACTCACTGTAGGTTAAGCCAAACTTGGGTCTTTTATCTAGCAGGGCCCTGCCAATAAGGTCAAGGGTCTCATAGATGCCAAACTCTTGAATTGGCAGTATCTGAATGCCATAGCTGCACAACCTCTGTGATGGAGATTTCTTATGAAATCTCATTCCAGAATTCTTCTGCAACTATATTCTCTAACTTTGTAATGTTTGATGCCACATTCCTGGCTATGGCACAGCATTTTTTGCCACAATTGTACATAGTAAAAATGACTGAGTTGCAGTCATAAATGTATTTGGAAGGGGTACACAGTCTGCTTTCTTTGGGGACTTCCCAGTCATTACATGACAGACTGCCGACATGTACCTAATTGTTCGTTTTTCCCTTATTTAAAACTGGTCTGGAAAACAAAGACCTGCACAGTACTTCTATTTAAGTAAACAGCATTGGCACAATCCTTAGCACACTTTTGTATTTTGGAACTTTAACCATTTCCCTGCAGTACTTTGTTATCCAAATCTATTGTGACTGTACAAGTCACGAGTTCCTCAATGAAGACTATAACTGCATCTTCACTGTCCCTTCCAAATTTTGCTTTACCCTTCATCTACTGTAAAACGTGAATATGTTGTGTACCTCCAGCCTCATACTCCGTGTGTCAAACACATCTTAAAATCTTCAAAAGGAGAGTTGGTTCTGTTGTTGCAGAAGAAACACTGCATTTCCCTGAACTGCCTGTAGAATTGACTTGGCACATTCTCAAGTTAGATGGAACAGATCTCTCCTATAGTTTTTTCCTCCATTCCAGAAATGTAGGCTTCAGCTGTCCTCAGGAAATCATGTAGATCACCCCAAGCCTGCACTGCACAGTTCAGAGTGACAATCCATGCTGATTAACACCCGTTTCCTAATGTGCACTTTACATTTCCATAGACTTGATACCAATACGTTTTGGGGACTCTGTGAGTTGTAAAAGTGTATTTGCACAGTAGCAAACATGTTGCTAAAATTAATTACAACTTCTACAAATACATCCCAATGTAACTGGGATGTATATTAGTTCAATAGCACACATAGTACAAAAATGAGTTCCTATCTATAGTAGTGTACCACAGAGTAGCTTAGAGTTTCCCTCTAACACTTGAAAGACAAATTGGAACACATATTCCATGTTCTGATGTATTGTGGTTCTTCAGAATACAATTGGCTCACCTGGTACTTTGTTCCTGAAATTGACACTGGACATTCATCATATTTCACTTCTGTACCTGAATGGAATAATATAGGATAACTTCATGCCTCTAAGCTTTCCTTTTAGACACTTACAAGCTCACCTTCAACTTGCTGCATCTGATATATCTCAGTAGCACCAACCATTCCTTCACTAGCTTGTAAGGGCTGAATGATGTAATGTTCAAATATTTCTCACTGATTTCCTTCCGTTCTGAATTGCAATTTACCTCTTTTTGTGTTCCTCCTGCAGACAACATATATTTTTTGTTGTAATAATTGTGCATTTTCTAGGTCTCGCCTAGGCAGCGCATGTGCTGTCTCTGCAAGACATGCTGTATATAGACTATGGACTTTAAGCACCATCTATCTTTCTAATTGGCTCCTTTTGCTGTCCTTCATAAATGGCTGCTTTACATTGGTTGATATAACCAGTAGTCCCTCCTTTTATAGGTCTTGCATAGGCAGCCCATGCGCTGCCTCGCTGAGGCATCGAGTAATCAGTATTAGTGGTGAAACTCCTCCCACTGCGTTTCTATTCGTTTTCTCGCTTGCCATTGGTTAAATCTGGCATTGCTCTTCTTATCTCGCTCATTGATTGGCTGGTGGTCCGATACGTCACTTCTGTTTTGCTTCCGTTTTGCAAGAAGCAGCACCAACCAACTACAGTTTAGTTCCGCTGCTGGGTTGTTATCTTTTGATTTAGGACTACTTCCTTGTTTTGTACTGCTGCTCTTCCCTGTACTACAAGGCTATCTCAGTGCCCCTGCTCATCAATACCTAATCTCTCTGTGCACCGTCGCTGCTCCTATCAATATGGCTGCAGCTGCGTGTCTTCGTGTCCCTGTTTGTTGCTACCCCTTCTCCGTGTGGTGCACTCCACCACCCTCTCCTGACGCTGCACCTCTCCCCATCAACTGTGTGCTGCACTCACTGCTGGTTTATATGGCTTTTCATTATGGTGAAACACTTGCCCATTTCCCTTCCAGCATTTCATGCAGTATTAAAGCACACAACGTGCCATTAACATGGCATTGCAGGGCTTTGCAGCAGTTGTGCACACAATTACAGGTTATCTTGGGTATCACATGATGCTTTGATTTGCTCACTACATCAAATTACGATAAAAAGTTGTTTTTTAGTTTATTAGGCCCGCATTTCGCTTTGTGTAGATTTCTTATTTGAACGCCCCATTGTTATGTAAGAGCGCTTGTAAAATTCCGTACTGGGACTCGAACCGGCAGAGCGACATTCCAAGCTAAGGAATGTAACTTTTCCTCACTCCTTTCACCTTTAAATGCCATCACTGATCAACATGCACTAGTGAACCATCCCACCCGAAAGGTCAAGGGTCCACTTCTCACGTGTAGCAATCAGAAGTATTTACATTGTACCCAGGGACTCAGCAACAACTACTGGGCTAAAAGAGCTTTAGCCCCGCCCCCTCTCCTCCTCATCAGCTGGGCTGCCAGACTGGAGGTCAGCCTCACTTGAAATAATCCTATGGCCCTTTCAAGTCCATAAAAGTTGCATTTATTGTATCATTGCTTTCTGTTCCTCCTGCGCCCTACTCTCGACCTGGTCAAACTCCTTGCAAAATACCCATATACAAAGGAGATGAAAGACAAAAAAAACCCACAAAAAACGGCACAGGTGCCGTGCAAGCTCTGAGTCCAACCAAAAATAGAAATACAAGCTCTCATGGGTTTGTAAATACATCAACACTGTTTGTCTTTGAAAGTAAACAAATAATATGACATTACAGAGTACATGTTGAGAGGAGTTTGCTTTCTGTACCTAGTGCTTTGAAGAGGTTCGTAGCACAGTTCATGATGTGGTGAATTCTGTCATCAGAGTCTCTTGCTCTCATTGGTGCATATGATATACGTGTTAAAACCGTTGTATCAGTGTGCTAGTTCTGTGATGTCTGCTGTGATCTGGTATGTCTTATTTGATATTCATTTTTTTCTAAAGACAGTGGTCCCCAGACAAAAAATAGTTGAAAGACAATGAATATAGACCCAGTCAGTACTATATTGTAGAAATCTGGCCAGCCGGACAGATATTTAATGTGCAATCAATTCATTATTTACAAAGAGTAAACAAAAAGCAGTTTTAAGTGGGACACAAGCCTATATCCCAAAAAATGTGGGCATTTTAAACAAGCGTATATGGTGTACAAGGTGACGACAACGTTCCGATCCCTCAAGAAAATATTGGGATCATCTTCAGGACATTTTATAAGCATGCCTGTTTACATATGACTTAAATGCCTGGGTCAATGGCCAGGCTGCCTTTGGAGGCAAGATAGAGAATGATCGGCATGGGACCATTTAAATAAAGGTCTGGGTGCAGGTATGAGGGATGACGTACCGGAAGGCTGATACCGGGTAGCAGGGTTCCAAGGTGATGACAGTTCAAGATGGAGCAAGCCACTTGTGCGGACTTGAGTAGGATTCTTGTGCCAGTGTGGTTAGGGAAGATCCAGAATGTATATTTAGCAATGTAATCCAAGCCGCTTCTGCAGTCTTGAGTAGGGCTCTGGAAACATGCGTCTCCAGTCTTCAGTCTGTCACGACATGAGTGTTGCCGGTCTGTTGTGACAGACTGAAGACTGGAGAAGCCAGTGTTATATCGAGTGAACTCGACGCAAAGGAATTGGAGCACTTTACATGAGCATCGGTTACATTATACAAGGACACATTCATTTTTTTGGTTGGTACGGGGAGATTAAGTGATTTGCCCAGAATCACAGGATGTGGACGCGACCCCGAGGCTCGAACCTTGGATTCCCAGCCCCCGCTCCCCCATCAGTAGTGTTAGGAGCATCACCACCCTCACCTCCAATACTAAAGGCATCCCTTTCTTTAAAAAGGTAATTCCCTGACCGACGTGGGCACTACTGCAAGTATCTAGGGGAGGAGTAGCATCTCCTAGCAGGCACCGTGCTGGACACAGTTGTGTGTAGAAATGTTTGAAGCGTTTAGTGTACTGTGTACCTGTAAAAACATCTTTTACAAAAACAAAAACTCGAAAACAGACCTTGCATAAATATCTTTGCACATACATTGACCCTGCATTTAAATCCCTGTCGCGCAGATATCCCAAAATATAAGCATATATCATCCACAAATATAGTGTGCCTTCTTGTTATAATTTCTTGATACGGTGCATCTTGAACCCGAGATTAATTAGATCACCTGGCATAACAAAAAAGGATAACTTCTCTGTGCACACAATTGCATTATTTACAACCAATATCTGCTTCACTTCGTGGCCATGCCTTACATACCTATTTTGGTTGTTGTGGCTAACCCAAATACCTTTGCTTTTTCAGGTTAAAGTATTAGGTTATAGTCCATCTATAAATATTACTGTACTTTTGTAAAAAAAATACGTTCATGCCTTTGTTAAAGTACACTGAATTTTGAAAGGCTGTATTTTAAGTTTGATCCATGCCGCCCAAATCTCTTTGGGAAAGAGTTGAAATGATGGGAGGGTATTTGATCCAAACATCTGGCGTACAACGTTGAATGTTTTTTTTAATTTCTATAAAAACATGTTTGCGTTACGATCTATATAATAGTTACTTAAACTATGAAGATAGTCATAACTAGAATTGTATTATTATGCGTTAGGATTTCTCAATTAGTCTTGTACACACAAACTCTTAAATAACAACGTTATATATGCATTTCATTATTTTGCAATAATGCACAATGTGCTGTTCTCCCGCAAAACGAATTTATAGCTCCCACCTGAGAGCCCGAGTAAGCAGCAGCACTTCCAACAGATGGCCTCCTTTTATGGTGTTTACCAGACAACACAGGGAAAGGCAAATGTATATTTTATTAATATTTTATAGCCTCTCCAGCCGGGGAAGGAGCCACAGGAGTCACATTTCAGTTCGACATCAGGGGTCCTTATTTAAAATGGAGACAGGGTAATTCAGTTACATTTATTTTAAGACTGCAATACAAAACAGTTAACGGTTTCAGTCCATGAAGTCAGATGGAGCAAGGTTCATGCACTGCTTAAACAATTGTGCTTCTAAATCTCCTATGGCTGATCATAACAAGGGAAATGGCGCTCAGCAAGCATAATATTGTTTGTGACAAATAATTTCTCTGCGCTGCTCAGAGGTGGGGAAATTCACCCAACTCCCTAAAAAAATGATCAAAACGATCATCAGTACAAACAAACGTCGTTTAGACTCCTGCACACGTATAAATATAATACACATTGGTCATTTAAAATAAGTGTTCAAAGAAAGGTTTTTCACCAATGAATAGTTTTTTTCCATGTATGTTGTCCAGTTCTTTTATTCTTGGCGGCAAAGCCTTCTTAGCCACAAAGCCAACATGTGTTTCGTCGCTGTCTGGGATACACCTGCGACTTCCTCAGAGCTAAAAAATACAGAACATAATCTCCACTGTAATTTTGCATTCTATCGGTAAAATAAATTTACCTCCAGTATGGTGACATGAGTGCCAAACAAAACATTACTTGTGTTTTACTCTTCTTATTGGTGACATTCATGTGGAAAACCATGTAAAATTGTAGCATTAGCACTCCAATATCTAATCAGAAACGTTGCATTCTCCTTAATGATTTATAATAGTATACTGTTTCATAACATATGCAGTTCCAAATCCAGAGTGTCACCTCGAGGATATGCATGCAGTCTTTTATCGACCTCCACACTTGTTTTTCACACCTTTAATTTCCCAGTTGCTATCCTTACACTTTCACCAACCACTCTATCACTGCTATTCCATTGTTGTAGTGACCTATTCAAAATAATGTACTAATCCATTCACTGTGCTAAAGCTAAAAGACTTACAAATGCCCTAAGACTTACTTTACTACATGAGTACTTGGGTACTGACTGAATAATTACAGTCCAGTAAGGTGAGTGCCAGACTGAATATATAAGTGCTTGAGTGTTAGTGCAGTTAAAGGATTATCACAGACTGCTAAATGTGTCACTACAGTATTGCAAGAACAGTCACAGAGCCTTTCGTAGAAGTATGAGGATAAAGAATGGAAAGTTTAAGATATGAAATACAAGTGTGCAGGTGGATAAAAGAATGCATATATACTAGATAGTGTTTTGAAGCAGTTCATGTCCTAAGGCCTACTTCGCTACATCAGTACTTGGGTACTGACTAAATAATTACAGTTCTGTAAGGAAAGTGTCTAACTGAATTTATAAGTGCTTTAGTGTTAGTGCAGTAAAGGAATTACCACACACTGCTAAATGGGTCACGACAGTACTGCAAGAACACTCGCAGAGTGTTTGGTAGAAGTATAAGGATACAGAGTGAAGAACTCAAGTGTGCAGGTGGATAGAAGAATGCATACATACTGGATAGGGGTTTGAAGCAGTACATGTGCTAAGGCCTACTTCACTGCATCAGTACTTGAGCACTGACTAAATGATTACAGTTCTGTAAAGAGAGTGCCTGACCGAAGTTATAAGTGCTTGAGTGTTAGTGCAGTGAAAAGATTATCACACACTGCTAAATGGGTCACTCCAGAACTGCAAGAACACTAACACAGTGTTTGCTGGAAGTATAACGATACAGAGTGAAGATTTGAAGAAATGAAACACAAGTGTGCAAATAGATAGAATAATGCATATAGACTGGATAGGGGTTTGAAGCACTTTATGTGCTATGGCCTACATCACTGCATCAGTACTTAGATACTGACTAAATTATTACAGTTCTGTAAGTAGAGTGCGTCACTGAATTTATAAGTGCTTGAGTGTTACTGCAGTGAAAGGATTATCACAGACTGCTGAATGGGTCACTATAGTAGTGCAAGAACAGTCACAAAGTGTTTGGTGGAAGAATAAGGATACAGAATGGAGAATTGAAGATGTGAAACACAAGTGTGCAGGTGGATAGATTAATGCATATTTACTGGATAGGGGTTTGAAGCAGTTCATGTGCTAAGGGCTACTTCACTGCATCAGTGCTTGGGTACTGACTAAATGATTACAGTTCTGAAACGAGAATGCCTGACTTAATTTATAAGTGCTTGAGTGTTAGTGCAGTGAAAAGATTATCACAGACTACTAAATTTGTCACTTTAGTACCGCAAGAACAGTCACAGAGTGTTTGATAGAAATATAAAGATACAGAGTGCAAAAAATTGAAGATGTGAAACACAAGTGTGCAGGTTGATAGAAGAATGCATATATACTGGATAGGAGTCTGAAGCACTTTATGTGCTAAGGCCTACTTCACTGCATCACTACTTGGGTACTGACTAAATGATTACAGTTCTGTAAGGAGAGTGCCTGGCTGAATTAATAGGTGATTAAGTGTATGAAGAGAGAGGAGGGGAATGAGGAGAGAGGGGGAATATGAAGAGAGAGGGAGGAAAATGAGGAGAGAGAGGAGAATATAACGAGAGAGAGATGTGTATAAGAAGAGAGGGGTGTGTATGAGGAGAGAGGGGGAAGTAAAAGGAGAGAGAGAGATTGTGGAGAGAGGGGAGAGTATAAGGAGAGAGTAAGTGTATGAGGAGAGAGGCGGGAGCATGAGGAGACAGGGAAGAGTATGAGGAGATGGGGGGAGTATGAGGAGTGAGGAGGGTATGAAAAGAGAGAGGGGAGTATGAGGAAATTAGTGAATATGAGGAAAAGAGGGAGTATGAGGAGAGGGGGGAGTATGAAGGAAAGGAGGAATATGAGGAGAGGGGGGACTATGAGAAAAGAGGGGCCAGTATGAGGAAAGCAGAGGGAGTATGTTGAGAGAGGGGCGAGTATGAGGAGAGAGGGGTGTGTATAAGGAGAGAGGGAGGAGTATGAGGAGAGAGGGGGGAGAATGTGAAGAGAGGATGCAGTATAAGGAGAGAAGAGGTGCATAAGGAGAGAGGGGTAGTATGAGAAAAGAGGAAGGAGTATAAAAAGAGATAAGAGTATGACGAAGGAGGGGGAAGTATGAGGAGAGAGGGGAGTATGAGGAGGGGGGAGTATGAGCAGAGAGGAAGGAGTAAGAGGAGAGAAGGGGGAGTATGAGGAAAGGGGGGAGTATGAAGAGAGAGGGGAGAATGAGGAGAGAGGGGGAATATCAGCAGAGAGGGGAGAGTATGAGGAGAGGGAGGGAAGTATGACGAGAGGCATGGAGTATAAGGAGAGAAGGGGAAGCATGAGGAGAAAGAGGGGTAATGTGAGAAGAAAGGGGGGCATAAGGAGAGAGGGGGAGTATAAGGAGAGAGAAGGGGAGTGCGACGAGAGAGAGAGAGGGGTATATGAAAGAGGAGCGAGTGTGAGGACAGTGGGGGAGTATAAGGAGAGAGGGATATGAATGAGGAGAGAGGGGGAGTATGAGGAGAGAGGAGGGAGAATATGAAGAAAAGGGGAGTATAAAGAGACAGGGGGTGTATGAGGAGAGAGGGGGTAGTATGAGAGGACAGGAAGGAGTATGAGGACATGGGGGAGTATGAGGAGAGGAGGGAATAATAGGAGAGAGGGGAGTATGACGAGAGGGGAGAGTATGAGGGGAGACAGGAAGTATGAAGAGAGGGGGGAGTATAAGGAGAAAAGGGGGATTATAAAGAGAGAGAGAGGAGTATGAAGAGATGGGAGGAGTATGAGGAGTGAGGGGGTATGAAGAGAGAGGGGGATATGAGGAGAGGATGGAATATAAGAACAAGGGGGAGTATGAGGAGAGGGGGAGTATGAGGGGAGAGGGAAGAATGAGGGAAGGGTGTAATATGAGGAAAGAGGGGGGAAGTATGAGGAGAGAGGTGGGACTGTGAGGAGAGAAGGGAGAGTATGTGGAGAGAGGAGCGAATATGATGAGAGAGAGGGAGTATAAGAAGAGAGGGAGTATATGAGAAGAGAGGCGGCAGTATGAGAAAACAGGGAAGACTATGAGGAGATGGGGGAGTATGAGAAGTAAGGAGGATATGAAGAGAGAGAGGGGAGTATGAGGAGAGGGGTGAATATCAGAAAAAGAGGGAGTATGAGGAGAGGGGGGAATATGAAGGAAAGCAGGAGTATGAGGAGAGAGGGGACTAGGAGGACAGAGGGGGCAGTATGAGGAAAGACGAAGGAGTATGTGTAGAGAGGGGCGAGTATGAGAAGAGAGGGGGAGTATAAGGAGAGAGAGATGTGTATAAGGAGAGAGGGGGAGTATGAGGAGAGAGGGGGAGAATGTGGAAAGAGACGAGGTATATGAGCAGAGAGGGGAGAGTATGTGCAAAGAAGGGCGAGTATGAGGAGAATATAAGGAGAGAGGGGGTGTATGAGGAGAGAGGGGGTAGTATGAGGAGACAGGAAGGAGTATCAGGAGATAGGGGAGTATGAGGAGTGAGGGAGGTATGAGGAGAGAGGGGGAAGTATGAGGAAAGTGGGAATATGTGGAGAGGAGAGCCCATGAGGAGAGCGGGGGTATGAGGACAGGGGAGAGTATGAGGAGAGGGGGGAGTATGAGGAGAGAGGGGAGAGTATGAGGAGAGAGAGGGAACTATGAGGAGAGACATTGGACTATGAGGAGAGAAGGGGGATTATGAGGAAAAAGAGGAGGAGTGTGAGGAGAGAGGAGGAGTATAAGGAGAGAGGAGTATGTATGAGGCAATGGGGGAATATTAGGAGAGAGGAGGGAGAATGTGAAAAAAGGGGCGAATAAAATTCCTGAATTTACACAGACGCAGTGTGATTCTAGACAAAAAATATAACACCTTGCATTTTACCAAAACACATTTACTAGTCTACAAATGGTTAAGTGACTGCACATATTCCATGTATATAAGTACTACATTTCAGTGGAAAACCGTGACTCATTATTCAAATACATAAGCAATTTGCTGCATTATTTTTGCCAACATTACATCAAAAAAGTGACACAATAGAACAACAAAAATATCCAAGGGGCTTGTAAATCTGCCGCAGAGTGTATGCAGCAGTGTATGTATACTGACTGGAGAATTGTAGATTTAAAACAGAAGTCTGATTCTACACAAGCAACACTATGAATTACTCTTGAAGGGCTAATATCACTGCACACATTACAGAAATATAACTACTGCATTTTACTGTACAACCATGAGTCATTTAGCAAATACAAAATCAATAACCGGTTTACAATTCTATCAAAACTAGAAAAAAGATAGCTTTATAACCACTTATGTATCTGTAAACACAAAACATACAAAAATGCTTCTCTCAGAACAATTGCTAAATGCACACCGATACACAGTGTGATTCTAGACAAAAAAACACTATTAATTTCTCTTCAGGGGCTAATATGACTGCACACATTAAAGGAATATAATGACTGTTTTTTTCTGTATAACCATGAGTCATTTTGCAAACACAAAAGCAATAACTAGTTTACATTTCCATCAAAACTTCGAAAAAGGATAGACATTAAGCACTTATATCTCCGCAAACACAAAACATACAAAAATGCTTCACTCAGAATAATACCTAAATGATCAAAGACGCACAGTGTAATTCTAGACAAAACATATTACACCTTGCATTTTACAAAAAAACACATTTACTAATCTACAAACGATAAAGTGACTACACACATTCCATGTATATAACTACTACATTTCAATGCATAACCCTGACTCATTTTACAAATACATAAACAATTTGCTGCATTATTATTATTATTTTAGGTTTTTATACAGCGCGTAGTCACCCGAGAGTATCCCAGCGCTAACCTCATGGTCCTGATGGATGAAAGTGCAGGGCATCTGATGGATGAAAATAAAAAAGGCAGAGGTGAAAGTGGTTTAAGGGAAAAGCAAAGTTTTGAGAGATTTCCTGAAGCACAGGAGGCTGGGTTCTGACCTAAGTTTCAGTGGGAGCGCGTTCCATTGTTTCGCTACGTGTACCGAGAAGCGGCGGCCTCCTGTCCGGGACCTTTTCACCCTGGGAACTGCAATAAGGTTTCCATGGTCTGAACGCAGCGCTCTCGTCGGTCTATAAGGTACAATACAATCGTTGAGGATTGGTGGACCTGCGTTGTGAAGTGTCTTGTGAGCCAGGCATAGTGCCTTAAATATCACTCTTTCCCTGATCGGGAGCCAGTGTAGTTTTTTAGTGCGGGTTTGGCTGATGTTCTGGCTGGGGTATTCGTGAGTAGCCTGGCCGCAGCATTTTGGGTTTTCTGTAGTATCTGGAGAGTGGTTTCCGGGGCTCCCAAGTAAATGGCATTGCAGTAGTCCAACCTGGACACAATTAGGCCTTGGATCAGCAGCAGTCGGGACTTGAAAGGGAGTAGGGGGAGCACCTTCCTACATGATCTCAATAGGCCGTAACAAATGCCGGCCGTTTTCCTTGCCTGCGTTCTGAAGGTGAGATCTTTCTCCAACCACACTCCCAGACTCTTGACTTCTGTCTTAGGGGTGGGGGGTCCACCCAGACAGGCGGGCCAGATGTTAGGAGGTAGATTCGGTGTTTTTTGACCTAGGAGAAGAATCTCTGTTTTGGACCCATTTAATTTTAAGGATGAGTCGCTCATCCATTGATGTATAATGGAGAGGCAGTCGTGGAGGTTGGAGGGTTCCTTTTTCGGATGAGAGAGAGTTACCACCAACTGTGTATCGTCAGCATAGCTGACGATGGTGACTCCAAATGGAGAGACCATTATTTGTGCGAACATTGCATAAAAATAGTAACACAATGGCGTCACAAAGACACACAAGAGGCTTGTAAATATGTCCCTGAGAGTTCACAGTAGTATATGTATACTGACTGAAAATTGTAGATTTAAAACAAAAGCCTAATTCTAAACAAGCACCACTATTAACTACTCTACAACTGAAAAAGTGACTGCACACATTCTACATTTTTTAGTACTGCACTTTATTACACAAATCTGACTCACTAAACCCATTAACTTACCAAATGCTTTTATCACAATAGTTATCCAAATGCAGACAAACTCAGAATGTGATTCTACATACTTTAGAAGGATAAACACATTACTCTTACTAAAAACAAAATGCACCACGTACATTCACTTACAAGTTATCAACTCACCTTCCAAATTGATTTGTAGATTAAGAAGAATGCCAGTCACACAGCAGATATTCTTATACAGTATCGCTCTACTTCAGTGTTATTGTAAAACCAAACAATGGCAGACTTTCCCTCTAAATTTACACATATATACATGTTAATAACAAATCAAATTGTGTCACACATTAATTCAAAACCAAACACACATTTCTATTGGTTCAACATTTGAACCCTTTCCAACTGACATAACTTTGAACCCTGCCCCCAACAAATCATGCAAAAGTCAACTGTCCACAGAGGTCAAAAGTTCAGCACACTGTAAAACACTCCTCATCAACAAGTTTACACTCTGCAAAAGATACTTGCTTATAAGTACCAATAAAGAGAAAAGATCTTGTTAAAAACCAACCAACTTATAAACATATAAGCTTGATAGATATCTGTAAAACATATTTTTTTTATTCTTTTTTTCTTGCTTAGGTATGTGTACGGGACGACTTAGGAACCTTGCACCATACGTCGTATGGCCGCGCTTGCTACGAGTATTTAAATTTGACCATAAAAAAGAAAAAACCCCTATCACTAATTTTTATTATCCCCTGGGACCCCATCCCCTGGGGCTCAAATAAAACTTTGGGGACCATAGGGAGAGCCCATATGCACCCACAGTCCCAGACGACTCCCCGCCTCCTTTGGGAGCTGGCATTCCTTTTCGTCAGAGAGAGCAGCTTACATGCTGCTTCCTATAACGAAAAGCAATATGTTTTCCTATTTGGAAGAGAGAGCACGTTAACCTGCTCTCTTTTCCAATTAGGAAAGCAGTTTGCTATGGTAGGGCGGGAACCGTGAGGCTCCCGCCCTACCATAGCAAACTACAGTGTCACAGAAGTAAGCACCCCAGGACACGGCAGGAGCCGGTCCTGGGGAGTGGCAGTCCCCACGGCTACCTCAAGGCTCCGTGAGCCCCCCCCCCCACATATGTAACCTTTACGACCCGGGGGTGGCAGTCCCCGGGGCTCGGGAGGCCTTAGAGACCCCCCTTCAATATAAACTTAAGCCCCAGGGGGTGGCGGTCCCCGGGGCTGGGGGCGGCAGTCTGCCCCCCGCTATAATACAAACTTGAACTTTTTAACCCTTTCCAAATGACATAACTTTATACCCTAACCCCATTCTGCCTTCTGCCTGTTATGATAGAAACACTTCATGAACCACCTAAGTGAGAACACAGGTCAAAGGTTCATCATACATTGTTGCAAATCAAAACACCAAGTGTGCTTGACTTGTAAATATACCAGCTAATCTTATGTTACGTTCTTTTCAACAGTTTTTGTTAACCAATAAAAATAAGGCTTCCAAAAAACAGAAACATACGCCCTAGTTTTCAGTGTGGAATGTTCTCAAACAACCAATAATTTATTTTCTTTTTTCAAAACAGCATGTTATCCACCATTTTAGAAAAAAATTAGCTTTTCAAACTGCCACTTCATTTACAGACACCATCTGAGTGCATCCAGACCTCCCTTCAAGATGCTTGGAGTGTGGATTGTGGGACAAAGCTATATTTTCTGAAGCCAAAGGTACGCAGAACAGAAATAAATTCACAAAGACCTAGGTTTACCAAATGTAGACATTAAATGGATTGGACAGAGAGGGTTAAAGTGGCACCAATTGATGCCATTGGTAAAATCCTTTTTACATCTCCAACACCCTGACCTCATAATTGTGCACTGTGGTGGCAATGACCTAGGCACTTTGACTTGGGTAGGTCTGGAAATGTTTATTAAGGACACCTTAACTGAACTGATGTCACTTTTCCCCCAAACTGCCTTTGCCTATTCTAAAATATGCCAAAGGCAGTAACGGAACTGGTCCAATCAATTTTGTCCACAGATTGAGAAAGCTAAGAATCATGTGAATAAATCTGTTTCTGCTTTTCTCGGAGACTCTAGAATGGGTTCCATTTACAACAACAATCTACGTTTCAATATGCATGACATCTATAGGAGAGATGGTGTACATTTTACAGATGAGGGGAACAGAATCTTGCTCTTGAACTTTAAACTCTGCATCGGAACTTACTTGTAGGTACTAAAATCTCCCAATAAACACAAGGGCTCTTTTTAGAGCCACCCAACATCTAAACACATAAACTTAATAAATATCTGAAAAATATTTTTCTTTTTCTTGCTTAGGTATGCTTACGGGACGACTTAGAAACCTCGCACCAAACGTCGTACTATAATTTTACCGTAAAAAACAAAAAAATGATAGCTGGAGCCGGCATTGCCTTTCATCAGGGAGAGAAGCTTACATGCTGTGCCCCCTGAGGAAAAGCAATCTGCTTTCCTATTTTTCAAATAGGAAAGCAGTTTGCTATGGTAGAACAGGAGCGGCGAGGTTCCCTCCCTACCATAGCAAACTACAGTGTCCCGGGGGTAGGCACCCCAGGACACTGCAGGAGCCGGCCCTGGGGGGTGATGGTCCCCAGGGCTACCACAAGGCTCCAGGAGGGGGGGCGCGCGACCCACCTCACAACATTTAAAAGCCCAGAGGGCTGGGGAGTCCTTCACGGACCCCCTTATTTTCAATATTAGAGCCCCGAGGACGTGGCGATCCTTGGGGCATGTGGGGGGGCTTGAGACCCCCCCAGTTTTTTTTTTTTAAAACAAGCCCCAAGGAGTGGATCATCCCCGGGGCTGCGGAGGGGCCGTAAGCCCCGCCCGTATACGTATATTTTAAGCCCCTGGGGTAGCAGTCCCCGGGGCTCATGGGCCCCTCTAGGTCCCCCATTATAGGTAGGACATTGCCCCTGTTATTTAGCCCCCCCAGGGGGCTAATTAACAATAAAGGGGGCTTCAATTTTTTTTTCATGTGGTACGCGTACCCTATGAGTATCTGTTAAGCCCTGCAGTCACCCTCACAGCATACATGGCCTAAGGCTGAGCTGGGGCATGGAAATCTTGTGCCACAGGGCAATCATATTCATTTCAGCACACTTTTATTTTTTTTATAAATTTTTGTTTTTATTCATGTGTGGAGGTATGGGGGAATTTCATGTTGGTTAGTAGTCCCACACCATTCAGATATTGAACAGCCAGTCTAACATCTAACATCTCATAGTTTACCACCCAGTTCCTAAGAGCAGAGGATTTTATTTTCTCTATGTAAATGAAATGTAATGAGACGCCTCAGAATGCACAATTTGTTTCACGCTGAATTCTCCTTTACATTCCTCAAATACTACTCAGCTTCTATCATTTTAGCATGTTCATCTGTTTACTAAATATGTGTAGCTTCACATCAAGATTATGCCCCATGGTGCATCCATTTCCACTAGTATTATCATTTTGATTCAGCTTTTCTGAGCTCTAGTTCTCCAATTCTTCTCATTGATGATTTGGGAATGTAATTGGTTGCATAGTATTCAAAAACGTTTGTCTGTCATTTATGTTGTTCTCAAACATGCTTAGCTATTGGATCACCACTTGTTGTAACTAGTACTTTCTGATTGCCTGAGACAGTGCACAAGCCAGGCAGAACCTACCACTCCTGTCAGGGTTAGGGCATTGCACTCACTGTATAACCTGCATTCACCCTTTGGTAGCTTGGCACTGAGAAACCAGGATTATCATAGAGGCAACATGTAAAGCATTGGCACATCACTCTCACACAATAACTACACTGAGTGTCATAAAAGAGACTTCACAAGTGGTGTTTGTAAATAAAGATTGTATTCAACAAACACATTAATTAGCACAACATGAAAATCATGTATTTCAGGGCATAAATAATATTTTGAAATATTACTAGTAGTCCTAGAGCCAATAGTGTTAAAATGAGATCAGTAATATGCATACTTGATAAAAATACAATTTTACCCCAGCACCCTTATGCGATGTAAAACTCTGTCAGAAATGGGCCCACACAGGCAAATAACACAACTCAATTCCACACCTTTATACGGTGCACCCCAAGTCACAACAATATCAGGAACATATACAGACAGGAATTATAACACTTTTCAGCAGCAGCGTGGGCTAAGGCCAACAGAGGGAGAACATGGCGGCAGACGGCTGAGCTGCCGTGGTGCTCCGTGATGCGGGCTTCGGCTTACTTTACCCGGTGACTCAGCCTGACTCGACCCGACCTGTGTTAACTAATGAGAGGCACTCGTCGAGATAATACATCGCTTTAAAACACCGCTGTCCGTTTCATTTGTAGAAATGCAAAAACCTGCAGATTCCGAATTGAACTGTATACCTTAGAAGCGGGAGTCTTTCCACCGTGTCCATGCCCTGCTGCAGCAGCCGCGTAACTGCGGCGGTCTTCCAGGTTTCGGCATCGGCGTCCGAGGTTGGTGATTACGGTACGGCGGCAAATCTCTTTGACCCGGCGTCTGTGCTCAATGCCGCGGTAATTTCCTTTGATGTTGTTGGAGTCGGCAGAGGTGAGGAGACGCTGCACGCTATTTTGAGGAGCAAGCTTCCTCCGGTGATACTGCGGCGGTGGTCTGCAGCAGCCCTGGAGCTGAGGAGGGGGAGGAGAGCCCAAAACTTGGTGAGAGTTTCTTGTGGCATTTCCAACAGAAGTTGTAAGTTGTCAGCGTCAGTGCCTTCTGGGAGAGTGGCTTCCGAAGCGGTGGAAGGGTGTTTCAGCAGCGGTACGGGGGACCCCCAAGAGCTGGGCAGCCTAGAATTGAGTTCTCCCACTCAGATTAAGACTAGGTCTAAGGGGCAAGGTGGTAAGAGAGGTGGGAAAGTGCTAGCAACCTCCTCAATTAAGGAACCAGCACTGAAGGAAAGTGGATCTTCTTTTTTAACAACAGAGGTGAAGAGTAAGGGCACTCGCTCAAACACTGCTAAACTAAAGGCTAAAACCAAGGCAAATACTAAGAGCGTCACTGTTACAGAACTACGTTCTAAAATTACACCATCATTGCGCTCATATTTTAAGGCTTTGCCGCAAGTGTTACGCCTTTCTAAGAACCAGGAAATGGCAGCCCTCAACGATGCCATATATGCTGGCCCATCGCTTGCAATGGAACATGATGCTGCTTCTGACTCTCTCCCTACATTGTGCTCGTTTTCGGCACCATCTACTGATCCAGATTTGGGCACAACTACCCTCCTGCCCTCAGCATATGAAGGTGTTGTACCTACAACGCCTACAGTGCCCGTAAAGCCTCAAACTGAATTCCCGACTGGTATTTTAGACTCTCTAGGAAAATGGAGTGTATTACCTGCAGTAAACAGTTTATCATCAGCCTCGAATCTGGTTGAAGAGGGGATGAATATGAATATGAGCAGCGCCGGAAGCCCAAGGGGTGGTAAAGGTCCTGATTGGCAAGAAAAGATGGTGCTGGAGCCTCCCGTTACGATTTTTGCTGGACCTATAGAGGAGTTGGTAGCTGGAACAAGAGGCGAATACCCCATAGTAAACAAAGTTGGAAATGAGCTCCCATTGCAGACTCCTGCACAGAGTGCTTCTGCTAGTTTAACACAAATAGATACAGCAGTTGGCATCACAGCAGAGTCATTGATGGCAATGTTTTCTGCACTTTCCAAAGATATAAAGAGGGGGTTTGAGGAGTCCTCGGATAATCAAGCGGAGATGAGGAGTTATTACCAGTCCCTTGATACCAAACTAGAGGGTCTGGCGTCAAGAACAGGCACACTAGAAGAGAATATGGGAGCATTGTCACTGCATGTAGACCAAGCTGAAGAGGACATAGTGAAGTTAAAGAGAGAGGACCAAACCCTTCAGGACAGGATGGAGGTGTTAGAGAATAATGCCAGACGCAGTAACATACGGGTCCTCAATGTGCCTGAAGGATCTGAGGGTTCTGAAATTAAACAGTTCATGGTCCAGCTTTTGAAGGATTCACTAAGCCTAGGATGCTCAATAGAGGAGCTCACCACTGACATCCAACGGGTGCACAGAGAACCCTTTAAACATAATCCACAAAGGACTAAACCTCGTAAGATCCTGATTAACTTTCAGACATATGCCCTCAAGGAACAAATTCTCAATCAAGCCCTTAAGCAGAAATCTCTAGCAGGGAAGGGATTCTCTTTTCAAATAAGATCAGACCTAGCCAGGGTCACACTTGAGAGACAGTGGGAACTAGGTAGGCGCTTAGATGCTTTCAGGAGGGTGGGCGCTACAGCGAAGATAACATTTCCCGCAGCACTAAAAGTTATGCATAATAATAAGATGTATAACATTAGGTCAGTGCAGGCAGCGGATGAACTTTTGTTGGAGCTGGGTAATAGGGCTTCTGCACTGTAGGGGAGAATGGGTTTTAAAGGGCCCTTAGTAATGCAACCTGTGTTGTCTCCCTTCTTTGTTTAAGAATATAGTTAAAGGTTTTGCTGCTTGAAAAAAAAAAAAGAGAGAGTAAAGCGGAAAAAAGGGGAAAAAAAGATGGAAAAATATGATATGGCAATTATACATATATATGCACTCAATGAGAAACATAAAAAAAAGAAAATATAAAAAATAAATAAGTGAGGATAACTTTTGGTCATTCTATTACTTTTATCCTTCTATACCTTCTAGCACGTAAAATAGGCTGCAATGGCCTTCACACACAGGGTTGGGCCCCAGTTTAGGTTGGGACCGGGTGGGTGAGTCAAGGTCCGTAGGGGGTGCCATCTACTGGATTTGATCCGGTTAGATACATCTAGGGTTCTCCATGGGAGGGGGGTGGGAAGGGGTGGGGAGCTCGGGTGGGGGGGGTTAAAAGTAAAAATAGTTCTCATTTGTCACTTTAATACGTCGTTCTATGAAGTTCAGTGGGCATTGTATGGCCTGGAGATGAGTCTGTTCTGGTTAGAGCCCTGTTTAAAGTGGTATATCGGTATTCCCGGCTCTCAGCACTATTATATGGTAAGAACTTGGCTGATCTTTTTTTTTCTTCGTTGGAGATGGCTAATCTAAAGATATGTTCCTGGAACATAAATGGCCTGCGGACTAAACCCAGAGCTAGAAAATTGTTCCAGCATCTTCGGGATATGGATGTGCAGGTTATTCTGCTCCAGGAAACTCACCTGACCCAAGCTGAGCTAGCTGTTTGGGTGAAGAAAAATAGGTGGATTGACTTTGCGGTTTCCATCTCCCAAAGTACAAATACAAGGGCAGTTTCCTTGATTTTTAAAAAACAGCTAAAGGCAAGATTGTTAAACTCCATGGCTGACCCAGGGGGCAGATGGGGCATTGCATTAGTAAACATCTTGGGGGTTCAATTTACTTTTGTGGGGTACTATGGCCCGAATCAAGATGACCCCTCAGTATTAGAGACCATCTTTTTTCACCTTTTATCTTTCCCTGAGCCAGTAATATTCGCAGGTGATTTTAACATCGTACTTGATCCAATTTTGGACAAGTCCCCAAACAATAGGTCCCGCAACCCCTCTAAATCTAGGTCTTTTTTGCTTAGCTCGATGAAGCAGTTTGGGTATGTGGACGTTTGGAGGGAAAGGTCTGGGACTCAGCAGGGGGTCTCCTTTAGAAACTATAAATATCATCATCAATCTCGGATTGATTTCGTACTGGTCAGCCAGAGTTTAGTGGCCGGCGTTAAAGATATCCATTATCTACCCATACATTTATCTGATCATGCGGCCGTGGTATTGGATTTGTTAGTAGCTCCCAATGCTTCATGTAGGAGATGGACATTTGATTGTTCCCTGCTCTCCCACCCCGATGACATCTTATCTCTTAAAACGGAGGTCCGGCATTTTCTTAAGGAGAATGTTGGGTCAGTTGACAATGGTATTGTCTGGGATTCCCTAAAGGCATTTTTACGAGGCCTTATCACCGCTAAGGTGTCCTATAGAAGGAGGGAATATAGGGAGGCCGTTGCTTCGGTTGAAGCAAACATAGCTAATGTTCAATATGATATTGATACCAATGGGGCCTCTTCGGCAACTCTCTTATCAAATTTACAAAATAAGCTTCTCTCCCTAAAGGGGCAATTAACCTCAATTTTAAACCAGCGTGTTCAAGAAAGATGGGACTAAGATCGCCCATTTTGAATACGGTGAGGGCGCAGGGAAATTATTAGCCTGGAAATCCAAAACCGATCAAATCCGTAACAACATAGATTTGATCACGGTTAACAATATCCCAAGATCATCAGACATGGATATAAGACTGGCTTTTAGAGACTTTTTCCAGGAAATTTTTCATGAAGACAAAATAACTGAACCTGACCAAATTAGGAAATGGCTGAATCAAATAGCTTTGCCGACTCTATCGAGTGAACAGAGTGAATATATGGATAGTATAATCTCAGAGGGGGAAGTTGAAAAAGCCGTTCAATATGCAAAAAAAGGGAAGGCTGCAGGACCGGATGGTCTACCAGCAGAAATCTATAGAGCATTAGTGCAAGAAAGAGCCCCCTTTTTGACAATTTTATTTAATCAAATACTACAAGACGGTATGCGCCCTCCATTATCTTGGGATAACGCCTCTATAACCCTAATCCTAAAGCCTGGAAAGGCGCCTTCCGCATGTGGGTCGTATAGACCCATATCAATTCTGAATGTGGATTATAAGATCTTTACCACAATATTTGCTAAGAGGCTGGCAACGGTGGCTCCTGAAATCCTTCATTTAGACCAGAAAGGGTTCGTGAAGGGACGACAATTATACGAATTAACTTATGATTTAATAGGGGCAATAGATATGGCCTCTCTAGAGTCCCTCCCCTTGGCGGTCCTCATGCTGGACGCAACCAAGGCCTTTGACAGGGTGAAGTGGGTTTACCTGTCGGAGGCCTTAGCGAAGTTCAGCGTGGGTGAAAAAATGCGGAGAGCAATTAACCTCTTATACCGGAATCCGACTGCTTGTATTTTGGTAAATGGCATTCTATCTGAGCCTTTGAACATCTCGAGAGGTACTAGGCAGGGCTGCCCTCTCTCCCCACTCTTGTTCGATCTGTACATTGAACCATTTGCTCAGAGCTTAAGGGAGAACGTTAACATCAGACCGTTCATGTATAAGGGGTGGGAGAGAAAGGTGGCCCTATGCGCCGATGATATTCTGGTATACACCTCAGAGGTACACACCGCGCTTCCAGTAGTTTTAAAGCTGGCCTCGGAGTTTGGAGAAATCTCTGGGTATGAGATAAACCCTGACAAAACAGAGATGTTGACTTGGAACGTAGATCAGATTCCAGCAGATATCACTATACGCCCGGGGAATAAGTTGAGATACCTGGGTATTAACATCATCAAAGATATCAATCAGATAGCCAAGATAAATTTTGTTGCTGTAGATAAGGAATGCCGTAAACTATTAATGTCATGGGCACAACTTCCCTTATCATTTTTGGGAAGGGTTAATTTAATTAAAATGTCTATTTTACCTAAGGTTTCTTTTCTTTTTAACACAATTCCGTTATATTTTGATCCCTTATTAATAAATAAATTACAATCGGATATTAACTCCTTTATCTGGAGTAACCGCCTTTCGAGGATCTCCTGGAAAAAGCTTAGGAGGCACAGAGAAAAAGGTGGAATCGCGGCCCCAGACTTCCAATTATATGCATGGGCATTTCAATTATCACATGTCAGAGTGCTTCTTAAAAATCCATCAGGGTATGGGGCCGGTTCTTTGTATTCCACCCTTCTCACAGGTGAAGGGGTTAGCCATTCAGGGTTTTTGTTTAAGTTTGGGGCCCCCAAGTTTTTAAAAAAAATTAAGTTGAAGATCTTGCAAAGAATGGCCAAAATGTGGGCACAGTTAACTAAAACCATTAAGGTAGGGTATTACAACAGTAGGACTCCACTGTGGGATCTCCCTGAGACCCCCACCTGGTTGAGAGACAGTCTAGCGACACCAATTAAGGAAGCTGGATTGGCTGTTTGGGGGGATTTGTTCACAGAAGGAGAGCTGCTTCCGTGGGAGTGTCTTAGAAACATCAATGGCATAAACTTCGCTAGATTTATATATTTGCAAATAGCGAGCTGGTCCCACGCATATGCTTCCCGTATAACGCGTGGAAATAAATTCCCCATAGGAGGTTACAGCCAATTAATATCATCCTTGGTTGATAAACCTCCCGCTAAAAAGGAAATTTCAGTATGGTACAACCTGATCATGGAGGAAAGGGATGGAGCTTTCTCATTACCAGAGGACCTTTGGTCATCAACCATAATGGGGCGTAATTTACAAACACTCTGGAGCCTATCCTGTGGAATGTTGTGGGATGTAGTGAAACCATCTTGGCTCTGTAGAAATCACATCTTTACTATTCACAGGGCCTACTACTCTCCATTAAGGCTTTCGAAATTTACACAGGGGAGCCAGGTAGCATGCCCTAAATGTGGTGAGGTAGCTGTTTCGGACTGTCATATGTTTTTTGAGTGTCCCGTTTTGTCAACTTTTTGGGAGGACATAAAAAGAACTTTGTCTCTATCCTTGAACTCGAACATAGTCCTCGATCTCCCGCTGATCATCTTTGGCATTATGGAGGGTCTCCAAAACTCAGAGAAGAAGCTCGTTTTCTATTCTATCTTGCTTGCTAGGAGGGAGATATGCAGAAGATGGAAAGACTCTTTGCCCCCTACAATAGAAGACTGGTACTCCTCGATTCTATCTGTCTACAGATTAGACCTGGGTAGGTCTAGTAACTCAAATAAAAAGGCGTTTTGGTATCTACTAAATTGGGCACATTGAGTTTCCGGGTTTTTTTTTTTTTTCTTTGCCCGGGTCCTATGATTAAGCCACTTAGATATACCCCAGGGCCTGGCATTGTTGTGGAATCTTCCACTTTTTGGTTGGTTTTCGTTTGGTGAAATAAAGTTGGTTGAGTAGGAGGAGCTGAGGGCTAAGTATCGAAAGTTAAGTCTGAACCCCACCAGCTAAAATATCGGCTGAGACAGCACCCCGCTCGTATACCACTCGACTTCATCATTGAAACAAGTCATTGTGGCAAATGAGGACAAAAAAAAACAGGAAAAAAAACGAAAATCATGTATTTCAGGGCATAAATAATATTTTGAAATATTACTAGTAGTCCTAGAGCCAATAGTGTTAAAATGAGATCAGTAATATGCATACTTGATAAAAATACAATTTGACCCCAGCACCCTTATGCGATGTAAAACACTGTCAGAAATGGGCCCACACAGGCAAATAACACAACTCAATTCCACACCTTTATACGGTGCACCCCAAGTCACAACAATATCAGGAACATATACACACAGGAATTATAACACTTTTCAGCAGCACCGTGGGCTAAGGCCACACAGGAAAAACCAATGTCAAAACCGAGTATTCATTATGTGATGAATAAAAACAGTAAAACAACACCTGTACGCGGTGCAACTATTGGCCGGCTGTTCTCATGTAGCACACTCTCGCAAACTCACACAGTACTGTACTGGTGCAAAGGATATCAGTAAGTCTGTATGAAGCACCCACACACACACTCTGCACCGTAACACAGTCCAAATGATATCCAGCAGGTAATATGAATGCAGACCCTGTGGCACAATCCCTCCCACACCTCTAAGTTACCCCCCACTACTCTGCCTATAGGTTAGAGTCAAAGACGGTCACCCCCTTACTATACTGGTTTAAGGCTGGAGTCACACTTATTCAGGGACCCAGGAGAGCAGGCTGGAGTAACTATCAGGGTAATCAGATAGCAATCTGGAAATGAGGTACAACCTCTGGTGTACGATGATCGGAGTCGCACAAGACAATCCGGTTTAAATCAACCCACAGTCGGGTTTGCCGTACCTCCCTCGATTGAGGCACAATGTCTGGTGCACAATGGTATGGGTAACACCAGACAATCCGATTACACTCAACATACAGTCAGGTTCGCCGTACCTCCCTTAAATGAGGCACAACATGTGGTGCACAATGATGCAAGTCACACCAGACAATCATGTCCCACACACACATTTGCAAATTCAATAGTACTGCCCGAGGTAGAATGAGGCACTACTATAGATATGCCCCCCTCTCAGGGTCACAACTTGTGAATTGGACACAGCAAGCAATGTGCATGCAGTCAGTGTGTTGCACAAGAGAGATGTGGCACAGATGATGAAACAGGCCATGCTGAGTCTTGCATCCGGTGAATCCACTCACCACCAATAAAACGCGTGTGAGTGCTGAGGTCCACAATGTAGGGGCCACACTCCTTAGATGTAGGCACAGTGCAGGGGCACCGCACAAGGCAAACCGGTCTCCAAGCACAATACTCTGTCCCACGCTCACACTGCGCTGCAGTCAAGATCCAACAGTTGAAGTAGGCACTTGAGAGGGCACCGCTTTCCAGGTTAAGCACTTAGACAATGTAGGTCCCCCATGGGAGATTTTTCATGTCCCTCAGAACTCCACAAGAACAGGGGACAAGCCAACAAGCCCTTGGACAGCACATATCTGGGTGCCATACAGCAGCTGGTAGTCAGCCTAGGCCCGTCACTATTCAGGCAGGGTGCACAGACCCTTCCAATAGCAGTCTCTTCCTTATGCGCAACAGTCTCCTCAGGCAGTGTGCACCACACAGTTCAGGATGTATGTTCCCACATCCCCACAAGTGTATCTCTGTCCTGCTGAAGTTTGCCACAAGTAGTTATACTTTAGTGTGCCTTCAAAGTACGGGGTGGTTCAGAGGGTTCATGTTGAACCCCAGATGTCTCCCCTAAATTCCAGTGCTGCCTACCATGAGGCCTTGGAATGCAGATCTTAATCTTTAGTGGGGCCACGATCTGGCATCCCAGAGGCAAAATGACAAAACCTCCCCCCCCCCAATCTATCCACCAAGTCCTCAAATAGCAGAGGTCTGTGATTCCAGTTGCAAATCTAATGTTTATGGCTGTCTCTGACGAATGCACTGAAGTGCTCCCCCCAGACTCCAGTGTGGGCTGGAGTCAAAATAAAAGGCACAAAAAAGATTTTAGCTGAGAGGAATGCCCACTTTCTAGAAGTGGCATTTTTAAGCTATTGATGTCAAATCCACCTTTACCACAAGGGAAGATTTGTCATTGTAATTCCAATGGCAGTAAAGAACATGAGGCTGCTCCACTGTAAGCTACCACTTCAGCTTAAAGTAATCTCAGCAATTCCCAAATGTTAGCCTATGGGGATAGCAGACTTCAAAGGCAGTGAAAACACACATAGAGGTTCTTCACTACCTGGGCAGGAAATACACATTTGTACCTGCCTTTAACCAATCAATTGCTCCAGACACCCCCAGGGCTCACCCTAGGGGTGATGTAGTGTTAGCGAAAGGCCCCCTTAGCATTGGCTAATGATTTAAATACCCAACCTTAGCTTAAGTACACATGCAAACACGCAGGCCCGTAATGGTAGGCATTAGAAATGTTTTAAAATGGCACACAAGTACCACTTCCTAACAAGTGTAGGAATGGCATGCACCCTCTCACACTGCATTAAAGTGAGAGAGTGACCAGAGTCTCTAAGGCCATAAAAAGAGAATCAGCAAAACCCATGAGAAAAAGCGAAATGTTTAAGGAAACACAATCTCAAGAGTATAGGGTCTAACAGTACTGTTAACTGCTCTTATTGCTAATAGGTGCTGGAAGGCCATCACTTTAAAATGTTTGGTTGTACTTCCAATGCATTTCTTTCAACATGGATATTCCAGCACATAAATGACATAATCAGTATTGCATGTGATCCCTTCATTTATCATTCTCCTTTTTCCATCCAAACGTTGTGTATTCCTTTATATTCTTGCCATGGTCACAAGCTTTCCATATTCACATTTTCTTAAGCTGTTGTTTACCTATGGCTAATTACCCCTTACTACCATAACCATATGGCAACCTTCTCTTCTTCCACCCCCTTTTTGTTGGATTCTTCTATTTACCATCTGTAAGTAGATATCCATAAAAAAGCACTAACAGTTGAGATCCCACAGTCTTCTATTTACTGTCAATAGATATCTATAAAAAGCACTAACAGTTGAGATCCCAAAACTACTGCTTGTGCTTTTTAAACACTTCTGTGTTAATACTATATACCTCACTAAGCAACTAACATTTCTTGTGACGAATCGTTTTTTTCCCCGAATTCTCTAATTTGTAATGCGTCTTTGCCGCTCTAGTCCTAACCAACACTTCCGCGTTCAGTGCGCGGAATGTTTGTTTAGGTCACTAGGCAACCAACATCCCTTGTGACCGATCGTCATTGCCTCCAGAGCGCTCCGATTGGCAGCGCGAGTCTGACGACGTGCCTGGTCACGAAACCACGCCCACCCGGAAGCAAGCACCGCCTCGCCACTTTGCTTTTAATCAGTGAACCGAGCCCGCTTCAGCATCGTCGGGGTCCGGTTCGTGGGCGACGTAGGTAGACTGCGAGTGCTAAGCGTCAAGGGCGTAAGTGGAAACCAGCTACCAGTCCCAAGCTAAGTACAGATCTCGCTCCGTTTTACTAAGGGGCTTTACATTGTTCTTATGCCTTTTCCTTTCTCCTATGATTTGCCATTCGACAGGGTGTGCCGAATACGCTTCCACCCCCCTCCTGAGACCCATGGTGTTCATTCCTAACACCCACAAAGTGAGACATTTTTAACTTGATTGCGATCTTTTTTAACATTTATATTGATCGCTTAGTTGACGATCTTCTGTGAAGATTTTCTCCTTTTTATCCCTTAGTCACTACTAGTCTGTACCACGAATAGTACACCGCACCTCTCATAGCTCATTTGAACCCGGGGCTAATAGGTGGTGTTAACCATAGCGCTATTCGACCACAGCTAGAATGATTTTCACCTTTGGAGCACGATATTTACGATATTTACAATAACAACCAGGAGAAATTCTAAGTGTTTGTTCTGTCCTACTTGTATGTCTCTGTCCTTTTATCTTCCAGGTGCAGAAACGATAAGTAGAAGCCTCCTAAACCAGGAGTAATTAGGAATAGTTCAATCATTCCTAATTTTTTTGCACTTTTTCACTTTTATTTAAATTTTCACACTCACGTCCCTAGGTAAGGGTGGGCTTTAGAGTGCCCATACCGCCAGGGTTTATCACACACAGTCCTGATGAATTGCCGGGTAAATTAACACCGTTTCGATGGCAAGAAACATGTCGACTACCCTTTAGGAACCCACCACTCAATTAAAGTGGACTGTTTCCTCACATATTTTAATATCTTTTGTCTTTAGTGATCATTTAATAAAATTATTACCTCAGATACACTACTGACCATTTTAATACCCCCATCATTCACTAGCTCACATTTGCTCTCAACACGCCCTAAACTCACCATCCCGCTCCGCAGTAAACCTGGCGTTGCAGCACACCAAAGAGACACTCGGTCTCTTTGGTGGGGCCCGATGATGAAGCATGTCATCACTAGGTGGTGAGTGAGGGCTTTCTTCAACATCCCAGTGTGGTTGTTTTTTGTGCTCCCTAGAACGGCTTAGCCTTCTCCATAGACACTCTTCTTTTGATTATTGATTACTGACCGGGGAACAAGAGTGTCAGTGTACTCTCCCTACCTCTCTCCTTGTTACTCATAACGATTTAAATAGCCAACCTTAGCTTAAGTACACATGCAAACACGCAGGCCCGTAATGGTAGGCATTAGAAATGTTTTAAAATGGCACACAAGTACCACTTCCTAACAAGTGTAGGAATGGCATGCACCCTCTCACACTGCATTAAAGTGAGAGAGTGACCAGAGTCTCTAAGGCCATAAAAAGAGAATCAGCAAAACCCATGAGAAAAAGCGAAATGTTTAAGGAAACACAATCTCAAGAGTATAGGGTCTAACAGTACTGTTAACTGCTCTTATTGCTAATAGGTGCTGGAAGGACATCACTTTAAAATGTTTGGTTGTACTTCCAATGCATTTCTTTCAACATGGATATTCCAGCACATAAATGACATAATCAGTATTGCATGTGATCCCTTCATTTATCATTCTCCTTTTTCCATCCAAACGTTGTGTATTCCTTTATATTCTTGCCATGGTCACAAGCTTTCCATATTCACATTTTCTTAAGCTGTTACTGTTATCTATTAACCCTTTCTGTATTGTGTTTTTTCTTGTTGGAACCAAGTTATTGCTGCTCAAAATATATCCAAGTGATGATGTTTTATTTGTATATGTCACATTTTGATTGAGGCATACCAGTTGAATTTAGATCTTCATCTAACCTCAATATGCACCAATTGTACTCGTTATTGGTTATTCTAGTCCTGATACAGGGTACCCTCTTTTGTAGAACCTCGTTATCATTTTTTTGACCTCTTGGTCAAATCTTTATCTGTGGAGCAGATTATTAGTGCTCGTAGCATTTCTTCAGATGGTGTGTTCCTGTTATGGCCTCTGGATGGCTACTGTTGGGATTTAGTATGCCTATTACCCGTAGTTAGTTTCTAGTGAATTTTGTGGTACAGTTCCCCATCTCCCAGGTACAGTGTGACATCCAAGTAATCAATTTTCTGCTGTTTATAGAAGTGATTAGTCTGTTGTTATATTTATTTGTATTTCATTTATTGATGAAAGATACCAGAATTGATTGCTCGCCATCATAGCTGAGGATTGGAACAGATCATCTATAAACTTTGTCTGAAGGACTTTACAGGTCAGGATGGCCTAATTTTCATCCATCAAGGCAATTACTTTTCCCCACCAACCCATCACAATATTGCCACATTTTGAAAAACATTAAGTCCCTATAGCAGTTCCCTGCCTCTGCATATATCAAGAATGATAGAAGGTGCAGATATTATTTGTCAAACAGTATTTGAGCATTTCCAATAACATGCTGGTAAGTTTTAGATTACTGGGTGAATATGCCTTTAAGAGGTATCTGCATGCAACCAACATTTCTCATGATTCAAGGTAGTGTAAAAGGTCACCTCATTTAAAGTCACCATAATGTCACAGCTCTTACAGGGAATTATATTAATTTTTAGAAGAAAGTCTGAGAAATTCTGATTTAACTCTGACTCTATATTGCTTACACTGCCCCTCGTTCTCTGTGTGCATGCCTCTGCCATCTCCCTCTCTGGTCCATTGTGCTTCCAGTGCATCTGTGCTGCTACTGCACTCAGTTGGTGCCCTGCCTTCCTCCCCCTTGTTTCCCATGTGCATGTCCCTGCTCCCTCCTTCCCAGTAGGTTGTGCTGCCACTGTCCTCTGTTGCAGCCTCTGTCCCCTCCTTCCACGTCCCCTTCTTTGACTCCCTCCCTGGTCTGTTATGCCACCACTGACACTCAGCGCCCACTTCACTCCATTAGTTCCCCTACCTTCCTCCCCCTCATTTTCCATGTACATGTCTCTGCCCCCTACCTCCCTGGCCCGCTATGCCACTGCATCTCTGCTGACACTGTCCAATGTTGCTGCTTACTATCCCCGTTCTTCATGTGCATGCCTCTGTTGGCTCCCACCCTGGACCACTGTGACTCCACTTCCTCTCTACAGTTCTCCGAGTTCTCCATGTGTATGCCCTCGTCCCCTCCTTCCTTGGTCAGCTGTGCTGCCACTGCCTCTGTTCTGTCCCTGCCCTTCATTGCTGCCTCTGCCCCTGCAGGCCGGGTATATTTTTTAAAGCATTTTATTGTACAGCCACAGTACCAGTGCCAGTTCAGAGTCACTGCAACAAACCATGCTGGGTATCGTGGTACCAGCTATCTGGTACTGTATTACCCGCCGCCCAACAATCTTTTGTATAGGGGTGGTTTAATAGAACAAGGGTCCCACAAACATCCCTCATGGAACGGTGTATCAGGTGTGCCCACCCGGTTAGCTTAAAATTCTGAACTCGGAGACCAGTAGATAGATAGATAGACAGACAGACAGACAGACGGACGGACGGACGGACAGACGGACGGACGGATGGACGGACTGATTGTGCTGCTGACTGTGAGCGGTCGCCACCACCCATGTTGGAGAATCACTCTGAATAACCTCCTAGCGACTGAAAATCACACTAGGGGATGCCAAATCTCGTTTGCGGACTTACCATTTGCAAGCTGAGTGGGAGAAAAGACTCTACCACGCAGCAGTTGGCAAAATTTAGCCAGGACTGTGTAGCCAAAATTCCCATATTTCCACTGTCGAAGCAAAATATATCGCCGATCCCTAGTTTATTGCACCGCAAATAGTTGGCTATAAGTGGCGCTAGACTTACTTCAAGGCTGTGCTGGAGTACATTTAAGACTCTTTTGAAACTGTAAGGGCTGCAGGCCCATCAGAAATGTATGTTATGAATTGCAATGGGCAAACACTTTTGTGGGTGTTATCTGTGCAGTAGCCACTCCTTAATTTTCCCTTAACTATTCCTCTATTTTCCTACCACTCACCTTGGTCTTTCCCACACTTACAACAAAGTCGTATACTTACATGTACAGAGATCTCCACACAGAAAAGGTAGGAGAGGCACAGGTCTCCTACAGTAAGTTTGTGAATTTTATTTTGTAGCATATGAGTAATACTACTGTATTACTACTTGACATACTTTATAAGCTACAACATTTACTGCGTGGCCACTATTGCAATCGGTTTGTGGAATTTAGGGCCATATGTATCAAGCACTTATGCGTTCGCAATTGCCGAAATGCGCAGAATTTCGGCGTTTGCGAACGCATTAGTGAAAAATGGTATGTATCAAAGAAAGCTGCGTGCAAAATAAAGAATCGCAATATTTGCGATTCCTTATTTTGCGATTGCATTTAAGGAATCTCAAATTTTGCGATTCCTTAAATGCAATGTATGAAGCATAAAAAAATGCTAATTGGCCTTAAGGAATCGCAAATTACCACCAACTTCAAGTTGGTGGTAATTTGCAAATTCCTTGAAAAATGCACTTTTTTGCATTTTTCAAAGTCGAATGTGAGGCACATACAAGCCCTTAGGGCATGTATGTGCTCCACATGTGCACCCATGCTGATTTCAGGGGTGCAACAGGGTGTCCTTTGGCCACCCCTGCACCCTTGAAATTATTCTCAATTTGCGATTCTCAAATTGCTAATCGCAAATAGAGAATAACTTCCCATTCATTCCTATGGGCCTCCTGGCCCATAGAAATGAATGGGAAAGTATTCCTTAATTGTGATTCGCAATTTGCTAATCGCAATTAAGGAATGCTAAGAAATCGCAAAAAAATTGCAATTTTGTACATACATCTCTATTTGCGATTCTCAAATAGCGATTTCTAAAAAATCGCTGTTTGAGAATCGCAAATCAGGTTGATGATGCATATGGCCCTTAGTGCTTGATAACGCAGTAAACAACGATCAGATGTTCTGTTTCAGAAAGTGCTAAAACGGATTCATTCGCCATGAACCTGTTTACCTGTTCATTGACATATTTTTCAGTTATTCACAGAGTGCAATAACCTTAAGTTGGACGTAAGAAATGCATGTGCTTTTGACCTTTTATCTGTCATTGGACGTTGTATACCTTAATTGTCAAAGATAATGTTAATCAGTTCTTAGAATTGCCGTATTAGGAATATATATGGAAAAAATGGTATGACAGAAACCAATTTCTTTACGGTTATTTTGCTGACGCATCCTTTACTTGTTTGCAACTCTTAATCACTTTTTTTTCACATACATTGTATATTGAAATCAATGATTGTTTCTAGCTCACCGACTAGTTATTAGTAACCGGACTACCTCACAATAACTTCTGAAAGGTGTCTTTAATTCCTAGGTTTAATATGGCTCTTGCACCGTGCTTAATAAACATAATGTAATCTATGCCTACTTTAAAGGGTTTTGAGCCAACTCCTTGAATACTTATCTTCGTTTGCTCCAGAACAATCAGTCATTGCCTTGATTCAGTGTCATCACGTCACTCCACGTAACAGGCCAGTCTTATGCTTTTTCTGTTGTCTGTTTCGGTGGATCTTTCCACCTCCTTTCGAATTTCTGAGGGATTGTTTTAAAGTCATTTAGCAGATCGGTAGAGATGCGGTAGCATTGGTGACAAAATTATCTGAGAAAACCATAGGCAGGAAAAAAGGTTTTCTTAATTTTGTGCGCTATTCATTTTTTCAGATACATTTCCCTTCGCTGGCTCCCCAAATCATAAACAATCTTTTCGAAAGGACACTGCCAAGGTCAGACCCATTGACTTCCCGAGTGGCTGTTTAAGCAGTTTAAATCATGAAGTGAATAAGTGTGGCATAAGCCTCGGTACAGCATAGTTTGGGTACGCACGAACTTGAGGCTTTTATAATATAGGTTTGCCATTGCATAGTGTGTGTATTCATGACATATAATAAATACATCAGGTGTGCATACCTACTTTATTTGCCCTCTATTTGGATAAGCCATGCAGTGTATACCTGGGCTTTAAACTTGATTGGTTAAAAGATGATCTTACATTAATGTTGCTTTGTGACCCATATTTACACTCTTTAATACTTTTCGGGGTATATTCACAAAAACCTGTGCTAAACATCACCAAAAAATGCTAACGCGACTTTACACATCGCTGCCTATCGCGGGAAAATAACCCTGTGTCAACGTGGAATTCACAACAAGGCAGTACCATGAGATACATAACACACAACACACAATATTTTGAGGAGGGCCCAAGGGCTAGTTTAACGACCACTAAGGTACATGCCCCACACAATAATACCTAAACAACCAAAGGTACCCAGTAGTCAAAGTAGTCTGTCACCCAGAACCACACCCTAGACGCAGTGCAAGTAGCACCCAGAGAGACACAACACACAAAATAATAAGTGCAGTCAAGGCCACGCTAGGACTCAAGGACAAATGGAAAAAATTCCCATCAGAGGCCACACTGTACCGCCCTCGTTGTACATCATTTGGGATCTCCCAGCCCAGGAGACTTAACACAGCGGCCGGCAGACATTACCAGTGCCGAGGTTAAAATGTGGGAGGGTGGTAACACATGAAAATACGTGGCAACTGAAAAAGCAGTGTAGGGTGAAAAAGAGTGAAAAGTAAGTATTAAAATTAGGTGAGCTGGGTAGAAAGTCAGAGTTTATTAGATTCTCCCAGTCCCTAAGGCTAAAAAGAAATGTGCAAAAGGCGGTATTGGAATTAATAACCGCGTAGAGTAGTGGTCGACATGTTTCAGCATTTGCGAAAGAAGTTTTCATGCATTCTTCAGGACCAAGATTTTAAAACTACTGCTTTATAGTGAAGGGTAAAAGATATCACCTGCGAGGATCAGGTTATGCTCAACCAAGGACTGATATTGCATCGCATCAGGACAAGGGATCCACAGGGGAGACAGACAGACAACAAAGATCGGGAAAGAATTAGTATATCATTTTCCCGCGGTTTTTTTGAAAAATTTACTCAAAACAAATCCTGCTTTGTAAGGTTACAACTCTATACATTTCTTATTGATAACACTCACCCATAGATGATGGTTGAGAGGCTTCACCCCACCTGGCTGCGGCTCAGGTATGAGGAGCACCGCTCTATAGAAGGAGGATTTAGATGAAAGAAAAAGAGACAATCATCGCTTATTTTGAACCCATCGTTGGTGGATGAAAAATATCTCAGAACAAAAAACTGTCTTTGCTGATTAAATTATTAGAACGTACGCTAATTATGAATATAGGACCTGCCGATATTCTATTGTGCGTCCCATTGCGTGGGGTCTAAGGGTTTGCTGGTTAGACTAAGACCTGTGACGGCGTAATCAGGATGTTAAGCTACACCGTGTATAATACTTCTATGCTAGTAAGGCGCATTCGCACTGCTTACCTATCCGTCGGTGTCTCCTGACAGTCATCCGAGCTGTCTGGGAGGGCACCGATTGTGTGACTCGCTTAAGGTTATATGCTGTTTTCACAGAAAATCGAGTCACATGACAGTTACAGATCACGTGAGCACCAGTACTGACGGGAAATGTAGTTCACATGGTGTCCGGTGTTGTAGTCACAGTTAAAACTATGGTGTGTGATCATGAATGTATCCTGATACAGACGGGATGATCTCAATATGATTAATTAAACAGACATCCATGGTATTGGCTCATTTGGTTGGGTTATATACTGTGTTTACAGAAGATCGAGTCACATGACAGTTACAGATCGCGTGGGCTCCGGTACTGATGGAAAATGTAGTTCACACGGTATCCGGTGTTGTAGTTTCAGTTAAAACTATAGTGTGTGATCAAAAATGTACCCTGATAAAGAAGTGATGGTCTCAATATGATTAATTAAAGAGACATCCATGGTATTGGCTCATTTAATCCGGCTTTATCACTATTAAGTCGGTACACCCATTTTTGTTCGATTTTGAACAGAAAGCGGCTGGCATCTGGACAAGATTCAGGAATATGGGGTTGCTCTAAAACGGTCCAGTGAAACTCATTGGGACCGTGCCCTTTCTCCAGGAAATGTGCGGTCAGGCGAGTGGCTTGTTTACGACATCGCACCGTACTTTTGTGTTCTTGTATCCTAATCCTCACCTTCCTGGTGGTCATACCGACGTATTGCAGTTTACAAGGGCAGGTAACCAGATAAATCAGATTATTGCTGTTACAATTTGTAAACCTAGTCTGGATCCAAGGTCGGTTAGTGCCAATGTCTATACTCGTGGATTTGCAGGTCTGTGGGCATACCGTGCATGCTCCACAGGGATGATGGCCTTGGACAGGTGGTAAGTCCCACAGGGTTCCTACTTGTCTGGGTTCTTTGCTACGTGGGCGTGTATGGACTAGCTGGTCCTTGAGGTTTCTTCCTCTCTTGTAGGCAAAGAGGGGTAAAGGGATATCATCTCCGCCAGTCTTCAAAATCGACCAGTGTTTATTCACGATTTTCTTCACCTGATTGGATCTGGTATTGAAGGTATTTACGAACGTTATACGATTCGTCTTCTCTTTGGGTGGCTGGATCTCAAGCAGAGATTCGCGATTATTGTTTGATGCCCTCTTTTTGGATTTCCGTATTATCCTCTTAGGGTACTTCTTGGCAATCAACTGTTGTTCCAGATTGTTAGAATGGTTTATGAATGCTTCTTTGTTTGAGCAATTCCGTTGGACCCTCAAGAATTGACCGAAAGGTAAATTGTCTCTCAAGGCGCGTGGATGACAGCTGTCATATCTCAATAAGGCATTACGTGCCATGGGTTTACGGTATAGTTCAGATTCCAGACCGTTAGAAGTTACATTAATTCTCAAATCAAGAAAAGCCAATGATGTATGACTGAATTCAATGGTGAACCTCAGAAATGCGTTTCTGTTGTTGAGCCAAGTATGGAAGGACAGGAGGTGTTCTTCAGTCCCCCGCCAGACCACCAAAATATCATCAATGTAGCGCTTCCATACATGTAAGGACTGTAGGTATGGATTCGCTAGTGTAAAGACCTCTTGTTGTTCAAAGTTATGGACATACAAATTCGCTAGACTCGGCGCAAAGACACTACCCATGCTGGTCCCAGATGTCTGCAAGTAGGTAGTGTCTTCGAAGCGAAAATAGTTTTCTTTCATGGCAATTTCTGCAAGTGTCATGATAAATCGTACTGGTGTGATTGATTGGTGGTCACTTTGCTCGAGAAGATTTCCTACAACCTCCAACGTCTCGGTCTGCGGGATTGAGGTGTAGAGTGACTCTACATCAAATGGCACGAGTATGTCAGTTTCACTATTAAACAGTATGGTAGGAAGGAGTCTCAAAACGTCTTTGGTGTCCTGGAGGTATGTGGGCATGGCCTTCACCATAGGGTTGAGGAAGTGGTCCACAAAGGTCGACAAAGGCTCGAGCACCGACCCGATTCCTGAAATTATTGGCCTTCCCGGTGGCGGTCTTTGTGGCTTGTGGACCTTAGGTAGGCAGTAGAAATATGGTATAGTCGGATGATTTGTCAATGAGGAATTGTCCCTCTTGTGGAGTGATCCAACTTTCAGCTGTTGCTTCTTCCACCAGATTGACAATTTTCATTCTCAATCTTTCAGTGGGATCTTCATTCAAGGGCTGGTAAGATCTGCGATCACCTAGTTGTCTGAGACACTCATTCCTGTATGTTTCAGTGTCTTGGATCACAATGGCTCCGCCTTTATCGGCCGGTTTAATAATGATTTGTTCATTAGAAGCCAGTGATCGTAGAGCCGATTGTTCGTCTCTTGACAAATTCTTAAAGGATCTGTTGTTGGTTTGGTAGAGATGCTTGATGTCATTCTCTACTGCTGTTTCAAAGGTCAAGACCTTAGAAGGTAGACCAACAACTACCTTCTAAGGTCTTGACCTTTGAAACAGCAGTAGAGAATGACATCAAGCAGATCCTTTAAGAATTTGTCAAGAGACGTTGGAGGTTGTAGGAAATCTTCTCGAGCAAAGTGACCACCAATCAATCACACCAGTACGATTTATCATGACACTTGCAGAAATTGCCATGAAAGAAAACTATTTTCGCTTCGAAGACACTACCTACTTGCAGACATCTGGGACCAGCATGGGTAGTGTCTTTGCGCCGAGTCTAGCGAATTTGTATGTCCATAACTTTGAACAACAAGAGGTCTTTACACTAGCGAATCCATACCTACAGTCCTTACATGTATGGAAGCGCTACATTGATGATATTTTGGTGGTCTGGCGGGGGACTGAAGAACACCTCCTGTCCTTCCATACTTGGCTCAACAACAGAAACGCATTTCTGAGGTTCACCATTGAATTCAGTCATACATCATTGGCTTTTCTTGATTTGAGAATTAATGTAACTTCTAACGGTCTGGAATCTGAACTATACCGTAAACCCATGGCACGTAATGCCTTATTGAGATATGACAGCTGTCATCCACGCGCCTTGAGAGACAATTTACCTTTCGGTCAATTCTTGAGGGTCCAACGGAATTGCTCAAACAAAGAAGCATTCATAAACCATTCTAACAATCTGGAACAACAGTTGATTGCCAAGAAGTACCCTAAGAGGATAATACGGAAATCCAAAAAGAGGGCATCAAACAATAATCGCGAATCTCTGCTTGAGATCCAGCCACCCAAAGAGAAGACGAATCGTATAACGTTCGTAAATACCTTCAATACCAGATCCAATCAGGTGAAGAAAATCGTGAATAAACACTGGTCGATTTTGAAGACTGGCGGAGATGATATCCCTTTACCCCTCTTTGCCTACAAGAGAGGAAGAAACCTCAAGGACCAGCTAGTCCATACACGCCCACGTAGCAAAGAACCCAGACAAGTAGGAACCCTGTGGGACTTACCACCTGTCCAAGGCCATCATCCCTGTGGAGCATGCACGGTATGCCCACAGACCTGCAAATCCACGAGTATAGACATTGGCACTAACCGACCTTGGATCCAGACTAGGTTTACAAATTGTAACAGCAATAATCTGATTTATCTGGTTACCTGCCCTTGTAAACTGCAATACGTCGGTATGACCACCAGGAAGGTGAGGATTAGGATACAAGAACACAAAAGTACGGTGCGATGTCGTAAACAAGCCACTCGCCTGACCGCACATTTCCTGGAGAAAGGGCACGGTCCCAATGAGTTTCACTGGACCGTTTTAGAGCAACCCCATATTCCTGAATCTTGTCCAGATGCCAGCCGCTTTCTGTTCAAAATCGAACAAAAATGGGTGTACCGACTTAATAGTGATAAAGCCGGATTAAATGAGCCAATACCATGGATGTCTCTTTAATTAATCATATTGAGACCATCACTTCTTTATCAGGGTACATTTTTGATCACACACTATAGTTTTAACTGAAACTACAACACCGGATACCGTGTGAACTACATTTTCCATCAGTACCGGAGCCCACGCGATCTGTAACTGTCATGTGACTCGATCTTCTGTAAACAAAGTATATAACCCAACCAAATGAGCCAATACCATGGATGTTTGTTTAATTAATCATATTGAGATCATCCCGTCTGTATCAGGATACATTCATGATCACACACCATAGTTTTAACTGTGACTACAACACCGGACACCATGTGAACTACATTTCCCGTCAGTACTGGTGCTCACGTGATCTGTAACTGTCATGTGACTCGATTTTCTGTGAAAACAGCATATAACCTTAAGCGAGTCACACAATCGGTGCCCTCCCAGACAGCTCGGATGACTGTCAGGAGACACCGACGGATAGGTAAGCAGTGCGAATGCGCCTTACTAGCATAGAAGTATTATACACGGTGTAGCTTAACATCCTGATTACGCCGTCACAGGTCTTAGTCTAACCAGCAAACCCTTAGACCCCACGCAATGGGACGCACAATAGAATATCGGCAGGTCCTATATTCATAATTAGCGTACGTTCTAATAATTTAATCAGCAAAGACAGTTTTTTGTTCTGAGATATTTTTCATCCACCAACGATGGGTTCAAAATAAGCGATGATTGTCTCTTTTTCTTTCATCTAAATCCTCCTTCTATAGAGCGGTGCTCCTCATACCTGAGCCGCAGCCAGGTGGGGTGAAGCCTCTCAACCATCATCTATGGGTGAGTGTTATCAATAAGAAATGTATAGAGTTGTAACCTTACAAAGCAGGATTTGTTTTGAGTAAATTTTTCAAAAAAACCGCGGGAAAATGATATACTAATTCTTTCCCGATCTTTGTTGTCTGTCTGTCTCCCCTGTGGATCCCTTGTCCTGATGCGATGCAATATCAGTCCTTGGTTGAGCATAACCTGATCCTCGCAGGTGATATCTTTTACCCTTCACTATAAAGCAGTAGTTTTAAAATCTTCGTCCTGAAGAATGCATGAAAACTTCTTTCGCAAATGCTGAAACATGTCGACCACTACTCTACGCGGTTATTAATTCCAATACCGCCTTTTGCACATTTCTTTTTAGCCTTAGGGACTGGGAGAATCTAATAAACTCTGACTTTCTACCCAGCTCACCTAATTTTAATACTTACTTTTCACTCTTTTTCACCCTACACTGCTTTTTCAGTTGCCACGTATTTTCATGTGTTACCACCCTCCCACATTTTAACCTCGGCACTGGTAATGTCTGCCGGCCGCTGTGTTAAGTCTCCTGGGCTGGGAGATCCCAAATGATGTACAACGAGGGCGGTACAGTGTGGCCTCTGATGGGAATTTTTTCCATTTGTCCTTGAGTCCTAGCGTGGCCTTGACTGCACTTATTATTTTGTGTGTTGTGTCTCTCTGGGTGCTACTTGCACTGCGTCTAGGGTGTGGTTCTGGGTGACAGACTACTTTGACTACTGGGTACCTTTGGTTGTTTAAGTACCATGAGATACTCTGCCAAAACCATGGCCAATGTCCTCGATACAACCATCTCGACGGAGATAAAAAAACAAACCACAACACAAAAAAAGTGTGATGAGCCCATTCGCGATGAGGAAAGCAGGGATAAGCAAGGCCAGGCCTGCAACACACATGGCAGGAGGGAATGAGCACAACAAAAGCCTGAACAAGAAAGACAAACCAAACAGAAAACAACAGCCAAGCACAATGGAGCAGTATATAACCCCACAAGCCCCATTGGCACCAAAACATTGTATATGGTAGGCCATCTCGGACAAGGTGAATCCAGCCTGAGAGTGGAGGAGGATAATGGAAGAAAAACATAACATCCGGAATGATGCGAAATGCACAAACAAGCAGAAACATGCCAACAACAAGAAGGCAGCAATGCACACCAGAGGTGGGAGTCCAGCGCCATACCAGGAGCTGGATGACATGGAGGAAATGGTGTCCACTACATCAGTTTGGAGATGGTGGCAGGACTCAGGGACTGGAAACTGCCCAAAACAACAGAAACAACAGCAACAGCGAGAGGAACCAGCAGGGACCGAGGGGACCGAGGGGGCGGGGAGATGGGCACAATGGCACACATGCACAATTAATTAACTCCTCCCATGATCATTATGAGCTGAGCTTGTCATGAGCCACGGTGCTCCGGTTCTCATGACGAGCTCAGCTCGTCATGGCCCGTGGAACGCTCAGGTGCAGGGAGAATTCCCCTGCTGTGCTGAACGTTCCACGGGAGCCAATGCACCTGTGAAGAGCTCAGCTCGTCATGAGCACAGGAGCGCCGTGCCTCATGACGAGCTGAGCTCGTCATGAGCATGCGGGCGCTGTGGGGGCCCCCCTGCCCCCCAGCACAGCGGGGGAATAACCCCCACAGCAAAGGGGTTAAGCACAGCACAACTGCATACAAACCATGCCCAAGAGTAACAACACCAACCAAGAGCGCAAGTCACACAACCGGCAATATCAAACCACTGAACAAGCACAGAAATGAAAACCACACTGCCTGAAAGGGAGATGGATGAGCCAAATCCGAGCTGAACGGACATCTCACACACAATGCAGCAAACACACATAGGAAGCAGACAACCCCAACATCAAACACAGTGTGATACAAACACCAACATGTGCACAACAGAACACAGGACACAAGTACACCCGCCTGTGGCCCATAAACGGCCATACACATCTGGCAAAGCGCGAAACAGGGACATGATAATGCACAAGTACAAACCCACAATCCTGATCGGGTAGCAATGCACGTATGGCAGGGAGCCAGAGAGTCCGTGACACACACATTGGCACACAAATCAAGACACAACACAGTTGGAGACAAGTGAAAGTGCAGAAACTTTCTCAACAAGTGCATGTCAGTACGGCCAAGAGAAGTGCCAAGATATGCAGAGCAATGCATCAGCATGCCTGAATGAGGAACGTAGGGAAGCGCCCATGTCCACCTCGGGGGAGTCCATCACCAACACAAGTCAGTGCCAACCAGCGTTGGTTGTCCACACCTGGATCATGAGTCCAGGTCAGTGCAGCCATGTCCACTGTCGTCTTGGGACATGTGACCAGATTCCCAACATGCAACCAGGCGTCGTGACAGGTGCAATGGGTCACATCCAGTTGTGGCTGCAGGTACCTTGTCACTCGTCCATGAATGCGAGTGCAGCAGTGTAGGGCAACATCTCCAATGAGCGATCATTGTCCACCACATCTAACATGTCGTCGACATAATCCATCAGCTGACCTGGACAGATGTGCTGACTGCAACCACTGGACCCAACGTGCACCAAAGACTCAATCGGGTAGAGGGTCAAAGTGCTCATTGCACACAACGACTCGTGTAATCTCCCAGGTCCAGTTTCCAGCCTGCATGCCAAACATCCATGCATGCCATAAACGGGCATCACAGTGACACTCCTGGTCGTGGCCCAACAGGGGGTGCTCACACAAGTCGAAATCTAGGTCAGCTACCATTACGTCGGAGAGGCAGACATCCATGAACCACTCAAATATGCACGAGCGACAATGCAACACAGGCTGAACGCAGGTGCCGTCTGCAAGGCAGAAGCTCAGCCAGTAACTGATCTGCAGCACTGCCAACGGCAGTGCACTAGTACATGCAGCAGACATGCATAGTACAGGTCCACGAGACTGGAGTCGAGCATGTGTCCAGGATGGTCTGCCTTTGCGTCAGTAGCTCGGCTTGAAGCGGCACTGGCTTGCCCTGAGCCAGTACTGTGGATGAAATTGCACAGCTCGGTGCAATGAGCAGTGTCTGTGTGCAATGGGTGCAGGCCTGGGCTGTGTGAAGGCCATTTCATGCGCGCTAACTATGACCTAGGACTTCTGCGTCTGGGGTGCGTGCATTTTGGTCTCACGTCAGGCAGTGTGCAGTGTGGGCGTCACTAGCAAATGCTACTGTATCTGTCAGGGGGTGCTGACCACATGCCAGTTCCTGCTCTGTGCTGCAGATGTACTAATGTCTGATAGTTCAGACAAAGGGCCATTCATCCCTACAGTAATTCACCATCTGCATGCATACAGGAGATGTAGAGAGGCCTGTCGTGGGTGTGGTGGGATGTCTGCGACCCTGGGAATCATGGATGATATGCCAAGCATGTGGCACATGAGTGGCCTCACTGTGTGTTACATTGCAACACAGCTGCTCCTCCCTCCCACGAGCCCTCACACTTGTGTGCACTGTGCATTTGCGTCACGTGCATTCCTACGGCACACCATTGTAATGCCTGTCCGCGCATGTCCAGTGGCATGCCAACAACACTGTGACGCTGGCCTTTGAAAGTGGGCTGCCATGTGAGTGTAAGCCAATGGTCCAGACAGGACGGACACAAGTGTACAGCCCATGGCTAGCTGTGCTCGCACTGTGAATGAGGTCCGGCAACTGACTCATGCATCCGCAGGACTGATATACATAACACTTGGCATGCATGTGTGAAGACTCCGAGTGGTCTTGTGCTCCTACATGTCCCCGTATGTGCATGCCCGCCCTCCTGGAGCATGCTACATTGCAACATCGACTACTGTGGCCCTGGTGGCGACTACACCCCAACACAGAGACACACTTACCGTATTTCCTGCCAAAGGCCAGGTCCGAGCCACGTCCTGCTCCACCTTTCCGAATCAGCACACCCTTGCGCTGCCCTTATGTACGCCAGACCAGCACACGTCGCTTGTGCATGCAGGAGGTGTGTGCGAAGCTATACGTCTAGGGTCTTTGCCAACGCCGAGGTGACATGGTAACTTCTGCTGAAGAAAGCGCACTGTGATGTTGCAGTGCCAGTGCCCATCATGCTGACACAATGACCACATGGACACACGTGCTCAGATGATGTGAATGGCTACGGGCACGTGCGCTTGGCCACATCTATTTGCAGGCATACATACCGAATGACACCTGTGTTGGATGTGTGTGGGGTGTGTGCACACCAGCTGGCAAGGGCTGCCTGGTGCAGTCAGGAATCGACAACAGTGTACATCATAAAGGACACAACCATTCAACCATAAAGGCCACATGACTTGTGCTGCACAGAGTTAGTGGCCCCAGATGTACAGCGTCCTGCATGGGCCTACCGCCACAGGCCGCTGACTAGTGGTGAACAGGGTTGATGGCATCAGGTCAGATGTTGATAGTGTTCGATCACCTCCGTGACTCTGATCCGGCTTTCATCTGGACTGAGACGCATCTTCCTCTTACTCCTCTCGGTACATTTACTGGTTTGGACTCTGCCATTCATGATTCACAAATAAGTGCTGGATGTGGGACCTACTGATCCACAGGGTAGGCCTGAGCCCTCATCCATGTGTTGCCGGCTTGCGTTGAACAGGGTTAGTGGCACCACGTGTCTCAGGCCTGCAATATGGAATCATGCCTCACTGATCGAAGGGAGTCTGGTGCTGTGGCCGCTGCCACGAACTTGGGGGTTACTGCCATTCAGGACTCAGGACACAGTTCCACATGTGGAACCTACTGGGCCAAACAGGACGCCCGCGGAGTATGTCAATGAGAAAGGAGTATTGTTGGCCAGCGACCGGGGGGCCAGCGATGGCCTGCGGAGGCTGCAGAGGTTGTGGGACTGGTGCTTGGAGCTTGCACTGGCACATGGTGGGCCCTCTTTGACACACGCCGGTGTAGGCAGGTGAGGGGAGCATTGTTGGTGCGCTGGGGCAGGCATGACGGGTCTGGGGACCAGCGGCCCGGGGTGCAGCAGGTGCACAGGGATGCAGGCCCATCCGCGCTCGGTGCAGGACTCGTGGCGGGTTGAGAGGTGAATGAGAATCACAACCAGTGCGACAGGCTTTAGGTTCACACCCTTACGCAGGCCTTGTGTACGCAGGTCCAACCTACTACACGCGCGCAAGCAGGGGGGACGTAACGTGTGACATTTCTGTGTTCTGCCCAACAGCTTGTGGGGACATGGTAGCGTCCACTATCCACTACAATCCATGCACCAGAAGTTGATCTCCACATGGCCATTTCCATGGTTTGCACTCTGTGGTCTGTCCGGCACCTCCACGCCACACCTGGCATTGGGTAGGTTCACATTCCTTAGTCACTTTCCGCTCTTGCACATGCCTGTTCCATGCCTCTCCTCACATCCTGCTATTGTGTGTCTGTGGTGCCATGCCGTGGCTGGGTTGGGGGCATGGAAAGGCCGAATTCCCAACGGAGTTGTGTTGTTGTGTCTGGTCGGTTGGCATGTTGTGTGTCATGTTGAATGTAGTTGTGCTGCATGCCCATTGGCAGTGTCGTGAGTTGCATGACTGTGGGCCGGAGGCGTGTGGTGTGTTTATTTGGGACATACCAACAGGCACTGCATTTCCATGTGTGCCATCCTGGGAGTGATGCGTGATGATGGACTGTTGGGAGATGTGAGTATCATGCACTCTGTCTGGGGAGTTGGCCACGACATTGTTGAGGAGTCCCGGGCGGTCCACTATTGCCTGCACATTCATGGAATGCATGTGCTCTCTGTTGTGGTAGTTGTGTGCAGTGTGGGCAAGGGGCACGAGGGGTACATGTGTGCAGTTGATTGTCCCTGACACATGAGGGAATCCAGCTATGGCGTAGGGGCCTTGCTTGGTCTCCAGCTGCTCCTGCGCGGTGTGGGGGATGTGGGGGTGCTGGGGTACCAGGCTGATGTAGGCATCTAGGACAGGTGGGATGACCTTGGATGGGGCTGGCTGTGTGACTTCTCCGACTCTGGCAGTTGTGGGTTGGAAGGTACCAGAGGCCAACATGTGCTGCGCAGACGGCAGCTTTGTCTGCGAAGGGATGTTGGTTGTCTTCTGGGTTGGGACCATCAGCAGGTGGGGGATGTGGGCCAGGATACGGGGGATGGTTGTCCTTTTGGGCCTGTAGTGTGCAATGTCCTCCTCTGGTGTTGGGTCTGGGCGGCAGGTGCGTTTCAGGTGGGTCCGCTGTCGTTGTGTAAAGTGCCTCTGTAGTTTTCCGGTGGGGTGGGCGGGGGGGTCCTGGGGTGGTGGAGGGCCTAGGGTGGTTTTGGTGGGTGTTGTGGCCCTCATGGGTAGCCACGTTGCATGATCATTGCCTCCATGGTATCTGTGGGACTTCTGGTGTGGCTCTTGGCTGGGCTCCCTTTTATGCTGCAGGTAGTCGTTCTGCTTAACACCAGCAATAGGCAGGTGTTAATTCCCTGCTGCTACCGCGGCTTGTAGCCTGTTTTTGGTTCACATCGCAGATCTGGCAGTTCATTGTGAAAGTGGTGTTGTGGTTTTTTAGTGTGTTTTTTCACAGGAACGCCTACTCTGTATTTTATTAGGGTTAGTTGGTGGTGTCCACTGTGGAGATAAATTTTAGGGCAGTTATGGCGGGAATAATGGCGATGTCTGCAGTTTGCACCAGTTTGTGAATGGGGTGTTAAATCTATCTCCACTTTGATTCGTTAAGGTGGGAATAAATCGGACATAAGTCCTTGTGAATATCTCCCTTCATCTGTTAAAAACTGGACAGACTAGTGGACTGCATGCCTTTTTACACTCCTCTCAGCCAGACAACCATTGTTAATCAACAGTTTGATTACTTATGTGTCAAAAGTGAATGAAGTGAACGTTGTGTTCACACCCACTACCCAGGATATCACATCTATGAAAGTCAGTCTAATAATTAATAAAAGTCACTTTTCAGCGAACTGAGAGGCTCTCAGACAGTTTCCAATGCTGTGCCAGTGGTGAGCCGTCTGTGATGCATGCACAGCGTGTCGGCCAGATTTGTATGCTGTGTCTGCAGGCAAGGTTATTCTGCACTATCCATTTGTACTCTTATTCCTTTCAGCTTATCAAGACCCTTTGCTTTAATTGGCACCAATTATTAAATGGTTTTGTTCTGTCACCGAGTGCCTGACTTTGCATTGACATTCCTTCTCATTGGAATGGATCAGAGCGCGTCGCCTCCAGGACTGGCCTTGTCTCAAGTGGCACAAATCCACTGCGGTGACAGCCCTGGGTGGCGTTAAGAGTATTAGCAAACCGCGCGGCGACTTATCAGTAGGAAGTTGTTCTTTGCTAATGAGGAATGCGTTGTCTCTGTGCAAATGTTGCCTGTGTACCTCATTTCAAGCCACAATGTTGGGGACCGAAAAAAACGACCTACAAAAATATTGCAATCTCAATAGGGACTACCACTATATTTAGGGAAGTACAGACATTATCGTGGTCGTTGATATTTAATGCTATAGTGGTAGACGAAATTGTGGATGCAATATTTTGCCAATCAATGCTTTGACCCCCAATCTTATGATCCTGACCCTTCAGGATGATTGTTTCTCTAGCATTTTTTTCCAGCTAGCGTCATCATCTTTCTGCTTATCCCTTTCCTTTTTTTGAAGATTACTGAATGAGCACCTCATTCACCTGTTTTTTTAAACACAATGCTTTTGTCGTTTGCTGCTTTCAGTAGAACGTCTTTTTAGATAGTCGTGCTTCTGCGCATGCGTGCACGATTCTGTTGGTGTGCTAAACGTGGGCGTGGTGATATTCTCTCTCTGCAATCTGTGATTAGTGGTGTTTAAGCTTTGGGAGGTCTCGTTTCTTTTAATTGACACCAAGGTTGCCCATTTAGTGGTTTCTTCTTACCCTTTCTTACATCCATTGAAAATGCCCCCTTCTAAGAAGTGACTTCTTTCTTTCTGATGGTTTTTACTTTCATGTGCGAATAAGTGAACTGCTTGCTTACATATGGAGAGGCACGTAACAAGCAACTGTTGCTCAGTGGTGCCAACCAGGTTTTATAATTGAAATATAACCAATTATTTAACGCATTGGTCCTTAGTTCAAGCCATATTTTGAACATTTAAAGGCACATGGGAGTTCATTCACACATGGTTTCAAGTTCAGCTGAAACAGCAGAATAATATTAAAATGTATGTTTTTTTGTGTTGTTGAATTTTTTTTACCGATTTCTCGACGCAAAGGATCTGCCAGAAGCATAAGAAAATACATTTATGTGTTTTTTGTATAATCGTTTTAACATTTTACACGGACACCCTTTTCATGATCTCTTCTGCTAAAATGATAATCTGTGAACTTTGCAGAGCATCACTCAAAATAATGATGTCCGATATTCTTAACATTTAACAAAAGAAAACAAAACTAATTCTCAATTAGTGAGAAAAATCCTGATCCTCCAACCGACGAGCACCACAAAAGGTCATTGCAGGCCTATTCTGTCCGCTGTTAGTATCCCATTGTGTAGACAAAGGGCTGGTCTAAGGCAATGTAACATTTGTATCAGTAAGTCTTAATGAGATCATGCAAACCAATATCTTCCAAAAGTTCAATAGTGCGAATACTCTATTCGTTATAAAATATAGCAAAACACATTGTTTAGTGAAATGAGGAAGTCATATGGTGTGAGAAAGCAAAAGAAATACATCATATGGTCTAAAGAAGAAAAAGAAATACATTTCTCTTAGAACAGCACATTTTGAAGTGATGAACTATTTTACAGTTAGAGGATTTTGTCAGCAGTTGCTGAAAGATATCTTATTCTAATGTCAAGCAGAAGTCGCCAAAATATTTTTCAGGCCTAGTGGTAGTAACACATTAGATAGGAGAGCCTACGACTTATTTAAGCTGCACGTTTAAAAAGAATCTTCTCCTATGGTTAAAGCTACGTTATTTATTTATCACATTTTAAAGAATTATTTCAATTTTATCCATTTTCTCTTCTACAGACACAATTAAAGTTAAACACATATTCTAATGTCAGGCACATTTTCTTCATTGTTAACCCAGGCAAATTTTATGAAAAATGTAGACTTTGACAGTACGTAGATGTTGAATTGAGAAGAGCAATTCTGTACGTCTCTATATGCACTTATGTCCTAGAAATTTTGGTCCTCAGTTGACAATGATATTATGTTGGTTTTTTTTGCAGAGTTTTATATAGCGCGAAGTAGACCCGAACTGAATCAGGTATCAGAGCGCTTTACATAGCACCAGTTACGTTACATGAGGACACGCATTTATTTTAGGCACGGGGAGATTAAGTGATTTGCCCAGAATCACAGGAGGTTTTTGGCGCCGTTACCGAAACTCGAACCCAGCTCCCCAGGTCCGAGGTCGAGCGCCCTAGACGTTAGGCCAACTCCTCTCACCACAATATTCCCTACTCTATATTCTGGACTGTACCCTTGTTGGAGAAGGCTGAATTGCATATTGATGCTTCTTACGCAGCCTCATCTGCACCAGTATCATCAATACGGAGTGGAAGCACAGCAGTCCTTGCAGAAGAACCTGTGCACAGCCATCATCATGAACAAGAGTTAGAGCAGAGGTCTTCAAACTTTTGTCAGCTGAGCCCCCCCATCTAAACCTTTTTACACGTTGAATCCCCCCCACCCCCCCACCACCACCACCTGACAAAAAAGTTCTGGAAGCTGGTACTCTGCATCATTGATGACCATTCCCTCCTAGAGAGCCCAGGTGGTAAGGGCAAATAATATGAAATAAAGAGCTCCACTTCCAGTTTTGAGTAGTACCTGGAAACTGGAGTGCTTACAATTTTGTAATCTATTTTTTACAGGTTTATATAGTGCGAACATGACCCAAAGGTATTGGACCGCTTTACAGGAGCATCATTCACATTACATAAGCACACATTCATTTTTTGTAAGCACAGGGCGATAAAGTGATATTCCCAGAATCACAGGATGTTGAGCAGACACCAAGAATTGAACCTGGTTCCTCAGCTCCACAGTCATTAGGTCTGGCTATTGCGCCACATCCTTGCCCTAGACAAGATATCAGATTAAGCATTGGCAAAGCCAATAGGTATCAGCACTCAGATAGCTACAGACGATGACAATATAAGTGCATTTGTGTATGGCTCAGGGGCTGTTTTTATTGATATCCACAAATGTATTACCACTGATTGCTGAGACCTATTGGCTTTGCCAATGCTTGTTTTAGAGGCAGCAAACATGTCTGGAGTTGTTCTCATTAAAGGCAGGTACCTTTTGGAGGGGGGAGGAATTGCCTTTTCAGCACAGAGATGCGAGGGCTCAAAGACACATGTGTCTGTGTCTTTGAGCCCTCACACATGCACATCTATGCATGTGTGTGAAGCCCACACATGCACAGATAGATTATCACAGTCCCTCAGCAGAGCAAAGCCCTCTTGCCTACACAGACGGATATTTACAATCCCTCGGAGGAGCCAAGGCAAACTCTCACTCTGGCACAGACTGTCAGGCTATGTTACAAATTGGTTGGGCAGGGGGGTTATTGGCATATTAAGTTTTGTCACAAGAGGCAAATGGGAAGAGAGAGCCCAGACTGAGCGAGGGATGAGCAGGTTAGAAACAGAAAAGTGAAGGAGAGACCCTAACAAAAAGCAAGAGGATGCAGCGTTGGACCGGCGTGAGCTAGCTGGACAGGAATTTGGAAGGAATTCAAGACTGAGGAAATAAACAGAAGGCTAAACGGTAGACATATTTTTGAAGTTGATTTTAAGACGGATTTTAGAACCTCATGTGTGTGAGTGGCAGGCGCGCAACGCCCTTTGGGCTCAGCGCCCCCCCCCCCCCCCATCGCGTATGTCAGCCGGGCTGAGACAGCTTCCTAGGTGCACACACACAGCCTCACCTCAGTACTTCACAGGTCTTTAAAAGACCATTTCCTTGTTAATGAGGCTTCGTTGTTTTTCACCCTGACCTGCATCTCCACTCTGCCTATTGGTGGAAGAATTAGTCTTCCACCCCCGCCACCCCCCCCCCCCCGAATTTTGGCTCTAGTTGCGCACTTCTGGTGAGTGGTGCATCAGGGGAGAAGAGATGGGCTAGTTTGACCATGTTAGGATGTAGTTATGTTACGTCAGTTTAGAATGTATGTCTAAACCGAAGGATGTTGTGTTTGTGCACTCAACTTGCTTCTGAAACAAAGGCCTTTTTCACAAACAGCAAATCTTTCTGTAGTCGTTCTCTACCAGTGTAAACTTACGAGTTAGAACCCAGGTCTGCATGAGAACATCATAAATATTCATTGTGGATATCCAGAAAACAGGTATAGATTCTACTGTTTGTTGGATTAGCAAGGCCAACCTTAAAGCAGAATCTAGGAGTAAATAGAACTGAATGAAGTAACAAAGCACTTAGGGGCACATGTACTACCATTTTTAGCAGTCGCAAATGGAGAACCTGGCCGTTTGCAACTGCTAAAATGGCTTCCAGCATGTACTAACCCTATTTTGTGAGTCAATAACCTTTTACTGACTCGCACAATCGGGTTTGCGAGTTGGTATGAGGAAGGGGCGTGCCAAGGGCATCCCTTCCAAATATTGAGTCACAGGCATGTATGAATGTTCTGCGACCGGAATGCGGTTGCAAAATATTTATATTTTACTAACTCCGTGAAAGAGGTGATAACCCATTTGCAAACAAGGGGTCCCCGATGGACTCCTTCCCCTCTGTAAATGTGAGCACCAACGTTTTTTAAGCGCAGTCAGTGGTCCCATGGACAACTGCCTACTCTTTAAAAATGAAAAGGTAGCTTTGAATTTTTCTTTTTGAAATGCATCCCATTTTCCTTTAAGAAAAACGTGCTGGATTTAAAATAAAATTGCTTTATTTAACAAGCATTGGCATAGCCAATAGGTCTCGCCTTTGGGACTTTATAAGTGTTTAGCCAGAGCATGCTTTTCTACGTAGATGCCTTTACCACACATGCAATGTCTTCAAGCTATGTTGTAGAGCAGTGTGGCTGCTGTGCATCATGTTGAAAAGTTATAATAAAATGATACTGTGTCCACTTCTCATGCCACACATTAAACGCCTCCGCCCCTGAATGCATTCCCGCATTTTTCCCCATCTCTGCTGGTAACTGGTGCTCATGCAAAGCGCTCCGATGCCTTTGGGTCGAGTTTTTGCTGTATAAAACAAAAAAAACAATGTTGTGTTGTCACAAGTGCATTACAAACCGCTAACGATGATGATGACAAAATAATGACAATACTACTGCTATCGATGACAATAATGTGATAGTAATAATATTGCAATTACTAACAATAATACTAATAAAACCGATGACAAACTGTTGCAGTGACAATCATCCCCCTGCCCCCCCTCCCCCCCCCCCCCCCACACACACACGTGATCGGGAAAGGTTTTCCTGGTAACATAAAAAAAGACTTTTCTATTTTGGGGTTAACATCTCCTCCTCGCTCATAAATATTTGCATGAACAGCAGCGCCGGCCTTGGCGCTTCCCATTGATCAGGGCACTGTGTTATTTACCCAGCGACTTATTTAGTTCTGAATCTGCCATTATTTGCCTAAGCACAGTTTACCAAGCCCCCTTGAACTCCTGCAAGAGGGCAGCAAAGATTCGTTTGTCCTTCACAGTTGGCGACTCGTTGCACCAAGCGTTTTTTGACAGCTTAGAATTCTTTAAATGGTACTGTAATGTTGTAATTGCATTTATATAGCGCTTACTACTGAGGCGTTGAAGCGCTTGTCTTCACACCTTGAGTAGCCCATAAGGGGCTCCTGAAATATGCGCACAAGAACACAGCAGCTGGAGCTGTAGCATCAGCCCGGCTGAGACACACGACAGCGGGGGGGCTGCTGGAGCACTTTCAGCCTAATAGGCGTTGCGCGCCTGGAATCAATAATGAAAGGTGAAGTGGTAGGGTGGAGTGCGCGCCCCCCAGGGGGGCGCGCCCCACAGTTGAAGACCTATGAGTTAGAGAATGGCTGAGAGAATGAGGTGGAAGTGGAGAGCTGATTGCAAAGTACATACTTACATAAGACAATGTGTGGTAATGTGAAAGATAAATCAGCACACACAGGGTACCCTGCATGGGAGGATTCCAGTGCAGATGACCAGCGTGCCTCAGGCTTGCATTTTGAAAACCTACATTTATATCTATGCTGCTATATTGAACATATAGGTTTACCCTAGAGAACTCTGCTTCCATCGCAAGGTGCATGGATGGTCTGCATTAATTTTCTTTGTGACAGTTGGACGTTCCACTATGTCCAGTACTTTTAGGAGGCAGGTATTGTCCGGTACTGAGTACCTGCACTTGAATGCCTGCACATCTCAGCACTGCTGAAATACATTACATGGGGGTGTTCCCTCACTTATCTGGAGCAAACAGGTACTCAGAACTGGGAGTACCAGCAGTTCTGTAGTCCCACTTAAAGCATTGACTACCACAAAGGGTGCTTTGGAAATAATGTGGCAGGTAATAAATGTAAAGCTTCGTTTTGAACTGTATCTTGATTTGAAAATGTATTAGAAAGTTGTCACTAATATATTCTGTCAGATTAAACAAGAAGTTGATTTACTGTGAGGACGCAATTAGGTAATCGCAAAAGCCTGGCTGCCTTTTAACTGCCACTCAAATCCAGGCATATACAGACATTGCACATGCGCAAAGACAGATTGCAAATGCCAGTAATTAATAATGGTTTTTAAAACAACGGGAGGAAATAATTGGAGCATTTCAAATCCACTTATTCATCTCAATAGAGGCCTCTTTTCAAGAGCATGTCCCTCTGTAGGCTCTTCTATTGCGGGATAGTGGTTCATAGTTATAAAGTGAGTTGTCATTTGCAGCACATTCATGCCTGCACTAAATATATCTTCAGTGAACTAAACACAAAATTCTCCAAATACTCCCATTTACCTTTTAAATCCATGCACTTGCAGAGAGTTTGCAGCTTGTCTTGCTTTGTGTACAATAGATGTTACTGGAAGAGCATAAAGTAATTTACCATGCTCAAAAATCAGATGCGAAAGTGCTTTGTAGAAATATGAATTAATTGAAAATGAGCTTTTTGTATCTCACTCTTGGTGTATAATCATGAAATAGCCCCCTTTATTGGTCATATGGACCTTTTTCCGTCAACAAGAAGAATTGAGAAGGATCAATCATTTCCATCAATGACCACAAACAATTAAGTCAATTTGGGGCTCCACCAGAGTCACTAGAGAGAGATGATATGAGTTAAAGTGTTTTATTAACATGTTAATTCAAATTGATTTATTTATTCAGTAAATGTTAATCTGTAGTCGTCATCAGTACTGATACAAATTATCCATTAGTTGATATTTCAAACCAATATAAAATACCACATTAGTAAGAGTTACAAATACAATTGAGAAAATACTATAGATGTGTTCCATTAAGGAAATCCTCAATCAAGATTATTAAAGGTTTTAGACATATAAGGTCAGTTTCTATAACAGCAAGGTAAGATGTCTGTTTCAGAAACCCAAATGAAGAGTTCAGATTTAGAGAAAAGTAGATACTTAGCCATGAAGTCTTAAGCAAAAGAATAAAGGAATATTTGGAAAGCTGGAAATTATTCTCAGCTATAAAAACAGCAGACACATCTAGTCTCTGGGTAAGAAATGGAAGGGCTGAAAGGGGTCTCTTCTATCCGGTCCTGCTCTGCTCTAAAACAAAGGAACACACACAAATATAATTCTGCCAAAGCAACATTGGAAATAAATATCAAATTCCCTGTACACAACAACCAATAACTTCTCTGCTACTTTTGGAAGCAGATGAATCCCCTAGTTTCTCATGTCTTTACAATGAAGCACAGAATTGAAACCTTGAAATGATTGTAGGAAGCTGGATCTGTATATACTATACCAAAATGAGGTATAGTGTCCAGTGGAACCCCAAAGGTAGGCAGAGGTAAACGTAGAGAGCACCTTACTCTCTATTTGTGGTAGTGTGGGCGAGCAGGAAGGCTTTATCAGAGGGTAGTGTTAAGCATTTGCTGTACACACTCAATCAGCAAATGATGTCCCACACTCAAAGACTGAACTCAGACCAAGTTTGTTTGTATAAAAATATTATTAAGTTATTTTATTTCTAGAACCAAGCCAAGCCTGGCACATGTATGTGAAAAAAATGCTTTGCAAAATCGTATGCAGTGTTTTACAATTGAATGCAAGTTCAAAGGCAATTGATTGAAATACAGGTAAGTTAAAATGTCGAAATTACTTTTCAGATTACCTTTCAGTTACTTTTCAGATTACTTTTTGAGTTACTTTTTCTACTCATTGTGATATCCCTAGATACCATACTGAGACGTTTCCTAGAGAAAACGTAAGTAAAATCAGGTTTGCACAGTTGTAGTTTTTCAGGTTTTCATACAAGTCAACACAATTTTCAAGGGAAAACAGTCAATGTATTCCTATGGAGAGAAATGAAGTTATTGGTTAACAGGTAAGTACTCAGCCTTTGGGAATGAGTTTCTGGGGTTAGAACAAGGGTTCCCCCAGGGTCAAGGATGCACTCTCAAAGCACCCTTAGCGGCACTAGGGCGGCTGGGTGTAGAGCGTTGAGGCCCAAGGGGGATAGGTGGTCTCTGGTTGGAGGCTGCTCACGGGCAGGCCACAGGGTTGTGAGAGCAAAGCTCCTGATGTTAGGCCAGACAACACATGTTTTGTCAATGGGTGTGTCACCCTATGACTTCCTTAGGGCTGAAAAACCAATTATGACCCATCTTACATATACATCGAGTTTGTGCACTTAAAATTATACATTCTAACTTTGATCACTAGTTTGGTTCTTGAACGTGCACTGGTAGAAACATGCTCTGTCTTATACCACAATTAGTGTGGCCATACAGTATACATATTCACATGATATGGGGCCCGATGTAGGTAAATCTTTTTTACCACTTCTTAAATACCGATTCATACCGAATCGGTATTTAAGAAGTGGTAAAAAAGAGGAGGGCAGATGTAGGTAATTTAATTTTTATAATTACCGAATCGGAAGGAATCGGTATTTACCGATTCGGTAAATACCGACTCGGTAATGCCCATTGATTCCTATGGGCATTGAAGCCCATAGGAATCATTGGGCATTACCGAATCGGTATTTACCAAATCGGTAAATACCGAATTTTGCAAGAGTGCAGGGGGTGTCACTTTGACACCCTCTGGCACCCCAATTACAGGCATGTGTGCCATGTGGCACACATACATGCCCTAAGGGCATTGGGTGGTAAAATACCGAATCTGAAAGGCCTGTGGCACTGTTTGCAGTGCCACCTACATGTGAATTTACATGTGAATTTACAGATTCGGTAAATTTACCAATTCTGTAAAAAAGGTCCCCTACATCTCAATGACCCATTTACCGGTCGGTAATGGCCGAATTCATCCGTTACCGACCGGTAATGGCCACCTACATCGGGCCCTTAGTGCTTTACATCATTTGATTCCTTCAATTGCCACTACAACCTGTAAGTTAATTATATACATAATCTAGGAAGTGGCCTATAATCATCCGTTCATGTTTATGAAACAACCATATTTCGAAACGAGTATGTGATGTTAGTATTCACCTGTAAAGTGTACACTCAACTCTGTGCAAAAGAAATCGCCATCTGACTCAAAGTAGTGTGACATACACAACCATATCTCAGCCGCAGTCGATAGTGGGAGTACCTGCCGGGATGTGATGTGGGGAGGGGCAGGGTGGGGGGTAGTAAACTATGGATTACGGAGGTTTACAGGTAAGTAAACATTAAATAAATAAAATGAATTTCGTTGCATGCACTGCATCGCATTTAGGGATGCAGTGTGCACAACGAAAATTATTTATTTATTTATATGTTTACTTACCTGTAAACCTCCGTAATCCATAGTTTACTACCCCCTCCCTGCCCCTCCCCCTCCCCACGTCACCGCCCTGCAGGTACTCTTACTAATGACCGTGGCTGCCGTATCTCAAATTAAGTTTGTAATGTCAGCATACGACTGTAAGGTGTATACTCATGCTCAGTGTAAAATGAAACCACAAGCTGACCCAATGTGAAATTGCATGGGAGACTAACTGCATATATCCATGCGTAATAGAAAGTAACAAGTGCAACAGCCTGAAAAAACCAGTGTCTGGATTAAGCGCCTCATATAGGTATATGCATAAATCTAAATGAACCTTGGTACCTTTGTTCTTTGGTATCAATCTAAAAAATAACAAAGCAAAAAATTAGGATCAAATAAGAGCACTAGTGTGTCACAAACCCGAAGAAATCATTAAGTAATCTTATCCATGTACCTTAAATTTGTAGTAATTTTCCAAAACTATATTTATAATATAAGTCAAACATGAATCCAAGTTCAAGTGTGTATGTGTCAATCATAACATACAGTGACAAAACTATACTGAGTAACTAGTCAGAACCAAATGTTACAATAAATAATAATCCCAACAAGCTGCCGTTCCTTACCCGGGTGTGGACATTAGCTCAATAATTTATGTTTTCGGCATGTCAGACCAAGCCATGTTCATGATGGGCACCCTCTTGGCCATATCTTAAATATATGGACCAATCCATGGCTAGAAAATGGACAAACTAAAGTCTGTGCGTATTTGTTCCACCATTTTGGAGTGTCTATATCACTTGAGTACATATAGGAGGGGACTATGTGTGCATTAATATGGATGCCTTATTGCATATTTATATTTTTTCTTAAAAACATCCGTCAATGTGTGTAAATTAATAAAATATATATATTTGTATTCAGATATAGTCGGATATCCCACTTGTAAATAACTGTTCCCAGGTACAGGGTTTTATACTGTCATCTAACAATATTGTCATATGCCTTTGTTCTTTGTAGGAGGTTAGTGACCGTTGAGATAATATTCATGTGACTAACAGGTGGATGGTATGGCCCTTTTCCATTGTGTTAATATGTACTCCTCATAGGAATCGGACACCAACTTTGATATATCTCTCAAAACCCGGGACACATTAATCGGTCATCTACATTATATCTGAAAACATCCATCCGTGAGTGTAGAATTAGTAAAATGTAAATCATATTTATGTAAGCAGATATAGTCGGATATCCCACTTACAAATAACTGTTCCTGAATACGGGGAATGCTATTATAATTTAGCATTATTGTCATATGCTTATGTTCTTCGAAGAAGGTTATTAACTTCAGAAATAATATTCCCGTTGCCAACAGACACACGTTATGACCATCTTCCATTATGTGAATTTATACTCCTCATAGGAATCTGGCACCAACTATTTATCTCTCTCAAGCCCTAAGACGGATTGATCGGCAATCTACATTGTATCAGTCTTATAAAAAACGATAATCATATGGCATACATCAAAGCAACTATGCCTGATCTGCTTGCTAACCAATCATAAGGCACCTCATCATGTATATTGTTTGAATAATAACCCATCATGGTTTTTACTCAAAGTGAAACAATCTGTGCTTTGATAAAGACATGACCCCTTCTATATATTCATAAATAGCAAATCACTTAACAAGGTATGTAATGGCAAAAATTGCAAAGTTTCTTAATTGAATACGTATTATACAGATTATGTCTGAGTATGGAACATTAGTGATTATGCATTCATTCACAAAATAGATCCATAAACATTATTGGCCAATAATTTTGTTCAGGGATTTTACAACTTTGAGTGTTACATTCACATAAGCATAAAATGTACCCTCCGGGACCGCGAAAACATTGTCATTAGCGGGGTGGTTATCATTCAGTCAACCAAAAAATAGTGCAATTCCTGGTCTATGTCCAGAACATATTCCACTGTCTGTAATTTCATTATCAACCTAGCTCCTCTTCTTCTCAGGATCAATTCCCTATTACCACCCCTGGGGTCCTTGGGCACATAATCAATTCTGTAAAACATAAAGTATCTATTTATTCCTTGTGACTGGCATTCATTCATAAGAACTGCCATTGGGTAGCTAGCGTCACTGGTTTTCACCGCTTGCTCTCATATGTTCACACACCCTATCCTTGAAAGCGTGGATGGTGCTTCCCACATACACATGGTCACACTTGCACACAATAATGTATACCACAAAATTTGTGTGATACTTAATGTTCATACGTATATTGTATTCAGTCATATCCCTGTAAAAGGCCTTTATTTTGATCTTGGCCCATCTGCACATTGTGAAGTTGCCACATTTGAAAAAATCATGTTTGTCTTGTAAACCAACTATCATGGTGTTGTTGTCTGGGATAACTAGGACTCAGTAAAGCCCTTAATGTGTGACCTCTGTGGAAAGTCAGACCTGGCCTTGGTGGGATAAAGTCTTTCAACCTCTTGTCCGCCTTGAGTAGATGCCAGTGTTTCTTCAAACTTTTCCGGTATTTGTTAGACAGTCCATTATGGTCTGTAATGTGATGTATCTGTGTGTTCTTGTCCCCCATTGCTGCTTGTGTACTCAACGTGTGGTTCCTGTCCATACCAGAGATTCTTTGTCATGCTGATCTTACTCCATGTATATTATAGCCTCGTCTATGAACTTTGTCTCTATTTCTTGTATACACTTTTGGTATTGATGCTCCTCACTGCAGTTTCTTCTGGCTCTCATCCTCTTACCAAATGGTATAGCATTAATATGACAGTTTCAGTGAGCACTGGTAGCACGAAGGGTAGCATTATATGATTTAGGCTTACGATATTGCCTACTATGTATTTTGCCCCCCTTAATGTACAACTCCACATCTAGGAAATCTATTACTGTATTGCTGTGTTTTGACGTAAACCTTATATTGACATCAGAAGACAAGGAACAGAGTTTTAAACATATGTGGTTTGGAATTGGCGCCTGCAAAGAGTGTACGTGTTCTTTAGCTGTAGTGTAAGGGAGATGGTGTTAACTGTAGGGGGTTAACCCTGAACTCCCTGAATCGACCAGAGGTCACACAAAAAATGACGATGAGCAATCAGGAGTATTATGTTCATCTTTTAATCCTGAGCGGTTGCCCTGCCAACACATGTTTTGTCTGAGGAGGTACCCCTAGACTTCTTCAGGGCTTAAGCCAATAAAAAAAAGACCTTGGATCTCTCTGCCGGTTGTTCTTCCTTCCTGGCTGGCTAATAAATGTAGGTATTGGTCCAAATAAATGAGGGGTCCGGAATTAAGACCATAAGGTGGGGCCAAAATATAGCCGTCACTCTTCACCAGTTATACTTCCGTCCTGGCTGCAAAGAGGAGGAGGGTGTTTCTAGTTCAGATGCTGCGATCCTCGGTTACACACAGCGTACTCACGGTTACAGACAACTAAATAGGCTTTGAATTCCCTGAACGAGAGCCAAAGCTCACACCGGTGCGCTGCTGAACCCCAGGCACAGCAACACCACGTGGATGCACTCAGCTGACTCACAGACTATGGAAGCCCTCACTACGGCTCCACCTCATGGTCCCCAGTCTGGACCGCTCTTGGCCTAGAAACACCCTCCTCCTTTTTACAGCCGGGACGGAAGTATAACCAGTGAAGAGTGAAGCCCATATTTTGGCTCCACCTTACGGTCTTGATTCCGGACCTCTGATTTATTTGGACAAATACCTACTTTCAATAACCAGCCGGGACGGAAGTACAATCGGCAGAGAGATCCAAGGTCTCTTTTTCATTGCCTTAAGCCCTAAAGAAGTCTTGGGGTTACTCCCCAGACGAAACACATGTTGGCTGGGCAACCATTCAGGATTATAAGAAGAACACAATACTCCTGATTGTTCATCGTTATTTGTATTCCATTTCTGTACATTGAAGGTTCCATCTAAGAAAATGTATGACACAGAGTACTTACTCTGCAATAGATATTGACGTGTGAACAGGCTTGTAGCACTTACATTTACATAATTCTGGTTGAAGTAAATTACAAATTCCCTAAGTTGTGCTTCACTGCCTGTCCATATCATTAGGCAGGCATCGATATAGCCGCCCCAGTATAGTAGGTGAACAACCCATTTTGTGCCATTCTGGCCCCAGACATGCTCCTCCTCAAATGGCCACATAAAAAGGGAGCAAATCCCGAGCCTATAGCAGTGCCTTGCAATTTTTTGTACCATGATGTCTCAAATAAGAGCACATTGCTTTCCAAAATTGTTTCTGCCATAGAAATCAACATTTTGGTGTGTTCTAAAAGCATCACTGGTCTTATATTCAATATGCGATTCAGAGCATGCAACCCCATTTTATGCGAAATACTTATATAGAGAGATACCACATCCAAGGTAACAATCCACATCCCAGATTCCCATTTTATATCATTTGGTAGGTTTATAACATGTTTGGTGTCACGTATGTGTGATGGAAGTTTCTCTACAAACGGTATAAAAATAAATCCACATATTCAGAGAGTCCCTCCGTTGGAACTCTATTACCTGATACTATGGGTCTTCCTGGAGGAAAATCTGACTTCTTATGAATTTTTGGAAGTGTGTACAGACAAGGGTATCTTGGATGGTCTATCCGAAAATAGTGATATTCATCAGCAGTCAGTAAACAGTTGGTATACCAGTGTTTCAGGTTAGTATGAACTTTTTTTGGTCAATTAAATGATTGGATTACAATCTAGCTTTTTAGAGCACCCATTGTGAACACGGTTCTGTTGAACATGCTGAAAACAGAAGTCACAGAGCTTTTGCGCCAACTCAGGTAAGAAAGTGGCAGCTTATTGGGATTATTATTTATTGCAAAATGTAGATTTGGACTAGATACTCAGTATAGTTTTGTTCACTGAATGTAACCAGTGACACATACCTGCTTGGATTCGCGTTTTGACTTATAGTATATGTATAGTTTGGGGAATTATCTATGGATTTAAGGTATACGAACGGGGGAAAACCTTACAATATACTTATATCACTACAAACAATACGTCACATGATATTACCATTATCTATAAATGTGAGTTACTAGTTCTGTGGTATAATTTAGTTAACACTAAATTCACAACCAGGGAATATTATTAGACACATTTCTGGATTCTCAGCTCGACCTATGTAATCAGTAGTATCGCACTCTATTACATTGAGTTTACTTTGGCTCTGTCAAACAGGAAGCGGCTTTAGCATGACCCACATACTCTGTAGGTTCACGCACTAGTGTTTTGGATCGAGCTTTACTCTTGAAAATCCACAATGGAACACTTCCGGGTCATACTGGTGCTCGCGAAGACGGTGTGAGAACAGAGCATACTTGCTAAGGTAAGAACGCTTGCAACAAAATTTGGAAATCTAAGCGAGGGGGATGGAAACGGAGGCAACAGATCAGTGCCCAGGGTATTGACTAAACAAAATCCTTTTATCGCCAGAGTCTCATAATTACTGAACCAATTGGAAGCCAATATTAACATTGAAGGGTGCAGTCCTGCCAAGTATCACGCATCAGGCGTGACGCTAACGCATTTCAGTGTGGTGTTCCCGCATCACCGCACTGAAATGCTTTGTCACGCATTTTAGCCACTGACTGGGCACTCTGCCTGAAAGCGCTTCTGACACCCAGCTGTGTGTGCCCATGCGCTGGTGGCCCAGGCCGCAGCTTCACTTGCCAGGCTCAGACAAGATCGTGCTGGTGCTCTCATTCAGAGTGCCGTGCACAGCTCTCTGCTACAACAATGTAACAATTTCGAAAACTTCTTTAGCCTGCCTGGAGAGCCCGGGCGAGGCCTGCCGCCCAGCAGAGTCGATGTTGCCGCGTTACAGAAACCAGGCAGCTGACGGACTCTGTGGCGCCTTGGGGGGGGTGTCCGATGTGACCTCTCACGCTCGTCAAGGCAGGAAATGAGGTTGAAGAGGGTGAGCGGGCTCGACTCGCAGCGCTACTGCAAAAACAAACTGATCATCACTGTCGGGCATTTCATACCCGATAGTTTACGCTTTTCCTGCTGTCTGGTGGGAGTTGGTGGGAGTTGGTGCATGTTGTTGTGAGTGTCTCATGTATTGGCTTGTAAATGAGGCCTTCAAGGCTACCTATGTCTTAGTTTGGCATCAATGATGCAGCGCTACAGTGCTGCCTGCACAGGAGGGCGACTCGAGACAATAATTAACCCCACGGCATTGTACCGGCAGGCGGGACACGCGGACCGCATAGCATCGACCTGAGACAGTGACTAGTCTCAGAGTGTGGTCAGCATCATTAAGGCCGAGCGGCGCGGCATCAGAGGGGTGAGGCATAATCATGATAGGGTGGCCGCCGGTCCGCTGCAGCCACCGAACGGGACCCGGGCAGTCAGCTCGCTGCAGTGAAATTGGAGCGGCCAGGTCTGGACCCATTGCCGTGGCTTGCGGCCTCGCAACAAAAGTGAGAGCAGCCGAGTGCGTTAATAATCACTAAGCGCGGGCGATTGTTTGTTTTAAATACAGGTTCTAATATGGGTAGGCACCTGTTTTCAAGCAATCCAATGTTGTAGTTAACAGAGTTGAGTACATGAAGTTCGGGTGATTGGACAACGAGGATCACACAATACTTATAAGTGCAGAGACCAACCACGCTTATAACAGAGGTTTCCCGATTCTATGTAGGACAATGTAATCTTGGGGCAACATATAGAGCTTCTCCTTGCTCAAATGGGTGTAATTTAATATATTTATATATTACCCTAGTTTCGTTACTTGATTTCGCCCACGAGAAAGTGTCACTCATATTCCTTGAAATGTCACTCATAATTACAAAAAAATTATGAAAATGTCACACATAGCAATCTGAAACCTTGGCAGCTATGAGGGTGAAATGCCAGAATAGAGAGCAGCATTACGAATATGAATACACAGTGAAGGTAAGAATCCGGTCCGTCTGGCTAATAAGGCCATTTCGAAGTTCACAGTATCCCCAAATAATTAGACAATACGTACTCTTAATTATAACATTCTCTATAAACTTAGATTGATCGGTTGACAAAAGATAGAAATAGCGGAGTTAACATGGAATAGCTCAGTAACAGCCGGGATGGAAGTAGAACCGGCAGGGAGGAGAGTGACCTACTCACCTGGTCCGTGTTTTAATTGGACAATATAACCACTAAGAGATCCGGATACTGACATAAATATCCCCTTGTAGTCCCTTTCTCAGAACGCACAAGGGTCTATACTTTTTCGGACAGGTAGTACATTTCTCTATGCCCATTTTACATCACAATCAGCACGAGATGGATGGGCACAAATATAAACATGAATGTTCACCTTGATTAATGGAAATTTGAGGTGCAAAATCTTGTTTTGCACCCTCTAGTCTCCCCACACTGATGCACGATATATTCTTCATATCGGCCTATTGTTATGAGTAGAGTATTGAGAATAACTATGCTTCTGACTTAGTTATGATTCAAAAGTTGGAGATATCTTTTACATGATGAAGTGAAATCTTGCATGTCACCTTGACCCCAACATTATATTGACACTTTAAGGTTGTTACAGTTTGTTTTAAACATATTCTGCAATTTTTAATCAGTTTGTTTTAAACATATTCTGCAATTTTGAATCAGTTGGCATTCCATCGAGAATTGTCTAGTTGGGCAGTCATAAAATTCTACATGCACCTTAATAGGAATGTCGGATTGACTGATCCCTTTCATATGATTATATCATGTAGCCCAGAAGAAGTCAAGTGGGTAATTCCCCAAGACGAAACCCTTGTTGGCTGGGCAAAATCCTTAGAATTAAAGAACACGAGAACATAAAAAACGACGATGATTATTTAAAGAGCTGATTGAACTATGTCCTTTTATTGTGTATATTGACGAATAAATGTATACTAAGTACAAGTAGAAATATGAATAGCGTGTGCGTAGACCAGTGTATGGATTTAAGGTACATGGCTGAGATTATGTAACAATTTATTCGGAATTGGGATGCACTAGTGATCTTATTTGATCCTGATTTTTTGCTTTGTATAGACAGAGCATATTTCCACCACTGCACGTTCAAGAACCAAAAAGGGTGATCAAAATTGGAATGTATAATCTAAAGTGCACAATCGTGATGCATATGTAAGATGGGTCTTAATTGTTTTTTCAGCCCTGACAAACTCATAGGGAGACACACCCATTGATGAAACACGTGTTGGCTGGCAGATGAACCAAAATCAAAATTAAAGAAAGGCTGACAGATGAACCATATTCAAAATTAATGAAAACACTGAAGAGCCTAAGGATGATTGAAAGACTGATTTGTGCTGATGCCTTTGCAAGTGCTAAGAGATTTGTTTTGGTTATCTAAGGTCTTGGTTAAGGGAGGCAAGGATGACCTACCTTATCTTTTAAGCACCGTATTTGATATCTATTTGCTGTAATATTTGTGAACAGTGCCCAGAGTGCAGAGGCACCTATTCTCCCCCCAAGTCTACAATAACATTAGATCATTCACTCAGTAAATATTCTGGTCCTCCTCTGGAGTTCTTTACAGAGACGGTAACCACCATCCACCAAAGGATTATACTGACTTAGACTTCGTGAAGACGAGAGAAGAGGCAAAGAGAGATTCACCGCTTTATAATACTATAACCTTTACCTCTAGTTTCAGCCATTGTGTCCACGCAGGTGTCCCCTGCAGAGATAAAGTTCATCCTGCCAGATATAAACATCTCACAATCCCCAAGTGACTATAATCCCTCCTTTATGATAAACTAAATTATTCCCATACTGGCACATTGATCACCCAAAATGCATGCAGCTCTCTATTGAAGGGAAAAGGGGCACCGGTGAGATGGTTAATAACAAATAAACTCTCTCTGAACCCAGACGTCTCAGCCAGTTATGTCCTACTATAAAAAACACTTTTCTGGAAAAGCTCTTGAAAAAGGTGCTTAGAAACCAATGTATGCTGCATCTAGAAGATTATCACAGGCTGGGACCTTTCAGTCAGAGTAATCATAGTATGAGGCTCTGGTAGACTTTCCACAGTACCTTAGACTGATGATGAGGATTGCCTCCACTGTTAGTGCTTCTTGACTACTCAGTTGCTTTTCATAGCATCTGTCTTAGGGTGAGCAGTCAAAATATAGATTTTTTTAATATCGACCTACAGCAATATTGAGGTTCTATTATCGTAGGGACAGAATATCGATGTTAAGAATATCGGTGACCAGAATATCGACCTTAAGGTAAGTAATATCTTTTTTTTTATATCCAAGTAAGTAATATCATTGGCAAAAATATAGTTGTTAATAATATCCATATTTATATTAGTGTTATGTATTTTAGTATGTATTTTATATGTACGTTTAACATGTTTTGTAATGTATTTTTATTATTTTTAAATATATGTATTAAATGTTTAGAAATTAGTAATTTTTTTAAGTAAATTTTCAGTTTTAGTATCAGAGCGGGTTGTTTTTTTATAGGGGAATAGGGTGGGAACAAATGTATTTATAATTAATGAATTAATATTGATTTATTTATTGTTATTGATAATTAATTTGTTAATTAATTAGTAATTAATTGTTACTTAATTGTTTATTTATAAATATATTAATTATAAATTTTTATTTTTATTTTGTATTTGTTATTATTGTTAATTTATTGCGAATTTATTATTAATTGGTAATTAATTTTATTAATTGATTAATTGACGATTAAATACATTTAGTTGTTTTTTATGGGTAGCGGGTTGTATGTTTATGGGGATATAGGGTGTTGCACTCTCTGGAGTGGGAATAGTAATTTTTACCCCTACGCTATCCAATACTTTACCTACTGGTGCACTCTCTAGAGTGGGAATAGTAATTTTAACACCTACGCTATCCAACACATTCCCTACTGTTGCACTCTCTGGAGTGAGAATAGTAATTTTAACCCCTACTCTATCCAACACTTTCCCTACTGGTGCACTCTCTAGAGTGGGAATAGTAATTTTTACCCCTATACTAGCCAACACTTTCCCTACTGTTGCACTCCCTGGAGTGGGAATAGTAATTTTAACCCCTATTCTACCCAACACTTTCCCTACAGTTGCACTCTCTGGAGTGAGAATAGTAATTTTTACCCCTACGCTATCCAACACTTTCCCTACTGTTGCAATCCCTGTAGTGGGAATAGTGATTTTTATCCATACACTATCCAACACTTTCCCTACTGTTGCTGTCACTGGAGTGGGAATAGTAATTTTTACCCCTACGCTATGCAACACTTTCCCTACTGTTGCACTCCCTGGAGTGGGAATAGTAATTTTAACCCCTATGCTATCCAACACTTTCCCTACTGTTGCAATCCCTGGAGTGGGAATAGTAATTGTTAGACCTGCCATCATTGGCATGAGTCTCCCTTCCATTTTTACTGATTGCCTCCTCTGTTTTGATATGTTTTTGCTGGTTATATGCTTTGGGCACCGTGCCACTGCTATTCAGTGCCACAGTGCAAGTGCTCCCTATGTTAAATTGATGTACTAATTGGTTATTCCATGATTGGGTTATTTGATTTACCTGTCAGCCCCTAGTACAGTGCACCGTGTGTGCCCAGGGCGTGTAAATCAAATGCTGCTGGTGGGCTTGCAGCACTGGTTGTGCCACCCACAGAAGCAGCTTGTAAAGTTTGTCTCAGGCTTGCCATTGCAAGGTCTGTGTGAAGTCTGTGACTGCCCTGTCGACTTGGCAAGTGCACCCACTTGCTAGTCACTAAACCTTTCCTTTGCTTCATATTAGACACCCCTAGGGTAGGCCCAAGAGCAGAGTGCATTTTAAGTATAAGGTAGGACATGCTCAGGTGTGTGTGTAGCATGTCCTAATAGTGAATTACAGCCATTTTTGTTTTTCACTATTGCAAGGCTACGTGCTCTCCATAGGCTAGAATGGGCAGGTAGATTATTACATTCTTAAAATCCTAACTGACTCAGGGAACTTGGTAGAAATTTAAATTTAGTATGCCCGAACTCAGAATGATAAAATACATCTTTTAGTAAAGTTGGTTTTAACATTCTGGGACAGCCGAGTGGTAAATAGAGAGATCTGCATCTAGATGGGAGGGAGGAGTTGCACCTGGGACCTGAATAGTTCTGGGCCTCCCCTCTACAATGCTGGCTCCACCTCCTGTGGTGTGTCTGATGTCTCTGCCCTGCACTGTGAAAGGAGAGAGGCAATCATGTCAACAAAGTGCTCCAGTGTTGTGCCTCCCCTCCTCTGTGATGGCTCCACCTCCTGTGGGGAGGCTAATGTCTCTGCCCTGCAAAGTGAAAGGAAGGAGAGAGTCATGTAAACAAAGTGCTCAGGAACTGGTTTGGACTAGGCAGAGGCCTCTCTGCCTTCAGAGAACCAAGGATTTGGGGGTATAAATATTGAGACCCAGTCCCAAGAACTTGAGATCACTTCTGGGACAAGAAACCTTTTACCAAGGAGAAGAACCAAGGAATCTGCAGGAGTTTGACTGCCCCTCTGCCGGTGTGCTGTTTGCTGGGTTGGCCTGCAGTGGTTGCTTCATTGCCAAGGAAAGGAGAAGGAACTTTTAAAGGACTTGCATCATCTACAGAATATTCTCCAAGGGCTTGAACTGTGCTTGCCTCCTGCTGAAGTCTCAGGGACAAAAGATCATCTCCAGCTTCTCTCTGAATTTCCTTGCTGGGAATTCTATCTACAGACATGAGCATGTCGCTGGGAGCTGGAGGCGCGACGCACCGAGAGGAAGCGTGTCGCCACCGCAGCTGAAATCGTCGCAACGCCGGAGAAGCGTGCCATCACCGCATCTCCCGGGAAGTGTGTCTTCGTCAAAGCTGCCTGCTGTCGCATCACCGGAGAAGTGTGATGCCATTGAGAGAGTCGCCATCGCATCACCGGGGAAGCGTGTTGTAGGGCCTGTCGGGGTTTAAAAGTACAAAGTCGTCATAAGGCTGCCAGGGCATTAACGCATCGTCATCGCATCGCCGCGTCAAGGGCGCCATCTCCTCACATCGCAACCAGAACATCGCATCGCATCAAGGCACCATCTTGCGCACTGCAACGGGCCCGCAGGCCGAGAATCTACGCATCAACCCCGCACCGGTAAGGATCACAACACATCCCCTACTCTGCGCAAGCATTGTGAGGCCCGACGCATCATTTCCCCCTGATCATGGAACCGACGCATCTTTCCTTTTGCAAGCCTTTAGTTCACTTTGCGTTACGCATCCAGGTACTTTGTTGAGAACTTTGTCGCATTTATCATCAACTTGAACTAAGCAACATTTATCATCTTTAAGTCAACTTTAAGTATAGTATTGTGGATTTTTGTCATTTGTGGTCTTGAGTTAAGCCTATATAAAGAATACTTATTTTTATAAAACCTGTGTTGTGTCCATCTGTAGTGTTTTCACTGTATTACTGTGTATATTCACAAATGCTTAGCACACTGCCTCTGAGATAAGCCTGTCTGCTCGTGCCAATCTACCAAGGGTGTGAGCAGGGGTTATTAAGGAGTGTAATCCCCTTATCCTGACTTAGAAGTAAGGGTCCCTATTTGGACAAAGGTGAATACCATTGCCAACTAGAGACCCCCAGGTCTAACATTGGTGGTCAGCGGTGAGGATTTGGACTTTGCATTTATGTTTCATATACAGTGATTAGTGTACACTACTAGTGAGTGCAGACCAAACGTGACCACATACTTTTTTTAGAATCTTTTTCCTTGGACTGTTAGTTTTTCATGAAAACTCCCAATTCTTACTACCATGAGTAAACCAGCATCTGTTGCATCTATGGATCTTGAATTTAAGGAAGAGAGGTTGGAAACCTATACTTTGAAACAGCTCAAGCACCTCTGCAAGAAATTGAGAGTTGCTATACCAGGCATTTCTAATAAGGATGACTACCAAAAGGCGCTGAGGGCCTGGGTAGAAGCAAGAAATGCCCCTGATCTTGTGGTGGAGCAAGTTGGGGATGCAGAGGGGCCAATTGATAGGCCAGTGTTTTCAGCCAGGGGAGGGGGGCTCTTTCCACCTGGCAGCAGTATATCCTCCAAAGACCTGTCCCCCAGAGAGTAGGAAGACAGGGAGAGAAATAGGGCACTCAGGCTGGAGTTGGCTAAGCTTAAGATGGAGAGTCAGAGGGAAACAGAGAATAAAACGTTGTCCTTGGAAAGAGAGAGAATGAGAATGGAACATCAGAGAATGTTGAGGGAGTTAGAAATCAAGGCCAGGGGCTTAGAAATCAATCCCTCTGGTGGCAGCGCACCATCTGTGCCTTCAGAAGGCTGGGTACATATTCCCAAGGATGTCATCAACGATTTCCATAAAGGTGAAGATATTGGGCAGTGGTTTGCAGCCTATGAGAAAGCAATGTTGGCCCACCGGGGCCCTGAGGAGGTTTGGGGAGCGGGCTTGTGGAGCCGCTTTTTAACTGAAGGTAGGGATACTTTGTTAGACCTGCCCAGTGAGAATAGGATGTCTTATGCCCACATGAAATAAGCACTGATGACAAGGTATGGTTTAACTCCAGAACTCTATAGACAGAGGTTCAGGAATTGTAAGAAGTTGGAGGGAACCACTTGGGTAGAATATGTGTCTTTCTTTTGCAGAGCTATGGTTGGTTGGGTGAGGGGTAGCAATATGGATAATTTTCAAGCGCTCTATGATTTGATTGCCAGGGAGCACTTGTCTGCTAATTGTTTTCCAGAGCTATGCCAGCACCTTATTGAT